>NC_134689.1:250722094-251922094 GCF_050947455.1 Rhinoderma darwinii | reverse complement strand
TTCCTTTGCCTGTGATTCTGTCTGGTTTCCTGGCTCTTCTGTTCCTGCTTGTACTATTGACCTCTGCTTCAATTTGACCCTGGCTTTACTGACTACTCTCCTGCTCTGCATTTGGTACCTCATACACTCCTGGTTTGACTCGACTCGTTCACTACTCTTGTTGCTCACGGTGTTGCCGTGGGCAACTGCCCCATTTCCCTTAGCTTCTGTGTACCCTCGTCTGTTTGTCTGTCGTGCAATTATTGAGCGTAGGGACCGTCGCCCAGTTGTACGCCGTCGTCTAGGACGGGCCGTGCAGGTAGGCAGGGACAGAGTCACTGGCGTAGCTAAAGGGGTCGCAGCGGTCGCAATTGCGACCGGGCCCCGAAGCCAGGGGAGCCCACCCGCACCACATCAATAAAGTGTTACTATAGTAACTTGGGCCGCGGGCCCCTGTTACTATAGTAACAGACTTTACTTACCTTCCTGTTTCCGGATCGCAGCGGAGGTCCTGACGTCAAGCGCTGTGCGCAGCGCATGACGTCACAGCGCTATGCGCCGTGCACAGCATCGAGACGACAGAACTACCGCCGCGGCTGAAGAGGAAGGTAAGATTAGCCCGGACTGGCGTGGTCCGACTCCCAGGACCCGCCAATCAGCTGTTTTGAAGGGGCACAAGCACTTGTACGAGAGCTGCTCCCCTTCATTCCGGTCACTTCATTCCGGTCACACTGTGAATCGGTGTCGGCGATTCACAGTGTGAGCGAGTAATGAAATGAAGGGGAAGCAGCTCTCGTACGAGTGCTGCGGCCCCTTCAAAACAGCTGATTTGCGAGTCCCGGGAGACACATCAGCTATTGATGGCCTATCCTGTGGATAGGCCATCAATGTTTAGGGACTGCACAACCCCTAAGCCTACGATGTAGCAGGCTTAGGGGGCCCATGAGACAGGATCACAGATTGTGTGATCCTGTCTGCTGGGCCTTGTACCTAAGCCAATCACATGGTAGGCTTAGATACATGGCCCATGCGTGATCCTGTCTGCTGGGCCCTGTATATAAGCCAATCACATGGTAGGCTTAGATACAGGGCCCATGTGTGATCCTGTCTGATGGGCCCTGTATATAAGCCTACCACACTGTAGGTTTAGATACAGAGCCCCAGCACACAGTAATCTTATACTGTATAAGATTACTGTCTGCTGGACCCTGTATCTAAGCCTACGTTGTGGTAGGCTTAGATACAGGGTCCCACAGACAGTATCACACATGGGCCCTGTATCTAAGCCTAACACATGTGTTACTAATTGTTTTTCTTGTGTGTTTTCTTACTACTTTGGACTACAGCGGATTCTAGGACTACTTCGATGACGGCTTTTTTTTATTATCAATAAAATGGTTAATGAGGGTTGTGTGTTTTTTTTTTTATTTCAATAAAATATTTTTTCCATGTCTTTGTGGTTTTTTTAAACTATATTACTACCGCCTTAGTAATGGCCGCCGGCTGATTGACAGCGTCCGTTGCTAAGGCGGGGCTTAGTGTTAGCCGGTGCAGAGGCTAACACTAACCCCCTTTATTACCCCGGTATCCACCGCTGTAGGGATGGTCGGCCACTGGGGTGGCCGCAGGCTGGTATTATCAGGAGGGGAAGGCCAAAAACAGTGGCCCTTCCCACCCTGGTGATGCTAGGCTGCTGCTGCTTTATTGTATCTGGCTGGTTATGAAAAATGGGGGGGGACCCCACGTCATTTAAAAAAAAACAAAATTGGAAAGAACGATGTGGGGTCCCCCCCAATTTTCATAACCGGCCAGATACAACACAGCAGCAGCAGGCAGCATTACCAGGGTAGGAAGGGCCACTGTTTTTGGCCTTCCCCAGCCTAATACTACCAGCCTGCGGCCACCCCGGTGCCTGCCCGTCACTACAGATGGTCGGGTACTGGTTCGTACCCGGCTCTTCCCAGTACCCCTGGTGGCGGTGGGTACCGGGGTAATAATGGGGGTTAGTGTTGGCCTCTGCACCGGCTAACATTAAGCCCCGCCTTAGTAATGGAGGTTGTTAATCAGCCAGCGGCCATTACTAAGGCAGTGATAATAAAGTTTAAAAAGATACAAGCACATAGAAAAAATATTTTATTGAAATAAACATACACAAACCTCATTATTCATTTTATTGAGAATAAAAAAAACGCCGTCATTGAAGTCCTCGTATCTGAAGTCGAACAACCGAACCTGTAAAAAAACACAAACACACAAAAATAATCAGTAACACATAAAGAAGTAAAATTATTATTCTTACCTTTCCTGGGTCCAGCGCTGGAGCCGCAATGTCAGCGAGCTGAGCCCTGTATCTAATCCGATCATGTGTGATACTGTCTGCTGGGCCACGGTATCTAATCCTATCATGTGTGATACTGTCTGCTGAGCTGTGTATCTAATCCTATCATGTGTGATACTGTCTGCTGGGCCCTATATCTAATCGTATCATGTGTGATACTGTCTGCTGGGCCCTATATCTAATCGTATGATATGTGATACTGTCTGCTGGGCCCTATATCTAATCCAATCATGTGTGATACTGTCTGCTGAGCCACTGTATCTAATCCTATCATGTGTGATACTGTCTGCTGAGCCACTGTATCTAATCCTATTATGTGTGATACTGTCTGCTGAGCCACTGTATCTAATCCTATCATGTGTGATACTGCCTTCTGAGCCACTGTATCTAATCCTATCATGTGTGATACTGTCTGCTGGGCCACTGCATCTAATCCTATCATGTGTGATACTGTCTGCTGAGCCAATGTATCTAATCCTATCCATAGTTCATAGGGTCGCAGGAAGAATGGTCTCTGCTTCTACTGTGGGGATGACAAGCATCAAGTGAACGACTGTCCTAGGCGTAAGAATACTCCAGCCGGAAAACTTACGCGCCTAAGTGACCATCGGGGAGGTCGCTTGGGCTCACAGGTATGTCCCGTAAATATGAAACCTAATAAGATCTTGCTTCCCTTTCAGGTCTCTTTTGAGGGTAGGTCTGCCACCGGCAGTGCCTTCGTGGGTTCAGGGTGCGCACCCTACGGGACACAGCCGAACGGAGCGCAAGTGAGCGCTGGCGTCTCCTAGGAGGGAGACGTGGACCAGCGCTCACGGATCCATGGCTACAGGCGTCGGGAGGTGAGTGAACCCGACTGCCCGCGGCCATGGACGCTATAGTATCCCACCTCTTACGCCACCTCTTCTTGGGGCCAGAGCGAGAGAGGAATTTTTTAATAAGAGCAGGAGCGCTGAGGTTCTCTTCTGGCTCCCAGGACCTCTCCTCAGGACAAAACCTCTCCAGTCCACCAAATAGAAAGTCCTTCCTCCTACCCTTTTGCAGTACAGGTTCTCTTTTACCTCGAATACATCAGAAGGACCGCTGGGGGCAACTGTGGAACTAGAAGACTTGCTATAGCAGTTCAGGACCACTGGTTTCAGGAGGGACACATGGAAGGAGTTATTGATTCTGAGGGTAGGAGGCAGCCACAGCTTATAGGAGACAGGGTTGATCTGTTGCAGGATCTCGAAAGGACCAAGGAACCTGGGAGCAAACTTATATGAAGTCACCCTCAAGCGAATGTTCGGAGAGGACAGCCAAGCTTTAGTCCCCGGAAGATACTGAGGCGGCTCTCCTCCTAGTATCCGCCTCTCGCTTCATGTGATCTACCTCCAGCAAAATAGAGGAGCGGGTCTGTTGCCAGATTTGCAGGAATTCCCCATATGCAGAGTCAGCAGCGGGTACCTGAGATGAAGTCGACACAGGAAGAGGGACTCTGGGATGTTGACTGTACACGATGTGAAACGGAATGGAGGTGGTGGACTCACTTGTGTGGTGGTTGTTGTATGAAAACTCGGCCCAAGGAAGAAGATGTACCCAGTTATCGTGCTGTGAAGAGATGAAGTGGCGGAGATAATTCTCCATGATCTGGTTGATCCTTTCAACTTGCCCATTGAACTGGGGGTGATAGGCTGAGGAAAAGTCCAAACTCACATCCAGGAGTTTACAGAGGGCTCTCCAGAACTTTGACGTAAACTGAACACCCCGATCTGACACGATGTGAAAAGGCAGGCCATGCAAGCGAAAGATGTGGAGAATGAAGAGACTCGCCAGACGAGGAGCAGAAGGTAGGCCGGTCAGCGGGATAAAATGAGCCATCTTAGAGAACCGGTCCACCACCACCCAGACAGTGTTGCATACTGCTGAGGGGGGAAGTCCATCGCAATGTGCTGCCAGGGGGCATTCGGAACAGGCAGAAGTTGGAGCAGCCCAGCAGGCTTGGAGTGAGTCACTTTGTTAGAGGCACACACCGTGCAAGAAGAGACAAAGTCCAGAACATCTTTAGGTAGCGTGGGCCACCAGAAGTGACGAGCAATCAGGTCTCGGGTTTTACGGACTCCGGCGTGCCCAGCCAGTTTAGAACTGTGTCCCCAGCAGAGAATTCTTCTCCTGTCTGCCAACCGAACAAACGTCCTCCCAGGAGGGATGTCTCTAATCTGCAGAGGATAAGCGGTGACAACGCAGGACAGGTCTATGATAGTCTGAAGGGACTCCACTGTGTCTTCCGTCTCAAACGATCTGGACAGGCCATCGTCTCTCACATTCTTGTCCGCAGGATGGTAGTGGAGCAGAAATTGGAAACGGGTGAAAAACAGCGACCACCTGGCTTGATGGGGATTCAGTCGTTGTGCAGACTGAAGGTAGGTGAGGTTCTTGTGGTCAGTGAAGATCAGGATGGGGTGAGCAGCGCCCTCTAGAAGATGTCTCCACTTCTCCAGGGCCAATTTGAAGGCCAGTAGCTCCCGATCTCCAATGGAGTAATTGCGCTCAGCAGAAGAAAACAGTCTTGAGTAGTAGCCACATACCACTGCCTTTCCTTTGGAGCTCCTCTGGAACAGAAGTGCACCTGCACCAACAGAGGAAGCGTCCACTTCCAGAGAGAACTGCCGAGATACGTCAGGATGATGGAGGATCGAGGCTGAAGTGAAGGCAAATAAATGCGGACTCTGCCTCTGGAGTCCACACTTTAGCGTTCACACCCTTCTTGGTAAGGGACGAGATGGGAGCCGTCAGAGAAGAGAAGTTAGAAATAAACTGCCGGTAGAAATTGGTGAATCCCAGGAACCACTGTATGGCCCTTAAGCCTTGAGGACGTGGCCACTCCAGGACAGCTTTCACTTTCTCAGGATCCATCTTGAGGCCTTGATCCGAGATGATGTAGCCCAGGAAGGGCAGAGAACTCTTCTCAAAGACGCACTTCTCCAGCTTGGCGTATAAATGATTCTCCCTTAATCGTAGTAGAACCTGACAGACATGCCTCCGATGAGTCGTTGTTTATCTCGATGATATTTTGATTTTCTCCCCAGATCAGAAAACACAGACATCAAGTAGATCTCGGAAGATATCGTTAACGAACTCCTTAAACACTGCGGGAGTGTTACACAGTCCGAAGGGCATCACCAGGTATTCGTAGTGCCCGTCCCGGGTGTTAAAAGCCGTCTTCCATTCATCACCCCGGTGAATCCGGACTAGATTTTAAGCCCCCCGCAGGTCTAGCTTAGAAAATTTTTGGGTTCCTCGTATGCGATCAAACAGCTCAGAAATGAGTGGCAACGTGTATTTGTTCTTGACTGTGATCAAGTTGAGGCCCCTGTAGTAAATGCAGGGACGAAGGGATCCGTTCTTTTTTTAACGAAGAAGAATCCAGCCCCGGCCGGGGAGGAAGACTGTCGTATGAAACGCCTCTCCAGATTCTCCTTGATATAGGCCGACATGGATAGAGACTCTGGCAAGGAGAGAGGATATACCCGTCCACGGGGGAGAGAGGCATTAAGAACCAGTTCAATGGGGCAGTCATAAGTCCGATGTGGAGGCAGCGTCTCACCCTCCCTTTTGCTGAAAAGATCTGCATACTGAGCAAATTGGGGAGGCAGTCCCGCCAACGACTGAGGCAGAGGAGGCTTGACAGGATGGATCTGCAACAGACAACGACCATGGCACTTGGAGCCCCATTGGTGAACCTCTCCAGAATTCCAGTCCAGGACTGGGGCATGTAGTCGAAGCCAAGGCAGGCCCAGCAGAACAGGATTGATGGCCTTGGGCAAAACAAGGAAAGAAATTAATTCGAAATGCAGGACTCCAACCTGGAGCTTCAACGGCTTGGTTTTAGAAATGATGGGATCAGGCAGAGGCAGTCCATTAACTGAGGCAACAGCCAAAGACGTCTCTAGGGGAACTGTGGGCAACTGAAGATGATCCACAAGCTCTTTCTGGATGAAGTTAGCAGCAGAGCCAGAGTCAAGATAGGCAGAGACTTGATGCGTCCTGTCGCCGGATACTAGGGTCACAGGAATAGTCAACTTGGAACCGAATGCTCTGTTAGGTTCCGTTCCACCTAGGGTTGTCTCTCCAACCAATCCTAGGCAAGGGGGTCTCTCTGGCTTCTGAGGACACAGGCGCACAATATAGCCTCCACGGCCGCAATACAAACAAAGTCCAGAAGTACGTATGCGTTGTCTCTCCTGGGTAGACAACTTGACATAATTCCTCTGAATCGAATCCTCTGGTGGGATGACTGAGGAGGATTGCGGGACAGCAGAATCCAGCCTGGGAAGTTCTCTCTCCCGGAGAACCTCTTGGGAACATTCCCGGATCCTCATGTCAACTCGGGAGGCGAGTAAGATAAGATCGTCCAGAGTCGATGGCAGATCGCGAGCAGCCAGCTCGTCCTTGATCCCTGAAGACAGTCCCTGCCAAAATGTAGCCACCAAAGCCTCGTTGTTCCAGGTCAATTCAGCAGTCAGGATATGGAACTGGATGGCATACTCGCCCACGGAGAGGTCTCCCTGGTGTAGGGTCAGCAAGGATGCAGCAGCCGAAGAAACTCTCCCAGGTTCCTCAAAGATCGAGCGGAAGGTCTGTAGGAAGCACTGCAAGTCCCGGGTCTCTGGTCCCTGATGTTCCCACAGAGGATTAGCCCATGCCAGGGCTTTGCCAGTAAGGGGAGGGATGATAAAGGCGATCCTGACGTCATCCGAACAGAAGGACCTGGCATGTAGTCTGAAATGGATCAGGCACTGATTCAAAAATCCCCTGCAGGACCTCGAATCTCCGTCATAGCGTGGAGGTAGCGGCAAGAAACAGGGGGTTGGTACCGATACAGACAGGAAGTGTAGCAGGCGGAACCGCATCAACAGGTGCGGTGATGACTGTGGTTGGAGCAAGCAGCCGATGGGCTATGGCGTTCCCCGACAGGAGGAGCTGGTCTTGTCGTGACTGAACATCCTCCATCTCGGCCAGCATGGCTTGTGTCGTCAAAGTCTCAGGTTGGCCAGCGGGGTCCATGGCCTGAGCGTACTGTCACGGAGCGGGTTTATGGACCCACTAGGCCATACCGCTGTAGCGGGGAGGCAGCTGGCCAAACAACAGGACACCCCAGAAATACAATGTCCCGCACAAGGGTACCTGAATAGTCCAGATGGTGGCCGCAGCTCTGGCACAGATGAGATGGGTACAGCAGATGGCGCCAAACGTGGCGGATGACACAGGAGCTGCAAGTTGCGCCAGACGTGGCGGACTCCTCCAGACGTGGCAGAGGACACAGGACGTGGCGGACTCCTCCGGATGTGGCAGATGACACAGGACGTGGCGAATTCCTCCGGACATGGCAGATGACACAGGATGAGGCGGATTCCTCCGGACGTGGCAGATGACACAGGACGTGGCGGATTCCTCCGGACGTGGCAGATGACACAGGACGTGGTGGATTCCTCCGGACGTGGCAGATGACAGGGTGTGGCGGATTCCTCCTGACGTGGCAGATGACACAGGACGTGGCACGACTCGATACTAAGGCACAGCACGGGAAACAGGAACGGGGAACAAGGTACGGGTAACAATTGGAACAGGAAACACAAAGGGACCATTTGCAAGACAGACTGGGAAAGCTAACAACGCTCAGGCAAGGATTAGAAGACCTGGGGCCTTCTTATAGACCAGGAAATCGTGGCAGTTGATGATGATGACGACTTCCTATTTGCGCGCACTGGCCCTTTAAGGCCGGGTGCGAGCGTGCGAGCGCACCCTACGGGACACAGCCGAATGGAGCGGAGGTGAGCGCTGGCGTCTCCTAGGAAGGAGATGGGGACCAACGCTCACGGATCCATGGCTGCGGGCGTAGGGAGGTGAGTGAACCCGACGGCCCGCGGCCATGGCGCTACAGGAGAGAGGCTGGAGCTCGTCTGCCAAAATTTAGGGTATGTTCACATGGCTTATTTTCAGGCTGATTTTGGATCAGAAAAGCCTAGTTTTAGGCTGTGTGCACACAGCCTATTTTCAGCCGTTTTTCGGTCCGTAAACGCCCAGAAAAATGGTTGAAAATGCGGGGGCTGAATGCCTCCAATCATCTGCCCATTGATTTCAATGGGAAAAACGTCATTCCGTTCCCACGGGGCGTTTTTTACGCAGGCGTTTTTAAAAACTGCGTGTAAAAAAAAGCCCCGTAAAAAAGAAGTGCATGTAACGTCTTGAGCCATTTTTGGAGCCATTTTTTATTGGGTCAATAGAAAAACAGCTCCAAAAATGGCCGTAAAATACACAACAAAAAACGCCTGATGAATAAAAAACAGCTGAACTAGAAATAAGCTTGCACACAGTTTCCCATTTCAATGGGAAATACACTGTGCTGTTCACGAGTCTTATTTTTAAGCTGCTGAATTCAAAAAACGCCTCTTAGGGTATGTTCACACGGCAACGCCAATTACGTCTGAAATTACGGAGCTGTTTACAGGCGAAAACAGCTCCTGAATTTCAGACGTTTTGACAAGTGCACGCGTTTTTCGCGGCGTCTTTTAGGGACGTAATTGGAGCTGGTTTTCATTGGAGTCAATGAAAAATGGCTCCAATTACGTCCCAAGAAGTGACATGCACTTCCTTGAGGCGGGCGTCTTTTTAAGCCATGTATTTGATCAGAGACGCGTAAAATTAAGGCTCGTGGGAACAGAACACCGTAAAACCCATTGAATTCAATGGGCAGATGTTTGCAGACGCTTTGGAGACGTTTTTTTCCTGCGTAATTCGAGGCGTAAAATGCCTAAATTACGTCCGTAAATAGGGAATGTGAACATACCCTTAAAAAGAAGCTTCGTAAAAAGAAGTATCATGTCACTTCTGGGGACGTTTTTTTGGAGCTAATTTTCCATTGAACACTGTGAAATATGCCTCAAATAAACCTAAAAAAATGCCTTAAAAGAAGCTTCAGGGTATGTTCACATGAAAAACTAATAACGGCTGTAAAATACGAAGCTGTTTTCAAGGGAACACAGCTCAAGAAGTAATATGCACTTCTTTTTACAGGTTGTTTGTTCAAACAGCTGCGTAAAAAAAACGCCCCGTTGGAACAAAACTACGTTTTTCCCATTGAAATCAATGAGCAGATATTTGGAGGCATTCAGCTTCCATTATTTCAGCCGTTTTCGGGGCGTTAACAGACCAAAAATGGTTGAAAATAAGCCGCGTGAACATACCCTCATATTAAAAGAAGTGTAATTTTCAGCTTCAAAAACGGCTGTAAATCAGAGGCTTTTTTCTCTGAAAACAGCTCCGTGATTTTCAGCCGTTTTTTAAGCAACTTGCGTTTTTAGCTGTGTTTTTTACGACCGTTTTTTGGAGTTGTTTTTCTTATGAGTCAATGAAAAATGGCTCCAAAGACAGCTCAAGAAGTGAAATGCACTTCTTATTTACGGGGCGTTTTTTTACGCGTCGTTTTTAAAAACGCCCCGTGGGAACGGACTGCCGTTTGTCCCATTGAAATCAATAGACAGATGTTTGGAGGCATTCAGTCTCCTTATTTTCAGCGGTTTTTGGGGCGTTTATGGCCTGAAAAACGGCTAAAAAGTAAGCCGTGTGAACATACCCTGAGGCTATGTACAAACGGCTGAAAATACGTAGCTGTTTTCAAGAGAAAACAGACTCTGATTTTCAGGCGTTTTTAACCCCTTCCCGCACCTTGATGTAACTGCACATCGAGGTGTGCAGTAACTTCGTGCACCTCAACGTGCAGTTACGTCAGTGCTTTGACAGTTAACCGCCGCGCGGCGCTACACTGCAGCGGCGGTTAACTGTGCCGGGTGTCTGCCCTGCATTCTCCGATCAGCGGCCCATCGTCGCTGATTTTGGCAGTTAACCCCTTCGATGCTGCGTTCGATTGCGATTGCTGAAAGGTGTTTAGCGCAGATCGGCAGCCCCCACATGAAATCATGGGGGCTGGCGATGGTACCCATGGCAACCTGACACTGGCTTCCGGGCTGCCATGCACAGAAGCCTATGAAGACCAGCCGAAGGCTGGTCGTCGTAGGACTCCTGTCAGAGTGACTGTCACGTCACAATGACAGTTAGAACACATTACACTACGTAGGTAATGTGTTCCAGCAGCAATCAGAGCTGCAAGTCTAAGTATCCGCTAGTGGGACAAGTAAAGAAAGTTAAAAAAAGAATAAAAATGTATTAAAAATAATGTAAAAATAAAAGTTATAAGTGACATAAACAAGAAATGCTTTTTTTCCCATAATATAGTGAAGGAAATAAGTATTTGATCCTTTGCTGATTTTGTAAGTTTGCCCACTGTCAAAGACATGAACAGTCTAGAATTTTTAGGCTAGGTTAATTTTACCAGTGAGAGATAGATTATATTTAAAAAAAAACTGAAAATCACATAGTCAAAATTATATATATTTATTTGCATTGTGCACAGAGAAATAAGTATTTGATCCCCTACCAACCATTAGGAGTTCAGCCTCCTCCAGACCAGTTACACGCTCCAAATCAACTTGGTGCCTGCATTAAAGACAGCTGTCTTAAATGGTCACCTGTATAAAAGACTCCTGTCCACAGACTCAATGAATCAGTCTAACTCTAACCTCTACAACATGGGCAAGACCAAAGAGCTTTCTAAGGATGTCAGGGACAAGATCATAGACCTGCACAAGGCTGGAATGGGCTACAAAACCATAAGTAAGACGCTGGGTGAGAAGGAGACAACTGTTGGTGCAATAGTAAGAAAATGGAAGACATATAAAATGACTGTCAATCGACATCGATCTGGGGCTCCATGCAAAATCTCACCTCATGGGGTATCCTTGATCCTGAGGAAGGTGAGAGCTCAGCCAAAAACTACACGCTTGTTAAAGGGGTTTTCCGGAACTAAAAAATCACATTTATTTAAATAAAACAATGAAAAATATATAACTTTACAATGTACTTACGTTTCATCAGATGACTGTAGCGTCGTATATCCTCATCCGTCACCGTCCCCTTAGTAATGCAAAATCTGCACTTCCTGTGCAGACCCGTCCATTTGGTCTGCTACCTTGCTTCCGGTTTCCGGCTTTCACACTGTACGGTTACGTCAAAAATGACGTAACCGTACCACGTGCTTCTTTATCTGATTAGAGCATGCGTGGTGAACACACTCCACCTCGCATGCTCTGTGAAATTATGTGGCTGCGTCTTCAGCGGCCGTGCATATTACACTGCGCATGCGCAAGGTTGAAGGTGTATAGCGTTAGTGTCCTAGTGGAATAAATATTTATTCATCCTTAGTGAGGTCAGTATAAAGTTTTAGCATCAGATTTTAGTTCTTGATTGAGATTAGATGTGTAACCCCTTATAAATTACCGACGGAATACGAAGTTGCGGGAATAACGGCCGTTTCGGCCGTCTTCCCGACAGGTGCAGGAGCTGTGACAGCTGCTGTCTCGTACAGCAGCTGCCGCAGCTCCTACAGCGGGGACCGATCACTGTGTCCCCGCTGTCTAACCCCTTAAAAGCCGCGTTCTATAGAGATCGCGGATTTTTAGGGGTTAAGTTACCATCGCCGGCCTGCTACACGATAGCGGCCGGCGATGGTTACTATGGCAACCGGACACCAAACAATGGCGTCCGGCTATGCCATAGACGGAAGCCTAGTGGGTCCTGACAACGTCAGGACCCACTATGCTTGCTGTCAGTGAGTAGCTGACAGTTCTAATACACTGCACTACGCATGTAGTGCAGTGTATTAGAATAGCGATCAGGGCCTCCTGCCCTCAAGTCCCCTAGTGGGACAAAGTAATAAAGTTAAAAAAAAGGTGTAAAAATAAGAAAATAAAAGTTTTAAAAGTGAAAAAATCCCCTTTTTTTCCCCTTATCAGTCATTTATTATTAATAAAAATATATAAATAAATAAACTATACATAATTGGTATCGCCGCGTCCGTAACGGCCTGAACTACAAAATTGTTTAGTTATTTATCCCGCGCGGTGAACGCCGTAAAAGAAAATAATAATAAACCGTACCACAATCACAATTGTTTAATCACTTCACCTCCCCAAAAATTTATTAAAAATAGATCAAAAAGTCGCATGTACCTAAAAATGGTAATGATGGAAACTACAGTTCGTTACGCAAAAAATAAGTCCTCGCACGGCTTTATTAATGGAAAAATAATAAAGTTCTGGCTCTTAGAATAAGGTAACACAAAAAGTGAATTATTTTTTACAAAACGTATTTTATTGTGCAAACGTCATAAGACATAAAAAAAAACTATAAACATCTGGTGTCACCGTAAGGCCGGGTTTACACGAGCGTGTGCGTTTTGCGCAAGCAAAAAATGCGGCGTGTTGCGTGCGCAAAAGGCACTTAACAGCTCCGTGTGTCAGCCCTTTATGATGTGCGGCTGCGTGGTTTTCGCGCAGCCGCCATCATTATGACACTCCGTTTGGATGTTTGTAAACAGAAAAGCACGTGGTGCTTTTCTGTTTTCATTCATCCATTACAGTGCTGTTGCGCGAACCACGCTTGTCCCACGGAATTGCTTCCGTGCGACATGCGTGGTTTTCACACACCCATTGACTTCAATGGGTGCGTGATGCGCGAACAAAGCACAAATATAGGACGTCATGCGTTTCACGGAGCGGACATACGCTGCGTGAAAATCACGCACCTGTCTGCACGGCCCCATAGACTAACATAGGTCCCTGCGAAGCGCGTTGCACGGATGTATAACACGCTCGTGTAAATGAGCCCTAATTGTATCGCCCCATAGAATAAAGTGAATATGTCATTTATAGCGCACGGTGAACGCTGTAACAAAAATAGAGTAAAAAAACAATAGTAGAATTGCTGTTTTTTAGTCACCACACCACTTAAAAATAGAATAAAAACTGATCAAAAGCCGCATGCACCCCAAGAAAACTACAATGAATTCCTCAAGGGGTCTAGTTTCCAAAATGGGGTCACCTTTTGGGGGTTTCCACTGTTTTGGTACCACAAGACCTCTTCAAACCGTTTAACCCCTTAATGACCAGGCCATTTTGCGCGTTAATGACCTTTGGATTATTTTTTGTTTCTTCACGGTCACATTCCAAGAGTCGTAACTTTTTTTTAATTCCGTCGACATAGCCGTATAAGGGCTTGTTTTTTGCGGGACGAGTTGTATTTTGTAATTGTACCATTTTTAGATGCTTATAATATATTGATTAACTTTATTTTCGGAGAGTATTGAAAATAAGCAGCTATTCCAGCATTGATTTTCACGTTATAAATTTACGCCGTTTACTATGCAGCGTAAATAACATGTTAACTTTATTCTATGGGTTGGCACGATTACGGGGATACCAAATATGTAAAGGTTTTATGTTTTCCTCTGTTTGCACAATAAAAAGCCTTTTAGAAAAAAATTACTTGTTTTTGCATCGCCGCATTCCAAGAGCCGTAACGTTTTTATTTTTCCGTCTATGTGGCCGTATGTGGGCTTGATTTTTGCGAGACAATGTGTAGTTTTCATTAGTACTATTTTGGAGTACATAGGACTTATAGATTAATTTTTATTTAATTTTTTATGGGGGGAATGGGAGAAAAGAGCGAATTTTGCCGTTATTTTGCGGTTTTTTTGGATGCCGTTCATTCGGCGGTTTAATTAATGTGTTAATTTTATTGTTAAAGTTGTTACGATCGCGGGGATACCATGTATGTGTAATTTGTTTTGACACTTTTACTAAATAAAACCACTTTTTGGGCAAAAAAAGTAGTTTTATTTGATTTTCACTGTAATTTTTTTTTTTTTTTTTTCACCAACGTTATTTAACTGATTGACATTTTTTTTTTTAGTCCCACCAGGGGACTTCACTATGCGATGTGCTGATCGCATATATAATGCTTTGGTATACTTAGTATACCAAAGCATTATTGCCTGTCAGTGTGAAACTGACAGCCAATCTGTTAGGTCATGCCTCCGGCATCGCCTAACAGGCAGTTGCTGAAGACAGACCCGCGATTTCTTTGCGGGGGCGCCGATGGGGTGACAGAGGGAGCTCCCTCCCTCTGTCAAACACATTAGATGCCGCTGTCACTATTGACAGCGGCATTTAATGGGTTAAACTGCCGGAATCGGAGCGCGCTTCGATTCCGGCAGTTGCAGCAGGAGCCAGGTTGTGTATAACAGCCGTGCTCCTGCCGCTGATCGCGTGGGTACAGTCTCAGTACCCGCACGATTACAGGACGGATATATCCGTCCTCCTGCGCGAACTAGCAGCTGCTGAGGATGGATATATCCGCCCTTCGGCGTTAAGAGGTTAAAAACGCAGATATCCAGTGATTTCAGCCTGTGCTATCAGTAATAGAATGAGAGCACCAAAATGAAGACTGAGATTGCAGAAGTTAGTAGAGCTGGGTGTAGTAGGCGGAGCAAGTGCACTGCTGCATGCACATTGCATGCTGGGACTAGAGCAGTGCATGCAGGGAGGAGAAACACAGGAAGAGAAGAGGAATGAACTTACTGAGCAAAACAAACCTCTCAAGGTAAACAATAGGGAGTAATGTTACTAAAACCATTTATTATCAAGAAAAAGATAGTCAGAGTGCAATAATATATTAATAGAGGAACATTGCATTGATTTAAAAAAAAAAAAAAAAGGATTGGAAAACCCCTTTAATGATCTCAAGGCAGCTGGGACCACAGTCACCAAGAAAACCATTGGTAACACATTATGCCGTAATGGATTAAAATCCTGCAATGCCCGCAAGGTCCCCCTGCTCAAGAAGGCACATGTACAGGCCCGTCTGAAGTTTGCAAATGAACATCTGGATGATTCTGAGAGTGATTGGGAGAAGGTGCTGTGGTCAGATGAGACTAAAATTGAGCTCTTTGGCATTAACTCAACTCGCCTTGTTTGGAGGAAGAGAAATGCTGCCTATGACCCAAAGAACACCATCCCCACTGTCAAGCATGGAGTTGGAAACATTATGTTTTGGGGGTGTTTCTCTGCTAAGGGCACAGGACTACTTCACCGCATCAATGGGAGAATGGATGGAGCCATGTACCGTCAAATCCTGAGTGACAACCTCCTTCCCTCCACCAGGACATTAAAAATGGCTCGTGGCTGGGTCTTCCAGCACGACAATGACCCGAAACATACAGTCAAGGCAACAAAGGAGTGGCTCAAAAAGAAGCACATTAAGGTCATGGAGTGGCCTAGCCAGTCTCCAGACCTTAATCCAATCGAAAACTTATGGAGGGAGCTGAAGATCCGAGTTGCCAAGCGACAGCCTCGAAATCTTAATTATTTACAGATGATCTGCAAAGAGGAGTGGGCCAAAATTCCATCTAACATGTGTGCAAACCTCATCATCAACTACAAATAACATCTGACTGCTGTGCTTGCCAACAAGGGTTTTGCCACCAAGTATTAAGTCTTGTTTGCCAAAGGGATCAAATACTTATTTCTCTGTGCACAATGCAAATAAATATATATAATTGTGACAATGTGATTTTCTGTTTTTTTTTTTTTTTGTTTTTTTTTATATATAATCTATCTCTCACTGGTAAAATTAACCTAGCCTAAAAATTCTAGACTGTTCATGTCTTTGACAGTGGGCAAACTTACAAAATCAGCAAGGGATCAAATACTTATTTCCTTCACTGTAAGTCTTATATTATAGGGAAAAAATAAACACGTAAAAAAAAAGTACACATATTTGGTATCACCGCGTTCGTAACTACCCCAACTATAAAACTATAATATTATTTTTCCCGCACGGTGAACACTGCAAATAAAATAAACGAAAAACAATTCCAGAATTACTATTTTTTGGTCACCACCCCTCCCAAAATATACAATAAAAAGTGATCAAAAAGTCACATGCACGCCAAAATAGTACCAATACAAACTACAACCCGTCCCGCAAAAAACAAGCCCTTACACAGCTTTTTTGACTGAAAAATAAAAAAGTTATGGCTCTCAGAATATGGTGACACAAAAAATAATTTATTTTATAAATAAGTTATTTTATTGCGCAAACACTGCAAAATGTTAAAAAAAAACTATATACATATGGTATCGCCGTAATCATATCGACCCGCAGGATAAAATATAATGGTCATTTATAATCCAGGGTGAATGCTGTAAAAAATAAATAAAAAACATTGTCAGAATTGATGGTGTTTGGTCACCTTGCTTGCCGAAAAATGGAATAAAAAGTGATAAAAAAAAATTGCATGTACCCCAAAATGCTACCAATCAAAACTACAGATTGTCAAATAAGCCTAAAGCCAAATGCCGCTCCCTCCCTTCTGAGCCCTACAGCGTGCCCAAACAGCAGTTTACGTCCACCGATATGGCATCGCCATATCCGCGAGAACCCGGTTAATATTTTATGAGGTATTTGTGGCACAAACTGGGCACAACATATAGTGCACTAAAATGGCACATCAATGGAAAATTCTCTGCACCATTCGCTGCGCATGAAACCCTTTGCGCACTACGACTTAATAGCATGTCGTGGTGTGGGGGGTGATATATGGAGCATCTCACGCGCTGAGCCCGCGCCATACACTGCGGGTGTCAGCTGTGTATTACAGCTGATACCCGGGACTAACGGAAAGAAACAGAGATTGCGCTGTTACAGGAGCCTGTAAAAATCACAATATCCTGCAATACATTAGTATTGCAGTGTATTCTACCAGTGATCTAATGATTGCTGGTTCAAATCCCCTAGGGGGAAAAAAAAAATGTAAAAACAAAAGTAAATAGTTATTATTAGTGGAAAAAATTAAAAAAACATTTAAATTCCAAAAAGAAAGCCTTTTCACATTTTTTCTCTAAAGTAATGTAAAAAAAAAAAAAAATACACAAAATTGGTATCGCTGCGTCCGTAAAAGTTCAAACTATTACAATATACCCTTATTTAACTCGCACGGTGAACGCCGTGAAAAATAAAGACATTTAAACTGCAAAATCGCCGTTTTTTGGTCACCTTGGCTCTACCAAAAAATGTAATAAAAAGTGCTCAAAAAGATGTATGTACCAATAAAAACTACACCTCGTCCCGCAAAAAATAAGCGCTCACATCACTCTATTGACGGAAAAGTAAAAAAGTTATGGCTCACGGAAAGCGGGGAGGAAAAACGAAAAAGAAAAAGCAAAACATGGATCAGTTCGGAAAGGTTAATTACTTTCTAATGGAAAAACATTTATGACCACATGTGGGATATAGCCGTACTCGGGAGAAATTGCTTTACAAATGTTGGTGTGCTTTTTCCTCCTTTATCCTTTGTGAAATTGAAAAAATTCAACATTATAGTGGAAATAATGTTGATATTAATTTTCACGGCCTAATTCTAATAAATTCTGTAAAAGACGTATGGGGTCTAAATGCTCACTATACCCCTAGATAGATTCCTTAAGTGGTGTAGTTTCCCACATGGGATTACTTTTGGGGGGCTTCCACTGTTTTGGTCCCTCGGGGGGCTTTGCAAATTTGTCAAATTTGTCATGTCATGACACCCAAAAGCTATTCCAGCTAAATTTGAGCTCCAAAAGCCAAATAACACTCCTTCCCTTATAAGCCCTGGTGTGGGTCCAAACAGCACATTATTACCACATATGGCGTATTTCCGTAATCGGGAGAAATTGTTTTATAAATATTGGGGTGCTTTTCTCTTTTATTCCTTGTAAAAATTAAAAATGTCTACGTTTTTACAGAAAAAAAGTAGATTTTAACCTTTACAGACTAATTCCAATGAATTCAGCAAAAGAACTGTGGGGTCAAAATGCTAACTTTACCCCTAGAAAAATTCCTTGAGGGCTGTAGTTTCCAAATTGGGGTCACTATTGGGGGGTTTCCACTGTTTTCATCCCTCCAGTGCATTGCAAACGCGACACGGCACTGAAAACTATTCCAGCAAAATCAGAAATCCAAAATCCAAATGGTGCTCCTTCTCTTCTGAGCCATGCTGTGGGTCCAAACAGCAGTTTATTACCACATATGGGGTATTGCTATAATCTGAAGAAATTGCTTTACATAAGTTGTGGTGTTTTTTCTACTTTATTCCTTGTAAAAATTAAAAATTTCTACGTTTTTTCACAAAAAACGTAGATTTTCATTTTCACATGCTAATTCAAATAAATTTAGCAAAAAAACTGTGGATTCAAAATGCTAACTATACCCTAGATCAATTCCTTGAGGGTGTAGTTTCCAAAATGGGGTCACTTTTGGGGGGTCTTTACTGTTTTGGTACCACAAGACCTATTCAAACCTGACATGGGGCCTATAATATATTCTAAAAAAAGGAGGCCCCAAAATCCACAAGGTGCTCCTTTGCTTCGGAGGCCGGTGTTTCAGTCCATTAGCACACTAGAGCCACATGTGGCATATTTCTAAAAACTACAGAATCTGGGCAGTTTTCAAAATGGGGGTGATTTATGGGGACTTTCTAATATGTAAGGCCCTCAAAGCCACTTCAGAACTGAACTGGTCCCTGAAAAAATAGGCTTTTGACATTTTCTTGAAAATATGAGAAATTGCTGCTAAAGTTCTAAACATTGTAACGTCCTAGAAAAATAAAAGGATGTTCAAAAAACAATGCCGATCTAAAGTAGATATTTGGGAAATATAAACTACTAAGTATTTTGTGTGGTATTACGATCTGTTTTACAAGTAGATACATTTAAATTTAGAAAAATGCAAATATGTCACGAGAAAACAATCTCAGAATCACTTGGATAGGTAAAAGCATTCCAGAGTTACTACCACATATAGTGACGCATGTCAGATTTGAAAAATCGGCTTCGTCCTGAAGGCCAAAACAGGCTCAGTCCTGAAGGGGTTAACCCCTTCCCTCTTTAGCCACTTTTGACCTTCCTAACCGAGCCTCATTTTTCAAATCTGACATGTGTCAATTTATGTGGTAATAACTCCGGAATGCTTTCACCTATCCAAGCGATTCTGAGATTGTTTTCTCGTGACACATTGTACTTTAAGTTACTGGCAAAATTTGCTCGATATGTTCAGTATTTAATTGTGAAAAACACCAAAATTTAGCGAAAAATTGCAAAAATTTGCATTTTTCTCAATTTAAATGTATCCGCTTGTAAGACAGGCAGTAATACCACACAAAATTGTTGCTAATTAACATCACCCATATGTCTACTTTAGATTGGCATCGTTTATTGAACATCCTTTTATTTTTCTATGACATCACAAGGCTTAGAACTTTAGCAGCAATTTCTCACATTTTCAAGAAAATTTCAAAAGGCCATTTTTACAGGGGCCAGTTCAGTTGTGAAGTGGTTTTGAGGGCCTTATATATTAGAAACTCCCAAAAAGTAACCCCATTTTAAAAACTTCACCCCTCAAAGTATTCAAAACAGCATTTAGAAAATGTCTTAACCCTTTACACATGTCACAGGAATTAAAGCAAAGTAGAGGTGAAATTTACAAATTTCCTATTTTTTTGCAGAAATAAATATTTAGTACAATTTTTTTTATAACACAGAAGGTTTTACCAGAGAAATGCAACTCAATATTTGTTGCCCAGTTTCTGCAGTTTTAGGAAATATCCAACATGTGGCCCTAGTGTGCTACTGGACTGAAGCACCGGCCTCAGAAGCAAAGGAACACCTAGTGGATTTTGGGGCCTTTTTTTTGTTAGAATAAATTTTAGGCACCATGTCAGGTTTGAAGGGCTCTTGCAGTGCCAAAACAGTCAAAATCCCCCAAAAGTGACCCCATCTGGGAAACTACACACCTCAAGGAAATTATCTAGGGGTACAGTGAGCATTTTGACCGCACAGTTTTTTTACAGAAATTATTGGAAGTAGGCCGTGAAAATTAAAATCAACATTTCTTCAAAGAAAATGTAGGTTTAGCGATTTTTTTTCTCATTTCCACAAGGACTAAAGGAGAAAAAGCACCATAAAATTTGTAAACCAATCTCTCCCGAGTAAAACAATACCCCACATGTGGTAATAAACGGTTGTTTGGAGACACGGCAGGGCTGAGAAGGGAAAGAGCGCTATTTGGCTTTTGGAGCTCAAGTTTAGCAGGAATGGTTTGCGGAGGCCATGTCACATTTACAAAGCCCCTGAGTGGACAAAACAGTGGAAACCCCCCACAAGTGACCCCATTTCGGAAACTACACCCATTGAGGAAATTATCTAGGGGTATAGTGAGCGATTTGACCCCACAGGTTTTTTGCAGAAATTATTGGAAGTAGGCCCTGAAAATAAAAATCAACATTTTTTCAAAGAAAATGTAGGTTTAGCTTATTTTTACTCATTTCCACAAGGACTGAAGGAGAAAAAGCACCATAAAATTTGTAAAGCAATTTCTCCCGAGTAAAACAATGCCCCACATGTGGTAATAAACGGCTGTTTGGAGACATGGCGTGGCTTAGAAGGGAAAGAGCGCTATTTGGCTTTTGGAGATCACATTGAGCAGGAATGGTTTGCGGAGGCCATGTCACATTTGCAAAGCCCCTGAGGGGAAAAAACAATGAAAACGCCCAAAAAGTGACACCATTTAGGAAACTACACCTCTTGAGGAATTCATCTAGGGGCGTAGTGAGCATTTTGACCCCACAGATGTTTCATAGAATTTATTAGAATTGGGCAGTGAAAATAAAAACAATCCTTTTTCTTCAATAAGACGTAGCTTTAGCGCAAATTTTTTCGTTTTCGCAACAAATAAAGGAAAAAAAAAGAACCAAACATTTGTAAAGCAATTTCTACCGAGTACGGCAATACCCCATGTGTGGTCATAAACTGCTGTTTGGGCACACGGCAGGGCTCAGAATGGAAGGACCGCCATTTGGAGTGCAGATGTTGCTGGATTGGTTTTTGGGCGCTTGTGGGCCCAAAACAGTGGAAACCCCCCAGAAGTGACCCAATTTTGGAAACTACACCCCTCAATGCATTTACCTAGGGGTGTAATGAGCATTTTAACCCTGCAGGTGTTTTGTAGAAATTAGTGTGAACTCGATGTTGCAGAGTTAAAATGGGATTTTTTCCACAGATATGTGGACAATATGTGGTGCCCGGCTTGTGCCACCATAACAAGACAGCTCTCTAATTATTATGCTGGGTTTCCTGGTTTTAGAAACACCCTACATGTGGCCCTAATCTCTTGCCTGGACAGTCAACCAGGCTCAGGAGTGAAAGCGTACCATGTAAAATTGAGGCCTAATTTGGCGATTTACAAAGTATTGGTTCACAACTGCAGAGGCTCAGATGTGAAATAATAAAAATAAACCCCTGAGAAGTGACCCCATTATGGAAACTGCAACCCTCAAGGCATTTATTAAGGGGTGTAGTGAGCATTTTCACCCCACAGGTCTTTTCCATAAATGAATGCGCTGTGGATGGTGCAAATTAAAAATTTATATTTTTCCCTAGATATGCCATTCAGTGGCAAATATGTTGTGCCCAGCTTATGCCACTGGAGACACACACCCCAAAAATTGCTAAAAGGGTTCTCCCGGGTATGACGGTGCCATATATGTGGAAGGAAACTGCTGTTTGGGCACACTGTAGGGTTCAGATGGGAGGAAATGCCATTTGGCTTTTGGAGCGTGGATTTTGCTTGGTAGTAGTTTTGTTTGGAGTTTTACTGGTGTTTCCGTTTATAATGTAGGGCATATGTAAGCCGGGCGGAGTATATAAGGGGCATAGTCAGGTGGTATAATAATGGGGTAAAAAAAAACAATAAAATAATCCATAGATGTGTGTTACGCTGTGAAGCAATCTTTTCTGCACAGGCCGGTGTCGCACTGATATATGGCGTCCTTTATTATCCCCCTTTTGGTCCACACTCCGCGCCTTTGTAGTTTGGGGAATTTTGCTAGGAAGTGTTGTCCTGGTATAATACGGGCACCGTCGCTTCCAGCAGATATGTTTGGGCCCTCCCTTTCCTGGTTCCCTAATTTTAGGTCCTTGATAAATCGCCTCTTCAAACTGAAGAAATGTTCCCCTCGGGCACAACTGCATATTTTTTTATTTCCTGACTTATTGGAGCCATAACTAATTTTATTTTTCATAGACGTAGCGGTATGAGGGCTGGTTTGTTGCGGGACGAGCTGTAGTTATTATTGGTACCATTTTGGGGTACATGCAACTTTTTGATCACCTTTTATCCTATTTTTTGGGATGCCAGGTAAACAAATAAACGCAATTCTGGCACAGCTTTTTTTGTTTTTTTTTTATACAGCGTTCACCACGCATTATAAACTACATGTTAACTTTATTCTGCGGGTCAGTACAATTCCGGCGATACCTAATTTATAGCACTTTTTTATGTTTTACAACTTTTTGCACAATAAAATTACTTTTGTAAAAAGAATGTATTTTTTCTGTCGCCAAGTTGTGAGAACCATAACGTTTTAATTTTTTTGTCGACGGAGGTGTATGAGGGCTTGTTTTTTGCGGGACGAGCTATAGTTTTTATAGGTACCATTTTTGGATACGTGCGACTTTTTGATCACTTTTTATTCTAACATTTGTAGGGCAAAGTGACTAAAAAACAAACTCTGGTAACGTTTTTTACGGTTTTTTTTACGCTGTTCACCGCGTGCAATAAATAATATAATATTTTGATACCTCAGGTCGTTACGGTCGCGGCGATGCCAAATACATATGGTTTATTATTATTTTTCAATAATAAAGGACTTGATAAGAGTAAAGGGGGGATTGTGTTTTATTTGATTACTTGAAACTTTTATTGTTTTCAAACTTTCATTATTTGCACTTTTTTTTACACTTTTTTTATACTTTTTTTACACTTTTTCTCAAGTCCCACTAGGAGACTTGAAGGTCCCACGGTCAGATTTTTTTTTTTCTAATACATTGCACTACCTATGTAGTGCAATGTATTAGATCTGTCAGTCATTCACTGACAGCAAGCCGATTAGGCTTCGCCTCCCGGCGGGGCCTAAATTGGCTTCCGTAATGGCAGAGCAGGAGACCATTGTGTCTCCTGTTGCCATAACAGCAGTCGCCAGTCCTGATTGCCTGTCAGGGCTGGCGATCTGCTAGTAACCGCTACGATGCAGCAATCGCTTTCGATTGCTGCATCGAAGGGGTTAATGGCAGGGATCGGAGCTAGCTCCGGTTCCTGCCGTTACAGGTGGATGTCAGCTGTACAGTACAGCTGACTTCCACCGCTGATGATGCCGGATCAGCTCCTGACCCGGCGCCATCTTGCCGGCAGCTACTGAAGCCGATCAGGCTCCGCCGCCGGGCGGATCTTGACCGGCTTCGGTGCTAGGCAGACCGGGAGGCCAGTATTAGGCCTCCGGTTGCCATTGCAGCCACCGGAACCCCGGCAATTTCATCACTGGGGTTCCGATGAGCTGCAAACACCTTAAGTGCAGCGATCGCGTTTGAGCGCTGCACTTAAGGGGTTAATGGCGGGGATCGAAGCTAATTTCGGTCCCCGCCGTTACAGCCGGATGTCAGCTGTAAGATACAGCTGAGATCCGGTGATGATGGCACCGGCACAGCTTCTGAGCCGGTCCCAAACATTCGGCGTACATGTACGGCAAGATGCGGGAAGTCAATGCTTTCCATGACGTACATGTACGGCAAATGTCGGGAAGGGGTTAAGCAACTTTAATTTTTTGCAGCGTTTTTTACGGCCGTTTTATGGAGCTGTTTTTCTATTGAGTCAATGAAAAACGACTGTTTAAAAAATGCCCCGTGGGAACGGAACGCCATTTTTCCCACCGAAATTAATGGGCAGATGTTTGTATGCGTTTTTCCGCATTTGTATCCGTTTACGACCCGAAAAACAGCTGAAAATAGGTTGTGTGAACATACCCTGTATGCGTATTGTTTTTGTAACTCTAGAAAGGGTAGTCATCTATGCATTTCCGGAATCCTAAAAAAATGGTATCTAGACATAAATCTGCCAAATGCATGCCAAAAGAGGCCTAGGGTCAGTTCTCACGTTGCGTTAATACTGCGGTTTTCCGCAACAGAATTTGTTGTGGAATATCCGCAGCAAATACATTAGCAGCAAAGTGGATGAAATAAAACAAATCTCATCCACACGCTGCGTAAATACTGAGTGGAAAAAATGCTCAGAAATTGACCTGTGATGCAGAATTTTATTCCGCAGCATGTCAATTGTATTTGCGGAAAAAACGCAATTCAGAAGAAAACACAAAAAACTCATACTTACCCAGAAGTCTTTGTTCCTTCCCATGGGATAACGTTTCAGCCCATGTGACCGTCGCAACCAATCACAGGCTGTAGCGGCAGTCAAATGGGATGAAACCTCATCCCAGGAGGCTGGCCTGTATGACGTCAGAGGGCCGGTCTCCTGGGATGACGCTTCATCCCATGTGACCGCTGCTGCAGCTAATCACAGGCTGCAGCGGTCTCCTGGGATGAAATTTCATCCCAGGAGGCCAGCCTGCTAGCAGGCCGGTAGGTGCTGCAGTTTTCTGCACTTTGGTGCGCTTTTTACCCGGAATTCCCTGCGGCACACAGTCAGGCTACACTGCGTGCTACTACGCAGTGTATATGCCCCATGTGAACGCAGCCTTATGGTTTTTTGAAAGGAGAGTATACCATGCACTCAGAAAGTCTTCAGACCCTTTCAGTTTTTTTTGTTATGTTGAGGTCTTGTGCTAAAATAAAAAGAAATTCAAGTTTTCCCCCATCATTCTGCACTCAATAGCCCATAATGACAACGTGAAAACAGAATATTAGTAATCTTTGCTAATTTATTAAAAAGGAAAAACTAAAATATTGCATTGACATAAGTATTCAGACCCTTTACTCAGTACTTAGTTGAAGCACTAAGGCTACTCTATGGTCTTCACCAGAGCCCACCGCAAGGCAGGTTGGATTTGGCTGCATAGAACCCAGGTTGCTTTTACAGAATGTGGTGTTTGACAGGAGGTGCAACTGCAGGCAATACCAGAACGGATAACCAGATAATAGAGAGAGGTAATCAGCAAGCAGAGTACAAAACCAGAAGGTACTAAAAGTCCAAATCAGTGACCAGAGGGTAAATTCAAAGACAAGCTGAAGTCCAGTTCAAAGAATCCAAACAGTCAAGGTGTTACAGGGTGTAACCAGGAGCTTGATCAGAAACATGCATACACAAAAGAATCACAACCAACAATGAAAAAACTGAACAGATTCAAATACTACACTCTTGGCCCTGATAGGTTGCAGACAGAGAAATGAGATTGGCTCAACATCTCAAAACCAGGGCCACCCAGAAGCTAGGCTAGTAGTCATGACAATCTTAAAGTGACGGATGTTTCCTAACACTCTGTCAGGTTGGTTGGGGACCGTCGGTGGACAGCCATTTTCAGGTCTCTCCAGAGATGTTCGATTGAGTTCAAGTCAGGGCAGTAGCTGGGCCACTCAAGGACATGCATATAGTTGTCCCTAAGCCATGCCTGTGTTGTCTTGGCTGTGCACTTAGGGTCATTGTCTTGTTGGAAGGTGAACCTTTGGCCCAGTGTTAGGAAAATGCCTGCTCCCTTAAAATCACCATGACTACTGTTTTTACTTTAAACTGTTTTTACTTTAAACATATCTCTTTTCTCTGTCCTTCTGCCTATCAGGTGTAGGGTTAGTATTTATACCTGGCTTCCTCCACCTGTACTTTGCTTGTGATTCTCCTGTCTGCGTGTGTTTTGATCAAGCTACATACCTACACCATTTACCGCTGACTTCTGGACTTCTTGGAAATTGACCTTGGCGTGTATTTGGATAACCCTTTGTTTACCGATTTTGATTATCTGCTCCCGGTTGGTTCTGACCTCTGCTTTACCTGATAATCACTTGCTTACCTTTTTGGACATTCTGTTTACGCTGTGGCTGTCTGGTTCCTGTTTAGGTTTGCCTGCATTGAACTTCTTATACAACACTGAACTCTGCTAAGACAACCTGGGTTTTATGCAGCAAAAACCATCCTGCCTTGCGGTCGGCTCTGGCGAAAACCGTAGAGTAGCCTTAGACTCTGTCGTGACAGATTTGAGATTGCGGATTTATGTGCCCATTTTTTATTATATCCTTTCATGATTGACCCTATGCAAGGCCTGTTGGAACAGATGGACAATCTGACTCAGCTCGTACAAGGTCTGGCCGCGAGGGTCCAACATCATGAAACTACACAGGCCCAAGCAGTCGTTCCAGTCGCAACTCCGGTGGAACCTAAGGTGAACTTACCTAATTGTTTTTCTGGGGATCGTAAGTCGTTTGTTAATTTTCGGGAGAGTTGTAAATTATATTTTCGACTAAGACCTATCTCCTCAGGTACTGAGCAACAGCGAGTGGGTAACGTCATTTCACTTTTGCAGGGTGATCCTCAAAACCTTTTTCATTGGGACCTGTTGCCTCTGAACATTTTTCTGTGGAGAGCTTCTTTGCGGGCCTAGGTTTAATTTACCGAGAACCAAATATCACTGCAGTGGCTCAGGCCAATCTGTTATCTCTCCAGCAAGGACTGCATCCTGTCAAACAATATAGTTTGGAATTTAGACGATAGTCTATTACTTTACAATGGAATGATGCTGCACTCCGATGCCAATTATGCCAAGGCCTATCTGAAACTTTGAAAGACCTCTTAATAATTTACCGTCCGCCCTTGACTCTATAAGATACCATGACCCTTGTTGTGCGTTTGGACCGATGACTGCGTGAGCGCAGAAATAAAAGATCAGTGATGGCTGCTCCCCTTCCCTGCACTTAGAGCCCTTCATCTGATGCACAAGAGCCCATGCAGTTGGGCTCCACTATGTCCTACTGCGTGGATGCTGGTCATACACTCAAGAACTGTTCCAAATGTCCAGAACGTCCAGCTACGGAAAACTTTAGCGCCTAAATCAGGGGTCTCAAGCACACGGCCCGCGGGCCGCATGCAGCCCCTGGGGCAGTCATCTGTTGGCCCGCGGGACACAGAGCCGCTAGAACAGGCTCTGCTCCGGGACTCTGTGGAATTCCCTGACATCGCTGTCCATATATGGACAGTGTTGTCAGGGTCTTCCCGAGAGCGGAGTCCCAAGCAGAGCGCTAGTATCGGCTCTGCTCCGGCACTCTGTGGAATTCCCTGACATCGCTGTCCATATATGGACAGTGTTGTCAGGGACTTCCCCAGAGCCGGAGTCCCGTGCAGAGAACCAGTATCGGCTCCGCTCCAGGACTCTGTGGAATTCCCTGACATCGCTGTCCATATATGGACAGTGTTGTCAGGGTCTTCCCCAGAGCGGAGTTCCGGGCAGAGCGCTAGTATAGGCTCTGCTCCGGGACTCTGTGGAATCCCCTGACATTGCTGTCCACATATAGACACCAATGTCTGGGGCTTCCCCAGAGCTGGAGTCCCGGGCAGAGCATATATGGACACTTATGTCAGTGGTTCCCCAGAGTTCCAGCGCAGAGCCTATACTAGTGCTCTGCTCTGGGACACCGGCTCTGGGGTTGCCCCTGATTTCACATTCCCGTCCAGTAGGATCCCCTGATGTCAGTGTATGGCTTCAACAGCAGAGCAATCCCCGGCCAAATCGTCGGCAACGCTCTGGCTGGGGATTCCACTCCTAGAGGGAGCCCCAATGGAGCTATCTACTGGGGGCATGTGTGGCATTATCTGCAGAGGGCACTGTGGCAGCATCTGCAGAGGGCACTGTGGCAGCATCTACGGAGGGCACTGTGGCAGCATCTGCGGAGGGCACTGTGGCAGCATCTGTGGAGGGCACTGTGGCAGCATCTATGGAAGGCACTGTGGCAGCATCTACAGAGGGCACTGTGGTAGCATCTACAGAGGGCACTATGGTAGCATCTACAGAGGGCACTGTGGTAGCATCTACAGAGGGCACTGTGGCAGCATCTACAGAGGGCACTGTGGCAGCATCTACAGAGGGCACTGTGGCAGCATCTACAGAGGGCACTGTGGCAGCATCTATAGAGGGCACTGTGGCAGCATCTATAGAGGGCACTGTGGCCTTATCTACAGAGGGCACTATGGCACTATCTAAAAAGGGGCTGCCCAATCTTGACATGTGTGTCTGCCAAACGCTGCCAACTGAGCCGCCGGACTGCATTTAGTGACACTTAAACTGGAAAACTGAATTGTTGAAATAAGCACGTGGAGAATACTCTCAAATTTTAAACCTAGCGGTATTATTATAGTGATGTAGTATTATTATTATTATAGTAATATAGTGTTATAGTAGTTCAAATAACTAATTGATTAACAATAATTTTGTATTGTATCAAATTTGAAAGTAATGCGGCCCATCAACTTCCCATTTTTTCTATATGTGGCCCACTTACCCGGCCGAGTTTGAGACCCCTGGCCTAGATGGTCCCTGGGAATGGCATCTGGGCAGTCAGGTTTTTCTCACATTTTCTAAAAAAATCCTTTTGCCTGTTAATGTATGGTTTATTTTTTTTTTGTGGTTCTGTGGCTAATTTTTAGATTTTCAGGTTGCAAAAAGATTGTAAAGAAAGTCTCAACAGAGAAAAATTCAGGGGCATCGGGTCTCAACGAAAATGCCCAGGATTTGGGGATCTCCCTGCAATAGAGAAATGACAAGGCCAACTCGTTGCTGCTCAGTTACAGAGGAAAAAGGCCTTAAATATAATATACAACTCTCATGAAACTTAATGAAAGACTTCCAATCACCAGAAAAACGATCAGGCAAGTTAATTTTAGGTTCAACCAGAGTTGCACCTGGAACGAATGCTTGGAAGGTGCAGTTTCATGGTGTTGAATCCGTTCAGCCAGATCTTGCACCAGCTGAGTCAGACCGCTATCCCCTTGTACCCCAGTCAAACTCTCTGCTATTGATAATACTCCTCTCGCTCAGGGTCAGTCAAGTTCTCTAATCCGCCTGTTACATTGGAAGTGGGTACTTTGCATACTGAACAAATCACTTCCTTTATTCTAGAAAATTTGCCCTCTGAAGTAATATTTGGTATTCCATAGTTAGACACATAATCCATTTGATTGGGTAAAAGCAGATTTTATTAAGTGGAATTCTAAATGTTATGATTCTTGCATATCTTTGTCTACTACTAATGTATCTTGCAACGCACCATCGTTGCCTGAGTGTATTCAAGATTTTGAGGATGTCTTTTCTAAAATCAGTTGTGAATCTCTCCTTCCTCGTAGGCCGTAGGACTGTCCCATTATACTTCTCCGTAATTCTAAGTTGCCCAAGTGGTGGACTTATAATCGTTCTGCTACGGAAAGACAGGCCATGAAAGATTATATTAAAGACAGTCTCCGTAAGGGTCATATTCATCCATCTACTTCTACGGTGTGTGCAGGTTTTTTCTTTGTTGAAAAAAAAGATGGCGGTTTAAGACCCTGTATTGAATATCATGAATAATAATTCATATTACCATTAAGAATCAATATCCTCTTCCACTCATCCTGGACCTGTTTAATCAAATCTCAGGAGCCAAGTGGTTCTCTAAACTAGATTTACATGGGGCCTACAATTTGGTTCGTATGCACAAAGGGGATGAGTGGAAGACAGCATTTAATACTCCAGATGGTCATTATGAGTATTTGGTCATGCCTTTTGGTTTAAGTAATGCTACAGTGGTTTTTCAAAACCAGGTTAATGATATTTTCAGAAATTTTATTGGACGCTTTGTGGTGGTGTATCTCGACGACATTCTTGTGTTTTCTTCTCATTGGTCCTCTCATGTTCAACATTTAAGGTCCGTCCTTCAAGTACTGAGGGAAAATTGTCTTTAAGCAAAATTTGAAAAATGTATTTTCGGAGTTCAGGAAGTTAACTTCTTGGGATATGAGCTGTCTCCGCATGATTTTTGTATGGACTCCGCTAACGTTCAGGCAATTCTTGATTGGGTGCAACCCACTTCACTAATAGCTGTGCAGAGGTCCTTGGGTTTTGCTAATTATTAATGAAATTGTATTAAAAATTTTTCCTCCATTGCCAAACCTGTGACGGTTCTTACGAAAGTGGGTTCTGAACTTGTAAATTGGAAACCTAGTGCGGTCTCCGCCTTTGAAACCTTAAAACAGTCTTTTATGGAAGTGCCTGTACTTGCTCAACCTGACCTTTCTAGTTCCTTTATTGTTGAGGTTGATGCCTCAGAGATGTGTGTGGGGTCTGTGTTGTCTCAAGGGTCTTCCGTATTGACTAATTTGCGTCCCTGTGCTTTTTTTTTTCTCGCAAATTTTCTTCCACTGAAAAGAATTACGATATAGGTCATCTTGAGCTTCTGGCTATTAAGTGGGTGTTTGAAGAGTGGCACCACTTTCCAGAGTGAGCCAGACATCAAATTACTGTACTGACTGAACATAAAAACCTGACTTTTTTAGAATCAGCCAAAAGGCTGAATCCCAGACAGGCTAGGTGAGTCTGGGGTTTCTGCAATTTCACCTGATCTTGCAACTGAGATTAAAGAATGTCAGCAACTCGCTCCGCAAACCATTCCTGCTGGGAAGTTGTCTGTACCTCCTCAGTTCAGATTTTGTTTCCTTAATGAGTTATATGATTCTGTTTTGTGTGGCCATGCAGAGATAACTGGTGCTAAAAAATTAGTTTTGCGGCTCTATTGGTGGCCGTCTTTGTCTCGTGATGTGAGTTCCTATGTCTCTGCTTGTGATGTCTGCACTAGCGCTAAGATTCCTCGAATTCGTCATATGGGTGAACTACTACCATTGTCTGTTCCACAGAAACCTTGGTCTCATCTGTCTATGGATTTTATCACCCACTTGCCTCCCTCTGAAGAAGAGAAAACTGTAATTGGGTTGTGGTGGACTATTTCAGTAAAATGTGTAATTTCATTCCATTGCCGCAACTCCCTGATTCCAAAACTCTGTCTAAGTGGTTCATCTGCATGGTATTCCAGAAAATATTGTCTCAGATAGAGGTGTACAATTTGTGGCTAGCTGCTGGAGAGCCTTCTGTAAGAAACTTGGTGTACAGTTATCTTCCTCTTCGGCATTTCACCCTGAGACTAATGGTCAAACTGAGCGTTTTAATCAAACCTTGGAACAATATCTTAGGTATTGTATTGCTGATAACCAGGTTGAATGGGTCTCATATCTTCCTTTAGTAGAGTTTTCTATAAATAATCGCCACCACGTGTCTCTTGATACCTTGCAGTTTTTCTGTAATTATGGTTGTAATCCTCGTTTTGGTTTATTTTCCGCCTCTTCTAGTGATAACCCTGAGATAGAAGTTGAATCAAATAAACCGTGCACAGTTTGGGCTCAGGTTCAATTGAAACTGAAGTTCTTCAAAAGAAAAATGCTAACTGTGTTGGTCAAAAGGTGTGGCTTTCTATGAAAAATCTGCGACTGAAAGTGCTTTCTTGTACATTTGCTCCTAGATTTATTGGTCCATATGAAATTGTTGAAATTATTAACCCTGTATCTTTTCGTCTGGCTCCTCCTCCATCTTTTAAAATTCATTATGTTTTTCACAAATCTCTCCTAAAAAATGTTTTTCCACCATCTAATCCACTCAGGAAACCTCCTCCAGTTTAGGTAGAAGGAGATATGGAGTTTGAGGTTCAGAGTATTGTGGATTCTAGAAGGGTCAGGGGTACCCTCCAGTACTTGGTGCACTGGAAGGGGTATGTGCCAGAAGAACGAACTTGGGTTCCCGCCCTTTCAGTACATGCTAGTAGTTTAGTTAAGATCTTTCCTCGTAGAAAAGGGGGTCCTGTTAGGAAAATGCCTGTTCCCTTAAGATCACCATGACTACTGTTCTAGCTTCTGGGCGGTTCTGGTTTTACTTTGAGCCTATCTCTTTTCTCTGTCCTTCTGCCTATTAGGTGTACGGTTAGTATTTATACCTGGCTTCCCCCACTGGTTTGCTTGTGATTCTCCTGTCTGCATGTGTTTTGATCAAGCTACTTACCTACACCCTTTACCTCCGACTTCTGGACTTCTTGGAAATTGACCTCGGCCTGAATTGGGATAATGCATTGTTTACCGATATTGATTGTCTCCTCCCGGCTGGTTCTGACCTATGCTTTACCTGATATCCACTTGCTTACTGTTTCGAACGTTCTGTTTACCCTCTGGCTGTCTGGTTTCTGTTCACGTTTGCCTGCATTGCACCTCTTATCCAACACTGAACTCTGATAAGAAAACCTGGGTTGTATGTAGCAAAAAACATTCTATCTTGTGGTTGGCTCTGGCGAATACCTTAGAGTAGCCTTAGACTCTGTCGTTTAGAGTTGGAGAAAAATCACTACGCACACCAAAGTGGAAATTCTTTTGCAGATAAATAATTTATTATATTTATAGCCAATGACCGTGTAGTGCGACGTTTCGGTCAATACCATGACCCTCCTCAGGCACTTAGTCAATGTATGATCCTGTATGGAAGGTGCATTCGTATGGCGGTTGACCGCTGTTGTTTGGCGTTGTTTAGAGTTGTGACCGATTTGACGTTGCGGATTTATTTGCACGCTTTCTCCCGGCAGTCTCCAGTAGCCTTTGGGGAATTGCTCAACTTGCATTCCATAATGCCCAGACTAAAGTCCAGAGCACTCTGGATCAGATTTTCATTAAGAATATCTTTGTAGACAACAGGTGGTCATGTGAGCGTCATGGTGACGTAGGCCCACCCGATCCGCCCTCCTTGTGAGAGAGAGAGAAAGTTTGAGTGTGTGCTCCTGCTGAGGAAAAAAGTGGTTTGCTGAAGCTAATAATGTTTTCTGCTGTTTTCGGCGCAAAAGTCCTCATCATAGATGTCTGCTAATGCCTAATGCCTCAATACAAGCCGTCTCAGTTTCAATCATACCCGCCTTTTGCACCTTTATACCTTTATATCGCCGGCTGATTAGCTGAACCAGTGTGTCGTTGCACCACCGAACCAACTTACCTAGGAGCAGCTATTTCTATGTATGGCTTTTCCTATGCGAATCTGGACTTCCGCACCCTTGTGTCTCTGTACTCCTGGATGTGCTGTCAGCGTTCAAGAAGCAGTGAGTAACAAGGTGGATGACCGTATGTGTTATCTCATAATTTACAGAAGTATTCATACATTGTTTGAGGCATTGCTGAGGCTTGTTCTACTTCGTTATAATCCCGCATTAATATTAAACTGCATGGTGTGGGATTGTTGATATTTAAAAAATAAAACGGTGCCGGGAAGATGGAGGAACCTTGTTGTGGACATTTAAATCGCGTGTTACAGTAAAAAGCACGAATCTGTTCATTTGAACTCATCTGAACTCTGTTGTTTATGCGTATTTGAAATATCAAAGATCCCACGTTAAAAAAGCCATAGGAAGTGTACAATTGTATGCTTGGGTGGTTAGCCTGGCGAGAATTAAATTAAATGGTGGATAAAAACCTTGGACATACAATCCACAGACAGGCACTCTATTTGACATGTATTAGATTGTGATATATGCTCTACCCGGGTATCTGGACATAAAGGTCAAAGTTGAAAGTGCTCTCCCAGGGTCTTTATAGTTTACAGGTGACCTACTGCGTTATTTGCTTTATTCTGGAAGGAAAGAAAGGAAGTGGGGAGGAAAGAAAAATAAAAACTGTGGGAAGGATTTGCAGAAGGGAAGGCTGGAAGGGTGTTCAACAGAAATTTATAATATGACATGAAAAAGGGAGGAAATTAAATCTAGAGATTCTGGTCAGCTAACCTCACCATCAATTGTCTCCTCTCAAAAAGTGAGAATAGATAAAATGGATAAATATCTCTGTGCAGATAAAAGGGGCTACATCCAAAGAGCTAAAGTAAGCCAAATACACAAGATAGAATCCACCAGGCAAAAAATCTAGAAATCTCAGGAGAAAACACTAATGAGGAGGAGGAAGTTTCCCTAAAAGGTATTTTAGACTGCACTTGGTGATGTTCTGGCCCAGTTGGGCGCAATTAAAAAGGACGTTGTGGTGATACGGGGTGATAATAACTCTATAAGTAATCGTATAGATGAGGCAGAAAAAAGAATTAGCCAAGTAGAGGATCAACAGATATTGATGGTGAATGATATCCAGGATCTAAAAAAGAACAAATACCTATTGGAGATAGTGACTGATCACGAGAACCGATCTAGAGGGAATAATTAAAAAATTGTTGGGCTCAATGAGGGATCAGAAGGCAATGACTCTATTGCTTTTGTTACTAAGCTGATTCAGGATTTGTTAGGCAAAGATGTATTTTCAAGCATGTTTGGTGTCGAAAGGTCCCATAGAGTGCCAACCAAAAATATATTAGCGAGCGGAAAAGCGAGAATTTAGGATGTTTATGTCTGGTGATAAGGATCTTATTTTACAGAAAGCTAGAAAAAAAACGCCACTGTTGTACAACAATGTTATTATTATGATGTTCCCTGATTTCGCAAAACGGAGGTGCAAAAAAAAAAAGAGCATCTTATGTGGGAGTAAAAAAAAGGTTGAGGGAAAAGGGGTTGAGATGACTGTGATAATGGGAGATTTTAATTACCGGGATATTAATTGGTGTCATGGTTCGGCTTCAACTAACAAGGGGAAAAATTTACTCAACCTGTTGCAGGAAAAGTTATGGGCCAGTTTGTGAAAGACCCGACTAGAGGTGAAGCTCTGTTGGATTTGGTCATTTCTAATAATACAGAGCTTGTCGAGAATGTCAATGTTCGTGAAAACCTTAGTAACGGCCAGAGGCGTAGCTAGATTCTCCAGCACCCGGGGCAAAGATTCAGTTTGGCGCCCCCCCCAACCTCTTTCCCGACATCTCCTTCCCCCTCGCCATGTTGGTTTTCCCTACCAATCAATAACATGTCATTTCTTTTCCACAGTTTTTTTTATGTAACTCAAGCATAAAAACATTTGTACATTTTACAAGCAATATAGTTCTATACACAACCAGAACCCAGCTCATTACATATATACAGCACCAGAACAAAGCTCATTATATATATACAGCACCAGAACAAAGCTCAGTACATAAATACAGCATCAGAACCAAGCTCAATACATATATACATCCCCAGAACCAAGCTCAGTACATATATACAGCTCCAGTACCAAGCTCTGTACATATATACAGCACCAGAACCAAGCTCATTACATATATACAGCACCAGAACTCAGCTCATTACATATATACAGTACCAGAACAAAGCTCAGTACATAAATACAGCTCCAGAACCAAGATCAGTACGTAAATACAGCCCAAGAACGAAGCTCAGTACATCTATATATAGTACCAGAACCAAGCTCAGTACATATATACAGCACCAGCACAAATACAGCTCAATTTAGTGCAACTCCTGCCGTATAGGTTTGCACTAAATTGTTTCCAGCTCCCAGCATGGCCCAAACAATGGTAAGGATATGCTGGAAGTTTCTGTTTCAAAATAAAAATAAATTATTATATCATAATCATACCACCCATCATCTCGCTGTAGATTATACAGTGAGTACAGTACTGATTAGAGGCAGAATAAACATTTACATTAAAGAGACTCTGTCACCACATTATAAGTGCCCTATCTTCTACATAAGGAGATGGGCGCTGTAATGTAGGTGACAGCAGTGCTTTTTATTTAGAAAAACGATCTATTTTTACCATGTTATTAGCGATTTTAGCTCTATGCTAATTTGTTTCTTAATGCCTAACTGGGCGTGTTTTTACTTTAGACCAAGTGGGCGTGTACAGAGGAGTGTATGACGCTGACCAATCAGCGTCATACACTTCTCTCCATTCATTTCCTCAGCGCAGAGATCCTGCTAGATCAGTATGTGCTGTCTTATACTGACACATTAACGTTACTGAAGTGTTCAGACAGTGAATAGACATTCCTTCCAGCCAGGACGGGATGTCTAGTCACAATCCTGACACTTCAGTAATGTTTGTCTGGGACTTACAGCAGAGCAAGCATAATCTCGCTGTAATCTGTCATTTACAGCGTGATCTCGCGAGATTACGCTTGCTCTGCTATAAATCCCACACAAACGTTACCGAAGTGTCAGGATTGTGAATAGACATCCCGTCCTGGCTGGAAGGAATGTCTATTCACTGTCAAGACACTTCAGTAAAGTTAATGTGTCAGTATAAGACAGCACAGCGTGAACAACGCAGTGTCACTATGCGCGAAGTAAATTAATGGAGAGAAGTATATGACGCTGATTGGTCACTGATTCGTCAGCGTCATACACTTTTCTTTACAACGCTCACTTGGTCTAAAGTAAAAACACGCCCAGTTGGGCATTAAGAAACGAATTAGCATAAAGCTAAAATCGCTCATAACGTGGTAAAAATAGATCATTTTTCTAAATAAAAAACACTGCTGTCACCTACATTACAGCGCCCATCTCTTTATGTAGGAGATAGGGCACTTATAATGTGGTGACAGAGCCTCTTTAAGTGACTCACCGGTGATGTCTCAGATTCTAGTTATTTTTCTCCATCCGGTCCAGACCTCTAAGACTTCTCCCGGCCATAGCCCATTTCTGCAGTTTGCCGCTCAGATGTCTTCAGCTTCTCATTTTTCAAACATTTCTACACCTATAAACAAAAATAAAGTTCTCATTATACCTCAACCAAGCCCCTAAATATAATAGCGCCATACACTGCACCTCTAATTATAATAGCACCATACACTGTTTCCCACACATACACCATGCCCCCTGTAGATAGTGCCTGCCATAGAGCCCCCTGTAGATAGTGCCCCCCATAGAGCCCCCTGCAGATAGTGCCCCCCATATAGCCCACCCCTGTATATAGTGTTTCACATATAGCTCCCCTTATAGTGCTCCACAGATAGCCCACCCCTGTATATAGACCCCTGTAGATATAGATGACCCCTGTATATAGTGGTCCACAGATAGCCCACCCCTGTATATAGCCCACCCCAGTATATAGTGCTTCACATGTAGCCCACCCCTGTATATAGTGCTCCACATATAGCTCACCCCAGTATATAGCCCCCTATAGATAGAGCCCCCATAGATAAAGCCCCCCCGTAGATAGAGCCCCCCATAGATAAAGCCCCCCCTGTAGCTAAAGCCCCCCCCTCGTAGATAATGCCACACACTTTTTTATTAGGATAAAAAAACAAACTAAACAAACTCACCTTAATCTTGTTCCAGCACCGTCCGGCGGCAATGGAGACCTGCTCTCTTCTGCGCAGGTCTCCTGGGGTTGAAAGACGCAAGCAGCACGATGACGTGATTGCGACGCTTGCGTGTATGAAAGGCGCTGATTGGCAGGGCAGAATAACTTTCCCTGTCAATCAGCGGGACATACCCCCGGCAGCTCGGGACAACGGGACACCACCCGGAATACGGGACTGTCCGGCTGAATCTGAGACGGTTGGGAGGTATAAGATAGATAATAGATAGATATGAGATGGATGGATGGATAGATAGACAGACAGACAGACAGACAGATAGATATGAGATAGACAGATAGATATGAGATAGACAGATAGATAGATAGATAGATAGATAGATAGATAGATAGATAGATAGATAGATAGATAGATAGATAGATAGATAGATAGATAGATAGATAGATAGATAGATAGATATGTTTAAGGGAGAAATGTGTTTTTGTATTACCACCACTACTACTATTACTATTCTCCCTCTCCTCTCTCCGGCAGCCGCAAAAAAATGTGCCTGGAGACACAAGAGTTTCTAAAATCATAAACTAATGTCATTTAGTTTATGATTTTAGAAACGCTAGTGTTCCCAGGCACTACATTGTTTACACTGTACTCACCACTGTCCTGTGTTTTCCTGTCCTCTGCAGTGCTCTGCTCCGGTGTGTCTGCTCCCTCTCACCAGGGGCACTATACTGTGGGGACAGCTATGGGGGCATTATACTGTATGGGCGCATTATACTGTGGGGACAGCTATGGGGGCATAGTATTGTGGGGGCAGCTATGGGGGGCATTTTACTGTGTAGGGGCAGCTATGGTGGGCATTATACTTTTGGGCAACTGTGGGGGGCATTATATAGTGTGGGCACCTATGCGGGGCATTATACTGTGTGAGGGCAGCTATGTGGGGCATTATACTGTATGGGGCAGCTATGGAGACCATTATACGGTGGGGGGCAGCTATGGGGGGCATTATACAGTGGGGCAGCTATGGGTGGCATTATACTGTGGGGCAGCTATGGGGGGCACTATACTCTGGGGAAAGCTATGGGGGCATTATACTGTATGGGCGCATTATATATTGGGGACAGCTATGGGGGGCATAGTATTGTGGGGGTAGCTATGGAGGGCATTATACTGTGTGGGGGCAGCTACGGTGGGCATTATACTTTGGGGGCAGCTATGGGGGGCATTATATAGTGCGAGGACCTCTGCGGGGCATTATACTGTGTGAGGGCAGCTATGGGGGACATTATACTGTGGGGGCAGCTATGGGGGGCCTTATACTGTATGGGGCAGCTATGAAGAGCATTATACTGTGGGGGCAGCTATGGGGGGCATTATACTGTGGGGCAGCTATGGGTGGCATTATACTGTGGGGGCAGCTATGCGGGGCATTATACTGTGGGGGCAGCTATGGGGGCATTATACTATGGGGCAGCTATGGGGGGCATTATCCTGTATGGTGCAGCTATGGGGAGCATTATACTGTGGGGGCAGCTATGGGGGGCATTATACTGTGGGGCAGCTATGGGTGGCATTATACTGTGGGGGCAGCTATGGGTGGCATTATAATGTAGAGGCAGCTATGGGGGCATTATACTGTGGGGGCAGCTATGGGGGAATTATACTGTGGGGGCAGATATGGGTAGCATTATACTGTGGGGGCAGCTATGGGGGCATTATACTGTGGGGGCAGCTATGGGTGGCATTATATTGTGGGGGCAGCTATGAGGGGGCATTATACTGTATGGGGCAGCTATAAGGGGGCATTATACGGTGTGGGCTACAGGGAGGGCTGTATAGCACTGTCTACAGGGAGGACTGTATAGCACTGTCTATAGGGGGCTGTATAGCACTGTCTACAGGGGGCTGTATGGCACAGTTTACAGGGGGGCACTATCTACAAGTGCGGGCTCTGTGTGGCACCCAGGGGAGGGGGGCCTAGTCAAAAGTTTTCTACGGGGCCCAGTGTTTCCTAGTTATGCCCCTGCCCTAAATAGTGGTAATGGGGAGTTGGTCACAGGGGATCAAGGGAAGGCAGAGTTACTAAATGGGTTCTTTAGCTCTGTATATACAACAGAAGAAAGAGCAGCTGATGTAGCCGGTGCCAGTGCTGTTAATACATAATTTAATATACTGAATTGCCTGAATGTAGATATGGTCCAAGCTAAGTTAAATAAAATAAATACGCAAAAGGTCCCAGGACCAGATGGGTTATACCCTAGAGTTCGTAGAGAGCTTAGTTCAGTTATTTCTGTCCCCCTCTTCATAATATTTAGAAATTCTCTAGTGACTGGTATAGTGCCAAGGGACTGGCGCAGGGCAAATGTGGTGCCTATTTTCAAAAAGGGTCCTAGGTCTTCTCCGGGTAATTATAGACCAGTTCGCTTAACATCAATCTTGGTAAAAATGTTTGAGTGGCTATTGAGGGACTATATACAGGATTATGTGACAAAAATTGTATTAAATGTGACAGCCAGCACGGTTTTACTAAGGGCAGAAGTTGTCAAACCAACCTAATTTGTTTTTATGAAGAGGTGAGCAGAAGCCTAGACAGAGGGGCTGCTGTGGATATGGTGTTTTTGGACTTTACAAAGGCATTTGACACTGTCCCTTATAGACGTCTAATGGGTAAATTAAGGACTATAGGTTTAGAAAGTATAGTTTGTAATTGGATTGAGAATTTGCTCATGGACCGTATCCAGAGAGTTGTGGTCAGTGATTTCTACTTTGAATGGTCCCCGGTTATAAGTGGTGTACCCCAGAGTTCTATGCTGGGACCACTATTATTCAACTTTATTTATTAATGATATAGAGGAAGGGATTAATAGCACTATTTCTATTTTTGCAGAGGACACCAAGCTATGTTCCATCTATAGAAGATGTTCGTAAATTGCAAGCTGATTTGGACACACTAAGTGTATGGGCATCCACTTGGCAAATGAGGTTTAATGTAGATAAATGTAAAGTTGTGCATCTGGGTACCAACAATCTGCATGCATTATATGTCCTAGGGGAAGCTATACTGGGAGCGTCACTTGTTGAGAAGGATCTGGGTGTACCTGTAGATCATAGACTAAATAACAGCATTCAATGTCAATCAGCTGCTTCTAAGGCAAGCAAGATATTGTTGTGTATTAAAAGAGGCATGGACTCGCGGGACAGGGATATAATATCACCACTTTACAAAGCATTAGTGCGGCCTCATCTAGAATATGCAGTTCCGTTCTTGGCTCCAGTTCAGAGAAAGAATGCCCTGGAGTTGGAAAAAATACAAAGAAGAGCTAATAAGGGGCATGGAGAATCTAAGTTATGAGTTATATTTATCCTTGAAAAGAGACGACTAAGGGGGGACATGATTAACTTATATAAATATATGAATAGCACATACAAAAAGTATGGTGAAATCCTGTTCCATGTAAAACCCCCTTGAAAAACAAGGGGGCACTTCATCCGTCTGGAGAAAAATAAAGGTTCAATCTGCAGAGGCGACAAGCCTTCTTTACTGTGAGAATTGTAAATCTATTGAATAGCCAACCACAGGAGCTGGTCATAGTAGCTACAGTAGATGGCTTTAAAAAAGGCTTAGATAATTTCCCAGAACGAAAAAATATCAGCTCCTATGTCAATGTGTAGAAATTTTTCTCTTCCCTTTTCCCATCCCTTGGTTGAACTTGATGGATATGTGTCTTTTTTCAACCGTACTAACTATGTATCTATGTAACTATGAGATATGGTATGATTTATCCAGCAAAACTGAGAATTAATCATGGGGAGGAAACGTGTTTTTTTCCCAGACTCCTAGTGAAGTTGATGTATGGCTAAACAAATTAGATACCTGAGGGAACATGCTTTATTAGTACTTTAAGATTCTTAGTCTAGTTAGGAAAGATAGGCAATGGTATTATGGGTACAGAAAGGAATTGGGAAATGGAAAAAAAAAGAAGAAAGGAAGTGAAGAAGTTGAAAGGGAAGGGAAAGGATAATGAAAGGAAAGGGGGAACAAAACAAAAAATTGGAAATAGGGTAGGAGTGTTGAAAATGTATGTACAGTAGGAGTAAAATTGTCTATGTATGTGTGCATATGTATGTATATATGAATACGTACGTACGTGTGTGTGTGTGTGTGTGTGTGTGTGTGTGCATGTATATTTATATATGTGTTGAACTAGTGCTTCTCTCAGTGGATTACTGTCATGGTATTGACAATAAGAGAAGCGTGGAAGGGGGGGGGGGGTATGATGATAAGTAAAAGGAACTCCGTATTGTACAGGAGGGAGGGAATGGTTGAATTTTCGATTTTTATTTTTGTTTTGTTTTTTTATTTGTTGTTTTCAGTTTTTTTTTTTATTGTATTACATTTCAGATGTTTCCCCCCTTCCCCGCACATGGGGTCTTTCCCAATTATTTTATTTGCTATGAAGAATGTCAAGTGATCTAAACTTTTTATCTTAGAATATTAGGGAATTGGGTAAAAGGATTAAAAGGATCGCCACATTTAATGTTATCAATAATCATCTCCCTGCTATAGTATGCCTGCTAGAGACTCCTCTGATTCAAGAATCACTGCGGTCAGTCATAAAGGGATTGGTGGGTCAGTCTTTCCATTCTTGTTTCTCAACACATTCTAGAGGGGTCTCGGTATTAATAAAAAATAAAAAAATAGATTTTCAGATAATAGAGCATGAAAGTGTGGAAGATATATATTTTTATATGGGACAATAAAAGGAATATTGTGGGTAATAGCGGCCATACCGTATATATACCTCCACCATTTTCGTGTTATTAAGGTTGAATTTGTTTCTTAATAATAAAAAAGAAGCAACACAATTGGATTTTGATGCTATATTAGATCCCTTAAAAGACAGATTAGGTAAGACATTATATAAAGGTAGGGGTTGCACTAGTTTAGTAATTTATATGCAAAACACGGGTTTACAGTATTTGTGGAGAATAAAATAATCCACTAATCAAGGCATATTCTTGTTTTTCACCATTTTATAAAACTTATTCTAGAATAGATTTAGCCCTGGGGGATAGTAGGATGTTGAATAGATTAAAGAAAATGAAATATGAAGTTAAGTATTTATCAGATCACTCACCTATATCGGTATTTTGTAGTTTAGATAGTTGTGCGAATACACTAAGATTTAAAATAAATCCTACATGGTTGAATTTGATCTCGTCACACAATAAAATTAAAGAGCAATTAAGGGAATTAATTCAGATTAATAGGTGGTCTGTCACCTTAGCAATTTATTGGGATACGTTAACAGCATATTTAACCCCTTAGTGACCAAGCTTGTTTGGACCTTAATGACCAAGCCAAATTTGTCAAATCTGGTATGTGTGACTTTATCAGAGAATAACTCTGTGAAAGTTTTGAATATCCAAGTAATTCTGACATTGTTTTTTCGTCACATGTTGTACTTTATTTTAGTGGTAAAAGTAGACTGATACGATTTGCGGAAATAACTTAAAAAATAGAAAAATTGAAGAAATTTTGTAAAAATTATCATTTTTCCCCATTTTTAACTGCAATATGTCACATATGTACACACATACTGTACAATTTTTTTTATTAAATATATATTTCCATCTCTTTACTCTATTTTGGCAGCACTTTTGAAAAAAAAAATAATTTTTGAGCAATTTAGAGGACTTACAAGTTAAGTAATAATTTTATAAATTTTGTAGTACATTTTGTTTTCCTGCACCAAGCCAGGTTTTCATAGGCTCATAGGTGTCAGAATGGTGGAAACCCCCACAAGTGACCCCATTTTGAAAACGAGACCCCTTAAGGTATTTATTAAGGGGTGTTGTAAGTATTTTGACCCCACAGTTTTTTTGTAAGAATTCATGCAAAGCAGGCATAAAAAAATATAATTTAACTTTTTTCATAAAAGTATCACTTTGAAGACCGATTTCTGTGTAAAGCGACCATAAGAATGAAGAAACACACCCCAAAATCTATCACCCTGTTTCTCCTGTTTTCAAAAATGCCCCCATTGTGACTCTAATGCATTGCCTGGACACACAGCAGTGCTTGAAAGGAAGGGAGCACCCAGAGGCTTTCAGGACTCATATTTTGCTTGAAAATGTTTTAGGCCCCACTGTACATTTGGAGAGGTTTTGAACTACCAGAACGATAGAAACTCCCCATAAACGACCCCATTTAGAAAACTAGACCCCTTAAGGTATTTATCTAGGGGTGTAGTGAGTATTTTGACCCCACAGTTTTTTGCTAAATTTAATGCATAGCAGGTGAAAAAAAATAAAAATTCACTTTTTTCATAAAAGTATCACTTTGAAGACCGATTTCTGTGTAAAGCGACCATAAGAATGAAGAAACACACGCCAAAATCTATCACCCTGTTTCTCCTGTTTTCCAAAATGCCCCCATTGTGACCCTAATGTGTTGCCTGGACACACAGCAGGGCCCGAAAGAAAGGGAGCACCCGGAGGCTTTCAGGACTCCTATTTTGCTTGAAAATGTTTTAGGCCCCACTGTACATTTGGAGAGGTTTTGAACTACCAGAACGATAGAAACTCCCCATAAACGACCCCATTTAGAAAACTAGACCCCTTAAGGTATTTATCTAGGGGTGTAGTGAGTATTTTGACCCCACAGTTTTTTGCTAAATTTAATGCATAGCTGGTGAAATAAAAAAAACAAAACACTTTTTATATAAAAGTATAACTTTGAAGACCGATTTCTTTGTAAAGCGAACATGAAAATGAAGAAACACACCCCAAAATCTATCACCCCGTTTCTCCTGTTTTCAAAAATACTCTCATTGTTGCCATAATCTGCTTATTAGACGTGTGGCTGGGCCAAAAAGAGAGGGAGCACCCTTTGGCTTTCAGGGCACAATTGAATAAATTCTAGGCCCCATATCATGCATTTAGAGGCATTGAGCTGCCTGAACAAAAAAAAAACACGCAGAAATTACCCCATTTTAAAAACTAAACCCCTAAAGGTATTCATCTAGTGGTGTAGTGGGCATGCGGACCAAAAATTTTTTAAAGGAGGAAATAATGGGTATCATTTCAGACACTATGGGTATATAATGTTTTCTTCAAGCTTTTATTACGTTTCCACATGAAATAGAGGAGACGTGGTAGAAGGTTATTTTGTTAGAAATATGCCATATTAATAAATTTGTGCGGCACAGAATAGAAGTGAAGCCGTGTATTCATAATGGATACATGTTGCTATAGACATATTTGCCTGTACTTATGACTATGTCTTGCTGAAGAAGCAGTTGGTGCCATTATGATGTCATTGTGGACAGAATTCTGTCCTAATATAAAATCAGTCAGAGAGGAAAAAATAAACTGTACTGGAGTGACGGGCAATATCTTCAAACAAATGGAGGAAAATGTATCCAACTATCTTGCAAACTCGAGTCTGTTCACTAGATAGAAGAACACCTGCAGGGCTGTCATGACAAGGATTTTTTTTTTCAGTGACTGGTTGTACAACGTCTCTTTAGCTCCATCAATCCTTATGAGGGACGAATGTGCCAAGTGACGCGGTACACCATAACAGACCCCTGCCCAGCAAGGTAGGAACCGCTATGTGCACAAAACAACCAATCACCTACAGAATATATAAAAGGACAGTGTCCAAAACCATCTATAGGAACAGTAAAGGATCACTAATCCCCAAAATGATGTCAGTATTTCCAGAAGAACCGTAACAAAGCCCATGGTGTATTGATAAGGAACAGCTCAATTATTAGAGATCCTCCAAATAAAAAAAAAAGATCATGCCCGTATCACGGTACAGAATTAGGAATGTAACAGCTGTATGTGGCAGGACATAGTCATAAGAACAGTCAAAATAAAAAAATTGTGGATGTGGGATTTTGTACTGGACAATTAATTCCAGCACTTGATCACCCACAAATAAATAAAAAAAATCATAAGGGGTAAAATTAGTTTCACGGTCTGAAAAAAATGTGCTCTACAACCTCTCCCACAAGAAATAATCCCTACTTGGAAAGCCCACGAACTAAAAAGAAAATATAAAGAAATTGACTCCCTAAAAAGGCCCCCAACCCATTATTTTTTTTTGTGTTAAATTCTAGTAATTTGCAACCGTGTGAAAGGGTTCGAAACAGGGGTAGTTACAAAGGGCTGGTTTTGATGGACACATGGGGCAATAAAAGCGGGTATCCCTCCTCCTGCCATGCCTGCTACATACCCGACACCTTTTTTGGGGATATTTTTGGGTCTCAGTGGAGGGAATAGGGTGTAAAAAGTGGCGCTCTGAAAGCCTGCGCACATCCTCAGATTCGCAGGATTGTGCCGGTATAGTGGACTCAAAAAGGAGATGCTCAATGACCTTCTCCTGAAATTGAAGGAAAGTGAGCGTTCCTTGGGCTTTTTTGAAAATAACAAAACTATTATAGGTAGCAACCTGGATGAGGTAGATTGCTACCTTTTTGTACCAGGCCTTATTTTTGCGCTTCACCAGGTAAGGCTGAAGCACCTGGTCGGAAAGGTCTACACCCCCCATAAATTTGTTGTAGTCTGTTACACAGACAGGTTTCTGCTTTGCAGTGGTAGCCCCCCTCTCCGTAATTGCCACAGTGGTGTCCGTGTGTACGGTGGACAGCATGTAGACATCCTTCTTGTCGGCCCACTTCACTGCAAGCAATTCCTGACTTGCAAGGGCCATGGATGTTCCCTTTCCCAAACGCCTGGACACCAACTGTTGTGGGAGTCCCACTCTGTTCTTCCGTACTGTCCCACAGGCCCCTGTATTTGCAGCATGGAGGGCTTTATAAAGTGCAACGCTGGTATAAAAATTGTCTGTATAGACGTGGTACCCCTTGTGCAGAAATGGCTCCATTAGGTTCCACACAATTTTGCCAGAGGTGCCAATAGTTTCTGGGCAGCCTGGGGTATAAATTTGGCAGTACCTGCCTTCATAGATTTTGAAACCGCAGGTGTAACCCGTTGTGCTCTCGCAAACTTTGTACAATTTCACCCCATATCTGGCTCGTTTGGAAGGGATGAATTGACGAAAGGAAAGACGCCCTTTGAAGCTCATGAGCGATTCATCTACTGACAAATTTTTGTCAGGGGTGTACAACTTTAAAAATAAATCATTTAGAAGGGTGATTAATGGCCTTAATTTATTAAGCCGATCATAAGCTGGGTCACTTCTTGGGGGGACTTGGGAATTATCAGTAAAATGCATGAATCGCATTAGGGCCTCATAGCGGTTTCTGGACATCACTGCTGCAAATACAGGGGTAGCGTGGACAGCACTACAAGTCCAGTAGGACCGGACAGAGGGTTTTTTAACCAAACCCATATTGAGGGTAATGCCTAAAAATTTTTTTATTTCTGGGACACTTGTGGGGCTCCACATTCTGGAGTACATAGATGCAGGCTTTTGTAGAACAAACTGCCTAGCATACAGATTAGTCTGCTGGACTATCAAGTCTAGGACCGTATCACATATAAATAAATTTAAAAAATTATAGGGGGTAACATTTTGGACGTCGACACTAATTCCTGGGGTCGCTTCAAATTGGGGTACTTGGGGGGAAAATGATAGTGCAGGATCCCACATCACGGGAGGGACTGCAACACTCGGCCCTGCACTTGACACCTCTACAGCGACTGACGTATCCACCACCATAGGACTATGGGGTTCAGCGGTGGAATTAGAATTGTCACTGTCACTGTCTGAAACAAATTCTGAAGCGGTGTCTGTTTCGCTTTCAGAAGTGTCGGAACATAGCAAGGCGTAGGCTTGCTCCGCGCTGTACATACGCTGAGACATATTTATAGATGTGTATGTATATATATATATATATATATATATATATATATATGCCCTATAAGTCCTAACCCTAAAGTAAACCTAAAATCCTAAAAACGACACAAATTATTATTTTTTTTTTTATATATATATTTTTTTTTATATATATTTTCTTTTTATATAACAGACGTAAAATTAATTCTAAACGGCCCTAAACACGAACGCTAAACTAGCCCTAACCCTAAAGTAACGCTAAACTAGCACTAACGCTAAACTAGCACTAACGCTAAACTAGAACTAACGGTAAACTAGCACTAACGCTAAACTAGCGCTGACGCTAATCTAGCGCTGACGCTAATATAGATTTGATATATTATATATATATATATATATGTGTGTAATAAGAACTATGATTTTTTTTTCACTTTTTCTTTCTTCACAGCACAGGACTTAGACTGATTTCTCTCTCCTCTCAGAACAACTACAATGGGAGGAGAGAGAAACACAGCCCATGTCCTGGCTGTGTTTTGAAAATAACTGTCAGTGATCTCTGTGATAGGTTTTATCACAGAGATCACCTGATCAGGGACCAGTCACAACGGTCCCTGATTGTTGCTGTGCCAGATGACGACACAGGTAAGTTATGCAAAGCGCACTCGGGCGCCATTTTGGGGGGGGGGGAATCGGACCGTGGGGGGGGATCGGACCGGGGGGCGGGAATCGGACATGAAGGGGAATCGGACGGGGGGGATCGGACGGGGGAGGGGGGGGGCGCACTATTTACCCGTTCTCTCTCCTCTCTAAGGAGTTATTCCATGAGAGGAGAGAGAAATGGCGATTATCCGCCGGTTTAGCGTGAACGCCGTGAAATAGCGATTCACGGCGATCACGTGACCAGAGACCACTCGTTATGGTCTCTGGTCGTTGCCCCGAACTCTCAGCTACCTCCGGTAGCTGAGAGAACGGAGCCCCGATCTTTAATTTCGGCGCTACTTTAGGCTAATGCGATCACGTTAAAAGGCGTCGCATTAGCCTAAAGCCCATTAGTGAGGAACGTAAAAAGGCGTACTGTTGGTCACTAAGGGGTTAAGGGATACTCTATGTAGTGAAACACATTTTTATTAAAAAAAAACAGTTGCTGGAATGGGAGGAGGAGGAGGTAAAAAAAAGAAGAAAATTACGTGACCCCACAGGTTGTAATCTGAAAATCTAGAAGGCGGCCAAGAACAGGGTAGATCAGATGATTATAGAAAAGGCCCAAGGAAGTATGATGATGGAAAATTATAAGTATATCTATGAAGTAATTGCTCCTGGTAAGACTCTGGCAAACATTATTCGGAATCAGGTTAATAAGTGTATAGGGGCAATAAAGGCCTCAAATGGTAAATTGATCACAGATACTACAGAAATTTTGGACGAGTTTGTTAAATATTTTTCTGATATATACACATCAAAATTAAAAGTGGGGCAAGAAGAAATTGAAATATATGTTAGACAGGCTGGTTTGCCATCCATTAGTTTTCTGGAAAAAGAGCTACTTGAGGAAAATATAAGTATTGAAGAGCTAGAAGATACCCCAAAGGATATGGTCGCAAGTAAGGGCCAGGTGTAGACAGTCTCCCAATTAAAATCTACAGATGTAGCCAACTTTACCTTAACTTTTAACGCATTAAATAAACAATGGCTAGATCTCTTATCTTGACTTTTTCACTGACTTTTCAATGGGTTTTGTTGTGTGATATCACGCTGCAGCAAGTTATCAGAATCAAGTTAAAGATGGCTACATCTGTATAAGGAATACTCAGTGATACTAGGAAAATAATTACTGGATGTCCAGGAAAAAGCTATAAAAATAAAACATTTGCCTTTTTCTATGAGAGAAGAGTTGGTAATTCTTATGCATAAAACGGTCAAAGATTTTACAGATAGGGATGCGTATAGACCAATCTCCTTAATTAATTCAGACATAAAGGTATTTGCCAAGGTCCTTGACAGGAGACTACAGAAGGTTCTTAAAAATGTTATACATAAAGATCAGACAGGATTCATGGTAAGGAAATCAAAAGATATTCATATAAGGCGACTCTTCTTGAACTTACAAAGGGAGGTAGAGGTTGAGGAGGAGAGGGCGATTCTGTCTTGAGATGCTAATAAAGCATTTGATTCAGGGGGGATTCACACGAACGTGATTTGGCAGCGTGTAGGCCGCGTGGTTTTCGCGCGGCACGCAATGCCCTATAGAAGTCTATGGGGCAGTACACACAGCCCGTGTATTTTGCGCAGCGTTTGTTCGCTGTGCAAAATACGCGACAGGTTCAATAACTCTGCGTATTTCACGCATCACACACCCATTGAAGTCAATGGGTGCGTGAAAACCAGGCAGGTCGCACGGAAGCACTTCCGTGCGAACAGACTGAAACAGCGCACGAGCTGTCAAAGGGATGAATGGAAACAGAAAAGCACCACGTGCTTTTCTGTTTCCAAGCATCCAAACGGAGTGTCTTTGCGAGGAGCGAACCCCGACAACCGAAGCTAACTTCACCGGGTTCGGCCAAACTCGTTTTGGCCGAACCCGGCAAAAAAAATTCCGGTCCGCGACGTCGGGAGACATTCACTGTGCATGGTGCTGAAAGAGTTCAACTGTTTCGGCACCATGGACAGTGACTTGCGATCCCAAAATACATTAACCTGTAAAAAAAAACGAAGTTCTAACTTACCGATTACTCCTGTCTCCTTCCTGCAGTCCGACCTCCCGGGATGACACTTCAGTTCAAGTGACAGCTCCAGCCAATCACAGGCCAAGCACAGGCTGCAGCCAATCACAGGCTGCAGCTGTCACTTGGACTGCTGCGTCATCCAGGGAGGTGGGGCCCGATGTCAAGAGAGGCGCGTCACCAAGGACGCGTCACCAAGGACGCGTCACCAAGGCAACGGCCGGGAAGTTCTCGGTAAGTAGGAACTTTATCTTTTTTTTTTTACAGGTTTTTCGCTGTTGTGTTCGGCATTCACTGTCGAGGGTGCTGAAAGATTTAGCTCTTTCAGCACCTTGGACAGTGACGGGCGTTGACAAGCCTCATCTCTATGATGCCGGCTGCGCGAAAATCACGCAGCCGCGCATCAGACACGCATGACACACGCAGCTGTCAAATGGTTTTTGCGCTCGCAAAACGCTGCGTTGTTTGCGCGCGCAAAAACGCAACGTTCGTGTGAATCTGCCCTCAGTTGAATGGTGTTTTTTATGGGAGACCATGAAGGCAATGGGCTTTGGCAATAAATTCATAGGTTGGATTCAGTTATTATATACTGGTCCAATGGCGAGAATATCAATAAATGGTAGAATTTCTGAATCCTTTGAGATCACTAGAGATACTAGACAGGACTGCCCTCTCTCCCCTCTTCTTAGTAAAGGAGCCATCGGCTGCATATGTTAGAAAAGATCTAGAGGTAAAAGTTATAAAGATTGGTAAGAATGAGCAAAGGATATCACTATATGCTGATGATGTTATGTTATTCCTCGGTTCAAATCAATCAATTGAAAGAGTGTTTCAACTGTTCTCAGAATTTGGGGAGTGTTCTGGGCTCACAATTATTTGGAGTAAGTAAAATTTGATGTGTTTAAGGGTTCATATGGAACCAAAAAATATACCAATAAAAAATAGTTGAAGAAGGGGAGACCTTGAAGGGGAGACATTTAAATATTTGGGTGTCCAGAGGTTTAATGTAGATAAATGTAAAGTTATGCATCTGGGTACCAACAACCTGAATGCATCATATGTCCTAGAGGGAGCTATACTGGGAGAGTCACTTGATGAGAAGGATCTGGATGGACTTATAGATCATAGACTAAATAACAGCATGCAATGTCAATCAGCTGCTTCTAAGTCGAGAAAGATATTGTCGTGTATTAAAAGAGGCATGGACTCGCGGGACAGGGATATAATTTTACCACTTTACAAAGTATTAGTGCGGCTTCATCTAGAATATGCAGTTCAGTTCTGGGATCCAGTTCATAGAAAGGATGCCCTTGTGTTGGAGAAACAATAGCAACTAAACTAATAAGGGGCATGGAGAATCTAAGGTATGAGGAAAGATTAAAAGAATTAAACCTATTTAGCCTTGAAAAGACACGACTAAGGGGGACATGATTAACTTATATAAATATATGAATGGCACATACAAGAAATATAGTGAAAAGCTATTCCATCTAAAACCCTGTCAAAAGACAAGGGGACACTCCCTCTGTCTGTAGAAAAAAAGGTTGAATCTCCAGAGGCGACAAGCCTTCATACTGTGAGAACTGTCAATCTATGGAATAGTTTATCGCAGGAGCTGGTCACAGCAGGGACAGTAGATGGCTTTAAAAAAGACTTGGATAATTTCCTAGAACGAAAAAATATCAGCTCCTATGTCAATGTGTAGAATTTTTGTTTCATCCCTTCCCTTTTTTCCATCCCTTGGTTGAACTTGATGGACATACGTCTTTTTTCATCCGTACCAACTATATAATTACTATGTAACTATGTAACTGTCACGTTGGGTACGTGGACCCACTGGGCCGTACCGCCTTGATGGTATGGCAGCTGGCGAACAGGACACAGGTCACAGTCTATAGTTCGTATAGTGTACCTGTGGTAGCTCAGACAGTAGCAAGACAGGCTCGGCTGGGACTAGGCAACAGGCAAGCGCCAGGCGTGGTGTAGCAGGACAGGTGTGCTACTAAGCACAGCATGACTTCAGCTCAGCACGGCACTTGACCAGGATAGCACGGGATACAGGTTACAGGTAGCAGGAACGGGAAACACTGGGAACTGGAAAACACTTAGGAGGCCATTTGCATAGACAGACTAGGGTAACGACAACAAGGCTCAGGCATGGCAGGAAGGGGCTGGGTCCCTCTTATAGTCCAGATACTCTTGTGCCAATTTTGTACTTAACTTCAGGTGCAGGGACCCGGCCGGGAGAAGCGGAAGTGAGTGCTGGCGTTTCCGGAGGAGAAGACGGGGACCAGCACTCACAGTTCCATGGCTGCGGGCGTCAGCAGGTGAGTGAGCCTGACGGCAAGCGGCTATGGGCATGACAGTAACAATCCTGTCTCTGAGCTCTACATGCAGTTATTTCCTCCTCATGGCTTGGTTTTTGCTCTGATATGTACATTTAACTGTGAGACCTTATATAGAATGGGGTGGGTCTATTCAAATCAAACGAATTTACCACATGTGGACTCCATTGAAGGTGCAGAAACATTTCAAAGATGATCTAGAGAAATGAGAGGACCCCAGAGCTAAATTTCTAGTGTCATAGCAAAGGGTCTGAATATGTCCATGCAAAACTTGACGTTTTCATTTTTAATAAATTTGCTAAAATTTCTAAAATTCTGTTTTCACTTTGTCATTATGGGGTATTGAGTGCAGAATGATGGGGAAAACGTGATTTTTTTTTTTGTATTTTAACACAAGGCCTAAACATAACAAAATTTTAAATAAGTGAAAGGGTCTGAATGCACTGTAGATGTACACGTCTAGCATAGGCAAAAATATGGGGAAGTTTTGCACTCTCATAGAGGTGTGATAGTAGTTTGTTTATACACTGGTTAACATAAGGGCTGCAACAGATATTTGCTGAATTTCCAGGAAGTTCTAGACACATTTGGAAACAGTGACACTTTTTTTCGAATCACCATCTTTGATCCCTTTGGAATCACTTTAATTAGAGATGGCACACAGAAACTTGACAAGGAATAAGTGTAATTAGAAACTTGGCTGGGAAATAGGAGCTGTTTGGGTGCGGGGGAAGTACTGCTGATAAATATGCATGTTGCTGTCATAGACTGAAAATTCAAAGCTCCTAAAATAGTGTTTGTCTTAGATTTCTTATTGGAATGTGTGAATTTACGGCCGCCTGTTACAAGAGTAGTCTGAGATACTGTAAATTAGATAAATCGACTTTTATACTGTCCTTTGTATGTGCAAGTTGCTTTATTTTTGTCCTTTGTGCGTGTATGCATAGTTAGTTTGTTTTTGTTGGTTTTCTTCCCTCATATATCTTTCCTCTTTCTTAGGCCTAGTTCACATCACGTTAAATAGCTTACATTTGAAGTTATCGACTGGAAAACTCTCCATGTATACGTTAAACATAGGTGGTGATAGATGCCTAAATGTTAAACGTATACATCATGAACTCTCATGGCCCTTTTTCTACGACGTAGATGTTAGTCCTTATTTACGCGAGCGTGTACGATTTGTGTCTGCAAAAAAAAATAATTATGTTTTAAATCCATATGATTTCTGTGTGTCATCCGTATTTCTCGTCCATGTTTCTCCTCTGCAAGCACTCCCTGCTTTCACTTTAGTTTTTTTCCTGCATTTCTTTAGAAACTGATAGTTTAAAAATGGACAGCACCGGGATTTATGTACCTATAGACTTTAATGGGCAAGTCTGGTCCGCAAAAACGGACCAGAATAGGACATGATGTGAGTTTCTCGCAATGGAGACGCGCTACGTAAAAAACTCCATTGACTTGCATGGGTCAGTGTGCCGTCTGTTGTTAAAACGGACAGCACCCTGACAAGAAATACGTTCGTGTGAATATGGCCTTAAATGGATACCTTTTTAGTCTATAGACTATAATGGTATCCATTTAATATATACCTCATCAAAAGCTATTGAAAAGTCCATGACGTATACGTTAAATTTGTACCTGTGACATGTCATACAGTTTCATGGGTCATCCATTGGCTTCCATGTTAAATGTTAAAAAACATATAACGTATATGAAACCGCTTAGTCTACTACACTAATTCATCCTTAAAATAAAAAGAAGGAACACTGATGTATACCAGCCTGATGGAGGTTACATTTAAAAGAACACTCTTACGGGGCCTTATAATGCTTGTAATATTTAGCTAAATTCATGTTATCAATTTGTTGTCATTTTAACCCCTTGGGAATAATTTTATTAGAGATGGCACACTGGGCCTTTATGACCAAGCATTTTTTTTTTTTCCATCATCGCATTCAATGAGCTATATGTTTTTTTGTTTTCCATCGACATGTATGAGGACTTGTTTTTTGCGGAATGAGTTGTATTTTTCAATGGCATTATTTTGGGGTACATATTATTTTTTGATTAAATTTTATTGTGCTTTTTTAGGGGGGAATAGAAAAAACAGCAATTCCGCTATTGTTCTATGTATTTTAAATTTACGCCTTTCAGCATGCGGCGTAAATAACATGCTATTTTTATACTATGAGTCGGTACGATTACAGGGATATCGCATATGTATATTTTTTTTTTGTTTTACTACTTTTTTACAATAAAAATTACAATTATTTGTTTTTGCATTGACGCTCTCCAAGAGCCATAACTTCTTTATATTTCCGTCGATGTTGCCATATAACGCTTGTTTTTGGCGGGACGAGACTTAGTTTATATTGGTACCAATGTGGGATATATGGGACTTATTGATTAACTTTAATTATTATTTTTTTGGTGGGGGCTATGAAAAAAATAGCAATTCCGCCATTGTTTTTTTCCATTTTTTCTATGGTGTTTACCATGCGATTTAAATAACATGTTAACTTTATTTTTTGGGTCATTAGGATCGTGGCGATACCATATATGTTGTTATTTATATTTTACACTTTTATAAAAAATGGTTTTATATTTTTCTCTGTGCATCTTTATTAATAATTTTTATTTAACATTAAGTCATTATTTTATTAGTCCCACTAGGGGACTTTACCATGCAATCATTTGATCGCTTATATGATGTTTTGGTATACTAAAGCATTATTGCCTGTCAATGTAAAACTGACACACATCTATTAGGCAATGCCTCTGGCACGGCCAAATAGGCATATATCCGGGGCAGGCCTGGAGGCCTTTGTTAGGCCCTTGACTGCCATAACAACTCCTACGATTGCATTTGCATTTTTTCCGATGGGTGATAGAGGGCGCCCCCTCTCTCTGTAAACCACTTCGATGCTGCAGTCGCTACTGACGACGGCATCTAAAGGGTTAAATGGTCGCAATCCAAGGAAACTTTGATCACTATAGTTAGAGCAGGAGCTCGGCTGTCAGCGTGCTGGACTTAGATTAGGTTGCCAGGAAAAGGCGACAGCCTAGCCTGAGGCCCATTAGTGACCGCTGTGCAAAGGGGTATCGAAGGTCACTAACAGGTTAAAATGTCAGTTGATTGAGGTGGTCTATTGTAGGCCACACTGTTCACATGATTATGAACTTATTGCAAATACTTTATTAGGGAATTCCAAGTTAATAAACTATAGTTTCCCGTTCAGGATCCACATCTATTAGGCCGGGTTCACACCAAAATTCCACAACAAAGTACATTACAACATAAATTAATGGGTTTTAATAAAATTATTAACCCCATAAACTGTTACTATACATTTTTTAAATTCACATTTATTAAAAATGTTTTTTACTTTTTCCACTGTAGCTTCTAAGTATCTACTATACATAGAACCTGCATAGCACCTCAGTAAGCAGAATTCGTCAGTCAGCTGGACCAATGGCTCAGCTGACAGCGGCTCTTGTGTGATTCTGACACACGAGAACCCTAAGGCCAGAATCACACACATACAGTTTTGATGCAGTTTTTAGCTCAATGTTTTTAAACCATAGCCAGAAGTGCATCAAAAAGTATGGAAAGTTATAAAGAAAAGACCAATCAATGCATCTCCTTTCTTTTGTGTCCACTTCCGTGTTTGGCTCAAAAAACTGAGCCGAAAACTGCCACAAAAGCTGAATCATAACTGTGTGTGTGATCCCTGCCTAATATCGATCACATCTAAGTTCATGATTTTAGATGTGATTAGTATTAGGCTTGGAATTGTGTTTTAGAGGCAGGATTAGCTGTAGGAATTTTACGATTAGCAGCAGGAATGCTGCTAATCAATTATTTATATTATCGCTGTGTTTGGGTGTTTCTAGGCAATACCTTTGGTCTGAGTCTGGATTTGGTCATCGTTTAGCTTAGCCTGGTTAACTAGGGTAGAGTACTTTTCTTGGGCTTAAATATTCTTCAGGCCTGGATTACTACGGTGCTGGTTATACTGTTTCTGGCATGTGCTCTTTCCAGATTCTAGTTGGTGATTTTGTCCTTGTCTATGTGTTTGTACTGTGGGACCTGTTGGTCTTCTGAGTGATCTAGTTTTTGACTAGTGGTTTTATGTGTATCCTGGGATCAATAGTTCCACTGATTTATTTTCCTTTCCTGTGCGTTTGGTCTGCTGTCAAGCTGTTGTCCTACCCTGCTCTGCGATAATATTCAGATAAGGTCAGTGAATGCTGTTAATTCATGTCCACTGTCTATTCATCTGTTAACTGCTTGCATGCCAATCATCTACCATCCACTCTATTTATCAATCGTCTCTATCAACTACTACCTTCAGTATTCAGTTCCGTTCATCCATTGGTGAGTTACTTATGCCTTTAGTTTTCTGACAGTATTGATGCGTGCTTCATCCATGTGACAGCGATTGTCTGGTATTGCGGTCTTCAGCGCCACCAGCAGCATAATATTCTAACCAGCCCCATCGGGAGCAGCATCATGTCTGATCCTTATCCTGTGCAAAGTTTGACTGATCAGATTTAGACCTTGGGTTCTGTGATGTAGAATTTTCTAGATCATTTGTTTTCTCAAGAACTCATTTCTAGTAATATACATGGGGGTAATGTTACTTCTGCAGCTCGTCCTGAATCGTATAAATTTACTACCATTTTTCTCGTGATCGTTCTCAGTTTAGAAATATTTGTGAGAGTTGTAGATATTATTTTTCTTTAACGCCTAGATCTTTGGGGTCAGAGACCGAGAGAGTTGGAATTATTAAGACTCTGTTCCAAGGGGATTCACAATTTTGGGATTTTAGTTTTAGGCCAGGAAATATTGCCATACTAAGTGTGGAAGCATTCCTGTCAGCTTTGGGGGATCTCTATGATGATCCGGATGCAGCTACTTTAGCGGCAGCTCAACTTTGGGCTTTGAAACAGGGAGACAAGATAGTTGAGGAATATTTAGCAGAATTTAGATGATGCGTCACTGTTAGTGATTGGAATGATGCCGCCCTGCATAGTCAGTATAGTTTGGGCCTTTCTAACCAGATAAAGGATGCCAGGGTACAATTTCCCTCGTGTGATTCTCTTAATAGCCTTAAGTCTTTAGCCATCTATATTGACAGGCGTATTAGGGAGAGAAGGTCAGATAGGGAGACGGCTTTGTGTCATCCTGTTGATGTCTCGTATCCTAGTGTGGCTGAGGCGGAACCAATGCAGCTGGGTCCCCTGAGGCTCTGCTAAGGCAGAGAAGGATAGGAGGAGATGCTTAGGTTTTTGTTTGTATTGCGATACAGGGGGACATTTTGCCCAAAAGTGTCCCCCTGAAATTGGGACACTTCAGAGCCTAGAAGTCAAAGGGGAGGTTCTTCTGGGTGTAATATATTTTTCTCCCAAAAATATTGTGTTGTTGCCCTCTAAGATTTAATGGGAGGGCATATCTTTGCATATATAGGCCTTTGTTGATTCTGGTGCTGCAGCAGATTTTCGAGATTTTGATTTGGCCGAGAAGTCGGGTATTATCCATGTACCTCTGGAGAAACCCATTGACATTTGTTCATTAGAGGGTACTCCTGTTTCTGAAGGGTCGGTAGGATACCGTACTCCTAGTCTTAAATTGGCAGTAGGAAGTATCAACTGTGAGACTATTTATTTTCTGTTAGTTCGCTCTCCAGCCTATTCAATTATTTTGGAGTATCCTTGGTTGTTCCTCCATAAGCCAGTGTTAGTGTTAATAAAAGTTTCCCAATCAAACCAGTAACACCCTGGAATTTAAAAATTCTGCGTTGCCATGCTCACTGCCCTTTTTGTGCAGGATAGTGAAATCATGTTGTTGCAAGACTAAACACCATCTCAGCAGCTTCCTGTTATCACCTGCCACCCTGTGCAACTAACTAAGTGGGTTGTGGTCGGTCACTACTGTAAATCTGCGCACATAGAGGTATGCCTGTAATTTCTGCAAGGCCCATACAATGGTCAAACAGTCCTTCTCTACAGTGGCATAGGCCACCCCCCTCGGTAGAAGCTTTCTGCTCAAATAGATTATTGGATGTTCATGCCCTTCTGTATTTACCTGGCTGAACACTGCGCCTAGTCCATAGGCACTGGCATCAGTCTGCACCACAACTTGCGAGTAAAATCCGGGCTTTGCAAGACTGCGGAGCTAGCAAGGGCAGATTTTAAAGCTGACAGAGAACTCTCGCAGTCGGCAGTCCAATTAACTATTTGAGGCTGTTTCTTCTTTGTGAGACCTAACCTGTTTTTTTGTCTTAGGAGTGGGCCAGGCGGAAATCGCATCTGCCTTCCCTGGCTTTGGTTTTAGTGTCCCTCCACCCACCTTGTGCCCGAGGTACTTCACTTCGGTCATGCCTATCTGACATTTTCCAGGCTTGATAGTCAGTCCTGCATCCTAGATACGCATGAGCACCTGCGACAGGTGGGTCAGGTGATCCTCCCAGGTCTGACTGAACACAGCAATGTCATCCAGGTAAGCAACAGAAAACCCTTCAAACTTCTCTAACAGCTTGTTCACCAAGCGCTGGAATGTATCAGGAGCATTTTTCATACCAAAGGGCATTACCTTGGACTCATAGAGTCAAAAGGGGGTTATGAAGGCTGACCTCTCCTGCGCTTCTACGGACAAAGGAATTTGCCAATACCCCCGACTTAAATCCATGATTGTTAGGTACCGGGCACTGGCTAGCTGATCCAAAAGCTCATCTATGCGAGGAATTGGATACGCATCAAACACAGTGATGGAATTCAACTTCCTGTAGTCCACGCAAAATTGCGTTGTCTTGTCCTTTTTGGGGAAAAGCACTACAGGTGATGCCCAGGCACTTTGAGACTCCTGGATCACGCCCAGCCCTAACATTTCCCCTATTTCTTTCTTTATGTCAGCCCTCACTTCTAGGGAAACTCTATAAGCTGCTTGCCTAACAGGTTGGTGAACCCCCGTGTCGACATGGTGAGTGGCTAGCTGAGTCCTCCCATATCTCCCTGTAAAAAGGGCAAGGAAGGGGTTAAGTACACCCTGCAGCTGGGACTTCTGACCCTCAGACAGCTGTGAATTAACTACGGCATCCTCAATGGATCCTATCTCCTTTGCGGAATCCACCTTATCCAGCGGTGTTTCACTTTCCCCATCCTCTGGCAAACTGCAGACTGGCAGAGCGCACATATCCTGGTCATAATGCGCCTTGATCATATTCACATGAAAAACTTTGTGTTTCTTGCGAACATGATCGATTGTGACTTCGTAGTCCACATTGTTTAGGCGTTGATGAATGGGATATGGGCCTTCCCATGCCGCCTGGAGTTTGTTTTGGGTCATAGGGATCAGTACCCATACCTTCTGACCCACCGCATACACTCTCTCTCGTGGCATTTCTATAATACCACCTCTTCTGACTTGCCTGTGCCTGCACCATGTTCTCATGTACTAGACCTGTCAGTTCCTGCATCCTCTCTCTGAATTTCAGGACATAATCAATCACAGAGACCTCTGGTGTAACCAATTCTCCCTCCCAAGCTTCTTTCATGAGATCTAGGGGTCTCCGTACCCTCCTTCCATACAGGAGCTCAAAGGGTGAGAACCCGGTTGATGCCTGCGGTACCTCTCTGTAAGCAAATAGCAGGTGTGGGAGATAATGCTCCCAGTATCGCCCTTGGGACTCCACAAGCATTCGTAGCATCTGCTTGAGGGTCCCATTAAACATTTCACACAGACCATTAGTCTGAGGATGGTAAGGGCTGGCCACCAGGTGTTGCACCTTTATTTTCTTACAGAGGCACCGCATCAAATTAGACATAAACTGGGTCCCCTGATCTGTGAGCATTTCTCTGGGAAATCCTACATGGAAAATATGGTAAGGGTGTCTGCAGCCCTGATAGAGGATTATACTATGGCTTCTGGGTAACGTGTGGCATAATCCACTACTGTCAGGCTAAAGTTCTTTCCAGAACTGCTGGGTATGGCCAAGGGCCCTACCAGATCCACAGCTATCCGTCGAAAAGGCTTATCAATTATGGGCAAAGGAATGTGGGGGGCCCGTTGAATAGGTCCCGACTTCCCCATCCTTTGGCACACAATACAGGACCGACAGTAATCTGCCACATCATTCCCCAAGCCAGGCCAATAAAAGCTGTGTTTTAAACTACTTTTAGTTTTACTTATCCCTAGGTGACCAGCTAGTGGTATCTCATGAGTCACCCGCAGGAGTTGTTGCCTGAACTGACGTGGCACCACTAGTTGCCTGTGTTTTAATACATCCTGCTGGGGGTCAATGGAAATACTTTGTTTATACAGCCTCCCCTGGTCCCAGGTTATTTTTTCAGTGTACCCCTTCTCTGGTGTCCGATCAGCCAGCTGTCGCAGCTTCTGCAGACTATCGTCAGTGCGTAGTGCCGTCTGAAACAAGTGACATTCTGCATCGGTACTGGCTGATAACAACACATTCTGACTAACTTCTGCCGCTGGCTGCGGGCTGTCAGCTGTCCCTGCTTCCTCTGTAGACACAGTAGGGGGCCCAGAACCCAGACACAGGTTGCGTGTTACAGGAGAAATGGACACAACATTCTCCCCGTCTTGGTGAACTAGTGTGTGTGTGTAGATGTGACAGGGATTTCATGCATGTTTATGATGTTTCACGCTACTAAATCTCCACACAAATCATTATCTGACGCTATACAATCATCACATCCTACGTCATTGCTAGTTATACAGTCTGCACCCAATGAAAACTTATACGTGTCTAGGCTATCACTAAGCACAGTAACATTATGCAATTCTATAACATTGCTGGACACCGGGTCATCACATTCCATAGTATTGACAGTTTCATTATTATGATATACTACGTGCGGCGACTCACATGGGGCAGAAAGTACGCCAGAGTCCTCCTCAAGGTCTCAAGAAATATATCTGGAGACTAAACGTCCCAGATCGGTTTCCGAGTAACACATTAGTGGGGATTTTATCCGTCACTCCCACATCCATCATCCCTCTTCCTGACCCCCAATCCAGGTAAACTCGTGCCATGGGTAAGGCAGGGGAAGGACCACCAACTCCAGAAACGGTTAGAGTTTTTCCTCGGATAGTGTCTTCTGAAGTAACAAGCTCTGGGTGGACAAGAGTCATTTCGGCACCAGTGTCCCTCAGTCCCATGGTAACCGTCTTGCCCACAATGACCGCTTATAAATTGTCACAATATGCCCTCTCCCTCCCACCTACAAACAAAACTGCTGGGGGCAAAATAGATGGTTTGGGCAAAGGGGTGGTTTTCCTCTTCTCTGGGCAAGCAGTGCTGATATGCCCCACTTGGTTGCATCCAAAACACCTGTGGTTACCAACAGCAGGCCTGAGAAGTGGGGCAGGGGCAAAACCTCCTTGTGATCTGCGAGTAGGGGCAAAAGTGTTAATAGGGGGCTTTCCCCCTTTCCAGCCTGGAACAGTAGGCTTTCACGCCTCTGGCACTCTGTTGGCGGCATATACATCCGCTATCTGGGCAGCTTTATCCAGGGTCTTGGGCTCACGGTCCAAAATAAACTGTCGTACTTCCAAAGGACAGGTGTGGAGAAACTGGTCCATGATCATAAGATCCACCAAATCTTCAAAAGTGTTGACAGCTAATCCCTGCGTCCACTGTCTGAAGTGGTCCTTTAGTCCATCGGCCAGGTCTGAGTAACTCTAAGTACCCGTGCGCTGCAAAGTCCTAAATCGTTTCCTGTATAGCTCTGGGGTGAGGTTAAATCGTTGGATTAAGGCCTTTTTAATAGCCTCATAATCTTAATCGATAGTTGTGGCCAGGGCTGCAAACACCTCCAGAGCTTTGCCTTTCAGCCCTGGAGTCAAAAACTTAGCCCAGTCTGCAGGTGGAAGTTGGAATTGTCTGCAAACCTTTTCTAAACCTTTTAGATAAACGTCCAGATCGCCGTCTTTCTCTATGACAGGGAAACGCCCTAGACGGGGTTTAAGGTATACGGTGTCCGTGGACTCACCCTGTGGTGAGGATGAAGCACTTGGCAGCTGCATTTGGGTCAACTTTAGCTGGTACTCCCGCTCTGCCTCGCGTTCTGCAAACTCTCGCTCTGCTTGGCGCTCTTGCATCACCAGTTGCATCCGCATATCAGGATCACAGGTGCCCATCTGCTGGAGGATTAGAGAAAAAGAAGACTCCATACTGTTTTGAGATCTGGTACTGCTAGTACAGCCATGCCCAGCCAGTTCCTGACTAGAGTCTTCTTTCCATTCCTCTGAGGCTAAAGGTTCCTGCTCTGGTTCCACGGAATAGTGGAGCTGTATATCATCCGCCACCAATGCTTGGATCAGATCCACTTTAGTATTGTTCATTCCTTCCAGCCTTCTCTCCTCACAGAAGATCAGCAGTTTCCTCTTATTTCTATACACATTGTAATGTCCGTGGCTGCGGGCCGTCAACTCCAACCTCCTCCTGACAGCCGCAGCCACGAGTCGGCAAGCGTTGGCCCCAGCCTCCTCCTCAGGAACGCCAGCGCTCGCATCCACTCACCTCAGCCGGATCACGCACCGGACTTCTGATGACTTTAACTCGTGAGTACCCTGGACTATAAGAGGGGTCCAGCACCCTGCCTCTATGCCTGAGCGTTGTTGATGTTTCCTAAGTTTGTCTATGTGATGGCCTCCTAGTGTGTTCCTGTTCCTGTACCTGTTCCTGTTTCTTGCATTCCATACCATCCTGGTTGAGCACTGTGCTGTGCCAAAGTCGTGTCGTGCTGTATCCCACGTTTGACCTGCTTCATTTCATCTGATGTCTGCCTGCTTCCTGGTCTCAGCCGAGCCTGCCTTACTGCTGTCCGAGCTGCCACAGGTACCTATACGAACTACACCACGTTTCAAATTATTATGCAAATGTTATTTTTCGCTGATTTTCCTAAATAGTCGATGCAAATGACAGTCAGTATAATCTTCAAGCCATCAACCGTTGGAGTATAATACAAATTTTATTGAACAAATCTCCTAATGATAACAGATTTTTTTTTTAGAAGTAAAAAACTCAACATGCACTGTTTCAAACTATTATGCACAACATAGATCAAAACATTTTAAAGGTTGTAAAGAGAACTAAAATGGTAATTTGTTTAATTTGCAGCATCAGGAGGTCATATTTACAGAAATCAAAAGCTCTTTGAATCAAAAAAAACTTAGCAGGCCAAGTTGCATGTTAACATAGGACCCCTTCTTTGATATCACCTTCACAATTCTTGCATCCATTGAATTTGTGAGTATTTGGACAATTTCTGCTCTAATATATTTGCAGGATGTCAGAATAGCCTCCCAGAGCTTCTGTTTTGATGTGAACTGCCTCCCACCCTCATAGATATTTTGCTTGAGGATGCTCCAAAGGTTCTCAATAGGGTTGAGGTCAGGGGAACATGGGGGCCACACCATGAGTTTCTCTCCTTTTATGCCCATAGCAGCCAATGACACAGAGGTATTCTTTGCAGCATGAGATGGTGCATTGTCATGCATGAAGATAATTTTGCTACGGAAGGCACGGTTCTTCTTTTTGTACCACAGAAGAAAGTGGTCAGTCATAAACTCTACGTACTTTGCAGAGGTCATTTTCACACCATCAGGGACCCTACCAGCTCTCTCCCCATGATTCCAGCCCAAAACATGACTCCGCCACCTCCTTGCTGATGTCGCAGCCTTGTTGGGACATGGTGGCCATTCACCAACCATCCACTACTCCATCCATCTCGACCATCCAGGGTTGCACGGCCCTCATCAGTAAACAACACGGTTTGAAAATTAGTCTACATGTATTTCTGAGCCCACTGCAACCGTTTCTGCTTGTGAGCATTGTTTAGGGGTGGCCGAATAATAGCTCTATGCACACTTGCAAACCTCTGGAGGATCGTACACCTTGAGGTTCGCGGGACTCCAGAGGCACCAGCGGCTTCAAATACCTGTTTTCTGCTTTGCAATTGCATTTTAGCAGCTGCTCTCCTAATCCTATTAATTTATCTGGCAGAAACCTTCCTCATTATGCCTTTATCTGAACGAACCCGTCTGTGCTCTGAATCAGCCACAAATCTTTTCACAGTACGATGATCACGCTTAAGTTTTCAAAAAATATCCAATGTTTTCATACCTTGTCCATGGTATTGCACTATTTCACGCTTTTCGGCAGCAGAGAGATCCTTTTTCTTTCCCATATTGCTTGAAACCTGTGGCCTGCTTAATAATGTGGAACGTCCTTCTTAAAGGGAATGTGTTGCCAGAAAAACATGTTTGTTTTTTTTTAATTAAACATTTAGTGTGTAGGTGATTAAACATTGTTCAAATTTTTTTTATTTTTTTCACGAGTCAGGAAATATTATAAATTAATTCTAATTTATAATATTTCCCATTGCTGGTCACTAGATGGAGCTATTCCCAAAATTGCAGCATTGCAAAATTGGGTAAAAAGCCCTCACTCTAGTGAGCTCTCAGCATCCCCCCCCTCCTTTATCCTGGTTAGTGCCGGGATAAACTAGGGGTTTGAACGGTGTAACCTCCTACACTGTGTGTCGCCATTTTTTGAGCTAACACACAGTGTAGTAGGTTTACATACAGTAGTAAACACACACAAACACGAAAATACATTGAAATCTCTTACCTGCTCCTGCCGCCGCGGCTCCCTCCGGCCCGTCCGCTCCGTCTGCTGCCGCTGGTCCAAGTGCACAAGTCCGGAAGCCGCGACCGGAAGTAGTCATATTACTGTCCGGCCGCGACTTCCGGTCCACAGGAAAATGGCGCCGGACGGCGCCAATTTCAAATTGGCATGTGTGGGAGCGGCGCATGCGCAGTTCCCACACAAACGCCGTACACAGAAGTGGATGGGACGGGACCCGTTCGCAGTCCCTATGGGACTGTGGCTGCCGTATTCCATGTCTGTATGTGTCGTTAATCAACACATACAGAAATGGAACAAAAAATGGCAGCCCCCATAGGGAAGAAAAAGTGTAAAAATAAGAAAAAGTAAAACACAAACACACAAATAAATATAAAAGTTTTTAATAAAGCACTAACATCTTTAACATATTAAAAAATAATTTGTGATGACACTGTTCCTTTAAGTAGTTTTCCTTTGATTGGGCACACCTGGCAAACTAATTATCACAGGTGTCTGAGATTGATTACAATGATCCAAAGAGCCCTAAGATACCATCCATGAGTTTAATTGAAAAACTAATAATTAAATGTTTATGACACTTAAATCCAATGTGCATAATAATTTGGAACACGGTGTATAGAGATTGTCCTGCGCCCTGTTGCCAGCTACCATACCGCCAAGGCGGTACGGCCCAGTTGGTCCACAGACCCTTCGTGACACACCTCTGCCATCCTATCAGCGGTTTTTCTAAATAAACGAAAGAAAATAAAAATAAGAAGGGAAAGGGAAACTGTTTTGCACTTATGTATGTTAACTGACAAATAGTATGCAATGAGTTCTTCCTGTTCTTTTCAAGGATACTCCAGCCCTTAAGTGTAAAGGTTAATTTCTTAAACAAAACACTTAACGTCTTTAACAGTGTAAATGACAATAAATAACACTATCCCACCGCTGACACCAATCTGTGCCGATCGCCAATCTAAGGTCACGTCATAGGGGTGAACTACACCACTGAGCTTATTCGTTTACCACATAAATCCACACCCACGTACCCTAGAGGACAGGATTATGCTAAATTACTCACATAGGTTTCCAAAATCCCAATAATTTATACCACAGTATGCTACCACCACCTATACTTATCTAGGCAATAGGGGCCTATGTCTCTATGTTCCCTTACACCAGTTACAAAATCACAGATTATCTAAATGGAACATAAAATACAGGTAACGTTTTTCACCTTCGGAAGATTAAGTTCTGTAAGACTGCAAGGAAGAGACTTATTAATATTTCAAATTTAATTCACAATAGTGCAGTGCAATACAAAAAAATAGTTGTCAGATTAAAAGATGAAAACTATACATACAGTTACAATGCATTCAGTTTATAAAAATAAAATGGATAAAAGAAACAGAACAAAACCTTACTGACATACAGCAGTGATATCCTGGCAGTGGGGACAGCATACTCCTCCTATTACACAGTTGTATTTCTATAGAGAAACATAAAAATGGGCATGTGTTCTTGCAGGAATCCCCTAGAAATATAATATTATCTGCAATCACCTGTGCAGACATTTACCAACCAGGGAATATCAAACACCACTATAATAGGCCCATGTTTTTAGCCAATAGCCAATTCCAGGTAGTTCTTCTGGGTGTCGGGATATGAATTTGATATATATATGAGGGCTATTTCCCCTGATCATAACTAGCTATGTGAATCACTACAAATATCAATTATGATGGGGTTTGCCTTGATGCATCATATTTTCTTTAACCCCTTCCCGCATTTTCACGTACAGTTACGTGATGGGAGCTGGTGTTTTCAGGCAATTCCACGTAACTGTACGTGAAGGAGATGGAGCTGGCTCAGCCCCTGGGGCTGTCATCTGCGGCCTGCGGGACACAGAGCCGCTAGACTCTGGAAATCCCTGACATCGCTGTCCACATATGAACAGCGATGTCTGGGGCTTCCCCAGAGTCGGAGTCCCGTGCAGAGCGCTAGTATCGGCTCTGCTCCGGGACTCTGTTTAATTCCCTGACATCGCTGTCCATATATGGACAGTGTGTCAGGGTCTTCCCCAGAGCGGAGTCCCGAGCAGAGCGCTAGTACAGGCTCTGCTCCGGGACTCTGTGGAATTCCCTGACATCGCTGTCCATATATGGACAGTGTGTCAGGGTCTTCCCCAGAGCGGAGTCCCGACCAGAGCGCTAGTACAGGCTCTGCTCCGGGACTCTGTGGAATTCCCTGACATCGCTGTTCATATATGGACAGTGTGTAAGGGTCTTCCCCAGAGCGGAGTCCCAAGCAGAGCGCTAGTATCGGCTCTGCTCCAGGACTCTGTCGAATTCCCTGACATCGGTGTCCATTTTTGTACAAGCGCTGTTTGAGGCTTCCTCAGAGCCGGAGTCCAGTGCAGAGCTCTAGTACAGGCTCTGCTCTGGGACTGTCGAATTCCCTGACATCGGTGTCCATGTTTGTACAAGCGCTGTCTGAGGCTCCCTCAGAGCTGGAGTCCAGTGCAGAGCTCTAGTACAGGCTCTGCTCCGGGACTCTGTGGAAATCCCTGACATCGCTGTCCATATATGGACAGTGTGTCAGGGTCTTCCCCAGAGCGGAGTCCCGACCAGAGCGCTAGTACAGGCTCTGCTTCGGGACTCTGTGGAATTCCCTGACATCGCTGTTCATATATGGACAGTGTGTCAGGGTCTTCCCAAGAGCGGAGTCCCAAGCAGAGCGCTAGTACAGGCTCTGCTTAGGGACTCTGTGGAATTCTCTGACATCGCTGTCCATATATGTACAGTGTGTCAGGGTCTTCCCCAGAGCGGAGACCCGGGCAGAGCGCTAGTATCGGCTCTGCTCCGGGACTCTGTCGAATTCCCTGACATCGGTGTCCATGGTTGTACAAGCGCTGTCTGAGGCTTCCTCAGAGCCGGAGTCCAGTGCAGAGCTCTAGTACAGGCTCTGCTCCGGGACTCTGTGGAATTCCCCAGAGCAGGAGTCCCAGTGATGTCAGGACCACAGCTGGAGTCCCAGGAAGAGCCTACTAGCGCTCTGCCTGGGACTCCAGCTCTGGGGTTGCCCCTGACATCTCTGTCCATATATGGACAGTGATGTCAGGAGCAGAGCTGGAATCCCAGGCAGAGTGCTAGAAGTGGCTCTGCTCCGGGACTAAAGGTCTGGGCAAGCCCCTGACATCACTGTGGAAGCATCTGCAGAGGGCACTGTGGCAGCATCTACGGAGGGCACTGTGGCAGCATCTACGGAGGGCACTGTGGCAGCATCTACAGAGGGCACTGTGGCAGCATCTACAGAGGGCACTGTGGCAGCATCTACAGAGGGCACTGTGGCAGCATCTACAGAGGGAACTGTGGCAGCATCTACAGAGGGCACTGTGGCAGCATCTACAGAGGGCACTGTGGAAGCATGTACAGAAGGCACTGTGGCAGCATGTACAGAGGGCACTGTGGCAGCATCTACAGAGAGCACTGTGGCAGCATCTACAGAGGGCACTGTGGCAGCATCTACAGAGGACTCTGTGGCAGCATCTACAGAAGACTCTGCGGCAGCATCTACAGAGGGCACTGCGGCAGCATCTACAGAGGGCACTGCGGCAGCATCCACAGAGGGCACTGCGGCAGCATCCAGATAGGGCACTGCGGCAAGTAATACGGCCCGTCAACTTCCCATTTTTTCTATATGCGGCCCACTTACCCTGCCGAGTTTGAGACCCCTGCCCTAAGGTATCGGCCAGGACCGGAGCTAGCATCTGATCCGACCGATTAACCCCTCACATGCTGCATTCAATAGAGATCGCAGCATGTGAGGAGTTTATAGCCACCAGCACCCCAGCAACGTGATCGCTGGGTTGCTGGTGGCTGCAAAGGCGATCGGAGGCCTAATATTTACCTCCCGATCTGCCAGCAATGAAATCCTCCTATGCCCCGTCATCGGCGGGGCCCAAAAGGCTTCCGGTACCATCGGAAAGATGGCGCCGGCTCAGCTTCCGGCTTAGAAGCTGAGCCGGCGTCATCAGCAGTGGGTGTCCACTGTATGTTACAGCGGACATCCCACTGTAAAGGCAGGAAACGGAGCTAGCTCTGATTCCTGCCATTAACCCCTTCAATGCAGCGATCCAATGTGATCGCTGCATCAAAGTGGTTTGTATCAAATCGGTAGCCTGCCATGCGATGGCAAGGCTGGCGACTGCTACTATGGCAACAGGAGGCCTAACAATGGCTTCCTATCTGCCATTATGGAAGTTGATTAGGCCCCGTCCGGAGGCGGTGCCCGATCGGCTTGCTGTCAGTGAACAACTAACAGTTCTAATACACTGCACTACATAGGTAGACCAATGTATTAGAACATGAAACAAACAGTTGGACCTTCAAGTCCCCTAGTGGGACTAAAGAATAGTGTAAAAAAAAGTGTAAAAAAAAGAAAGTAAAAGTTGTAAAAAATACAATAAAAGTTTCAAGTAATAACATAAAACACAATCGCCCTTTTTCCCTTATCAAGTCAATTATTATTGAAAAAAATAATAAATTCATACATATTTGGTATCGCTGCGACCGTAATGACCTGAACTATAAAAATATTATGTTATTTATTTCGTACAGTGAGCGCCGTAAAAAAAAACTAAAAAATACTGACATAATTGCTATTTTTTGGTCACTTTGTCTTCCAAAAATTGAAATAAAAAGTGATCAAAAAGTTGCATGTACTCAAAAATGGTACCTATAAAACCTATAACTCGTCTCGCTAAAAACAAGCCCTCATACAGCTCCGTCGACGAAAAAATGTAAAAGTTATGGCTCTCACAATTTGGCGACAGAAAAAATCCATTCTCTTTACAAAAATTTTATTTTATTGTGCAAAAAGTTGTGAAACATAAAAAAGTGCTATAAATTAGGTATCGCCAGAATCGGACTGACCCGCAGAATAAAGATAACATGTAATTTATAATGCGTGGTGAACGCTGTATAAAAAGAACTAAAAAAAATGCCAGAATTGCAGTTTTTTGGTCACCTCGCCTTCCAAAAAAAAAAGGATAACAAGTGATCAAAAAGTTGCATGTATCCCAAAATGGTACCAATAAAAACTACAGCTCGTCCCGCAATAAAACAGCCCTCATATCACTATGTCTATGAAAAAATAAAATTAGTTAAGGCTCCAATAAGTCAGGAAAGAAAAAATATGCAGTTGTGCCTACCCGAGGGGAACATTTCTTCTGTTTCAAGTGGCGAATTATCAAGGCCCCTAAAATTAGGGAACCAGTAAGGGGAGGGCCCAAACATATCTGCTGGAAGCGAGGGTGCCCGTATTATACAAGGACAACACTTTCCTAGCAAAATTCTCCAAACTGCAAAGATGCGGAGTGTGGACCTAAAGGGGAATAAGTAAGGACCATTTATTAGTGCGACACCGGCCTGTGCAGAAAGGATTGTGTCACAGCGTAACAAATATCTATGGATTATTTTATTGTTTTTTTTACCCCATTATTATACCACCTGACTATGCCCCTTATATACTCCGCCCGGCTTACATGTACCACACATTATAAACAGAAACACCAGTAAGACTCCAAACAAAACTACTACCAAGCAAAATCCACGCTCCAAAAGCCAAATGGAGCTACCTCCCTTCTGAACCCTACAGTGTGCCCAAACAGCAGTTTACTTCCACATATATGGCATCGCCATATCCAGGAGAACCCTTTTAACAATTTTTGGGGTGGGTGTCTCCAGTGGCACAAGCTGGGCACGACATATTTGCCACTGAAATAGCATATTTAGGGAAATTTTTACTTTGCACCTTCCGCAGTGCAATCATTCATGGAAAAGGCCTCTGGGGTGAAAATGCTCACTACACCCCTTAATAAATGCCTTGAGGGGTGCAGTTTCCAAAATGGGGTCACTTCTCAGCAGTTTCTTTTATTATTTCACATCAGAGCCTCTGCAATTGTGATCCAATACTTTGTAAATTGCCAAATTGGGCCTTAATTTGACATTGTACGCTTTCAGTCCTGAGTCTGGTCGAATGTCCAGGCAAATGATTAGGACCACATGTAGGGTGATTCTAAAACCGGGAAACACAGCATAATAATAAGAGAGCGGTCTTGTTATGGTGGCACAAGCTGGGCACCACATATTGGCACATCTATGGAAAAAATCCCATTTTCACTCTGCAACATCGAGTGCACACCAATGTCTGACAATCACCTGCGGGGTTAATATGCTCACTACACCCCTAGGTGAGTACCTTGAGGGGTGGAGTTTCCAAAATGGGGTCACTTCTGGGGGGATCCACTGTTTTGGTCCCACAGGGACTTTGCAAATGCGACATAGCGCCCAGAAACCAATCTAGCAAAATCTGTACTCCAAAAGCAAATGGCGCTCCTTCCTTTCTGAGCCCTGCTCTGTGCCCAAACAGCAGTTTATGACCACATATGGGGTATTGCCGTACACAGGAGAAGTTGCTTTACAAGTGTTGGGGTGCATTTTTCATTTATTTGTTGAGAAAATGAAAAATATTCAGCTAAAACTACGTCTTATTGAAGAAAAAGGATTTTTTTTATTTTCACTGCCCAATTCTAATAAAATCTCTGAAACACCTGTGGGGTCAAAATGCTCACTCCACACCTAGATGAATTCCTCAAGGGGTGTAGTTTCGTGAATCCAGTCACTTTTGGGGAGTTTCCACTGTACTGGTACCTTAGGAGCTTTGCAAATGTGACATGGTGTTAAGAAACCAACCCAGCAAAATCTGTGCTCCAAAAGCCAAATGGCGCTCCTTCCTTTCTGAGCCCAGCCGTGTGCCCAAACAGCAGTTTATGACCACAAATGGGGTATTGCCGTACTCCAGAGAAGTTGCTTTACAAATGTTGGGGTTCTTTTATTCCTTTATTTGTTGAGAAAATGAAACATTTTGAGCTAAAGCTACGTCTTATTGGAAAAATAGGATTTTTTTTATCTTCACTGCCCAATTCTAATAAAATCTATGAAACAAAATGCTCACTACACCCTAGATGGATTATTCAAGGGGTGTAGTTTGCTAAATGGAGTCCCTTTTTTGTAGTTTTCACTGTTTTGGTCCCTTAGGGGCTTTGCAAATGCGACGTGGTCTCCACGAAGCATTCCTGCTAAATTTGAGCTCCAAAAGCCAAATGGCGCTCTTTCCCTTCTAAGCCCTGCCGTGTGTCCAAACAGCCGTTTATGACCACATGTGGGGTATTGTTTTACGCGGAGAAATTGCTTTACAAATGTAGTGGTGCATTTTCTCCTTCAGTCCTTGTGGAAATTACAAAAAATTTGCTAAAACGACATTTTCTTTGAGGGAATGTAGATTTTCATTTTCACGGCCTACTTCCAATAATTTCTGCAAAAAACCTGCGTGGGACAAAATGCTCACTATACTCCTAGATAATTTCCTCAAGGGGTATAGTTTCCAAAATGGTGTCACTATTGGGGGATTGCCACTGTTTCGGCACCGCAAGAGCCTTTCAAACCTGACATGGTGCCTAAAATATTTTCTAATAAAAAGGAGGCCCCAAAATCCTCTAGGTGCTTCTTTGCTTCTGAGGCCTGTGCTTCAGTCAATAAGTGCACTAGGGCCACATGTGGGGTATTTCTAAAAACTGCAGAATCAGGGCAATAGTTATTGAGTTGCGTTTCTCTGTTAAAACTTTCTGTGTTAAAAAAAAATAGATGAAAAATGAATTTCTGCAAAAAAAAAGAAATTTTTAAATTTCACATCTACTTTGCCTTAATTCCTGTGAAACGTCTAAAGAGTTAAGAAACTTTCTAAATGCTGTTTTGAATACTTTGAGGGGTGATGTTTTTAAAATGGGGTGACTTATTGGGGGTTTCTAATATATAAGGCCCTAAAATCCGCTTCACAACTGAACTGGCCCCTGTAAAAATAGCCTTTTGAAATTTTCTTGAAAATGTGAAAAATTGCTGCTAAAGTTCTAAGCCATGGAACGTCCTAGAAAAATAAAAGGATGTTCAAAAAACAATGCCAATCTAAAGTAGACATATGGGTGATGTTAATTAGCAACAATTTTGTGTGGTATTATTATCTGTCTTACAAGCAGATACATTCAAATTAAGAAAAATGCTAATTTTTGCTACATTTTGGTGTTTTTCACAATTAAATACTTAATGTATCGAGCAAATTTTGCCAGTAACATAAAGTCCAATGTGTCACGAGAAAACACTCTCAGAATCGCTTGGATAGGTAAAAGCAATCCAAAGTTATTACCACATAAAATGAAACATGTCAGATTTGACAGATTTGTCCTGAAGGCCAAAACAGGCTGCGTCCTTAAGGGGTTAAGCATAGGCCATTGTCACATGTTTCACCCGGTCCACATGGCAGACACACCACAGGCATCCATTTACATAGCTTTAGATGTTTGGTCAGGATGTGTAGGCAATTATTTCTAACCCTTGGTGAGAATTTTATCTGATGCTTGATACAGGCCCTAGTGACAAATTCTTAATCAACACATCTCGCACCTTGGTGAGGAAAGGGCCAATTAAACATTTGCTTGACAGTGGACGTCCTTTGATGGCCAAAGATATGACCCTGCTCGCAAGAGCTTACAATCTATGAGGAAATAATGGAGAAACAAAGTGTAACAGAGTTTGTTCTGTACAATGGTCCAGCCATTTATTTTATACACATGGGGTGGTACACATAAAGCTGCATGAGCCAGTCATCAGCCAGTATCTGTGTATGACGAACATGAAGAGGAGGAGTCAGATTAGGGAATGTTATAGTCCTGTCTAAAAAGATGTGTTTTCAGGGCACGTTTAAAACTGTGGATACTGGGAATTAATCTAATTGTCCGGGGTAGCACATTCCAGAGGACTGGTGCAGCACGAGAAAAATCTTGGAGACAGGAATGGGAAGTTCGGATTATGGAGGATTTTAATCTAAGGTCATTGGCAGAACATAGAGCCCGAGTAGGGTGGTAGACAGAGATGAGGGAGGAGATGTCAGGAGGTGCAGCACTGTGGAGAGCTTTGTGGGTGAGAGTATTAAGTTTGAATTTTATTCTGAAGGGGATGGGCAAACAGTGCAGTGACTGGCACAGAGTAGAGGCGTTGGTGTAGCGGTTGGTCATAAAGATGAGCCTGGCTGCTGAATTAAGGATAGATTGGAGAGGGGAGAGTTTAGTGAGGGGAAGACCGACTAATAATGAGTTACAGTAGTCAAGACGAGAGTGAATCAGAGCAACAATGAGAGTGTTGGCTGTTTCCTCAGTAAGAAAAGGGCGCATTCTGGAGATGTTTTTGAGGTGAAAATGACAGGAGCGTGAAAGTGATTGTATGTGAGGAGTAAAGGAAAGATCTGAGTCAAAAATAACCCAGAGACAGCGGGCGTGCTGCTTAGGAGTTATGATAGTGCGACACACTGATATGGAGACATCAGGTTTAGGGAGGTTAGTAGATGGTGGGAACAAAAGGAGCTCAATTTTAGAAAGATTCCGTTTCAGATAGAGAGAGGACATGATGTTAGAGACAGCGGACAGACAATCACTGGTATTTTGTATTAGAGCAGGGGTGATGTTATGGGAAGAGTCGTATAATTTGGTGTCAGCAGTGTACAGATGGTACTGGAAGCCAAATCTGCTGATGGTTTGTCCAATAGGGGCAGTGTAGAGGGAAAAGAGGAGTGGACCTAGGACTGATCCTTGAGGAACCCCGATAGCAAGTGGATAAGGAGAAGAAGTAGAACCAGCAATGACACACTGAACGAGCGGTCAGAGAGATAGGAGGAAAACCAAGAGAAAGCCGTATCTTTAAGGCCAATAGAGTGGAGCATATTAAGTAGAAGTTGGTGGTCTACAGTGTCAAAGGCTGCCGAGAGATTCAGAAGAATCAGGAGAGAGTATTTACCATCCGATTTAGCCGCCAAGAGATCAGTTGAAACTTTACTAAGGGCAGTTTCTGTGGAGTGTAGAGTGCGGAAACCAGATTGTAAGGGGTTTAGAATGGAGTTGGCAGAGAGATAGCGAATAAGGCGAGAGTAGACCAAGCATTCCAGGAGTTTGGAGATGAAGGGGAGATTAGAGACTGGTCGGTAGTTAGTAGCGCTGGATGGGTCAAGAGTTGTTTTTTTCAGTAATGGGTTTATAATGGCATGTTTAAAAGAGGAGGGGAAGATACCAGAGGAAAGAGAGAGGTTAAATATTTTAGTCAGGTGACTAGTGACAGCTGGGGAGAGGGGCTGGAGGAGGTGTGAGGGGATAGGATCACTAGGGCAGGTAGTAGGATGAGAAGAAGAGAGGAGCCTGGAGACTTCTTTTTCTGTTATTTGGTCAAATGCTGAAAGTGAAGAAGAGGGAGTGCAGGAGGGAAGGGGATCAATGTTACTAGGGGCTGGGAGATAATATCATGCCGGATGTTGTCAATTTTAACTTTAAAATAAGTGGCCAGGTCTTAAGGACAGAGATCTGTGATTGGCGTCTGCATTTTAGGACTAAGGAGGGAGTGAAAAGTATCAAAGAGGCATTTTGGATTATTAGATAGTGTGGTGATGAGAGAAGTGAAATAGACTTGTTTGGCACGGTGAAGGGCAAAGTTGTACGTTTTGAGTATCTCCACAGTTGTTCGGCACATCTCAAGCACCGCTGAAGAAAGCGGGATTGAGGCGTGTGCGAGGGTTGTCGTCATCTTTGTCGGGTGGTTCGGAGTGTGGGGGGGGGGGGCTGATTCATCCAATGCATTTTTGAGTGTTATTGTAAAGTTTGGCAGCCAGATTGGGACAGGAGAGGGAAGATATAGGGGACAATGACGACTGTAGACTGTCTATGAGTTGCTGAGTGTTAATGGCATGCAGATTTCTGTATGTCTGACACGTAGGCATGACCTGAGGAGGAAGAGAATATTTGATCGTAAAGGAGAGAAGGTTGTGTTCAGAGAGCGGGAGAGGAGAGTTAATAAAGTCAGAAACTGAGCAGAGACGGAAGAAGACCAGGTCAAGTGAATGCCCGTCTTCATGTGTAGGAGAGTTAGTAAAGTTGTGACAGACCTAGGGAGGAGGTTAAAGATAGAAACTAGGAGGCAGATGGGGACATTGGGTTATCAATGGGGATGTTGAAGTCACCCATGATCAAAGTTGGTGTTTCAGAGGATAGAAATTTTGTAAGCCAGGCAGCAAAATGATCCAGGAATTGGCAGGGTGAGCCCGGGGGGCACTAGACAACTGCCACTTGGAGGGAAAAAGGGTGAAAAAGTCTGAGGGTGTGGACTTCAAAAGAGGGAAATGTGAGCGAGGGTACCGGGGGAATAACCTGAAAAGTGCAGTGTGGGGAAAGAAGTATACCGACTCCTCCTCCCTGCCTGTTCTCAGGTCTGGGGGCATGAGAGAAATGGAGACCACCATAAGATAGAACAGCAGGGGAAGCAGTGTCCGACAGGTGTAGCCATGTTTCCGTAAGAGCCAGAACGTTGAGAGAGTTAAAAAAGAATAAGTCTTGAATAAAGGTGAGTTTGTTGCACACCGAGAATTCCAGAGAGCACAGTTAAAAGAGACAGGAGAAGACATACAAGGAATGGTAAGAAGATTTGCAGGGTTTCTATGTGTGGCAGGTAAGTGGTTGAGCTTGGCGGAAGAAAAGGGAGGACCAGGGTTGGAAGAGATGTCCCCTGCAGCTAGTAGCAGGAGAATGTAGAGAGACAGGAGATGGTTCTGTGATTTATGAGAGCGACCTTTGTGTTGAGCAGTGGGATGAGATGGGTTAAGGTGACTGAGGAAAGTGAATAGTGCATGGGAGCTGTACATGGGCGAGGGAAGGAGAGAGGGACTTATGTGGACTGTTTTTCCCCAAGGTCTAAATGGACGGTAGGATTGTAAACCAAGAACAGCTATAATGATGAGTGCAGTAGTGGACATGTGTGTTTGTATTTTGTTTGTAAACAGGTAAAATAGTGACTCTAATAATTAGAATGTTTGCTAGTTTGTTTGCTTAGTCCACACAGCTTACCTGTCACTTACCCTGTCCAACTGCCATGTATAACTGCCAGGACACTTTGACAATATGACACTTACACAGAGATGACTTCTGCCATCGTGCCCCCCTGCACGAGACATCTGGTACAATCCATGGTGTGCAGGAAAGTATGAGACTGACACTTTTTCTGCTTACTCACATAAACATTTTTAGTAAGCCATCTGTTTATTGATGCACATTGCCATGTTGTGCCAATTTGCTCTGAAGTGCTCATATACACCAAACTTTGCCATCTCATACTCTAGGCTCGTACTTAGATCAGTGTGAACATTTGACCTCTCACTTGCTATGGAAGGGGTCACAGCACCCTGCCTTGAAGGTGTTAAACCCTGGACATAGGGCTGAAGGAGATCTACCTTGTGTGCAGTCAATGCTTCTATGGCAACACAATAGATCAGATAGCTTCATGAATATTGCCAGTAGCAGGGCTACGTGAAGAATAAGCGATCAGTCTGATGTCAGCAGCCTCTGATGCTGCAGCTTCTCTCAGTCTGCTTAGTATGGGCAGCAGCCAGAGTCAAGGAGACAGGGAGGGAGGAAACGAGGGAGGGAATTCTCTTTTTCTATTTATTATGATTTGTTCCTTTTGTTCTTCTGGGCAGCCCTAGTCCAGTCCCTCCCCTGGCCGGCTGCTGACTGAACTGTTCTGCCCGTCTGTTGCATTTCATACCTTCCTGCAAAGTCCTCATCATCTCACTGTTTGGCATCTGAGCAGAGACAGGCAAACATGGACCACAGGCTCCTCCTGGCACCTCCAGCACTCTCAGGATGCCACGATTACTGCTGATGTACAGACCAACTTGTCAATGTGTGCCTGCAGGAACCAGAGGTGCTGACATGTCCCCCATAGTGGCAAATAGGGGCTGATTCCAGAGAAGCCTTCGGTATCCTGGCAGACAATGGACAGACTGATCCCCTCTATGAGGAAGCGTCTGTACAGTCTCCCGCAGCACATTGGATCCAAAACATCTATAATGGATGAAGAAGAAGGTGAAGAGAGGAACACCTGGAGAAAAAGCATTAAGCTCAAGCCATTGCAGTCACCCTCAGCACTTAAGGTCCTTGACCCTCGACCTGGAGCAAAGGAAGCTCATCTAGTTATGGAAACTGAAGTAGGCAAATCCCAAAGAGCCAATAGCAATGGAGAGTGCAGGAGATTTACAGGTAGTCTCTCCTCCATTGCCAGCTGTGGCCGACACCATGATTCAGACCCCGGTGAAGGATGCAGGCTTATCTCAGAGGGGGACTGGAGCCCGACTGATAACAAGTCCCCTACCATGGATGCATCAGGAGAATCAGATGCAGGCCCTTCCCAAGCAGCTCATCCAGGGTCCCAACCTGGGACCAGTGAGCAGCAAAGCAGGACTGTAAAGGTGGAGGGTAGAGAACAGACTTTACCTGGAGGGGACGACGAGCAGAGTACTTTCATGCACAGACAGTTTGGGATGCTTTTGCAGCCTGGGGTGAACAAATTTTCCTTGCGGATGTTTGGCAGTCAGAAGGCGGTAGAAAGGGAGCAGGATCGAGTAAAGTCTGCAGGATTTTGGATTATTCACCCCTATAGCGACTTCAGGTAATACAATGAAGCAGCCACACTCCATCCGGTCTAAGAAGTGTAATCGGTCTGGTAATATTATTACACCTCTTGGCCTAGACATCCATCAGTCACTTTTCTGGCATACATAGAGGATATAGGAATGATCCTTCTTTTCATATAGGGTTTTACTACATGATGGAGAAATAAAGCCTTGTGTTCCACCTATGAAATTGGTGATCATGAGCTTTGTCTCATTGCTTTCTCACTGTAACCTTGAAGGAGTCACTCTTCTCAAACCAAATGAGCTCCATTGTAAGCTCCCAGCCTGAGTGAACCTCTTCTTGACTATGATGATATGCACCATGGGAAACTGTGGATTGAAGGTACAGACATAACAATGTACTTTACTGTATTAATTCCTACAGATGTCAAATCATTCTAGAGGCTGGGCCTAGTATGGTGAGAAGACAGTCTGTAAGCGACAAATCTCCACACAACTACATGAAGTATGATGATCAGTGTTTATATTCACTGTACATTCTTCCAGCTCCTCATAAAAACTCCTCTTCAAATAGATCTCGTACATCCACACCAGGGATTGAGGCTAGATAGGGGAAATATCGATTAACATTCCCTGTTCTCACAATTAACAAAGTACTGTGGAAAATTAAGGGTATAGTTCTTAAGTAAAATTCACAACATTCTCCTAGTAAATAGAAAAATACTTTATTTACAGTTTTACCATTGACTTTTTATTGAACTTCAATACCTTAGAAGATTGCTGTTTTGAGTCCTTTTATGTAGATACCAGATGCCATAAGTAATTCATGTACCACCTGTCAAATAGGAGGGTAACAATATAAAATCTAGATGCCGGTAGTGTAACTTTTATGAATTGAACAGTTGTAAGCCCCGAAGCTTTAAGTAACAGTGTAGCAGACAATTCTTTTCATCATGTGGTCTTTAATTGTAAACCCCAGTAGTGATGGGCACAGCTAATACATTAGGATGCGAGCACACAGACATTTCTACTTGTGGCTCTTGACATGTTACATCCTGTTCTAAATAGCTGATCAAACAGAACTTTATAAAGGGATCATTGATCCCTAAGATGGGTATTCATATGGAGACAGATCAAAACATGGTTACCTACTTAAGTAACTTAGATGAATTGTGCAATATTTTTTATGTCTATTCTGATTTAACTCCTTCCCGCAGCTGCCGTTCTTCATTTTTGCTTTTTCCTACCCACATTCCTTAACTTTTTTATTTTTTTCTTCGACATAGCCCACAGGGCTTGTTTTTTGCAGGGCGAAATGTAGTTTTTAATGGCACTATTTATTGTACCATATAATGTACTGGAAAAAAATATTTGCGGGTTAGAATGGCTAAAAACAACAATTCCTCTATTGTTTGTTTTGGTTTTGCTTTTATGGCGTTGACTATGTGGTTAAAACGACATATTTACTTTTATTCTACAGGTGGATACGATTACGGCCACACAACATTTATATATTGCAGGTTTTTTGTTTTACCACTTTGTCAAAATAAAAACAATTTGTTAAAAAAAAAATTGTTTTGTGTCGCCATATTCTGAGACCCCAAACTTTTTTGTTTTTTGTTGATAGAGCAGTGTAAGGGCTTGTGTTTTTGTGTGGCAAGCTATAGTTTTTAACTGTACCATTTTAGGTGCATACAACACTTTTTATTCCATTTTGTGTGTGGACATGAGTTGATTTAAAAAAAAACAGCATTTTTTTAATTTATTTTTTATGGCGTTCACCATTTGGGATAAATAATGTTATATTGTGATTTTAATATATATTTTTCTTCTATATTAGTAAAAATTAATCTAATTTTCACAGTTTCTTTGTTCCACTTGGAGACTTCAACAAGCTATCAACAGTTTAAATGCTGCGGCCGCTATCGACCACACTATCTAAGTGGTAAAAGGGCCAGCAGCCACTGGATATTGCGCTGGGTCAGCCCAGCAAGTTATAACAGTTTTCCTTGTTTCGTTAACATACACCTTTGATGAGCAAATAATGCACATTAGGCAAAGGTCTCAACAAGATGCTTTACAGGGTCAATTTCGTAAGAACATCCACAATTTAACCCTCAAACAAAGTTTGGGGGGGCTGTACTCTGTGGCCGTTTACGGGCTAAACTGGGCAACTGGGTGGTGTATTGTGAGTGAAGACCTGTCTATGGCTCTTGATGTAGCTGATTAGCCAAAAACTTGACAGATTGTTTTTTTTTAAGGGTATGTTCACTGTGGTAAATATACGGTACATCTGGACACAGTTGTTTCTGCAGCATCTGCATGGGAATTTTACAAACTCCATTAAGATGTATGGAACGCATATCTGACTCAGATATGGGAAAGCGCTGGTGCAGACATTAGTCAGATACATAGAACCCCATTAACAAGATGGAGGCCAAAAGAGTGACCATTTGGCCTCCATCGGCTGGTACACGTCGGTATACTATTTTTCTGCTGTTTGGAATAGGCGAACAGATTGTGCTATTCAATACAGAGGCATCCAGTAAAACAAATAATATGCAACGTGGTATACATTTTTGTTTTGTTTTTTACATGGGAGCATATAGATGACGGATGCTACTGTATGCCCATAGGCATACAGTAGTACCTGCCGGAGGTATATATTGGAGAATCTTCCCGATGCATACCTCCAGCGGACACTGAAAAGTGAAAAGATCCTTACACTATTTAAGCTGTCAAATTCAGCTGGTGGACATAGTATACAGACCACTAAGCTCCAGTTGGGAGGGCTGCACCTTAGGCGCTGTAAATACCCACTAGGTTTTCCTGTAGAGGCCCCTGTTTAAAGTAGACTTATATTATGACAGTTTTCTGGACTTCGCTACAGTCAGTCTTATACAAACCTGAAATGCTACAGTAATAACACATTTTTAACTGTAGTTCCACTAAATAGGTTAAATACTTCATCCATCTATATAATAATAGGTTCTAACTTTCCACGTATACCTGAATGCAGCTGATCAAAAACATTTTTGTTTTGGTCATTTTGTAACTTAATAAATAAACATGTCCAATAAATATAAAAGCAACTGGGAATTTGGTTACAATTTGTAAAGATTAAAACTGGCCTTTTGAAACATCAGTGAGGCAACAGTGTCAGAGCTTACATATTCTCTCAAAAATGCAGTCTCATTTACATAGAAAAAATATCATTGTTTTGATCAAGCCTAGAGCCCCACGTAGAAATGAAAATATTTTAAGATCATCTGCTTTTTTAATTTCCTATTAGACATCATGAATGACAACATGTCTTGTCACTCAATGACTGTCGTCATGAGATGGTATCTTGTCCTGTATTTAATGATATTTCTTCTGATGTATGTGTATGCTTGCCACTAAAAAAAATATCCCAAAGGGATCATTCCAGTGCATAAATCAACACCAATATATTAAAAGGTCATACTTTGCACATATCATTTTAAATATTTAATGTAATTACTAAACATTAACATATGCTTAGCATCTATTATTCCTGATTCAGATGAGCCCTATAGGTGTTCTATGTTTGGTCATACTGTCACATTTTGTAATCAGTATAGTTTTTATGAACTGTTCACTAGCTCCAAATCTTAATGCAATCATCGTTCAATGTTTTTATTGAGGCTAGACATTATTCGGCATTGTAAATTAGAGGGACAATGACATTTTTTCTGTGTGACAATACTGGAACTGAGAGACAAACTTTCAAGTCCAATGATGAATTAGTAAAAGAATATACAAGACAAAGGCAAACAGTGTTAAAACCACCATATGGGGCAATACAGTGATGTTGATTGTCAGATGGTCAGGGGTGCAACATGGACCTGCTACCATCCAATTATCTCTCCTCACGCAGAAACATAGAGCTGTAGGGAGTTCCATATCGGCTGCTGCAGATGTAACACTTACTCTTAATGTAATACAGCAACAACGCTTGCTACAGATTGTGACAAGCACAGTCAAAATGTAATCTTCTTGTGCAGCCATCCACGTACAAAAGATTCTGTCACACAATAGTCTGTAGCAATTCAATTCACAACTAAACAATATATTAAAAGGAGCTCAATGCATTGTTTAACTTGAACAATTTCTGAGTGCTTATAGATTTTCTTAACTGTACTAAAACAAAATAAAATAGTACAAAAAGCCTCAAATTTTAATATCCCAAAATAAATAGTTGCTGCTGCTTAACAACATGTTCACTAAAAGACCCCCCTGTAAGCAATGCCACACAGCCCCCCTGTAGGTAATGCCACACAGCCCCCTGTAGGTAATGCCACACAGCCCCCCTGTAGGTAATGCCACACAGCCCCTATGGACAGTGAAGTAAGGGACTTCTCCTGGATCGGAATCCCCGGCCACAGGGGTGGGGATTCCGCTTCAGATGTCACTGTATCCATATATTGACAGTGAAGGCAGGGACTTCTCCTGGAGCGGAATCCCTGGCCACATCACCGGGGATTTCGCTTCAGAAGTCCCTGACGTCACTGTGTCCATATATGGACAGTAAAGCCGGGGACTTCTCCTGGAGCCGAATCCCTGGCCACATCGCTGGGGGTATGGACACAGTGACGTCAGGGACTTCTGCTAGAGCGGAATCCCCAATCCCCGGCCACAGCGTTGCCGAAGCTGTGTCCGGGGATTGGGGATTCCGCTCCTACAGGGAGCAAAAAAATACCCTCCTACTCCTCCTCACATGCACTTCGCACTGTGAGGAGGAGAAGGAGAGCGCGAGCGACGGAAGACACGGCTGTCTCTCGGGACACATTCCAGTGATGGCCGTGTATTACCTGGCCCCATAGACTTCTATGGGAGCCGGGCGGCCGGGAGAACGGCTGAAAATAGGATATGCCCCATTTTTTGATGGCCGGGTTTCCCGGTCGTGTGAATAGCCCCATTCAGCCCCGTTTTATGAACGGCCGGGAAATCCTGTCGTGTGAATAAGGTCTTGTACAATGAGCCAAGACAGATTTTCATCAGTTAGGCCTTATTCACACGACAGGGTCCGAGTGTCGGCCGATAAAAACGGCCCAAAACGTATTGACGTTTTTAAAGGCCGATTTTTACCCATTTTGCATCCGTTTTTTTCCCTGTCTGTTTTAAAATTGGATGAATTTCATTTGTAAATTTTTTGCCACACGCTTCCCTCTGTAGATAATGTCACACACTGCCCTCTGTAGATACTGCCACAGCCCTCCTGTAGGTAGTGCCACACAGCCCCCCTTGTAGGTAATGCCCCACAGACCCCCTTGTAGGTAGTGCCCCACAGACTCCCTTGTAGGTAGTGCCACACAGCCCCCTTTAGGTAATGCCACACAGACACCCTTGTAGGTAGTGCCATACAGACCGCCTCGTAGGTAGTGCCACACAGCCCCCTGTAGGTAAGGCCACACAGCCCCCATGTAAGCAATGCCACACAGACCCCTGTAGGTAATGCCACACAGCCCCCCTGTAGGTAATGCCACACAGCCCCCCTGTAAGCAATGCCACACAGCACCCCTGTAAGCAATGCCACACAGCCCCCCTGTAGGTAATGCCACACAGCCCCCCTGTAAGCAATGCCACACAGCACCCCTGTAAGCAATGCCACACAGACCCCTGTAGGTAATGCCACACAGCCCCCCTGTAGGTAATGCCACACAGCACACTGTAGGTAGTGCTACACAGACCCCTTGTATATAGTCACCCCCCATAGATGGCACCCCATCCCCCTACTTTCCTGTATGGGACGGCTCAAGGAGAAGTCCCTCACTTCACTGTCCATATATGGACAGTGAAGTGAGAGACTTCTCCTGGATCAGAATCCCCGGCCACAGCGGTGGGGATTCCGCTTCAGAAGTCCCTGACGTCACTGTGTCCATATATGGACAGTGAAGGCAGGGAATTCTCCTGGAGCAGAATACCTGGCCACATCGCCAGGGATTCCGCTTCAGAAGTCCCTGACGTCACTGAGTCCATATATGGACAGTGAAGGTGTCAGGGTTCCTTTCCCTGTGATTTCACACTGAATAACCACCTCTGTAGATTTGAAACTGAGTGCATGCGTAGAAGAAATACACCAGACAGAGAAGTGTTGGTACAGATCCTCTCTCAGTGTAGTAGGAAATGCCACTGCACTTTATTTTTACAAGTCTTCTCCGTAGAAATGAGGGTCGTGCTTAAGCACTATTGGTTCTATTCAGTTGTGACGTTCATCTGCACACTCCTCTTGCATTCCAGGGCGGTGTCTCTATGGGCATTGTCCCAGATGCAGGTGCCATCTTGTTGCATAGATTCTTTGTGAAATATACTGATATGTAGCTTATGTAAGGTAATAATGTTTTTGCAAGCAATATACATGCTAATGATCCCTCACAAAGGCAGGGACTTCTCCTGGAGCGGAATCCCCAGCCACATCACCGGGGATTCTGCTTCAGAAGTCCCTGACGTCACTGTGTCCATATATGGACACAGTGAAGTCAGAGACTTCTTCTGGAGCGGAATCCCCAATCCCCGGCCATAGCGTTGCCGAAACTGTGCCCGGGGATTGGGGATTCCGCTCCTACAGGGAGCAAAAAAATACCCTCCTCCTCCTTACATGCATTTCGCACTGTCAGGAGGAGAAGGAGAGAGAGAGCGAGCGAGTGACCGAAGACACGGCCGTCACTTGGAGCACATTTAAATGATGGCCGTGTATTACCCGGCCCCATAGACTTCTATGAGAGCCGGGCGGCCGGGAGAACGGCCGAAAATAGGGCATGTCCCATTTTTTGTCGGCCGGGTTTCCTGGGCCGTCAAAAAAGCGGTTGTGTGATCTATTGTTCCTACTGCAGCCGTGTGACGGACGTTTTTTGAACGGCCGTTACAAGGCTGGGAAACCCTGTCGTGTGCATAAGGGCTTATATTATAAATGGGTTCTGAATTCTAGTTTCCCAGCCAAATTGTGTTGAAACATGTGAAATTAAGTGGCAATGATAATATTAAAATGAAACCACAACATTTATAATAAATAAAGATGGTTTGAGTCAGACACTGGGATTAACAGAATGGATAGTGGTTTCATTTTTCAGGGATTAAGAGAGCCATTATATTTGAGGGGGAGGGTTATGTTAATAATATTATATTAGTGCTACACTGTTTGCTTTGATCCAGATTGGTCTTTGTGAACTGAGACTACAGTGAACATCAATGCACAGTTAGGCCTCTTTCACACGACAGTGAAAAACGGCCATGTGATGGCCGTCCTTTTAACGGCTTTCACATGGCCGTTTTCAGAACAATGATGTTCTATGGGTGCATTCACACGGCCATTTTTTTAACGGCCCGTGAATAATGGCCGTCAAAAAATAGGACATGTCCTATTTTTGGCCGTTTTAACGGCCTGACGGCCCCCATAGAAGTCAATGGATCAGTTTTTAACGGCTGTCAATACATGTAACAACCGTTAAAAACGGATCTGTTACATGGGGACTGGCAAGGGAACTACTAGCTCCCTTGCTGGCTATCGTTGGCATACTCACGTTTGCGGCGCTTCTTCAGGTGTGGTCACTCGTCTGTGGTCACTCGGGTTTGAAGGCGCCTCGATGACGTCACCGCCCCGTCGCACTGCCTTGCCAGATCCCGTGTAGACGAGTGACCACAAGTGAAGAAGAGGAGAGACGGCGCTGCACCCGTGAGTATGTGGCACGATCTATAGGCAGGCTGGTGTGGCATCTACAGGGAGGCTGGTGTGGCATCATGTACAGGGAGGCTGGTGTGGCATTTACAGGGAGGCTGGTGTGGCATCTACAGGGAGGCTGGTGTGGCATCTACAGGGAGGCTGGTGTGGCATCTACAAGGAGGCTGGTGTGGCATCTACAAGGAGGCTGGTGTGGCATCTACAAGGAGGCTGGTGTGGCATCTACAAGGAGGCTGGTGTGGCATCTACAAGGAGGCTGGTGTGGCATCTACAAGGAGGCTGGTGTGGCACGATCTACAGGGAGGCTGGTGTGGCACGATCTACAGGGAGGCTGGTGTGGCACGATCTACAGGGAGGCTGGTGTGGCATCATCTACAGGGAGGCGTGTGGCATCATCTACATGGAGGCGTGTGGCATCATCTACAGGGAGGCGTGTGGCATCATCTACAGGGAGGCGTGTGGCATCATCTACAGGGAGGCGTGTGGCATCATCTACAGGGAGGCGTGTGGCATCATCTACAGGGAGGCGTGTGGCATCATCTACAGGGAGGCGTGTGGCATCATCTACAGGGAGGCGTGTGGCATCATCTACAGGGAGGCGTGTGGCATCTACAGGGAGGCGTGTGGCATCTACAGGGAGGCGTGTGGCATCATCTACATGGAGGCGTGTGGCATCATCTACAGGGAGGCGTGTGGCATCATCTACAGGGAGGCGTGTGGCATCTACAGGGAGGCGTGTGGCATCATCTACAGGGGGCGTGTGGCATCTACAGGGAGGCGTGTGGCATCATCTACAGGGAGGCGTGTGGCATCATCTACAGGGGGCGTGTGGCATCTACAGGGAGGCGTGTGGCATCATCTACAGGGGGCGTGTGGCATCTACAGGGAGGCGTGTGGCATCATCTACAGGGAGGTGTGTGGCATCATCTACAGGGGGCGTGTGGCATCTACAGGGAGGCGTCTGGCATCATTTACAGGGAGGCTGGTGTGGCATCATATACAGGGAGGCGTGTGGCATCATATACAGGGAGGTGTGTGGCATCATATACAGGGAGGCTGGTGTGGCATCATATACAGGGAGGCGTGTGGCATCATATACAGGGAGGCGTGTGGCATCATATACAGGGAGGCGTGTGGCATCATATACAGGGTGGTGTGTGGCATCATATACAGGGAGGCTGTAAATAGTGTCTAGGTGAACATGTGACCTTCCTTTGGTTGTTTTCAGGGGGTTGGGACAAAAAAAGCCTGACCAATGAAATTCATCAGTTTTTTTAACGGCCATGAAAAACTGATACAAGATGGATGTCAAACGGCCATTAAAAACGGACAGATGGACTTGAAATGGATGAAAATTTAGAGACAAACTGATGCAAAATGGCCATGAAAAACTGACAGTTGATCAGTTTTAAATGGACATTTTTTTTCACTGTCGTGTGAATAAGGCCTAAGGCTATATTCACACGACAGTGAAAAAAATGTCCATTAAAAACTGATCAACTGTCAGTTTTTCATGGCCGTTTTGCATCAGTGTGTCTCCAAATTTTCATCCATTTCCAGTCCGTCTGTCCGTTTTTAATGGACGTTTGACATCCATTTTGCCTCAGTTTTTCATGGCCGTTAAAAAAACTGATGAATTTCATTGGTCAGTTTTTTTTTGTCCCAACCCCCTGAAAACACCCAAAGGAAGGTCACATGTTCACCTAGACACTATTTACAGCCTCCCTATATATGATGCCACAAACTTCCTGTTTATGATTCCACACGCCTCCCTGTATATGATGCCACACACCTCCCTGTATATGATGCCACACTTCTCCCTGTATATGATGCCACACACCTCCCTGTATATGATGCCACACACCTCCCTGTATATGATGCCACACACCTCCCTGTTTATGATGCCACATAGCCTCCCTGTATATGATATCACACATCCTCCCTGTATATGATGCCACACAGCCTCCCTGTATATGATGCCACACAGCCTCCCTGTATATGATGCCACACAGCCTCCCTGTATATGATGCCACACAGCTTCCCTGTATATGATGCCACACAGCCTCCCTGTATATGCCACACAAACCCCTGTATATGCCACACAGCCCCCCTGTATATGATGCCACACAGCCCCCCTGTAGATGCCACACAGCCCTCCTGTATATGATGCCACACAGCCCCAATGTATATGATTGCCACACGGCCTCTATGTATTTGGTGCCACACAGCCTCTATGTATATGATGCCACACAAGCCGACATGAATGCCCTACATACTCACAGATGCAGCGCTGTCTTCTTCAGGTAAGGTCCCTCATCTTCACGGGATCTGCTGCGACGCAATGACACATACTCACTGATGCAGCGCTGTCTTCTTCTGGTCTGGTCGCTAGTCTGATGGGATCTGCGAAAGTAGCGCGATGACGTCATCGCGTAGCCTTCACAGAACCCATGAGACTAGCGACCAGACCAGAAGAAGTCGGCGCCGTATCGGTGAGTATGTGTCGTCGCGCCGCCGATAGCCAGCAAGTACTAGTAGTTCCCTTGCAAATCCCCATGTCACAGATTCGTTCTTAACGGTTGTTACATGTATTGACAGCCGTTAAAAACAGATCCATTGACTTCTATGGGGGCCATCATGCCATTAAAACGGGCAAAAATAGGACATGTCCTATTTTTTGACGGCCATTATTCACGGGCCGTTAAAAAAAACGGCCATGTGAATACACCCATAGAACATCGTTGTTCTGAAAATGGCCGTGTGACGGCCGTTCAAAGAACGTCCGTCACTCGGCCGTTTATCACTGTCGTGTGAATAAGGCCTTAAGGGCCTTTTACACAGGGAGATTATCGTGTAAAAATCGTAATATTGAGTAAGGCCTCTTTCACACGACAGTGAAAAACGGCCATGTGATGGCCGTCCTTTTAACGGCTTTCACATGGCCGTTTTCAGAACAATGATATTCTATGGGTGCATTCACACGGCCGTTTTTTTAACGGCCCGTGAATAATGGCCGTCAAAAAATAGGACATGTCCTATTTTTGGCCGTTTTAACGGCCTGACGGCCCCCATAGAAGTCAATGGATCCGTTTTTAACGGCTGTCAATACATGTAACAACCGTTAAAAACGGATCTGTGACATGGGGACTGGCAAGGGAACTACTAGTTCCCTTGCTGGCTATCGTTGGCATACTCACGTTTGCGGCGCTTCTTCAGGTGTGGTCACTCGTCTGTGGTCACTCGGGTTTGAAGGCGCCTCGATGACGTCATCGCCCTGTCGCGCTGCCTTGCCAGATCCCGTGCAGACGAGTGACCATACCTGAAGAAGAGGAGAGACGGCACTGCTTTCGTGAGTATGTTGCATGATCTATAGGCAGGCTGGTGTGGCATCTACAGGGAGGCTGGTGTGGCATCTACAGGGAGGCTGTTGTGGCATCTACAGGGAGGCTGGTGTGGCATCTACAGGGAGGCTGGTGTGTCATCTACAGGGAGGCTGGTGTGGCATCTACAGGGAGGCTGGTGTGGCATCTACAGGCAGGCTGGTGTGGCATCTACAGGTTGGCTGGTGTGGCATCTACAGGGAGGCTGGTGTGGCATCTACAGGGAGGCTGGTGTGGCATCTACAGGCAGGCTGGTGTGGCATCTACAGGCTGGCTGGTGTGGCATCTACAGGGAGGCTGGTGTGGCACAATCTACAGGGAGGCTGGTGTGGCACGATCTACAGGGAGGCTGGTGTGGCACGATCTACAGGGAGGCTGGTGTGGCACGATCTACAGGGAGGCTGGTGTGGCACGATCTACAGGGAGGCAGGTGTGGCACGATCTACATGGAGGCTGGTGTGGCATTATCTACAGGGAGGTGTGTGGCATATACAGGAAGGCGTGTGGCATCATCTACAGGGAGGCGTGTGGCATCATATACAGGGAGGCGTGTGGCATCATCTACAGGGAGGCGTGTGGCATCATCTACAGGGAGGCGTGTGGCATCATCTACAGGGAGGTGTGTGGCATCATATACAGGGGGCGTGTGGCATCATCTACAGGGAGGCTGTAAATAGTGTCTAGGTGAACATGTGACCTTCCTTTGGTTGTTTTCAGGGGGTTGGGACAAAAAAAGCCTGACCAATGAAATTCATCAGTTTTTTTAACGGCCATGAAAAACTGATGCAAAATGGATGTCAAACGTCCATTAAAAACGGACAGACGGACTTGAAATGGATGAAAATTTAGAGACACACTGATGCAAAATGGCCATGAAAAACTGACAGTTGATCAGTTTTAAATGGACATTTTTTTTCACTGTCGTGTGAATAAGGCCTTAGGCTACATTCATACGACAGTGGGAAAAAAATGGCCATGAAAAACTGATCAGCTGTCAGTTTTTCATGGCCATTTTGCATCTGTGTGTTTCCAAATATTCATCTATTTCCAGTCCGTCTGTCCATTTTAATGGCCGTTTGCCATCCGTTTTTCATGGCCATCAGAAAAATGGATGGATTTAATTTGTCAGGGTTTTTTTTGTCCCAAGGCCCTGAAAACACCACAGTGCCCATGTAGATAGTGCCACTACGTCCCTGTAGATAGTGCCACAGTGCACACTGAAGATAGTGCCCACATAGTACAACAGTGCACACAGTGTCACAGTACCCACTGAAGATAGTGCCACAGTGCCCAGAAAAAAAGTGACATACTGCCCACATATAAAATGACAGCGCCCACATAGTGACACAATGCCCACTATAGATAGTGCCACAGTGCCCACATAGTACTACAGTGCCCACATAGTACCACAGTGCCTACATATAAAGTGACATAGTGCCCATGTGTAAAGTGCCAGTGCCCACATAGTGCCACAGTGCCCACTGTAGATAGTGCCACAGTGTCCACATAGTACCACAGTGCCCAAATATAAAGTGACATATTGCTATAGTGCCCACATATACAGTGCCAGTGCCCACATAGTGCCACTGCTCACTATAGATACTGACAGTGCCCACATAGTACTACAGTGCCCACATATAAAGTGACATAGTGCCCACATACAAAGTGCCAGAGCCCACATAGGGCCACAGTGCCCATGTAGATAGCGCACCAGTGTCCCCAGTAGATAGTGCCACACCCCCCTCATATAGTGCCACAGTGCCCATGTAGATAGCGCCGCACCCCCCTGTAGATAGCATCGCACCTGTAGATAGCACCCCCCCTACATATATGGACAGTGACGTCAAGGGCTTTCCCAAGACATGAGTCTCCGGCCAGAGATCTTGCGATGCTCTGGCCAGGAACTCCATAGTTGAAAGCCCTGACTTCAATGTCCATTTAAGGACAGTAATGTCAGGGGCTTCCCCGGGCTCAGCGCTCATAGTAGCGCTGTGTCCAGGTAGTCCTCAGCGAGGATCAGTTTTTAACGGCCGTTACAATGATTAATTCCTTAAAAAACAGCCATTAAAAACTGATCCATTGAGTTCTCTGGGAGCCGTCAGGCCATGAAAACGGCCAAAATCAGGTCATGACCTATTTCTTGATGGCTTGTATTCACGGGCCATTAAAAAAAATGGCCATGTGGACGCACACACAAAACTTAACTATCCTGAAAACGGCCTTGTGACGGCCGTTAAGAAAGAAACGGCCATCACAGGGACGTTTTTCACTGTTGTGTGAATGTAGCCTAAAGTTGCAACCAATGGCTAGTGTAAACATGTTCAGCGATTGCACAATAAGTGAGGAATTCGCTAGTTTGTCATTGATTGAATCTATTATGATGCTTGTGTAAATAGGCATCTGCTAGTCATTAGCAAACAAGACAGAAGGAAAGGAGGAAAACAAGCGATCTCAAAAGCAATCGAAGTTTTGAAAAAACACACGATTATGGTTAAATATAAAGGCATGTCTCTCGAATGTTAACAGCTTGCTATATGGTCATGTTTACCAATTTATCTTTATGTATAAAAGGACCCATAGTCAACAGTTAAGATTGCATCCTTTTTTAAAAGGATATTCACATTTATTTATATAGAGAATTTTATTATTGCTTTCTTTTCTGCCATCAATAACAGCGTTTTAGCAAATAAAGCTTATTCATTGTGTAAGACTAGATTCACACAAGCGTCGGGAAACTCGGATGTGAAATACGTGATGTTTTTCACGTCTGACGTGCCACCTGTGCGGGTCCCGTTTTCATGGATCCCCATAGACTTGAGTCAATGGATGGATTCATGAAACCGGAATATAATAGGACAGGTTCTATTTTTCAACAGACCCTTCACACGGTCCGTTGAAATACATGCGTCCGTGTGATGGCCGTTGTTTTAACGGCAATCACACGGACATATTCAACGCTCGTGTGAATAAGGGCTAAGGCTGAATTCACACTACAATCAGAGATTCCAATCGGAGCCTCCGTCAGCAGTTCCGTTTGACGGGAAGAATAACACAGTATGCAGCGTTATAATTCCCATCAAAACAGGGGCGATTCAAAAGGAATGGGAAGTATTAAGGAAGGACCTATACTTTTCCTTCCTGTGGCATGCTCTCCTGGCTATGGCTCAAGAAACTGCATCAAAAACTTCATGTGTGATTCCAGCCATAAGAAAAGTTATGCAATTTTCCAATATGGTTTGCGTATCAATATCATATGTTTTCAAGATTTCTGCTCGCTGCCATTCTATGGGAACCTTCATTGTTTACTTCCAGTGTATACAAAAATCTGATCTGGTCATGTGATGATCACACAGGTGCACGGCTCATTATGAGATAGAGCTCAGACAACTGTACTGTACCTGTAACGAGCCATGCACCTATGTGATCATCACATGATCAGGACTGATTCACATCGCGTCTGTGCTATCCGTTGAGCGTATCCGTTTGTTTTTTTTTGTAAATTCTTTATTTTGGTTTTCACAAACCTAAATAGTTAGGATGGGGTACAAGAAAGGAAGGGAAGGAGTGGGGAAGGTAAAACATTACATTCAAACAAATGTATCAAAAAACATAAACTTTAGCCTCTGCTGTTGGTTACAGTTATGATCGTATAATATATGATATTACAAAGGTTGAATCAAGTTCGTCATAGGGGACAGTCTAAGAGCCAATGTTTCGTGAGAGAATCCGAGAGAAGAGTGCTTTAATTGAACCAAATTTCAATCTGGGTCTAAAGCTGTATGGTCTTCAAGATTTAACCAAATGTCCCAGGTTTTATGAAATCTATCAATATTCGTTTTTTTAAAAGAGCGAATTAAGTTAATTTCTTTATTACATTCTGAGATAGAAGGTGTCTCTCTCTCACTCCAATTCCTGGCTATAATGGCTTTCGCCGCATTCAATAAAAATGGATTGATGGAATTTCGATTTCAAATTTTATGTGAGGTATCTAAATTCAGGAGCACTAAGTCTACAGTTAGGTCTATCTTACATTTCAGCATTTTGCTTATAATATTTTGAATTTCCTTCCAAAAGGGCTGTATGCGCTCACAATAAAACCAAATGTGAGATAAATTACCTGTCTCCTTGTTGCAACGCCAACAAATATGAGAATAATTGGGATCAATTCTATTTAGGACTTCTGGAGTTTAATACCACCTAGAAATTACTTTATAGTTGACTTCTTGTAATCTTATCGAACTGGAAAAAGAATGAGCATTTTTAAAGATATTATTGATCGAATCTCTAGAGTGTTTTATTTAGTTCTTTTTCCCATTTCAATATGAAAGAAGGTGCTTCCGAATCAGAGATAAGTTGATAAATTGCCGATATAGATTTTTAGAGTTCAAAATGATGTTGGTAGAGTGTGAGCTCATAATGTCTAACACAAAGAGTTTTATAGCTTCTATTACTAACATATAGTTTTGCTTATCTAGGGTAAGATTTGGGAAAATGTTTTTTACTGTTTCAAATGGAAGTAACTCTTTATTGTGATAAAACATTTTGACCGGTATGGAAGAGAAATCTACTTCCGCTGAAGCAATATGCTCTTAGTTTGTTGGGAATTAAATAGAAGAAGGGTGTGTGATTACCAATAGAAGGTACAAATCTATGTTTTTTATTTAATTTATGCAAATTCTAACAGTCAAGTTAGTCAGAGGGTTTGAGCGTATACGTTTTTAAACACTAAAAAAGTATTGAAACGTATTGCTCGGCGTATACATAAACTATAAGTGGTTAAACGTAGAACAAAATAGCATCCGTTTGGTCTACAGATGTAGTCCTCTTTACCTTGACTTTTAACGCAGTAAATGAACAATGGCTAGATCCCTTATCTTTACTTTTTCAAAGACTTTTCAATGGCTTTTGTTGTGTGATATCACGCTGCAGCAAGTTATCAGAATCAAGTTAAAGATTGCTACATCCATATGTTTGTCATAGTTTACGTTTTGAATACTATTTTTTGAAAGTACTGAAAAGCATAGTCTGCTACGCTATTCTGTACTTCAAAAAAAGCATTGATCTGAATGGACGACGTATGCAAACGTAATGCTATACGTTTGTATCCGTTTACATACAGTAAATCCATCCGTTTTGTTTTTTTCTATCAGTGTTCACTTTTTAAAAAAAAACGTATACTTTTTTTGGGTAAAAAAATCAACAGAAACGTATACCGACGTGTGAGTATACGCTAAACGTACAAAATATAAAAAACACAGATGTGAACAGAAAATGGTACACGTTTGTATACATTTTTTAATGGTGTGCGTTTTTATTAAAAAACTTATACGCTCGCGATGTGAATGGTGTCCAATTGATACAGAATGTTTAAAGAAAATTGCATAGCTTTTCATTACATAATATATATGCTTCATCTGTTAAAACTGGCAGTGAGAAACAAAGTCCTTAGCTCATACCCCCTCTTACCTGAAAAGGTATTAAATATGTAAAAAAAAAAAAATTCCTTCAAAGTATAATTCATTATGTTTTTCTAATTGTTTCCACATAGCATTCACTGCAGGTTGTAAAAGGTAGAATATATTGCAAAGTTTACATTCCCTTTAAGGGTTTGTCCAGTTTGAAAACCAATTTTCATATACCCTATTAGGGAATTCCAAGTTAATACTCTGTTCAGTAACCTCATCTCTTCACCAGAGTGGAAAGCAGCAACAAAGAATGTATGTCAACTCATTGATTTGAATGAAGAATGTGTAATGCTTAATTTCCCCTGTGGTGGTGCTGCAGGGAAATTGAACACTTACTACCAGATTTCCCCATAGATTACAGGTAATAGCTGGGGGTCCCAGCGGGGGGACACTTTGTGATCTGCTTAAGACCCTTCTAATAAGTACACACTGTACAAAGTGAAGAACCCCTTGAAATGTCAATGATCAGACACAGTTTAGAGACTTTTGATATATACTACACTATTTTATTTATATTTTTATTTTAATCTCTTCGAAATTTTCTGTCATTTTCATTGTTGGGTCATTATCCTATTCGGGCAAGGCCTTCTGCTTCTCACTGCATATTCAGGGATATTCATGCTACTGGTGCTGATGTTCTGCATGGGTTGTATCTAGAAGGCAGTACAGATTATTTGTGTAGAGCTCGATTTTAGCCTGTATCTGTGGTTGAAATGCCCAATGATATTGCTGCAGATGGATTGTGATTTTCAAATGGAGTCACTTTATGTATTTTGCAACCTGTAATTTCAGCTGTGCATTTTCTACCTTATTCTCCAGAGGGACAGAGATACATTTTATCCTGAGCATGTTGACTAGGGCTGTGTTGCAATATCAACCACAGTACCTGATCAAACATTACAACTGACATGACCAAACCTTATACCTAAGATTTTACACTAAAAAAAAATGAGCAGTTCTGCTTTCAATCACTGGTGTGATAAAGTCTAAGGGCCCTTTTACACAGGGCAATTTTTGGGCTCATACGAACGCTCATTCTTAATTATTGACCTGTACAATCATGGAAGCCATCAGTCGAGACAGCTGATCGGATCTTTTATGCTGCCATAAATATTATCATTTGTCGGCCGCACATCTTCCTGCGTAAACGGGGGATGTGCTGCTGGCAATATGCAAACTATATGGGGACGAACGATTGTATGAACTATCATTCATCCCCACATAGCCACGATTATTGCCCTAGGCAGATGGAGCACATGAGTACCGATAGAGATGTCATTATAGTTGATCTCATTACCGGGCAGGTATCTGCCTGTGTAAAAGGGCTTTAATAATAGAGGATGATCTGCTCAACTGGAGAGTTTCCATATATTTATGTGTATGCAGACAGCCTTCATCTCTTCCCCCTCATCTCCCCCCTCATCTTTCCCCCTCCCTTAGGCCCCATGCACACGATCGTGCCCGCAATCACGGCCCGCAATTGCGGGCACGGCCGGCCGCCGACTGCCACCCGCATTTTCAGGGCCGTGCTCCCATACAAAGTTTGGGAGCACAGCCCGCAAAATGCAAAAGAACGGACATGTTCCATAATTTTCGGAACATTTCTACGGCACGGGCACCCATCCGTAGCGCTACGGAAAGTTGTCCGCGTTCAATGAAAGTGAAAGGGTCAACGGAGGTTTTTTACGATTGTGTGCATGGGGCCTTACACAGTCTCACTGCTCTGTGTAATATAATCCTTGAATGAGAAGCTCCAACCTCCTAGTCCTACTGGTTTTCAGTGAGTGCACAGATTCTGAATAGTAACAGACAGTGTAATAGCCAGGTATATGGGGAAAGAGGAATCTGATAATCGCAGAAAGAAGCATTTTTCTTTAACCAGAAGTTTATTATGTTTGCAATCATTATTGATGTCCGAAAAAAAAAAAAATGTAAGTGATATTTATGCTTTATACCTCATTGGCATGATTCTGGGGTATGTGGACCCACTAGGCCACTCCGACATAGCGGAGTGGCAGCTGGCCAAACAACAGTCAATGGAAAGTCTTAACAAAAGAATACCTTTATGAGAGTCCAGACAGACACGAGATATAGCAGATGCTTTGGCACAGATGATTCTTGGCACAGATGATGCTGGGTGTGGCAGATGACACTTGGCGTGGCAGACTATTCTGCACATGGTAAATGACACTGGACGTGGCAGATGGAACAAACACGACTCCAACACCAGACTTCAGCTCAGGAGCAAACACAGTTACAGGATACAGGAAGCGGGATACGGGAAAACTGGGAACAGGATACAACAACGCTCAGGCACAGGAAGGAGGGCATGACAGACTTATATAGGTCAGGGTGCACAGGGATAGGCTGGGGAAGATTCTAATTGTGTGTGCGCTAGCCCTTTAAGAGGAAACTAAGGGAGCGAGCAGTGGACGGGAACAGTACATGCCAACGTACTCGAGGAGGTGGGAGAGGAGGCCGGTGCACAGGTAAGAGATGCTGGCGGCCGCTAGGAGAAGCTGGATAGCGGCGAACGGCGACCGCCTGCGCTACACTTATAATGAGGCTCTTATAGACTTGCATTGAGAGACTGACTTCCGGTTCCTGTAGGAGACGCTGTAGGATTAAGGGAGACAGAATGGAGATCATGTTACCCAACGGCGGCTCGGAATGTAGCGGCTACCCGTGATATAAAACATTTGGTAAGCCAATACACCAGACTACCTTGCACTTCATCACATTTTTAAATGGAGAGAATGAAAAAATAAAGCCGGAGTGCTTCTTTAAGTTCTCTTTATCTGAACCATGTTTTCAATTGTTTATTTATAACATTGTTCAAGGAGTAGACACTATTGCATGTTTTTATGATAGAGTTGAATCTATCCCAAAGCTTCATTAGGCCCTGAATGGTGATTAGCTCATGGTTAGGAGTGATCTTGGAAACATGGTCAGGGCATCAGAAAGACATTCAAAGTTTTAGTTGTTTAGAAAACCTTGGACTTCACAAAAACTTTGATTTGGCTAGTAAAAGTGACTACAGTTATCAGACTTTGCAGACCTTGGTTGTCAGGGATACTTTTAGATTTGTATTAGTGTCTTTCTGTACTGTACATTTTCATTGTTATACTGAATAATACCCTAAACACATTCAGCATTTGAAGGGAGAGAAATTATTTTCCCCTGAGAAATCTGATTAATGCCTGAAGGCACCAAAAGATTTCATGAGACTTCGCTGCTGAGCATAGACGACAAGAAAACTACACACCATTGTCATAGCTCTGAATTTTCTTGCAGATTAAATACTTTGTGATAGAAATAAGACCAGAAGTCATGTCCACTCACATCTGCCATTACTAGACATATGTGTGCTAACGGCATTACTCTGTGCTTCAAGCAGCTCACAAATGTTATCGGACACTGGCTTTTGATACCATTTAAAATCTATGTCATTTTGTCTATTTGGAAACTGTTTCTTCATCTCTTATGCACAAGATTTCTGTTTAAAAAATAAAACATGAAATTATTATGAATTAAAATAAATTCATAATTATTATAAATAAAACTATTATGTAATGATTGATTTAACCATTGCTAAACAGTTGTGAGACAACATTATGATTCCCAAGCTGGCCATAGACTAGATTAGGTTGGGTTCACATGCTGTGGTTGCTTTTAAAAATTTTGTGGCTAAAAACGAAATGCATATGAAAAACCGCATGCGTTTTACTGCGTTTCTACATGGTTTTTGCAGGTGAAACGTTACAAAATATTTTTCACCTGTTAAAGGCGTGTGCATGAAGTCCAAATTAAATTAAATTAAATCTGATCTGACCAGTGAAAATATACACTCTTGGTTGAAAAACACTTTTTGTTTGTACAATACATGTGGAAAAATAGCCAAAAAGCGTCATGAAAATAATGCTTTTCTTGCATGATACTTTGCCCCTCTCCCCGTATTCTGTCACCCAAGCTATTTAAGAGCACATGATGTAAACGTTCAACGGATGCATGTGAGGTATGCCACACAAAAGCATACGTCACCTTTATGTTCCAATGTTAAAAAAAAACTGTATACTGCACAGTATACTTTTTTGCAGGATCCTGTTGTCTGGAATAGCATAGTCTGCTACACTTTTCCATACCTATAAAAAAAACTGGTACACCGACCTATACCAGCCGGACAAAGTCTTTAAGGCCCCATGTACACGACCGTAAAAACTCCCGTAATTACGGGCCGTAATTACGGGCCCATAGACTTCTATTGGCCACGGGTACCACCCCGTATGCTTACGGGAAGGTGCCTGTGCCGTTGAAAAAGATAGAACATGTCCTATTTCAGTAATTACGGCACGGGCAGCCCATAGAAGTCTATGGGGCTCCCGTAATTACGGGTGACTACGTATGTGCACCCGTAATTACGGGAGCGTTGCTAGGCGACCTCAGTAAATAGTCACTGTCCAGGGTGCTGAAAGAGTTAAACGATCGGCTGTAACTGTTTCAGCACCCTGGACAGTGGCTAACGATCAGAATATAGATAAAGCTGTGAAAAAAAAAAGATGTTCGTACTTACCCAGAACTCCCTACTTCTTCCTCCAGTCCGGCCTCCTGGGATGACGTTACTGCCCATGTGACCGCTGCAGCCAATCACAGGTCAAGCACAGGCTGCAGCGGTCACATGGACTGCCGCGCCATCCAGGGAGGTCGGACTGGATGTCAGGAGAGGGACGCGTCACCAAGACAACGGCCGGGTAAGTATGAATTTCTTTTACTATTATTACGGAAAGAGCTGTTCCTTCTCTCTATCCTGCACTGATAGAGAGAAGGGCTGCCGATTAGTGCAGTGCAATTTTGCAGCCAAAAACGTGCCCGTAAATACGGGTGGAATACGGGTGACACCGGACCCATATTTACTGGTGCAATACGGGTCGAATACGTGTGACCAAGGACCCGTATTTACGCCACTATTTACGGGTGGACAAAAATACGCTCGTGTGCATGGGGCCTAAGGACACTCTTTTGGATTCAGTCAGGCTAATGGAGCCCTATGGACACATTTAGCATGTATGTTGGGAGCATTGCTGCCGTAAACGATAAACGCACATCACAAATGTGATGTAAACAGGGCATAATGTGTTTTTTGGTGTGTTTATTTTTTTTTTTAATAAACTGCAACACAGTCCTTATTTAGATCATCAGCAGTGTGTTGAGGAATACTTTTCTCCCAATGACCCATAGGCAACATATCCCCTTTTGCTAAAAAAAAATAATTATATATATATATATATATATATATATATATATATATATATATATATATATATATATATATTAAACATCAGTGAAAAAAAAAAGTGCCACTAAAACCCGACCTTAGCGCTACGTTTGAACCCTGTAAGGGTATGTTCACACGGCAGCATCCGTTACGGCTGAAATTACGGAGCTGTTTTCAGGAGAAAACAGCTCCGGAATTTCAGACGTAATGGCATGTGCAGGCGCTTTTCGCTGCGTCCATTACGGACGTAATTGGAGCTGTTTTTCCATAGAGTCAATGGAAAACGGCTCCAATCACGTCTCAGGAAGTGACAGGCACTTCTTTGACGCGGGCGTCTTTTTTACGCGCCGTCTTTTGGCAGTGGCGCATAAAAAAATGACCGTCGGCACAGAACATCGTAAAGCCCATTCAAATGAATGGGCAGATGTTTGCCGACGCTTTGGTGCCGTATTTTCGGACGTAATTCGAGGTTAAAACGCCCGAAATACGTCCGTAAATAGGGTGTGTGAACCCAGCCTAAGATAGCACACAGACTTCTGTGTACCGATGTAATATGGAGCATACCACAATTTTCCTTTTGTACATTCTCATCAAATCGTAGGCACACAGAGATACAGTAAAAGTCCTTACAATTCTATGGGTGTGTATTATGGATTCATACCAGGAGAATCTGTAATACTGTCGTATACATGAGCCCTTACAAGTAGTTCGTATACAAATATTTTATCACAGACCCAATTCATAGCCAAACCTTACATAATAATTTCTCTATGTCTTCTATAAGATTAAAATCTGATCAAGTTTTAATCATGACTTGTTCAAACTCACAAAGTAATCTCTTTTTTTCTTTATTGATTTCAGAGCAGCTGATAATATCACAACATTCTCTGCGCGTTTTCAGCAGATGGCCCAGTAATGGAGCTTAATAAAATGTTTTTCTCCTCTCAGATGTGCACGAATAATGCGTCAGCATTCTGCACTTTGCTATCACCATTTTGCTCCAGCTGTTTAAAAACACTTTTTTTTAACATTTGATCTGAATGTGGAATCTTTAAATTGACCAGATGCAAAGTGTAATTTTGGGAATGTTAGGGAATAAAGTCAACAGCATATTCTTGCTTCTATATCATATCCTTATTTCCTTATAATTATATAATATGTTTAATTGTTAGCTAATGTAAGGACTTACCGTATTTTTCAGACTATTAGGCTTTATTCAGACGAACGGTAAATACGTGCGTGCAACGTGCGTGATTTGCACGCGCGTTGCACGGACCTATATGTGTCTATGGGGCCGTGCAGACATGTCCGTGATTTTTGCTCAGCGTGAGTCCGCTGAAAAAAAGTCACGACATGTCCGTTCTTTGGGCGTTTTGCACGCATCACGCACCCATTGAAGTCAATGGGTGCATAAAAACCACGCATGCCGCACGGAAGCACTTCCGTGCGAACTGCGTGATTCGCGCAAGAGCTGTCAAAAGGATGAATGTAAACAGAAAAGCACCACGTGCTTTTCTATTTACAAACATCCAAACGGAGTGTCTTTGAGAAGAGCGAACCCGGACAACCGAACCGAACTAAACCGGGTTCGGCCGAACTCGTTTTGGCCGGACCCGGCAAAAAAATTTCCGGTACGCGACGTCACGAGATAGTCACTGTCCAGGGTGCTGAAAGAGTTAAACTGTTTCAGCACCCTGGACAGTGACTTCCTATCACAATATACATGAACGTGTAAAAAAAAAAAGAAGTTCTGACTTACCGATAACTCCCGGCTTCTTCCTCCAGTCTGACCTCCCGGGATGACAATTCAGTCCAAGTGACAGCTGCAGCCAATCACAGGCCAAGCACAGGCTGCAGTGGTCACATGGACTGCCGCGTCATCCAGGGAGGTGGGGCCAGATGTCAAGAGAGGCGCGTCACCAAGGGCGCGTCACCAAGGCAACGGCCGGGAAGTTCTCGGTAAGTACGAACCACTTTTTTTTTTTAACAGGTTGCTAGATATGGTGATCGGAATTCACTGTCGAGGGTGCTGAAAGAGTTACTGCCGATCAGTTAACACTTTCAGCACCCTGGACAGTGACTGACGTCGGCTAGAATCATCTCTATGATGGCGGCTCCGCGAAAATCACGCAGCCGTGCATCATACACGGATGACACACGGAGCTGGCAAGTGATTTTTGCGCGCGCAAAACGCCGTGTTTTTGCGTCCGCAAAAACGCCACGTTCGTGTGAATCCAGCCTAAGACACAGTTTTTAGCAAGAATAAATCTTGCTAAAAAGTCCCTGCGTCTTAATCGCCTGTCAAGGGACCCGGCAGCGCCGGACCCCCTTACCGCTTCTTACTTAACCCCTTCCTGGGCCGTGATGTGCCGGCACATCATGGAGCAAGGAGTGGATGATGTTTGGAGCGGAGCAGGCTCACGCGCTGAGCCCGCACCATACACTGCACATGTCAGCTGTGTTTTACGATCGCGCTGTTCCTGGCTGTTTAACTAGTTAAATGCCGTGGTCAATAGCGACTGTGGCCTTTACAGGGGTCTTCCCATGAAGGACATTTATGACATATCCACAGGATGTGTCATAAATGTTAGATAGATTCGGGTCCCACCTCTGGGACCCGCACCTACCTCCAGAATGGGGCCCCCTAAACCCAGTTCTAGCTTACTCGCTCCGCTGTCGGAAACAGCCGAGTGCTCGCTGAGCTACGCTGCTTCCGTAACACCCGTAGAAGTGAATGGGAGTTACAGAAATAGCATAGCACCGCGAACTACGCTGTTTCAGGACCTCGGTAGAAAAACAGCGTACATGGTCGCGTTACAGAAACAGCCTAACTCGCTGAGATACGCTGTTTCCGTAACTCCGTTTAAACTGAATAATAGTTACGGAAACAGCGTAGCATGCTATGCTGCTTCTGTAACTGCCATTCACTTCTATGGGGGTTATGGAAACAGGGTAGCTCAATGAGTTACGCTGTTTCCGTAACTCATCCATGTATTTCAGTGTATTGTACCAGCGATCTAATGATCACTTTATTTGTTCCCTTAGGGGACTTGAACCAATGTGTAAAAAAAAAAAATTTAGATACATTTTTAGGAGTGTAAAAAAATATAAAAAGTTACAAAAAACAACCTTTTCCCATTTTTCCCCAAGCACAATGTAAAAAATAAAACAAATTGGTGGTATCGCTGCGTCTGTAAAAGTCAGAACCATTACAATATAGCATTATTTGAATCGCATAGGGAATGGCGTAAAAAAAAAAAAATAAAACCCAAGAATCGTTGTTTCTTGGCCACCATTGCGCTTAAAAGAATGAAATAAAAAGTGCTAAAAAAATTGTATGTATCAAAAAATGGTGCTAACAAATACTACAGATCGCCCTGCAAAACATAAGCCCCCACACCGCTCAAACGATGACAAAATATAAGGGTTATGGCTCTCAGAATGTGGTGAAACAGAACAAATTATTTCTTTTAACCAATAGTTTTTTCTTTGTAAAAGTAGTAGAATATTAATTTTTTTCCTATTTTCTGTTGTCTAAAACCTGAGTGCGTCTTATAGTCAGGTGCGTCTTATAGTCTGGAAAATACGGTCTGTACACTGCTGTGTTACGGCTGCCTACAACCTCCAAGTAGTAAGAAGGTGAAGCCATAATGTGGTGCCCATAGACTTCTGTACCTGCACGTTGCTAAAATTATTATTTTGCAGTAGTTACATAATAACAGATTATTTTTAGATAGTATGAAAAATAAGTTGATGACCAGTTTTTCTGCTCACTTTAATCTTCTTGTTGCACTATGTACATCAATGTAATTTTTCCATTCACTTCAAATAACTATTATACTTTGTAAGTATTGAGAAGGTACTGCTCAATTTACAATATCCGTATTGCAGTTCTAAAAGGACTGATGTGTGAATCTTGTAAACTTGGGAATATAAGGCTCTGCTCACATCTGCATTGAAGGCTCCATTAGGAGCCGCCGTTACAGATTTCATAAAAAATAGAGCAGAATGCAGCACAATTTTTTCAGCAAAAGTAATAACAGACAGCATGATGGAAACTCGATGGACCTCATTAAAGTCAATGGGGTCCGTCGGGCTCAGTTGTCCATTATGTAACCAATCCGGCACTGCCATCATTTTTTGTTTTTCTGTTCCTTTGACGGTAACAGAAAAGTGGAAATTTTAATGCAAATGTGAACTCCTTATTCTAGCCTGTAATTTATGATACTAATTTAGAATGAATGACTAAATAACTGCAATATATTCCAGTATAGAGTAAGAGCGTAACCATTTTGTTCATTGTTCATAATTGTTCAATAAAAATTGCTACACTTTCTGCTATACTTTAAGTTCCATTTACTTGGGAACATTATTGTTTTTTATCCAGAGGCTGAAAGCGTGTGGAGAACTAAGGGCTCATGCACACGGCCGTATCACGGCTCAGTACAACTTCCGAGTTACTTACTATGCATCTGTAATACCATCTTTATTATTTATGGCATATCTGACTAATTTGGCTTGTTTACTGATCATTATTAATAATGTGTTGAAGGGAATGTATCACTTATATATAATTTTAAGATATTAAAACCAGATACTGACACACGTTATTTTTTTCTAATCTATTTTTCTATTTTCTGATTGATGATGTTTGTATTCTTTTTTCTGTGCATGATCATGAAAGCAGCCATCTTGACTGAGCTGCTGTTGATAACTTTTAGAGACATGCTTTATAGCAGCCACATGGACCATAGAAACCTGTAGACTGGAGGTGTTCATTGACCTCTATGGGAGAGTGTTTTAGGCATGCTATGTGACCTGTGAAGAGGTCTTTGTGCAGGAAGGTCGAGGAGGGGAGCTGTGTCCATCATCTATTGACAATGGTAGATCCTTTGATACCTTTATAGCCTTTTTAGTTGCGTTTTACATTTAGTATCATTTTGTTCATGTTTTTTGTTCTGGTATTTCGAAGTCCTATAGAGAAGGAAAAACACCTAAAAGAACACCATACTCACTCAGAGCATGCGGCATTTGGAAAAAAAAACGCCACTGACCACACAATTGCCTCAAAAACTTCAGAATCAAAAATGCAGGGCAGGTAGTGCTTTTTCTATTTTACTATAGACTTTAATTTAACATCTGGCTGTGCCAAAAAAAAGCACCACAAGAATACTTAGAAAAATGCCACTAAAAACACATAAAAATGCAGCAAAACGCTGTGTGGGTGAATCAATCCACTGACCATATAGTGAATTGATTGCAACATGAGGTGGATCCAATCATATAGTATCTGGAACTGGCTTAATTATAGGGGTCGCAGCGGTCGCAATTGTGACTGGGCCCCGAAGCCAGGGGGTCCCACAGCCCCCCCCCGCACAACATAAATGAACAGTTACTATAGTAACTGGGGCCTATGTAATAAACTCCACGGGCCCCCGTTACTCATACCTCCCAACTTTTGAATTTTGAAAAGAGGGACATTTTAAGCCACGCCCCTAACCACGCCTGTTATCTCGCATAAGCACATCAAATCTCGCCCAGCTCCTCCTTCAAATAACAAGAGCATATTCTCACTGCGGATCTCTAGACTTACAAAAAAACCGATATGGATATTATAAATATTATGGATCCGGTTACATCTTCTTTGTTTTAGTAATCGTAACTTGGGTATAACATTTGTTTTTGCTTTGTTTGCATCTATTGAGTATGATATGTGAGAGATAGATAGATAGATAGATAGATAGATAGATAGATAGATAGATAGATAGATAGATAGATAGATAGATGTTTAATGGAGAAATGTGTTTTTTTTTTATTACCACTATTATTACTATTCTCCTTCTCCTGCCAGGAGAGGGAGAAGTTACAGCAGTCCAGCCGGCACACTCGTTTTATGGAGCGGGCTCTGCCCGTGAGCCGGCACTATGTTCCCTCACCAGATGTGTGCCGAATATATACGGCGGTTGTCGGGAAGGCTTAACCTACCATTGAAATTAATTAGCGCAAAAAAAAAACAGCACCGCGTGGCTCGACGTAGTTGTCAAAAAAATATTATCGGATGTTACAGATGAATAAGGTTCCCAACTACAAGAAAGCCTCCAAAATCCGCCTTAAAAACCGCCTGGATTTAAAAAAAACTCCACCAAAATCCGAAAGGAAATTTGGAGGCAGATTTTTTTCTGTTTGACAAAAAAAACAGTGTGAATATACCATTAGTGCTTTTGAGAGGGATGGCTGCCTCAGAAGTTTTTTGGTGGTTCTTAAAGGCAGCACAGGTGTTTATAACAAGATTTGCAAAGATGTTTAGGACTTAAAGGGGTATTCCGGTTACAAGTTATCCCCTATCCGTAGGGTAAGGGGTAACTTGCTGATCGTTGGGTGTCTGACAGTTCGGACCCCCACCGTTCATGAGAATGGGGAGCCTGAAGTTGCCCAAACCCCAATTTGAACCGAGTGGCAGGTCGCTCATGCGCACTGCTGCTCCATTCATTCTCTATGGCAGCGCCGGAAAAAGCCGAACACTGCACTCGGCTATCTTGGGCACTGCCATAGAGAATGAATGGAGCAGCAGTGCGCATGAGTGACCTGCCACTTGGTTCAAACTTGGGGTTCGGGCAACTTCGAGCTCCCCGTTCTTGTAAATGATGGGGGTCCGAGCTATCGAACACCCACCGATCAGCAAGTTACCCCTTACCCTACGGATGGGGGGGTAACTTGTTGAAACCGGTATATCACTTTAAGGCCCTTTTACATGTGCCAATTATCGGGCAAATAAGCGTTCATATGCATGTGTAAACAGAGCAAACGCTCGTTCATCGGCTGAACTGCTCGTTTATGCAGCATTAATTATTATCTTTGTTGGCAGCACATCTCCCTGTTTTAACAGGGAGATGTGCTGCCAACATGATGGAAAAGTACGGGGACAAACTATTGTAGTAACAATGGCTATGGCAAACAATAGTAACAATGGCTAGTTCCCATACATTACTGATCATAGCTCCTTGTGAAAGGAGCAAACAACCACTGATCAACGAGCTGTCTCGTTTATCAGCGCTTGTTATCACGGCCCATATCGGGCCGTGTAATAGGACCTTTAGGATGCCAGGATAGGACCAGGACTCAGGATGCCAGAAACAGATCAAGATACCAGGAATAAACAAGAACAATAGGAATTCTACTGAGCAGGGGGCTAAAATAAGAAGCTGGGTCTAAACAAAATGCTCCAGCAGTGACAGTGAGTTGCAGATGGGATAATCAGGGGTGGGATCCGACCGGTTTGCCCCGTTTCCCCCGAACCGGCTGTTAAAATTACAGCCGGTTCACAGAACTGGGTGAAGCGGGAAGACTGAGCCGGTCCCCTGCACTCAATAGTATTCGCGTCGTTCGGACGCAAATAGAATTGACTTCACTAGCGCTGCCCTTGTGAGGCACATGATGTCTCGCCATTTGGCGCTTTAGTGATGATGCAGTCGGCTCGATGATGTCATCGCGTTGCTGCCTCGTTCCGCTGGAAGATGACTGGCGGGCTGGAGGATGGCGCCGCAACGGGACAGGTGAGAATATAATGTTTTTTGCCTTTTGTTGTGGGACTTAACTATAGGTGACAATAACTACAGGGGAGGACTATATAGGGGACAATAACTACAGGAGAGCACTATATAGGGGACAATAACTACAGGGGAGGACTGTATAGGGACAATAACTACAGGGGAGGACTATATAGGGGACAGTAACTACAGGGGAGGACTATATAGGGGACAATAGCTACAGGGAGAACTATATAGGGGACTAACTACAGGGAAGGACTGTATAGGGACAATAACTACAGGGGAGGACTATACAGGGGATAATAACTACAGGGGAGGACTATATAGAGGACAATAACCATCAAATGCTCAGTCATCTGCTGGTCGTATCGTCTTAAAAAAGTTAAATATTATTGTTGTCGGCAGCATATCTTGGTGTGTAAACAGGGAGACGCGCTGACAACATGATGGTAATATAAGGGGACGAGCGATCAGAGTAACGACTGCTCGTCCCCCATCCATAGCTCCGTGTGACAGGAGCAAACGAGCGCCTATCAACGATGTATCGTTGATCGGCGCTCGCTGCATTGGCCGAATATTGGCAGGTGTAAAAGGCCCTGTGTGTGGTGCATTACATTACAGTATTTGACACAGTGTATAGTACTATTATATTCAGGGGTGCAGTGTATAGTACTATTATATTCAGCACAGTGTATAGTATTATTATATTCAGGAGTGCAGTGTATAGTACTATTATATTCAGGAGTACAGTGTATAGTACTATTATATTCAGGAGTACAGTGTATGATACTATTATATTCAGCACAGTGTATAGTACTATTATATTCAGGAGCACAGTGTATAGTACTATTATATTCAGGAGCACAGTGTATAGTACTATTATATTCAGGGGTTCAGTGTATAGTACTTTTATATTCAGGAGCACAGTGTATAATACGATTATATTCAGGGGCACAGTGTATAGTACTATTATATTCAGGAGCACAGTGTATAGTACTATTATATTCAGGAGTACAGTGTATAGTACTATTATATTCAGGAGTACAGTGTATAGTACTATTGTATTCAGGAGCTCAGTGTATAGTACTATTATATTCAGGAGCTCAGTGTATAGTACTATTATATTCAGGAGCACAGTGTATCGTACTATTATATTCAGGAGTACAGTGTATCGTACTATTATATTCAGGAGTACAGTGTATAGTACTATTATATTCAGGAGTACAGTGTATAGTACTTTTATATTCAGGAGTACAGTGTATAGTACTATTATATTCAGGAGTACAATGTATGATACTATTATATTCAGGAGTACAGTGTATGATACTATTATATTCAGCACAGTGTATAGTACTATTATATTCAGGAGCACAGTGTATAGTACTATTATAATCAGGAGCGCAGTGTATAGTACTATTATATTCAGGGGTGCAGTGTATAGTACTATTATATTCAGGAGCACAGTGTATAGTACTATTATATTCAGCACAGTGTGCAGCACTATTATGTTTGGGGGCAGAGTGTATGATACTATTATATTCAGGGGAACAGTGTATAGTACTATTATATTCAGTACAGTGTGTAGCACTATTATATTCAGGGACACAGTGTATATATAGTACTATTCTATTCAGCACAGTGTGTAGCTGTCACGGACACTGGGTTTGTGGACCCACTAGGCCGCTCCGCCGTAGTGGGGAGGCAGCTGACCAGGTCACAGTCTATGCGAACGTAAAATGGCAGACAGTAATGCTTGGGTACCTGAATTAGTCCGGGCGGTGGCTGTGGCTTCAGCATGGGTGGAGGCAGGTGCGGCAAGTGGCGCCAGACGTGGCGGGCAGTATCCGATGAGCGGTAGACACTTGACGTGGCAGATGACACTTGACGTGGCAGATGGCACTTGACGTGGCAGATGGCACTTGACGTGGCAGATGGCACTTGGCGTGGCAGATGGCACTTGGCGTGGTAGATGGCACTTGACGTGGCAGATGGCACTTGACGTGGCAGAAGACACTTGAACGCGGGTAGGCACAGGAACAATACGGAATACAGGAACGGTAACAGGGCACGGGTAACAGCTGGAATGGGAGACACTAAGGGACCATTTGCAAGACAGACTGGGAAAGACTAACAACGCTCAGGCAAGGATTAGAAGGCCAGGGGCCTTCTTATAGACCAGGAAATCGTGGCAGTTGATGATGATGACGATTTCCTAATTTCGCGCGCTGGCCCTTTAAGGCCGGGCGCGAGCGTGCGCGCGCACCCTACAGGACCCAGCCGGACGGAGCGGAAGTGAGCACTGGCATCTCCTAGTAGGGAGACGGAGGCCAGCGCTCACAGATCCATGGCCGCGGGCGTCGGGAGGTGAGTAAACCCAACGGCCCGCGGCCATGGGCGCTACAGTAGCACTACAGTATTATGTTTGGGGGCACAGTGTATGATACTATTATATTCAGGGGCACAGTGTATATATAGTACTATTATATTCAGCACAGTGTGTAGCACTACAGTATTATGTTTGGGGGCACAGTGTATGATACTATTATATTCAGGGGCACAGTGTATAATACTATTATATTTAGGAGCATAGAGCGTGGCACCATGATAATTTTATCTTAGTTTATAGGTGCTTAAGTGTTGGAAAAGTGAGAAGCTGAAGACATCTGAGCGGCAAACTGCAGAAATGGGTCGTGGCCGGGAGAAGTCATCATAGAGGACCAAAGAAAAGAGAAAAAGAACGACTCCAATCTGAGATGTCGTCACCGGTGAGTCACTAAATCTAAATGTTTATTCTCCTTGTGACTGATCAGTACTATCATTCTTTTTTTGTGAAACAACAACTACCAGCATATCCTTACCATCATTCTGGCTATACTGGGAGCTGTAGTTTTATGCCGTACAAACTTATATGACAGGGGTTAAACTGAATTTGCAAATGATCTCTGAACTGCTTTTGTGCTTGTGCAGTATTTATGTACTGAGCTTAGTTCTGATACTGTATATATGTACTGAACTTGGTTCTGGAGTTATATACATCATAACAACCAAGCTCAATACATATAAACACCACCAACAGAGAAGCTCATAACATATATGCAACTCCAGAACCAAGATCAGTACATATATACAACACCAGAACAAAGCTCAGCAGATATATACAGCTCCAGAACCAAGTTCATTACATAAATATAGCACCAGAACTAAGCTCAGTACATATATACAGCACCAGAACAAAGCTCAGTACATATATACACCAGAACCAAGCTCAGTACATATATACAACACCAGTACCAAGCTCACTACTTATATACTCACCAGAACCAAACTCAGTACATATATACGGCACCAGAACAAAGCTCAGCACATATATACAGCTCCAGAACCAAGTTCATTACATAAATACAGCACCAGAACAAAGTTCATTACATAAATACAGCACCAGAACAAAGCTCAGTACATATACACAGCACCAGAACATAGCTCAGTACATATATACACCGGAACCAAGCTCAGTACATATATACAACACCAGAACAAAGCTCACTACATATATACTCACCAAAACCAAGCTCAGTACATATATACGGCACCAGAACATAGCTCAGTACATATATACACCGGAACCAAGCTCAGTACATATATACAACACCAGAACAAAGCTCACTACATATATACTCACCAAAACCAAGCTCAGTACATATATACGGCACCAGAACAAAGCTCAGTACATAAATACAGCACCAGAACGAAGCTCAGTACATATATATTCACCAGAACCGAGCTCAGTACATATATACAGCACCAGAACAAAACTCAGTACATAAATACAATACCAAAACCAAGCTCAGTAGATAAATACAGCCGATGTATCGCAGTACGGGTTCATAGACTTTCTATTGAGTCCGTACACGATACATTTATTTCCGGAAAAAGCCGAACAGACAAGAAGCGTCTGAGCGCTCACAAGAGCATTTCAGCTGCTTCGTTCTAGCGATTGGTGGGGGTCTCAGTGCTCGGACCTCCACCAATCAAAACTTCTCACATGTCAGAAGTTTGTAAAACGTTTAGCTACACTTTAAGTGTGCTGCCTACGGACTCCAGGAATTGAACATTTCAGGTAAATTTTCCACATATATTGTATGTACTATATATTTATTCTATGTAATATATATATATATATATATATATATATACACTACCGTTCAAAAGTTTAGGGTCACTTAGAAATTTCCTTATTTTTGAAAGAAAAGCACAGTTTTTTTCAATGAAGATAACATTAAATTAATCGGAAATACACTCTATAAATTGTTAATGTGCTAAATGACTATTCTAGCTGCAAACGTCTGTTTTTTTACCCCTTAACGCTCAGTGACGTATTATTACGTCATGGAAAGCACCCTGTTCGCGCTCCATGATGGAATAGTACGTCTCGGGAGTAACGGCCGTTTCGGCCGTCCTCCCGACACATACAGGAGCTGTGACAGCTGCTGTCTCATACAGCAGCTGTCACAGCTCCTACAGCGGGGACCGATCGCTGTGTCCCCGCTGATTAACCCCTTAAAAGCCGCGTTCTATAGAGATCGCAGCTTTTTAGGGGTTTAGCTGCCATCGCCGGCCTGCTACACGATAGCGGCCGGCGATGGTGACTATGGCAACCGGACACCAAACAATGGCGTCCGGCTATGCCATAGACGGAAGCCTAGTGGGTCCTGACAACGTCAGGACCCACTATGCTTGCTGTCAGTGAGTAGCTGACAGTTCTAATACACTGCACTACGCATGTAGTGCAGTGTATTAGAATAGCGATCAGGGCCTCCTGCCCTCAAGTCCCCTAGTGGGACAAAGTAAAAAAGTAAAAAAAAAGATGTGTAAAAATAAGAAAATAAAAGATTTAAAAGTATTAAAAGTAAAAATCCCCCCTTTTCCCTTATCAGTCATTTATTATTAATAAAAATATATAAACAAACAAATAAACTATACATAATTGGTATCGCCGCGTCCGTAATGGCCTGAACTACAAAATTATTTCGATATTTATCCCGCGCGGTGAACGCCGTAAAAGAAAATAATAATAAACCGTCCCAGAATCACAATTGTTTGGTCACTTCACCTCGCAAAAAATGGAATAAAAAGAGATCAAAAAGTCGCATGTACCTAAAAATGGTATTGATGGAAACTACAGTTCGTTACGCAAAAAATAAGTCCTCGCACGGCTTTATTGATGGAAAAATAAAAACGTTCTGGCTCTTAGAATAAGGTAACACCAAAAGTGAGTGATTTATTACAAAACGTATTTTATTGTGCAAACGCCATAATACATAAAAAAAACTATAAACATCTGGTATCGCCGTAATCGTATCGCCCCGCAGAATAAAGTGAATATGTCATTTATGGCGCACGGTGAACGCTGTAAAAAAAATAGAATAAAAAAACAATAGTAGGATTGCTGTTTTTTAGTCACCACGCCACCTAAAAATAGAATAAAAACTGATCAAAAAGCCGCATGCACCCCATGAAAACTACAATGAATTCCTCAAGGGGTTTAGTGTCCAAAATGGGGTCACTTTTGGGGGGTTTCCAATGTTTTGGCACCACAAGACCTCTTCAAACCGGACATGGTGCCTAATAAAAAAGAGGTCTCATAATCCACTGGGTGCTCCTTTGCTTCGGAGGCCGGTGCTTCAGTCCATTACCGCACTAGGGCCACATGTGGGATATTTCTCTAAACTGCAGAATCTGGGCAATACGTATTAAGTTGCGTTTCTCTGATAAATCGTTTTGTGTTGTAAAAAAAATGGTATAAAGAGGATTTTCTGACAAAAAAAAAATGTAAATTTCACACCTACTTTGCTCTAAATTCCCGTGAAACACCTAAAGGGTTCATAAACTTTCTAAATGCTGTTGTGAATACTTTGAGTGGTCTAGTTTCTAAAATGGGGTGTTTGATAGGGGTTTCTAATATATGGGCCCCTCAAAGCAACTTCAGAACTGAACTGGAACCTAAAAAAATAAATAAATGAGGCAATACTTCGCTTCTTACATTATACTGATAATGAGCCATGTCTGTGCGCTCACGTCGGGGGGAGTGGCTGGACTGTGCTGCGGTCCGGGCGTCTGTATCTCGGTGGGTGTGGCTCGACGATGTCAGACGTCGTTGACCCCCGCCCTCCTTGATGACGCTCGGCCGGAGACACGGCTCCGACCTCTCCACACCTGGTGTGTGACGCTTCCATCAGCACACACATGATCGTGGATGGTAACGCCTCCTTTATGTCCGATTGGCTGGTTCTTCCTTTTAATGTTGGTCCCCACTGGAGAGACGCCACCCCCGGATGAAGGCATTTCCGCCGAAATGCGCGTCGGGTCTGGCGTCTCTCTCCTGCAGGACAAGTCACATGGGTATGTTATGTCAGTTCTGTTACTTTCAGGCACAGTTGTACTTTGCATTCGTTGTCAGCAGTTGATATAGTTCATGACTAGCTACTGACATACAACACTCTGCACTTCGTGCTTTATTTATTTATGCCCATGCTTTACATAGTTTTGTCTACACACATTTCCTGCAATGAGTGACGCCTTGTTCATGCTCTGCATGACTCATCTTTTAATCTATATTGTTACATTTTGTGAATAAAGTTTGTATTTTTTCTAAATAAACATTGTTATGTGTTAATTGAACCCCACACCCTGTAGGTTTCATGATAATGAGCCATGCCCACCCCGAGGTGACCCCAGTTTTGACCGTTTGTATAAACGGAGACCCCTATTAGACCGTTTCAGTGCCCGGTTTTCCCAAGCATTCACCCCCGAGACGTGTATTTCTATTGATGAGTCCCTGGTACATTTTAAAGGGAGGGTTAAATTCCGCGAGTACCTGCCGGGTAAGAGGGCAAGGTATGGCGTGAAGATATATAAGCTGCGAGAGTGCATCAGGGTATACCTACAAATTTAGGATATATGAAGGAAAGGCCACCCCAAAACCAGACTGCTTCCTGGACTACAATAGGTACATGGGAGAGGTGGACTTGTCAGATCAAATCCTGAAGCCCTACAGCGCCATGCGGTGTGGTATAAGAAGCTGGCCGGGCACATCATACAGATGGCTTTGTACAATGCGTACGTGCTACGTCGATGTGCAGGCCAGACGGGAACTTTCCTGGTATTTCAAGAGGTGATTATCAAGAACCTAATCTTGAGGGACCAAGAAGGGGGGGCACCCAGTACTTCTGGAAGCGGGGCCACACGCATCGTACCAGGGCGGAAACACTTTCCAGGAGAAGTTCCCCACACTGGCAAGAAGGGAAAAAGTCGAAAGAGGTGCAAAGTCTGCTATAAGGGATGACACAATATATCAATGTGACACGTGTCCCGAATAACCAGAGCTCTGTATGAAAGAGTGTTTTAAAATTTATCATACATCCCTTGGTTTATAATTTACCCCAATTTTACTTACCCTGACGCCCCCCGCACAGCTTATCCCCCCTCGTCTTTCCCCTCTGAGCCCTGCTGTGTGCTCAGGCAGCTGATAACAGTCACATGTAGGGTATTGCCATACCCGGGAGAACCCACATTACAGTTTATGGGGTGTAGGTCTCCGGTCAAAATGCTCACTACACCTCTAGATGAATGCCTTAAGGGTGTCGTTTTTAAAACGGGGTCACTTCTTGTGGGTTTCAACTGTACTGGTACCTCAGGGGCTTCTGCATACATGACTTCGCACCAGAAAATCCCCAGTAGGCCAAATGGTGGTCCTTTCCTTCTGAGCCCTCCCATGGGCCCAAACGGCAGTTTATCACCACAAATGGGGTATTGCTGCACTCAGAACAAATTGCGCAACAGAATGGGGTATTTTGTTTCTTGTGAAAATAAGAAATTTTCAGCCAAAACGACATATTATTTGCAAAAATTATTTTGTTTTCATTCCCAGCCCAATTCAAATAAGTTCTGTGAAAAAACTATGGGGTCAAAATGGTCACAACACCCATAAATCAATTCTTTGAGGGGTGTAGTTTCCAAAATGGGGTCACTTCTGGTGGGTTTCTATTGCTTTGATACCTCTGGGGCTCTGCAAATGTGACATGGCACCCGAAAACCAATCCAGCAAAATCTGGACTCCAAAGAACAAATAGCGCTCCTTTGCTTTTGAGCCCTCCCATGGGCCCAAACAGCAGTTTATTACCACAAATGGGGTATTGCCGCACTCAGGACAAATTGGGCAACAAAATGGAGTATTTTATTTCTTGTGAAAATAAGAATTTTTGAGCTAAAATGACATATTATTGGAAAAAATATATATTTTTTTCATTCCCAGCCCAATTCAAATAAGTTCTGTGAAGAAACTATTGGGTCTAAATGGTCACATTATCCATAAATGAATTCCTTGAGGGGTGTAGTTTCCAAAATGGGGTCACTTCTGGTGGGTTTCCATTGCTTTGATACCTCCTCTGGGGCTCTGCAAATGTGACATGGCACCCGAAAACCAAACCAGCAAAATCTGCACTCCAAAGAACACACAGCGCTTCTTTCCTTCTGAGGCCTCCCATGAGCCCAAACGGCAGTTTATCACCACAAATGGGGTATTGCCACACTAAGTCCAGATTGGGCAACAAAATGGGGTATTTTGTTGCCTGTGAAAATACGAAATTTTGATCACAAATGACATTTTATTGGAAAAAATGAAATTTTTTTCATTTCACAGCCCAATTCAAATACGTGCTGTGAAAAAACTGTGTGGTCAAAATGGTAACAACAACCATAAATGAATTCCTTGAGGGGTGTAGTTTCCAAAATGGGGTCACTATTGGGGGATTCCTACTGTTTTGGCACCTCAACACCTCTTCAAACCTGGCATGCTGCCTAAAATATATTCTAATAAAAAAGAGGACTCAAAATGCACTAGGTGCTTCTTTGCTTCTAGGGCTTGTGTTTTATTCCACGAGCGCAGTAGAGCCACATGTGGGACATTTCTAAAAACTGCAGAATCTGGGCAATACATATTTAGTAGTGTTTCTCTGGTAAAACCTTCTTTGTTACAGAAAAAAAATGAATAAAATTGAAATTCAGCAAGAAAAATGAAATTTTCAAATTTCACCTCCACTTTGCTTTAATTCCTGTGAAATGCCTGAAGGGTTAAAAAACTTTCTAAGTGCTGTTTTGAATACTTTGAGGGGTCTAGTTTTTAAAATGGGGTGTTTTATCAGGGTTTCTAATACATAGGCCCCTCAAAGCCACTTTAGAACTCAAGAGGTACCTTAAAAAAAAGGCTTTTGAAATTTTCTTAAAAATATGAGAAATTGCTGTTTATGTTCTAAGCCTTGTAACGTTGAATACGCACACTGATAAAGTATTCCGTTCCGTAAATTAACAATTTTACTGCCTGAAGATAGAACGATTAAAATTAATTTTATTAAGTTGTTTCATTAAAATGAGCCATCTTAGCCCCAAGTAACAATGTAAACAGGCTCAGATAAGGTGGTCAGTAATAAGGAGAGGTGTGCTGATGTGATAGTATAGTTGCAAACACCAAGCTCCACCTCACCCCTCACGATATATTCTACTGACACACCTCACTGACTGACAGACAATCCAACGCGTTTCAGTGCCACATAAATAAGTGACACATCATCAGGGATTATCGATTCAATTCGGTATTGTGTTTGATTTCACTGTTAATTCAGCTGGCTAGCACGATTGTGTGCTTGTTCAAAACCTCCCGGCGCTTGGCCGCCAAGGAATTAGTGTCGTACACGCGCCGGGAGGTTTTGAACAAGCACACAATCGTGCTAGCCGGCTGAATTAACAGTGAAATCAAACACAATACCGAATTGAATCGATAATCCCTGATGATGTGTCACTTATTTATGTGGCACTAAAACGCGTTGGATTGTCTGTCAGTCAGTGAGGTGTGTCAGTAGAATATATCGTGAGGGGTGAGGTGGAGCTTGGTGTTTGCAACTATACTATCACATCAGCACACCTCTCCTTATTACTGACCACCTTATCTGAGCCTGTTTACATTGTTACTTGGGGCTAAGATGGCTCATTTTAATGAAACAACTTAATAAAATTAATTTTAATCGTTCTATCTTCAGGCAGTAAGCCTTGTAACGTCCAAGAAAAATAAAAGAATGTTCAAAAAACTATGCCAATCTAAAGTAGACCTATGGGAAATGTGAACTAGTAACTATTTTGGGTGGTATAACTGTCTGTTTTACAAGCAGATGCATTTAAATTCTGAAAAATGCTATTTTTTCAAAATTTTCTCTACATTTTGCAATTTTTCACCAATAAACACTGAATATATCGACCAAATTTTACCATGAACATGAAGCCCAATGTGTCACGAGAAAACAATCTCAGAATCGCTTGGGTAGGTTTAAGCATTCCGACGTTATTACCACATAAAGTGAAATATGTCAGATTTGAAAAATGGGCTCTGAGCCTTAAGGCCAAAACTAGGCTGTGTCCTTAAGGGGTTAATGCAATATCTACATATGTGTATAGAGGCTCATTTCCAGCAACCATCACTCCAGTGTTCTAATGGTACATTGTGTTTGCTAACTGTGTTAGAAGGCTAATGGATGATTAGAAAACACTTGAAAACCCTTGTGCAATTATGTTAGCACCGCTGTAAACAGTTTTGCTGTTTAGAGGAGCTATAAAACTGACCTTCCTTTGAGCTAGTTGAGAATCTGGAGCATTACATTTGTGGGTTAGATTAAACTCTCAAAATGGCTAGAAAAAGAGAGCTTTCATGTGAAACTCGACAGTCTATTCTTGTTCTTAGAAATGAAGGCTATTCAATGCGAGAAATTGCCAAGAAACAGAAGATTTCCTACAACGGTGTGTACTACTCCCTTCAGAGGACATCACACACAGGCTCTAAACAGAGTAGAAAGAGAAGTGGGAGGCCCCGCTGCACAACTGAGCAACAAGACAAGTACATTAGAGTCTCTAGTTTGAGAAATAGACGCCTCACAGGTCCTCAACTGGCAGCTTCATTAAATAGTACCCGCAAAACGCCAGTGTCAAGGTCTACAGTGAAGAGGCGACTCCGGGATGCTGGCCTTCAGGGCAGAGTGGCAAAGAAAAAGCCATATCTGAGACTGGCTAATAAAAGGAAAAGATTAATATGGGCAAAAGCACACAGACATTGGACAGAGGAAGATTTGAAAAAAGTGTTATGGACAGACGAATCGAAGTTTGAGGTGTTTGGATCACACAGAAGAACATTTGTGAGACGCAGAACAACTGAAAAGATGCTGGAAGTGTGCCTGACGCCATCTGTCAAGCATGGTGGAGGTAATGTGATGGTCTGGGGTTGCTTTGGTGCTGGTAAAGTGGGAGATTTGTACAAGGTAAAAGGGATTTTGAATAAGGAAGGCTATCACTCCATTTTGCAACGCCATGCCATACCCTGTGGACAGCGCTTGATTGGAGCCAATTTCATCCTACAACAGGACAATGACCCAAAGCACACCTCCAAATTATGCAAGAACTATTTAGGGAAAAAGCAGGCAGCTGGTATTCTATCTGTAATCGAGTGGCCAGCGCAGTCACCAGATCTCAACCCCATAGAGCTGTTGTGGGAGCAGCTTGACCGTATGGTACGCAAGAAGTGCCCATTAAGCCAATCCAACTTGTGGGAGGGTCTTCTGGAAGCATGGGGTGAAATTTCTCCCGATTACCTCAGCAAATTAACAGCTAGAATGCCAAAGGTCTGCAATGCTGGAATTGCTGCAAATGGAGCATTCTTTGACGAAATCAAAGTTTGAAGGAGAAAATGTCTTGACTATATTTTCTAGTCATTTTGCAACTCATTTGATAAATATAAGTGTGAGTTTTCATGGAAAACACAAAATTGTCTGGGTGACCCCAAACTTTTGAACGGTAGTGTGTATATATATATATATATATATATATATATATAATGTGTACTATATATATATATATATATATATATGTACACTATATATATTATATATACACTAATAGCGTCCATCCGGTTTACTTACCTCCAGACGTCCACAGCCATGGATCTGTGAGCGCTGGTCCCCATCTCCTTCCTAGGAAACGCCAGCGCTCACTTCCGCTCCAGTCTGCTGTGTCTTGTAGGGTGCGCGCGCACGCTCGTGCCTGCTCTTAAAGGGCCAGCGCGCGCACATGAAAACTATCATCATCATCAACTCACATGATTTCCTGGACTATAAAAGGCCTCTGCTCTTCTGATCCTTGCCTGAGCATTGTTTGTCATATCCTAGTTTGTTTAAGCAAATGGTCTCCTAGTGTTTTCCAGTTCCAGTGTTCCCTGTTCCTGTATCCTGTATCACGTGCTATCCTGGTCTAGTGCCGTGCTGTGCTGTAGTCGTGCTGTGCTGTATCTACGCCTGTCCTGTTGCTCCACACCTGACGTCTAACCGCTGCCTAGTCCCAGCCGAGCCTGCCTTGCTATTGTCCGAGCTGCCACAGGTACTTTATACGAACTGTGGACTGTGACCTGCGCCCTATTGGCCAGCTGCCATACCGCCAAGGCGGTATGGCACAGTGGGTCCACGAACCCAACGTGACAGTACACTCAGGCCGGGTGGTCACTGTCACCGGGTGGTCTTTACCAGGTTCTAGTTTGAGCTTCATTATCGCACGGCCGACAACAATGTGAGGGCCGATGCCTTGTCCAGGTCTTTTGAGACAGAAGACACCATGGAGATTTCACAGAACATTATTGATCCATCTTGCATTGTCTCTGTCAATCCCCTGCAAGTTGGACACATTCCTCCATGGAGGACTTTTGTGCGCCTGGCTGACAGAGGGAGAATCCTCCGCTGGAGACACTCCTCTAGACTGGCAGGTCACGTGGGGACCCATAAGAACCGGGATCTGATTGCACTTCATTTCTTGTGCCTCACGCTGCCAAAGGACATTATGGACTTTGTTTCTTCCTGCTCAGTGTGTGCAGCTAACAAGGTCAATCACTCCAGACCTCCTGGCCTGCTCCAGCCATTGCCTGTGCCCGATGCTCCCTGGCAGCATATAGTTATGGACTTTATTACTGACCTGCCTCTCTCTACTGAATGCAGTGCTGTCTGGGTGGTGGTGGATCGATTTTCGAAGATGGCCCACTTCGTTCATCTGACCGGTCTTCCTTCTGCTCTTCAACTGGCCAAGCTTTTCATCCAACACATCTTCCGCCTGCATGGCTTGCCGCAGCATATTGTCTCTGATCGGGGGGTTCAGTTCACCTCAAAGTTCTGGAGAGCTCTCTGCAGACTCCTAGGTGTAAAGTTGGACTTTTCCTCGGCCTACCATCCTCAGTCCAATGGTCAGGTCGAGAGGATCAATCAGATCTTGGGGAACTACTTATGCCACTTTATCTCCAAGCAGCATCATGACTGGGTGCAGTTGCTCCCGTGGGCTCAATTCTCCTACAATAATCACACCAGCGAGTCCACACAGAAGACAACGTTCTTTATTGTCTATGGCCAACACCCCTGAATTCCTCTCCCGGTGCCTGATACGTTCGAGGTACCAGCTGCTGACACTGCTTTTAGGGACTTTCTGCAGATCTGGCAGCAGACTCGATCCTCCATCCTGCTGGCAGTCGACCGCATGAAACGGAAGGCGGACACAAAGAGAAGAAAACCTCCTCAGTTTCTTCCTGGCACGAAGGTCTGGCTGTTCTCCAGGAATATTTGTTTGAGGGTGCCATCATACAAATTTGTTCCCAGGTTCCTCTGACCCTTCGAGATCCTGCCGCAGATCAACCCTGTCGCCTACAAGCTTCGGCTGCCTCCTACCCTCAAGATCCCCAACTCCTTCCATGTCTCTCTCCTAGCCCTGCGGTTGCCCCCAGCGGCCCTTCAGACACCTTCGAGTTTAAGAAGATCTTGGACACCAAGAATGTGATAGAAAACACTTTTTATTTGGTGGATTGGAGGGGGTTTGGTCCTGAAGAGAGGTCCTGGGAGCTAGAGGAGAACCTCAATGCTCCTACGCTTCTGAAGAAATTCCTCTCTCGCTCTGGCCCCAAGAGGAGGGGGCATAAGAGTGGGAATACTGTAGCGTCCATGGTCATGGGCCATCCGGTTTACTTACTTCCCGACACCCGCAGCCATGGATCTGTGAGCGCTGGTCCCCATCTCCTTCCTAGCGCTCACTTACGATCCGGTCCGCTGTGTCCCGTAGGGTGCGCGGGCCCGCTCTTAAAGGGCCAGCGCGCGCACATGAAAACAATAATCATCATTAACTCACATGATTTCCTGGACTATAAGAAGGCCCCTGCCATTCTGATCCTTGCCTGAGCATTGTTTGTCATATCCTAGTTTGTCTAAGTAAATGGTCTTTTAGTGTTTTCCAGTTCCAGTGTTCCCTGTTTATGTATCCAGTATTCTGTATCCAATACTATCCTGGTCTAGTGCCGTGTGGTGCTGTAGTCGTGCTGTGCTGTATCTATGCCTGTCCTGCTGCTCCACGCCTGACGTCTACCCATTGCCTAGTCTCAGCCGAGCCTGCCTTGCTACTGTCCGAGCTGCCACAGGTACCTTATACGAACTGTGGACTGTGATCTGCGCCCTGTTGGCCACTTGCCATACCGCCAAGTTGGTACGGCCCAGTGGGTCCACTAACCCAACGTGACATCTATATTTGTTATGTACACTATATATGTGTATATATATATATATATATATAATGTTCACTATATATATGTACACTAAATATATAATATATGTACACTATATATATTATATATGTACACTATATATTATTATATGTACAATGTATATATATAGTATATGTACACTATATATATATATATATATATATATATATATATATATAGTATATGTACAATATATCTATATATTATATGTGTACACTATTTATTATATGTACACTATATATATATATATATATATATATATTATGCAAGTAACTGTGTCATGACAGTTTGGATTTCTTGCAACACAACCACATTGACTTTTATTACATGCAATTTAGGCTACCGGACATAGCAATCTTTGGCCAGGCGACCAGCGTCGCGTGTGGCCAAAGTCGCAGCGTAACAGATAGACAGACAAATTTGTGTGTTTTTTTGTTTTTGTTTTTTTTACATTACATTAATTTTCTCCCTCTCTTTTCCTGGGAGAAGATGCAACTGGTGATCGCTGTGATAGGCTGTCACAGCGATCACCTGACCAGAGACCACACCTAGTGCTCTGGATTAAGCTGAGCTCCTTACCAGAGCTCCGTACTGTCGGCGCGCAAGCGCTGCTGGAAGGAGCAATGTGATCATTGTGACATGCTGTCACAACGATCACATGACCGCAGACCACACTGAGTGGTCTCCAGGTGAAAGCTCCGTGATATCAGCTGTCTCTAGACAGCTGTATCACAGAGCCCCTCACAGTCGGCGCGTAAGCGCTGCTGTTAGGAGCAAGGTAATAGTTGTGACATGCTGTCACAACGATCACATGACAGGAGACTACGCTGAGTGGTCTCCGGTTGAAGCTCCGTGATACAGCTGTTTAGAGGCAGCTGTATCACAAAGCTAAATGCCGCCAAGTATTTAAAGATCTATTTTTCTCCCCTACACTTGTCACAGTTGCGCGTGTGTGATCTTCCTGAGCTAACCGGAAGATCGCACATGCGTATAATTAAATTGAAAGGACGCAGATGCCGCCAGAAGTGTCCGGTGCTCTCGCGCTATTCCCGTGCAAGTCGTAAACCAGCGCAAGCACAGAAGAGGGGACGGAAGTTCCGGCATGGACGAGTTGAGTCTTCTGCCTCTCCAGGGCGCGTGCTGCAATGGACGAGGGCGGCGTGACGGCAGGGGATAGTGTAATTTTTACATGGGGGCGTGGCGTTCCAGAACTAGTGAAGAAGGCCAAATGGCTGAAGACATTAAAGAGGCTCTGTCACCAGATTTTGCAACCCCTATCTGCTATTGCAGCAGATAGGCGCTGCAATGTAGATAAGAGTAACGTATTTATTTTTTTTTAAACGACCATTTTTGGCCAAATTATGACCATTTTTGTATTTATGCAAATGAGGCTTGCAAAAGTCCAAGTGGGCGTGTTTAAAGTAAAAGTCCAACTGGGCGTGTATTATGTGCGTACATCGGGGCGTTTTTACTACTTTTACTAGCTGGGCGTTCTGACGATAAGTATCATCCACTTCTCTTCAGAACGCCCAGCTTCTGGCAGTGCAGACACACAGCGTGTTCTCGAGAGATCACGCTGTGATGTCACTCACAGGTCCTGCATCGTGTCGGACGAGCGAGGACACATCGGCACCAGAGGCTACAGTTGATTCTGCAGCAGCATCAGCGTTTGCTGGTAAGTCGATGTAGCTACTTACCTGCAAACGCTGATGCTGCTGCAGAATCAACTGTAGCCTCTGGTGCCGATGTGGCCGACACGATGCAGGACCTGGGGCAGGAAGTGAGTGACGTCACAGATCTGCACTGCCAGAAGCTGGGCGTTCTGAAGAGAAGTGGATGATACTTCTCGTCAGAACGCCCAGCTAGTAAAAGTAGTAAAAACGCCCCGATGTACGCACATAATACACGCCCACTTGGACTTTTGCAAGCCTCATTTGCATAAATACAAAAATGGTCATAACTTGGCCAAAAATGCTCGTTTTTAAAAAATAAAAACGTTAATGTAATCTACATTGCAGCGCCTATCTGCTGCAATAGCAGATAGGGGTTGCAAAATCTGGTGACAGAGCCTCTTTAAGGAAACCTGTTTTAGTCTGTCAGAGATTTGAGACTGGGACAAAGGTTCACCTTCCAGCAGAACAACGATCCTAAACATACTACTAAAGCTACCCTGAATGGTTTAAGGGGAAACATTTATAGTGTCTTGGAATGGCTGAGTCAAAGCCCAGACCTCAATCCAATAGAAAATCTGTGGCATGACTTGTAGACTGCTGTACATCAGCGCGACCCATCATGACAAGGAGTTGGAGCCGTTTTGCCAGGAAAAATAAACAAAAATCCCAGTGTCTAGATATGCTAAGCTAATAGAGACATAACCCGAGAGACTTGTATCTGTAATTGCAGAAAAACATGGCTCCAAAAAGTATTGACTTTCAGGGGGTAAATACTTATGCCTTAAAGTTCCCAGTTTTTTATTTTAATTATTGTTTGTGTCACAGTAAATTATATTTTTCATCCTCATAGTCATAGGCGTGTTATGTAAATCAAATGGTACAACCCCACCCAAAAAAACCAATACATTTTAATTCAAGTTTGTAATGAAACAAAACAGGAAAAAACACCATAGGATGGGAATTTCATATGGCACTGTATATAGAGGCATACCTGACAGTAATGGGAGGGTCTGAGGGCCCCTTCCCCAACATCCTGTGTATGACAATCTACACAGGAGGTTTGCACACAGCATTATTATTATTATTGATCTACTTCCCAGAATTAGGCATAACTCAGCTTCATTTACTATCCACCTATGTGTCTTGCGTTAACTAACTCAGTCCAAAATTCTTGCACTGATAAACTCTGAAAAGGAAGCGAGAGATCAGTTTACTAGTGGTGAGTCATCATTTTACAGTTTGAAATGAAACCCATCATGACAGATTTTCTTCTACATCAGTTGCTTAAATGCCTAAAAACAATAAGAAAATCCCTTGAGTTGGAAGTCAGACTTAAAACTTTTCCATTTGCTTTGTCTAAGTGAGGTATAGGTGAAAATATGTATTTGAAGCGCCACCTTTGTTTTTGCTGTTGTTGCAGTTAAAGGCATCTCATATGTGCTTTATATTCGTGCCTCCACATCCTTCTGCATTATGCTCATTTTCCTTTTGACTAAATATTCGTCACCTATTTGACTAAGAATATTTCATACAAGATTTGTGGAAAGTATGGCATAAGGGGAGGGGAAACTGGAATATTGCATGTGAAAAGAAATGTCAAGAAAAAGGGGGCACACATGAGAGAAATCTGTGTGTAAGGTTTACATATGTACATCAATACAGCAAATGTATGTATGCAGGGTACATACCTTTATATAGCACAGTGCCCATGATCGCAGCTTTGAGTCTGTTTGTCCTGTAGGATGTATATTAAACATTTTTAGCATTTATTTGTTGAAGTAAAGACCAGTTCCTGGAGAACACCATTAAGGGCATGTTCACATCACTGTTGTCCTTCCGTTAAGGTGTTCCGTCTGAAGTTTCTGTCAGGTTAACCCCTCAATGGAAAGGCAAACTGAAACCTTAGATTCCGTTTCCCTCACCATTGAACCCGACGGAAACCTCCGACGGAACCCCTTAGTGGAAAGGAACAGTGATGTGAACACAGCTTAACCAAGTATCAGAGATAAGATTATCATTCACTTTCTTCTGTAGATAATCTAAGCACTATTATTATGGCAGTAGGACCTTGCACAATAAAACTAAGTCGTCTCAGCAGGATGCAACTAACCCAGATGGTGTTGCATCCTGCTGAGGGAGGAAGGTCTGTGATGAAGTCCATTGTGATGTGCTGCCAGGGGGCACTGGGTACAGGCAGAGGTTGAAGCAGGCCGGCAGGCTTGGAGTGAGTCACTTTGTTAGAGGCACACACAGAGCAAGCAGAGACAAAGTCCAGAACATCTTTAGGTAGCGTGGACCACCAGAAGTGACGGGCAATCAGGTCTTGGGTTTTACGGACACCAGCGTGCCCAGCTAGTTTAGAACTGTGTCCCCAGCGGAGAATTCTTTTCCTGTCTGCCAACCGAACAAAAGTCCTCCCCGGAGGGATATTTCTAAGCTGCAGAGGATTAGCGGTGACAATGCAGGATGGGTCTATGATAGTCTGAAGGGACTCCACTGTGTCTTCCGTCTTAAATTATCTGGACAGAGCATCGGCCCTCACATTCTTGTCAGCGGGACGGTAGTGGAGCAGAAATTGGAAACGGGTGAAGAACAGCGACCACCTGGCTTGACAGGGATTTAGTCTTTGAGCGGACTGAAGGTAGGTGAGGTTCTTGTGGTCGGTGAAGATCAGGATGGGGTGAGCAGTGCCCTTCAGAAGATGTCTCCACTCCTCCAGGGCCAATTTGATAGCCAGTAGCTCCCGATCTCCAATGGAGTAGTAGCCACATACCACTGCCTTTCCTTTGGAGCTCCTCTGGAACAGAAGTGCACCTGCACCAACAGAGGAGGCATCCACTTCTAGTGAGAACTGCTGAGTCACGTCAGGGTGATGGAGGATTGAAGCTGAAGTGAAGGCTTTCTTAAGGCTAATGAATGCGGACTCTGCCTCTGGAGTCCACACCTTGGCGTTCACACCCTTCTTGGTAAGGTTAGAGATGGGAGCCGTCACAGAAGAAAAGTTTGGAATAAACTGCCGGTAGAAATTGGCGAATCCCAGGAACCGTTGTATGGCCCTTAGGCCTTGAGGACGTGGCCATTCCAGGACAGACTTTAGTTTCTCAGGGTCCATCTTAAGGCCTTGATCCGAGATGATGTAGCCCAGGAAGGGCAAAGACCTCTTTTCAAAGGTGCACTTTTCCAACTTGGCATACAAGCGATTCTCTCTTAGTCGCAGAAGAACTTGACGAACATGTCTCCGATGGGTCATCAGATCTGGGGAGAAAATTAAAATATCATCGAGATAAACTACAACACACATATAGAGGAGATCTCGGAAGATATCATTAACGAACTCCTGAAATACTGCGGGAGCGTTACACAGTCCGAAGGGCATCACTAGGTATTCGTAGTGCCCATCGCGGGTGTTAAATGCCGTCTTACATTCGTCACCCCGGCGAATCCGGATTAGATTATAAGCCCCCCGCAGATCAAGCTTAGAAAACTTTTTGGCTCCTCGTATGTGATCGAAGAGCTCGGAAATAAGTGGCAACGGGTATTTGTTCTTGACCGTGATCTGATTGAGACCACGGTAGTCAATGCAGGGTCGAAGAGATCCATCTCTCTTTTTAACGAAGAAGAAGCCTGCCCCGGCCGGGGAAGAAGATTTTAGAATAAAACCCCTCTCCAAGTTCTCCTTGATATAGGCTGACATCGATAAAGTCTCTGGCAAGGAGAGAGGATATACTCATCCACGGGGAAGAGAAGCATTGGGGACCAATTCAATGGGACAGTCATAATTCCAATGAGGAGGCAACGTCTCAGCCTCTCGTTTGCAAAAGACATCCGCAAAACTGGCATGCTGAGATGGTAGACCGGAAAGTGACTGAGGCAGAGGGGGCACAACTGGGCGGACTTGTGACAGGCAATGGCTATGGCATCTGGTACCCCATTGAAGAACCTCTCCAGAATTCCAGTCAAGTGTCGGGGCGTGTAGACAGAGCCATGGCAGACTCAGCAGGATAGGATTGATAGCCATAGGTAGTACCAGGAAGGTGATCTGTTCTGAGTGAAGAGCTCTGACCCGTAGTGTCAATGGCTCTGTGATGAGCATGATCGGATCAGGCAATGGTAGACCATTCACGGAGGCAACAGCCAGGGGTCTCTCCAGACGGACTGTGGGTAGACGAAAACGATCCACTAGATCCTGCTGGATGAAATTAGCAGCCGCTCCAGAGTCAAGATAGGCGGAGGAAGGATGTGATGTCTCTCCGGTGACGATGGCCACAGGAATCGATAATCTGGAAGAGGTTTTAACGTTTGGAGATGTTCCACCTAGAGTTGCCTCTCCAATCAACCCTAGGTACTGGAGTTTCCCAGTTTCTGTGGGCATTGGCGCACAAAATTACCCTTGAGGCCACAATACATACATAGTCCAGAGGAGCGTCTGCGCTGCTTCTCCTGTTCAGATAACCGGACTCTGTCTACCTGCATGGGTTCTTCAGGTAGCGCACTAGGAGTGGACAATAGTGGTCTCTTCACTGATAGTCTGTGGACCCGGCTCTCCTGTCGAACCTCTTGAGAGCGCTCCCGGATTCTCATATCAACCCGGGTGGCTAACAGGATGAGGGCATCCAAGGTAGAAGGAAGGTCGCGGGCTGCCAGTTCGTCCTTGATGTGAGAGGACAGTGCCCTGCCAGAAGGTCGCCACCAGTGCCTCATTGTCCCATGCCAGCTCGGCTGCTAGGGTACGGAAGGAGATAGCATACTCCCCTACAGTGGAGCCTTCTTGCTTGAGGGTCAACAGAGTGGCTGCGGCAGAGGATGTTCGACCCGGCTCCTCGAACACGGCACAAAAGGACTACAGGAACAAGGCTAGGTCCGCGGATACAGGTCCTTGTTGCTCCAAGATTGGGTTCGCCCATGCGAGGGCCTTGCCAGCGAGGAGGGAGATAATAAACGCCACTTTGGCCTCCTCGGAGGGGAAGAGATGAGGCCGTAGCCTAAAATGCACCGTGCATTGATTGAGAAATCCTCTACATGCTCTGGGGTCACCGTCGTAGCGAGGAGGAAGAGGCAGAGGAACTGTGGATCCGGGACAAACAGAGGGGGAGCAACGGGCAGTGGCACATCGACAGCTTCAGGAGGAAGAACCGGAGGTGGAACAGCGAGTCGATCCAGGCGGACCATGATAGAATTCACCGCCTCAAGGAGTTGATCCTGACGTGTGCGTAGGTCATGCATCTCTGTCTGAATCTTCTGGACTGCGGTCTTGGGCTGGCCAGCGGGTTCCATGGCCTGAGCGTACTGTCACGGACACAGGGTTTGTGGACCCACTAGGCCGCTCCGCTGTAGCGGGGAGACAGCTTACCAGGTCACAGTCTATGCGACAGTCAATGGCAGACAGTAATGCTTGGGTACCTGAAATAGTCCGGACGGTGGCTGTGGCTACAGCATGGATGGAGGCTGGTGTGGCAGGTGGCGCCAGACGTGGCGGGCAGTATGCGATGAAGCAGAACACACTGGACGTGGCAGATGACACTGGACGTGGCAGAAGACACTGGACGTGGCAGAAGACACTGAACGTGGCAGAAGACACTGGATGTGGCAGGAGACACGGGATGTGGCAGGAGACACTGGACATGGCAGAAGACACTGGACGTGGCAGAAGACACTGGACGTGGCAGAAGACACGACTCCAACGCTGGTAGGCACAGGAACTGGAACAATATGGAATACAGGAAGGGGTAACAGGGCACGGGTAACAGCTGGAACGGGAAACACTAAGGGACCATTTGCGAGACAGACTGGGACAGACTAACAACGCTCAGGCAAGGATTAGAAGGCCTGGGCCCTTCTTATAGACCAGGAAATCGTGGCAGTTGATGATGATGACGACTTCCTATTTGCGCACGCTGGCCCTTTAAGGCCAGGCGCGAGCGCGCGCGCGCACCCTGCGGGACACAGCCGAATGGAGCGGAAGTGAGCGCTGGCATCTCCTAGGAGGGAGACGGGGACCAGGGCTCACGGATCCATGGCTGCGGGCGTCGGGAGGTGAGTAAACCCGACGGCCCGCGGCCATGGACGCTACACATTCATACCTACTTTACTGTACGGCTTAAATAAAGGCATTTATTGTGTAACCTACTTGCTTAGTATCTACTACTTTATATGTATCCATTACTTTGTAGCTTTCCAGGTTGTTTGTAATATGTAAAACTTATCTTAATTTTCCTGTTTTGAGCACATTTTGTTTCAGTCTTGTGGTGGCCATTGTGAATGTCTCTGTGCATGAGGATGGGAGGGAAGAATTGCTGCTTTGGGGATTTGTAATAGGAGCTATGAACAGACCACGTGGATGGGTAATTAATGAGCGAAATGGTTTCAAAGAAGACATAAAATGTGCCTCTGCCAGCCATACATTGTAATTATATTGCATCAAGATTAAGTCAATTAGTTAAATCAAATTCGAGAAAAGACAGACTTCCTACAAGCAATGTAGAACAGCGTATGTGTGGCCTCATGTTTATTCTGCCTAATTGTAGTCAATGATTGAGAATTTGTATCAAACTGCAATGATTATCAATATCCTTCTAAAAATCATGTCTCACAACTGAGACATAGAGATTTTTTGGCCTGAACCTCATATTGGAGGTTCTAAATGACCTCAAAGTGAAGCAAATTATTACCTAAACAAGGAATTTTCTCATGTACTAATCGTCTTTGTGTAGAATCTTAAATGTTCTGCTTTTTTCTAAGTCATTAATTTGTAAACCTGCCTGAAGAAGGGGCCTATGTGCTCTGAAAGCTTGCATATATCATTTTTATGGTTAGCCAATAAAGGTATCATACCTACAATACTTTTGTCTTTTTTTGACACAAAAGTATTTAACATTGCATATTGTTTTTGGCTAACACGGTACTACACGATGTTTTACTGTACTTCATCAGGAAGTATGCAATTGTGCAGATTAAGAACAGCTACTAATATATGATTTTGTAAGAATTTTATTTCACTGCAGTTCTCTGTTGTCCTCGGACGGTAGGAAAAGTGAAGCCATGGGAAATTCAACAGGTGCTCAATGATTGTCTTTCAATGACAATAAAAAATGTATAATACTTTGAACACTTAAGTTGGATGAGAAAATTGTCAGATTTTAACAATATATAGTAGGCACAGGATTGCATTAAAAAGAAGAAATTAATTTAGCTAATCTCCCACAGAAAAAAGGACCGGTAGTATTGAGCTAGCATCGTCAGATGATCCCGCCAAAATCATCAATTTGACTTTTATCTCATGTAAATGGCCAGCTGAACCGATGACTAGAAATAAAGTCCAAGTTGTATGCAGTACACTTCAAACTACTTTGTTACCGATAATGATTTATCAGACCCAATGGCGGATCATCAGATGGGCGGTGCCCGATCCGCACATAATCTTTAAAAACTATTGTCCCGCTTCCAACTGAAACTGCTGCGATCCAGCATTCACTCTGCCGTGAGCGGCTCTGCGCAGGCAGGCGCGATGTAGTGACGTCATCGCGCCTGTCTGCACCGAGTCACTCACGGCACAGTGCAGAGGAGGAGACGCATCCTCCATCCGTCGTAGGAACGGGAATAGGTAAGTAATTATGTTATTATTTTTCTATTTGATACATACACATTATACTGTATAGGACAGCTAAGGGGACCATTATATTGTATGGGGCAGCTATGGGGGACATTATACTGAGCAATTTCAAGAGCTGCAGGTCCAAGGGGGGAGGCGCCGTGTAGCACTATATACAAGGTGGATTGCTGTATAGCCCTATATAGAAGGGGGGAGCGCTGTGTATCACTAATATCTAAGGGGGATTGCTGTGTAGCACTATATACAAGGGGGGGCTTTGTGGCAATATATAAAAGAGGGGGAGGGCTGTGTGACGCTATTTACAGGGGTCTGTGTGTAGCGCTATCTACAGGGGGCAGTGTGTGGCTCTATCTACAGGGGTCTGTGTGTGAAGCCATCTACAGGGGGCTGTGTGTGGTGCTCTCTACAGGGGGTCTGTGTGGCGCTATCTACATGGGGCTGTGTGTGACACTATCTACAGGGGCTGCGTGTGGTGCTGTCGCCAGGGGGTGTGTGGCGCTATCTGCAGGGCGGTGTGGTTCTATCTGCAGGGGGGGTGGAGCTATCTACAGGGGGTTGTGTGTGGTGCTATCTATAGGTAGGGCTGTGTGTAATGCTATCTACAGGGGGATGTGTGTGGCGCTACCCACAGGGGGGTGTGGCGCTATCCACAGGGGGATTAGTGTGGCGCTCTCTACAGGGGGGGTGGAACGCTATTTATAGGGGGGGTATGGAACAATTTACTGGAGGATGTGTGTGTGATGCTATCTACAGGGGCTGTGTGTGGCGCTATGTTCAGGGGGCTGTGTGTGGCGCTATCTACAGGGGCTGTGTGTATGTGGTGCTTTACTTTACAGTGTTTGACACAATTATATTCAGGGGCGCAGTGTATGGTTCTATAATATTTAGGGTCACAGCGTCTGGTACTATTTTATTCAGGGGCGCAGTGTTTGGTACTATTATATTTAGGGGCACAGTGTGTGGCACCATGGTAATTTTATCTTTGTTTATAGGTGTGGAAATGTTGGAAAAGTGAGGAGCCAAAGACATCTGAGTGCCAATTTGTGCAGAAATGGGTCATGGCCAGTAGAAGTCGTCATGAAGTCTGGACCGGATGGAGTAGAAAAGAGGAAAAAAAACGACGTCGTCACCTGTGAGTCACTAGATTTATAGAGAATCTGTCATCTCTCCTTTGTGCAGTCCAGAACTGATAGACAAATAAGTGTTACTATTCCCCTTGTCAGGAGAATGTGTCCCTACATGGTGCGATACTGTCAGCGATGGTTGGAGAGTGTCAGTATGTGGGGACACAGCCCTTTGACAAGGGGAGTCGTAACACCCATTTGTTAGTGTCTGGACAAAAAGGAAGTGTTAACAATAGTTTCCGGAGCGGCGGTGGAGAAGGGGGGCCCAACTTTCGGTAACAGCCCAGGGCCTATGGTCTACTTAATCCGCCCCTGATCAGGCAAGTTAATAACATTTGTATGAAAGAAAAATTTGGAGCATTTGAATCAAAATTGGACAAAATAAGAACAAACTAATTTCCAAATGTTTATACTGTTTGAATGTAAAGTGGAATTGCACCTATATGCATCTCCCATATGAATCTGTAGACATATCAGAAGATAATTATTAACAGTATTACTTAAAATCTTCTGCTTCTCGGTATCTCCATGACAAGCATCAAAATGGAGCACCGTTGCTTTAATTTTTGATTTTACATAGCATTGTGCCAGTGGATCTGGTCATAAATATTTCCAAGCAGTGCTAAAGTGTTTAGGTGTTTTGTGAAGTATTATAGCCCCTTTAGGAATGGGCGGAAGGTTAAAGCATCCCACTTCACAAAATCCTATCATTGGATGAAGTCTTCGTCAGGCATATACTAGCCAACGGTTGCGATCGAAGTTTCCTTCCATCGCGACCATTTAACCCCTTAGATGCCGCGGTCATTAGCGACCGCTGCATCTGAGTAGTTTACAGAGGGAGGGAGCTCCCTCTGTCACCCATCAGTGGCCCGCAAATGCGATCGTGGGCTGACGATGTGTTACCATGGCAGCCGGAAGACTAACAAAGGCCCTGGCTATATGCCCATTAGGCCGTGCCAGAGGCATGGCCTAATAGATTGCCTGTCAGTTTTACAATGACAGGCAATAATGCTGTGGTATACTAAAGTATACCAAAGCATTATATAAGCGATCAAAAGATCGCACAGTGAAGTACCTAGTGAGACTCAAAAAATAATTAATGTGAAATAAAAATTATTAATAAAGGTATACAGAAAAAAAGTAAAACCATTTTTTTTTCATAAAAAGAGGTTTCATTTAGTAAGTGTAAAAAATAAATAAAAACTATACATATATGGTATCGCCGCGACCGTAATGACCCAAACAATAAAGTTAGCATATTATTTAAACCACAAGGTGAATGCCATAAAAATAAGACGCAAAAAACAACGGCAAAATTGCTATATGTTTCCCACCCCCCCCACAAAAAATAATAATAAAAGTTAATCAATAAGTCCCATGTACCCCAAAATGGTAGAAATTAAGTCCCGCAAAACGCAAGCCCTCATGTGGCAAACTCGAAGGAAAAATAAAAAAGTTATGGCTCTTGGAATGCGGCGATGCTAAATAAAATTATTTCAGTTCAAAAGTGTTTTTATTCTGCAAAAGTAGCAAAACATATAAAAGCTATACATATTTGATATCGTCATAATCGTACCGACCCATAGAATAAAGGTAGCATAATATTTACTCCGCATGGTGAACGGCGTAAATTTAAAATGCATAGAACAATGGCTTAATTGCTGTCTTTTTATATTGCCCCCCAAAAAAGAGTTAATAACAGTTAATAAAAAAAAGTCTATATACCACAAAATGGTGCCATTGAGAAATACAACTTAGTCCTCATACAGCCATGTCGACGGGAAAATAAAAAAGTTATGGCACTTTAAATGTGACGATGGAAAAACGTTAAAAATTGCTTGGTAATTAAAGCCCAGAATGCATGCAGGGGGAAGGGGTTAAACAGTACATAAGAAACATCATTTCACATAATAGCTACATGCACGCTTCCAGTGTAAATCATTTGCTTTATGTTAAAGACCAGTGAAACGTAACAAATGCTAATTAAAACTATTGTGAAAACAGTGAAAATGTTATTTTTAAAGTTTAACAATCAAAGACGAAAAATAATTCTTACATAAATATAGTTGGTCCTTTTACATTTCCTGCTTGTCTAGGATTCACAACCAACAGACAATCAGATCATCAAGAAAGCAGGCATTAGTGGGATGAGATAATGGAATTCATTGACCTACTATGTGCTTGTTTGATCACTCAACAATCTAATGTGTACACTGTACAGGGACAGGCACGATCTCCTCAAAGGCTGCGTTCACATCTGCGTCAGGGCTCCGTTCAGGCGTTCCGTCAGAGCTTTCCGTCAGGGGAACCCATGAATGGAACTCTGACTGAAACAAATGGAAATCATAGATATCAATGGTGATGGATCCGTTGCAAATGGTTTGAGTTTGTATCTGTTGTGCAAGGGTTCCGTCGTTTTGACGGAAGCAATGCCGTAGTCGACTGCGCTATTCATTCCGTCAAAACGACGGAACCCTTACACAACGGTGACAAACAGAAACCATTTGCAGTGGATCCGTCACATTTGAAATCAATGGTGATGCAAACGGACACCTATGGTTTCCATCTGTTTCAGTCAGGGTTCCGTTCGTGTGTTCTCCTGACAGAAAGCTCAGACGGAACGGAGCCCTGACGCAGATGTGAATGAAGCCTTATTTCTAATAATTTTCAGTGTGAAAAAAAAGGGCTATTGTTTAGATCTTACCGTCTGCTTTGTTTCCTTGAGACATAAGCAGCAGGAAAAGTAATTCTATTGAAACAATATGCATGCTCAATCAAACCAAAAATAAGTATTCTGTTAGGAAGGAAGCATGTAGTCTTGTATTTGGCTTTAATATGGTCTTGTGACACCCTGAGACAAAGGCACCAAACAGTTTTTGTTCAAATTTCTTGTTTAAAAATGTTCAAATGAGAAATAAGGTTTTCAAATCTCCTGTTCTGCCCCTCTGTTTTCAGACTGCCTGATGCTTATTAGGGTATGTTCACATGGCCTATTTTCAGCCGTTTTTCAGGCCGTAAAACGGCTGAAAATACGGGGGCTGAACGCCTCCAAACATCTGCCCATTGATTTCAATGGGAAAAATGGCGTTTCAATCCCCGCGGACATTTTTGTACTCGCCGTTTGTAAAAGCGCTGCGTAAAAAAAAAAACCCGTAAAAAAGAATTGTATGTCACTTCTTGAGCTGTTTTTGGAGCCGTTTTTCATTGTCTGAATAGAAAAACAGCTCCAAAAACGGCCGTAAAAAACGCAACAAAAAACGCCTGTGTTAAGGATCTGCCAGGCACAGCTTCTGTATCTACGCCCATAGGTAATCAGTCTGCACCTGCTTCTATGCCTGTGAGACTGACTCCATCTTCCACCACTCAAGATGGCAGGCTTAGGAGTGGGAGAGCCTATCACAGCCTGGCCAGACGGAGCTAGCTCCCGCCCTCTGTCTATTTATACCTGCCTTTCCTGTTCCTCCTTGCTTGTGATTCTTCTCCTTTGGTTTCCTGGCCCTGCTGCAGCTTCTTGATCTATTTGACCCTGCTTCATATTGACCCTGGCTTACTGACTACTCTCCTGCTCTGCGTTTGGTACCTCGTACACTCCTGGTTTGACTCGGCTTGTTCACTACTCTCCTGCTCTGCGTTTGGTACTTCGTACACTCCTGGTTTGACTCGGCTCGTTCACCACTCTTGTTGATCACGGTGTTGCCGTGGGCAACTGCCCCTTTTCTCTTGCTTCTGTGTACCCTTGTCTGTTTGTCTGTCGTGCACTTATTGAGCGTAGGGACCATCGCCCAGTTGTACCCCGTCGCCTAGGGCGGGTCATTGCAAGTAGGCAGGGACTGAGTGGCGGGTAGATTAGGGCTCACTTGTCTGTTTCCTTACCCCCATTATTGCAGCCTGATGCATAAAAAACAACTGAAAATCAGAGGCGGTTTTACCTTCAAAACAGCTCTGTATTTTACAGCCGTTTTTAGTTTGCCGTGTGAACATACCCTTATAGATGTAGTTAGCCAACAGGCTTGTAACTAGAGTGCTGCCACAAAATACCTGTGCCTGTAGTCAAAGATGGAAGGGTAAGGCTAGATTCACACGAGCATGATTACAGTACGGGACAGTTGTCCCGCAGCGAGGCAGGGACTCCTAGCGTCGTACATAACTATGATGCTAGGAGCCCGACTCCCTGCAGTGTGTTCGGTCCAGGACTTGCGGCCGAAATACGTTCCGTCTTTTACAGACCGAACATGCTCGTGTGAATCCACGCATGAGATGTGAAGACAATTGTAGTAGTTTTGGTAATTTAATTATATTCGGAAATTGTGAAAGCAGTTCAAAATAATATATAAACAGCTAAAAATAAATTATTTAAACTGTGAAAATGATTTTTTTAATTTTAAGAAGCAAACAAATTAAAGTGTAGCTAAACATTTAACAAACTTCTGACATCATAGTGACACGTCAGAAGTTTTGATTGGTGGGTGTCTGAGCACTGAGACTCCCACCGATCGCTAAAACTAAGCTGCAGAAGTGCTCGTGTAAGCGCTCTCCCGCTTCGTTCCTGTCCGGCTTTTTCCAGAAAGTCGATGTATCGGAGTACGTCGTCATAGACTTTGTATTGTGTCTGTACTCCGATGCATTTATTTCCGGAAAGAGCCGAACAGACACGAAGCAGCTGAGCTCTCACACGAGCACTTCTGCCGCTTCGTTTTAGTGATTGGTTGGGGTCCCAGTGCTTGGGCCCCCACCAATCAAAACTTCTGACATGTCACTATGACATGTCAGAATTTTGTCAAACGTTTAGCTACACTTTAAATAGATACTATAGGTGTTAAATTGCCTATAGAGTTATCTCCTAGAATGAATTTTGACCAGACAAAAAGCCATACATTGGTATGATGAACTTGAACCTATATTGGCTTGAACACAACAACATCGGGACAGTTTTCCAATAATTCATATTCCTGGTTGACATACAGTATCCATCCAAAGAAATCTAAGGCAATGGAGCGTCCTATTAAACTTAACATTTATTGGTCATGTCATAAGAAAGCAAGGCTACGTTTCAGCCAAACGGGGCCTTTTTCAAGCTACGAAAAAAAGACTTGTTATGTATATTTGCATCTCTTTCATGTAACCTTATGTTTAGACACTTTAGGCTGGGTTCCCACGGGACGGATACGCTGCGTAAAAATGACGTTTCAGGCCATGTGACGCTACAGCCTGTGATTGGCTGCAGCAGTCACATGGGACCCAACGTCATCGCAGTGGGCCGGACTGCATGAAGAAGGGGGGCGCTTTGGGTCAACTACGGTATTGATTCCATCAAAACGACGGAACCCTTGCATAACGGAGACAAACAGAAACCATTGGCACCGGATCCGTCACTATTGAAATCAATGGTGATGGACACGGAAACCTATGGTTTCCATTTGTGTCTGACAGGGCTCCGTTCCAACGGAAAGCTCCGACGTAACGTTGGAACGGAGCCCTAGTGCCGATGTGAACGAAGCCTTATGTCTGAAGCAGAAAAATACGAGGCTGATTTCAAGAGAAATCAGCCTCTGAAAACCAGGCGTCTTTTTTAAATAGATTTGCCAAGAGTTTTTTTTTCAAAGCTTTTTTGGCATCGTCCATTGGAAATCTTAAAATTTGCCTTAAAAAATGCCTCAAGAAGTGATATGTCACTTCTTTTTTACGAGGCATATTTTTACGCAGCGTTTTTTCAAACAGCTGTGTAAATGTACGCTTTGTTTAAACTGCCTAGTTTTTTCTTTTGTAATCAATAGAAAGCTGTTTGCAAGCCTTTTTAAGGTTTATTTCAGAGCATAATGTAACCGTATTAAACTCCAAAATACAGTGGAAAAAAATTGTGTGAACATGCCCTCAAATTGCAAAAAAATGTAATAACTACTGACTCCCCAGAGAATGCTGAATGGTTTCCCGGTTTGTGATATTGTGCAGTTGTAGCTGTGAAATAAATAAACTGATAGCGGTGATTCCTATTCAAACTTGTTAAAACCTCTGAGATCAGCTGATTTAACCCAGGGGTCTGCAATGCAAGTACTAAATTTCCCTGTTGGAAAGCCAAGCTTTGTAGAGCTCCCTGGGTAACAAATCAATGGGTTACAAATGTTGGATGACAACTACTTATGTCCACTATTAGGGCTCATTCAGACGAGCGTAAAACTCGTCCATGTGCTGTGCATGAAAATCAGCACATTGATCCATTGATTTCATTGGGGCCATTCAATGCAGGAGTTCTCACGCAGCGTGTGTCTGTTGCATGAAACTCGCTGCATGTCCTATATTGGTGCATTTTTCACGCACCTACATGCCCTTTGAAGTCAATGGGTGCGTGAAAACCACGCACTGCACACGGATGCACATGTGAATCTGATACGCTTATGTGAATGTAGCCTAAGGCTGGGTTCACACGACCTATTTTCAGACGTAATGGAGGCGTTTTACGCCTCGAATTACGTCTGAAAAAATGGCTCCAATACGTCGGCAAACATCTGCCCATTACTTTCAATGGGCTTTACGATGTACTGTGCCGACGACCTGTAATTTTACGCGTCGCTGTCAAAAGACGGCGCATAAAATTACAGCCTCGTCAAAAGAAGTGCAGGACACTTCCTGGGACGTAAATGAAGAACAGCTCCAAATTACGTCCGTAAAAAACGCCCCGCAAAACGCGAGTACATGCAATTACGTCTGAAATTCAGGAGCTGTTTTCTCCTGAAAACAGCTCCGTAATTTCAGACATAAATGCAGTTATCGTATGCACATACCCTAAGGGTATGTTCACACGCTTAGCAAAAAATGTCTGAAAATACAGAGCTGTTTTCAAGGGAAAACAGCTCCTGACTTTCAGCCATTTTTAATTAACTAGCGTTTTTCGCTGCGTTTTTTACAGCCGTTTTTGGAGCTGTTTTTCTATAGAGTCAATAAAAAAACGCTCCAAAAACGGCTCAAGAAATGACATGCACTTCTTTTTCGTGGGCGTTTTTTAATGTGGCTGTTTTTCAAAACGGCTGTGTAAAAAAACGCCACGTCGGAACAGAACGCAGTTTTTTCCATTGAAATCAATGGGCAGATGTTTGGAGGCGTTCTCCTTCCGATTTTTCGGCCGTTTTTCAGCCATTTACGGCCGAAAATAAGCCGTGTGAACATACCCTAAGGCTGGATTCACACGAGCACATTACGTCTGTAATGGACGGAACGTATTTCAGCCGCAAGTCCCGGACCGAACACACTGCAGGGAGCCGGGCTACTAGCATCATTGTTATGTACGATACTAGGAGTCCCTGCCTCGCTGCCGGACAACTGTCCCGTACTGTAATCATGTTTTCGGTACGTGACAGTAGTTCCACGGAGAGGCAGGGACTCCTAGGCAGGGGCGTAGCTAGAGGGGGGGGGCAGGCGGGGCGCCAGCACCGCACAGTCCATGATGCAGCAGTCTGCCTGGAGAGAGGGAGCAGACACACCAGTGCAGAGCACTGCAGAGGACAGGAAAACACAGGACAGTGGTGAGTACAGTGTAAACAATTTAGTGCCTGGGAACACTAGCGTTTCTAAAATCATAAAATAAATGACATTAGTTTATGATTTTAGAAACTCTTGTGTCTCCAGGCAGATTCTTTTTGTGGTTGCCGCGACCCCCCCTCGCGGCCCGCACTCGCCCTCCCGTGTGGGGTGCTTTATCTACGGGGGGCTCTATCTATAGGGGGGCTATATACTGGGGTGGGCTATATGTGGAGCACTATATACAGGGGTGGGCTACATGTGAAGCACTATATACTGGGGTGGGCTATATACAAGGATGGGCTATCTGTGGAGCACTATATACAGGGTTCGGCTATATCTACAGGGGGCTATATACAGGGGTGGGCTATCTGTGGAGCACTATAAGTGGAACTATATGTGGAACACTATATACAGGGGTGGGCAATATGGGGGGCACTATCTGCAGGGGGCTCTATGGGGGGCACTATCTACAGGGGGCTCTATGGCACGCACTATCTACAGGGAGCATGGTGTATGTGTGGGAAACAGTGTATGGCGCTATTATATTTAGGCGCGTAGTGTGAGGTATAATGAGAACTTTATTTTTGTTTATAGGTATAGAAATGTTTGAAAAGTGAGAAGCTGAAGACATCTGAGCGGCAAACTGCAGAAATGGGCTGTGGCCGGGAGAAGTCTTAGAGGTCTGGACCGGATGGAGAAAAATAACTAGAATCTGAGACGTCACCGGTGAGTCACTTAAAGAGGCTCTGTAACCACATTATAAGTGCCCTATCTCCTACATAAGGAAATGGGCGCTGTAATGTAGGTGACAACAGTGTTTTTTATTTAGAAAAACAATCTATTTTTACCATGTTATGAGCGATTTTAGCTTTATGCTAGTTCGTTTCTTAATGCCCAACTGGGCATGTTTTTACTTTAGACCAAGTGAGCGTTGTAAAGAGAAGTGTATGACGCTGACCAATCAGTGACCAATCAGCGTCATACACTTCTCTCCAATAATTTACTTCACATAGTGACACTGCGTTGTTCACGCTGTGCTGTCTTATACTGACACATTAACTTTACTGAAGTATCTTGACAGTGAATAGACATTCCTTCCAGCCAGGACGGGATGTCTATTCACAATCCTGACACTTCGGTAACGTTTGTGTGGGACTTATAGCAGAGCAAGCGTAATCTCGCGAGATCACAGTATAAATGACCAGTTACAGCGAGATTATGCTTGCTCTGCTGTAAGTCCCACACAAACGTTACTGAAGTGTCAGGATTGTGAATAGACATCCCGTCCTGGCTGGAAGGAATGTCTATTCACTGTCAAGACACTTCAGTAACGTTAATGTGTCAGTATAAGACAGCACATACTGATCTAGCAGGATCTCTGTGCTGAGGAAATGAATGGAGAGAAGTGTATGACGCTGATTGGTCAGTGTCATACACTCTTCTGTACAACGCCCACTTGGTCTAAAGTAAAAACACGCCCAGTTGGGCATTAAGAAACTAATTAGCATAAAGCTAAGATCGCTAATAACATGGTAAAAATAGATAGTTTTTCTAAATAAAGAACACTGCTGTCACCTACATTACAGGGTCCATCTCCTTATGTAGGAGATAGGGCACTTATAATGTGGTGACAGAGCCTCTTTAATGTAAATGTTTATTCTGCCTCTAATCAGTACTGTAGTCACTGTATAATCTGCAGCGAGGTGATGGGTGGTATGATTATGATATAATTTTTTTTTTTTTTTAAACCGCAACTTCCACCTTACCATTGTTTTGGCCATGCTGGGAGCTGGAAACAATTTAGTGCAAAACTATATGGCATAGGTTGCACTAAATCGAGCTGTATTTTTGCTGGTGTTGTATATATGTAATGAGCTGGGTTCTGGTACTATATATATATATATATATATATATATATACTGAGCTTGGTTCTCGGGCTGTATTTACGTACTGAGCTTGGTTCTGGAGCTGAATTTATGTATTTGAACTTTGTTCTGGTGCTGTATATATGTAATGATCTTGGTTCTGGAGCTGTATTTATGTACTGAGCTTGGTTCTGGTACTGTATATATGTAATGAGCTGTGTTCTGGTACTGTATATATGTAATGAGGTTTGTTCTGGTGCTGTATATATGTACAGAGCTTGGTACTGGAGCTGTATATATGTACTGAGCTTGGTTCTGGGGATGTATATATGTATTGAGCTTGGTTCTGTATTTATGTACTGAGCTTTGTTCTGGTGCTGTATATATGTAATGAGCTTTGTTCTAGTGCTGTATATATGTAATGAGCTGGTTTCTGGTTGTGTATAGAACTATATTGCTTGTAAAATGTGCAAATGTTTTTATGCTTGAGTTACATTAAAAAAACGTGGAAAATAAATGACACGTCATTGATTGGTAGGGAAAACAAACATGGCGAGGGGGAAGGAGATGACGGGAAAGAGGTTGGGCGGAGGGCGCGAAACTGAATCTTTGCCCCGGGTGCTGGAGAACCTAGCTACGCCTCTGTCCTAGCATCGTACATAACTATAATGCTAGGAGCCCGGCTCCCTGCAGTGTGTTCGGTCCGGGACTTGCGGCTGAAATACGTTCCGTCCATTACGGACGTAATGTGCTCGTGTGAATCCAGCCTTACAGTCGCCTATGGGGAGTTGTACTGCAGTTTTCATAGACTGTGTGTCTTAAGTGTCTTAACTATATTGCTGCCATTTTTCCAGTACTTCGAAGATCAGGATAAACACGGCTACGAATCCCTCCTAGAAAATAATGTGCTCTGCACTGCACTGCATTGCATAGAATTACGCGACGACATAAAAAACAAAATTGACATAGCAAGATGAATACTTTATTTAAGATAAGACATGCAATTATTTAATAATAAAAAATGTAGCTACCATGGATATAATCTACGATAACTCCTTGAATAGGTCTTTCATTTTCCTCTAATGGTCCTCTGCAATGGCACCTTTTATGATTCATTGATTTCCCACAACACATCACATTACTTATTTTATATTTGACAATAGACTTTAATGTAACATCGGGCTCCACAAATAAAATAAAAAAACCCAGTTAAAAATTGTACAAAAAATGCAGCAAAACGCTGTGTGTGAATCCAGCCTTGAAATTTTGGATTATATATCATTGGTCTAATTTCCATACAGTATATTTCTATTTCCTTTTAATTGGAAATCGTTAATAAACCAGAGACTTTGTTGTGCCAGACATCTTCATCTCTTTTGATTTTAAAGATGTCGTTTACAGATTTACAAAGGAAGACAGAAAGGAAAAAGGGCAGATGTAGTCTTGAAGCGAAGATTCACGTGCAACATAGCAGGCACTGCGTGTGCGTTTCCTGTGTGTCCCTCTGCCTCTGGCTGATAAGATTATGCATTGTAAGGCTATTTTTGGTTGTGTTAGTGATTCTGTGCTGTGCTGTAGCCTTGTCAGATCATTGTAGAGGATAAGGAACCTTCATTATCAGGAACTATTAACCCTTATTTGCAGAGTGGTGTATGATACCTTCATAAGATGCAAATAGAGAACAGCAAATTCAAGATTCAGTTTGGATTTGCCACAATATGATGGTTCCCACAAAATTATTATTATTTATTTCTTAACTGAAATATTGTTATTAGCCTGATACTTTAATCCCAATGTGTTAGGCTTCGTTCACATCTGCATTAGGGTCCCGTTCTGACGTTCCCATCAGAACGGAATCCTGACTGAAACAAACGGAAACCATAGATTTCTGTTTGCATCACCATTGATTTCAATGGTGACGGATCCGGTGCAAATGGTTTTGGTTTGTCTCAGTTCTGCAAAGATTTCGTCGTTTTGACCGAAGCAATACCGTAGTCGACTGCGCTATTCATTCCGTCAAAACGATGGAATCCTTGCACAACTGAGACAAACGGAAATCGTTTGCACCGGATCCGTCACCATTGAAATCAATGGTGATGCAAATGGAAACCTATGGTTTCCGTTTTTTTCAGTCAGGGTCCCGTTCTGACAGGAAGCTCAGGTGGAACGCCAGAACAGAACCCTGATGCAGATGTGAACGAAGCCTAAGTGCTGCCCAAACACATAAGAAATTTTGCCTGATTCTGCTGAAATCACCTAATTGAGGTCTGTGGGTACCTTGACTTTTGGTTGTCATATATGAAATACAAAACTTTCAAATAATTGTACTTGTCCAGTTCTATTTTGCTGTCAGCTTATGCCATTTACTATCTCTTATAAGCTTATATTACATGATATAAAATTAACAAATGGTTTAACTTTAGCAGCCATAATTGCAACGAAAATATAAGTTGGTAATATGAATAATTGTGATGGTGAAGGAAAACATTGCCAACAGTAATAGGCTCCATGCACAAAGCTGTATACGTGATTTGTGACATGCATCGCAAATACAGCTCGCAAAGAAATCTATGGATCCATACTGTATCTCTGTGTGCCTGAGATTTTACAATGGGGCACGTAGAATGTTTTTTAATGGATTGCTTGAATAAAAAATATTACATGTTTCATCACTGTATTATGCAGGTATTCTCCCCTATAAGCATTGTTCCTAGAGGGGAATGCAGTATTAGGGTACATGCACACGTTGCTGATCAAAACTGCTGGCAAACGAAGGTAATTCCGCAGATAAAATCCACACCTAGTAATGCGGTTTTTTATGCGTTTTTGGGTGCGGTTTAAGGACTTTGACGTGGAAATAGGTGCGATGTTAGGCTAAGTTCACACAGGGCGGGTACGCTGCGTAAATGCGCACAGCGTATACGCCCTGTGCGCCGCAGGGAATTTCGGGTGAAAAACCGCTCCAAACTGTGGTGCAGTTTTTCGCCCGGAATTACCGCTGCGGAAAACTGCAGCATTAACCGGCCTGATAGGCCGGCCTCCTGGGATGACGTTTCATCCCAGGAGACCGCTGAGGCCTGTGATTGACTGCAGCAGCGGTCACAAGGGATGAAGCGTCATCCTAGGAGGCAGGCCTTCTGACGTCATATAGGCCGGCCTCCTGAGATGATGTTTCATTCCATGTGACCGCCGCTACAGCCTGTGATTGGCTGCAGCAGTCACATGGGATGAAATGTCTTCCCAAGAGGCCGGCCTGGAGTATGAAACACAAACTACAGTAAGTATACGATTTTTTTTATTTTTCTGAGTTGCATTTTGTGGCAGACGAATAGCTGCAAATCCGCCGCAATAAAAGCAACAACTACTATTTGTTGCGGGTTTTACCTCCCCATTGAATTCAACAAATAAGCAGCGTTTACGCAAATACAATTGACATGCTGCGGGATAAAATTCTGCACCCCATGTCAATTTCCGCAGGTCAATTTACACGCAGAAAAAATCTGCAACATGTAGATGAGATGTCTTGAAATCTCATTTAGGGCACGTTCACACGTGGCGGAATTGCTGTGGAACTCCACTGCGGACAGTCCATACTGGAAATCCGCAGCAGACAGTCTGTCCATTGGTTTCAACACCTTTTTAGTTATCTTCGTGAAGACGTTGCAGACAACTCCGCTGCGGACCATAGGCTGCGGTGTGGAATTTGGTGTCTGCAGCATACACTGGCTGTTGTGGACTTGATGCGTACTTGTGGCAGAATTTCTCCATTGACTTCAATGGAGTTGCAAAATTACGCAATGAAATCCGCAGATGTTATGTGTGTTGCGTTGCGGATTGCTTTCACGAACAGGATATTTCATCATTCTGGCTGGACCTATGTGTTTCGAGGTCTATAGCCAGACTGGGATGGAATGTGTTAAAAGAGAGCAGGATGTACTCTTCACCTGAATCCGCCACGTCTGAACATGCCCTTACTTTACTGGTACTGTATTACGCTGCGGATTTGCCGCACGGAAATACACACAGCAAATCTGCACGTAATACGCATCATGTGTATTTGGCCTAAGAGTATGTTCCCAGAAAATCTACAGTGGAATCTAAAGAAAAATGCAGTTAAATCTGTCACAGAAATTTGCAGCAAATAGTACGTTTTTGCTGATCATATTGCTGCAGCAGTTTTACCTGCCGATTTAGTGTAAAACATTTATTATAGCAAAGTATATATATGCACCTGCGGATTTCTATTGTTTTGTAATGCGTTTCCGCTGTAAACACCGCAGCAAAACAAATCTATTGCAGAATTTATGCTCCCCATTCCAGTCTATGGGTCAGACAAGCAGCGTCTCCGCACAGAACCCGCAGCATAATTTGACAAGCAGTGGAATTGAAAGTCGCACCGCAGAATACGTTCCGCACAAATTTTCTTTGTTTTTTACTAAAGCTCATTCACTTTGCTGATACTGTAATTCTGTGGAATATCCGCACAGAATTACGTTGTGGAAGTTGTCGCTTTTTCTATTGTGATATTGCTGAGGTTTTATGAAAATGCAGCAAGAAAAAGCAAAAACAGATCTTTGCCTAGACAATGAAGCTACTTCATAAAGCTGGGACTCCATGGCGGCAAATTGTACTCGTTGTATCTCATAACAACATTAAAACAATTACTAAACACGTGTTTATTAAATACACTTTAATAAATAAACGTCACAAAACAGTTAATAACAGATATTTTTGGTATCCCCGTAACCATTACAACTCTACAGTGAGCACATTATTTACGATAATCGGTAAATGTCGCAAATAAAATAATTTTTTTCCTGCATTTAACACTTTTAATTTATACAAAGTTTTATTATGTCTATGGCAAAATGACACCTAAAAAAAGTACATCTCGTCTCGGACTTTATATAGTTATGATGACACGAAAATGAGAAAAGTTATGGCTGTTATAACCATGAATGAGTGCGGAAAAAAAAAATCTTCTGGCCATCTGAACAAGTACAGCAATTACGTTTCCATCAGTAAAAGGATTATATTACACACTTTGCAGCAGACAGCAGCTGCTCTCCTTCTTAGGCCAGAATCACACATGCAGTTTTGATGCAGTTTTTGGCTCAGTTTTTTGAGCCAAAGCCAGTAGTGGATTCAAAAGGAAGAAAAGGTTTGATGCATCTCCTTTCTCTTGTGTCCACTCCTGTGATTGGCTTATGGTTTTAATGTGCTTCACCCATAAAAGCAGCATGAAAATAACAGCATCGCAAAATAGAAGAAATTCGCTGTAATACTTATACATTTTTTAAAATGTGTCTTTCAAAGCAATTTAGATGCACTAAAAACCGCAACAAAATGTCAATAAAAACACTGAAAAACTGCAATACAAATGCCCTGTAGAAACCCAGTCTAATTCTTTCGGCATCAACAATTTTTTTTATTGAGTTTGTGAGTAAAAGCTAATTTACTAATTGTCCTAGGCTGGGTTCACACACTGTGATTTTGTTGCTCTTTTAGGCCACAAATGTTGGTGCAGATTCGGGGAAATTACGCAACGAATCTGTACAAACATTTGCATATTTGACAGGTAATTCAGACGTTGCAGATATCACAGCGGACTTGCCACAGATTTCAGTTTTTGAATTGCAAAGGCTGAAATCCGCAGTGAAAGTCCGCTGCTTCTCCGCAACATAATGAGCATGCAGCGGAGTGAAAATTTTGCACCGCAGCCTAATTTGCGCACAGTTATTTTACGCAACGTCTGAACTAAGTTTCCTAAAAACGTAAAGAAAGAAATGTAAAAAATTGCTGCTGCAGAATTCCACTGCCGACTGACCGCAGCAGAATTCAACAGCAATTCTGCCACGTCTGAACGTGGCCTTAGGGTGCGGCCACACGGTGCGGCCACGTTGCGTTTATGTTGTGTTTTGAAACCGCAGCAAGTCATTTTTCAATAGAAGTCAATGGTGAAATGTGTGTTATGGACAGACTGCTGATATTATATTAAAATGTGTTTTTTGTGCAGTTAACTGCATCTTCATAATATCCGACCGCATGCGGTTACTGACCGCGCTGCCAATGTTGCTGCTGAACGGCTTGCGTTTTTACTAACAGTTCTGCAATGCCTTGTAATGAACTATATATATACAGGAAGCAACTAACAAACTACAACACCAGTGACAAACTATGTCCATTAACTATGTGTGTAAAAAAACGCAACAGAACTGCAGCATTAGGGCATGGCCAGACGTAGCGGATTTGCTCTGGAATTCCGCTGCGGACATTCCGCAGCGGACCCGTTTCTCCATTGCCTTCCACAGCTTTGTGGTTGGGTTCGTTTGCACGTTGCGGACAATTCCGCTGCGGAGCATAGGCTGCGGTGCGGAATTTGGTGTCCGCAGCATACAATGGTTGTTGCGGACGTGTGGCGGACTGCTTGCGGACTCATTGCGGAATTTCTCCATTGACTTCAATGGAGATTCAAAATTCTGCAATGAAATCCGCAGATGTAATGTAGATGTTATGTGTGCTGCGGAGCGTATTGTTTTTTTTAACATGACATTTCTTCATTCTGGACCTATGTGTATTTCTAGGTCTACAGCCAGACTGAGGAAGTCAATGGGGCTCCCGTAATTACGGGTGACTACGTGTGTGCACCCATAATTACGGGAGCGTTTCTAGGTGACGTCAGTAAATAGTCACTGTCCAGGGTGCTGAAAGAGTTAAGCGATCGGCAGTAACTATTTCAGCACCCTGGACAGTGACTACCGATCACAATATACAGCAACCTGTAAAAAAAATAGAAGTTCATACTTACCGAGAACTCCCTGCTTCTTCCTCCAGTCCGGTTTCCCAGGATGACGTTTCAGTCTAAGTGACGGCTGCAGCCAATCACAGGCTGCAGCGGTCACATGGACTGCCGCGTCATCCAGGGAGGTCGGGCTGGATGCCGAAAGAGGGACGCGTCACCAAGACAACGGCCGGTAAGTATGAAATTCTTTTACTTTTACTAGGAAAAGGGCTGTCCCTTCTCTCTATCCTGCACTGATAGAGAGAAGGGAAGTACTTTCACCTCAATACGCAGCGGCTAGTCCGCATCAATTTAATGCCCATTTTGGGCAGATCCGCAAAAGAATCTGCAACGCAGATTCTGTGCGGCATTGATGCGGACAGTTGCGTAAGAAATATGCCACGTCTGGGCATGCCCTTACAGAGATAAAAAACAGTTGACCGCATGCGGTTTTCAAACGCAATAAAAAAAAAATCAAAATCAAAAGTCAATGACGCACTGTGTGGCCTTCCCCATGTTTTTTTTTTTTGTTTTAGTACATAAATTCTCGGGTCCTTCAATGAGAGTTCACGAACCCCCAAAAAACATGTTAAAAACAGAATTGAACGGTATTGAGCGATCGTGCACGATATTCACTTAAATAGGTGTAGCGACTGGACAATAAGGCCCTATGCACATGAGGAAAAATTCCTGAGGGAAAACTTGATGTGGATTTGGCCGAGAGACCATGGCAGAAATCTGAGGCTGGCTCTTGGAATTGTGCCATGGTTTTATTTGCATTTTATTGCTCATTACTGTATGGTAACATGTTCTTTTATTGTTTGAGCTGATATCAACGGAGCAGTTGTTAGCATGAAAGGGTTATCTCCCGGAGTACGTTTGTGCTAAAATTTTATTTATGTAGTAGCAAACTTATTAGGTGACTGGACTGGTTCACTCCCGGGCCGGCATCGACACCAGTGAGAACGCCGCTGCAAGATTCCTGCCTTCTTCTGATGGTGAGTGACGTCGCTCGCGCTCTCTCTCTCCTCCTCTTCCTCCTCCTCCTCACAGTGCAGAGTGCATGTGAGGAGGAGGAGGAGGAGGAGGAGGAGGGTCTTTTTTTGCTCCCTGTAGGAGTCGGAATCCCCAATCCCCGGCTGGGGATTGGGGATTCCGCTACAGGAGAAGTGAGTGACTATACTGTCCATATATGGACACAGCGACGTCACTCACTTCTGAAGCGGAATCCCAGACCCTGTGGCCGAGGATCGCTACAGAAGAAGTGAGTGACCACACTGTCCATATATGGACACATTGACGTCACTCACTTCTGAAGCGGAATCCCCGACGCCGGGGCTAGGGATTCCTTTCCAGGAGAAGTCAGTGACTACACTGTCCATATATGGACATTGCAGTCAGTGACTTCTCCTGCAAGGGGGGGATGGGTGCAACCTACAGGTGACTGTGTGGCATTACCTACAGTAGGCTGGGTGGCATTACCTACAGGGGTCTGGGTGGCATTACCTACAGGGGGCTGGGTGGCATTACCTACAGGGGGCTGTGTGGCATTACCTACCAGGGGGCTGTCGCATTATCTACAGAGGGCTGTGTGTGGCAACAAATTTAAATGATTTTAAAACGGACAGGGAAAAAACGGATGCAAAGTGGGTCAAAATCGGCCGTTAAAAATGGCAACACGGCCCGGAACAGAATCGGAACGGATGCAAAACGGCCGGGAAAACGGTCCAAAACTGCAGTTTTTATCGGGCGACACTCGGACCCTGTCGTGTGAATAAAGCCTACCTCTACCGCTCTGGCGGCAATGTGGCACCTACAGGGGGACTGTGTGTGGAGCTATCTACTGGGGGGGCTGTGTGTGGAGCTATGTACAGGGGTGCTGTGTGTAGAGCTATCTACAGGGGTGCTGTGTGTGGAGTTGTCTACAGGGGGGCTGTGTGGCACTATGTACAGGGGGCTGTGTGTGGCGCTATCTACAGGGGGCTGTATCTGATGCTATGTACAGGGGGGCTGTATCTGGCGCTATGTACAGGGGGGCTGTGTCTGGTGCTATCTACAGGGGGCTGTATCTGGCGCTATCTACAGGGGGCTGTGTCTGGCCCTATCTACAGGGGGCTGTATCTGACGCTATGTACAGGGGGGGCTGTGTGTGGAGCTATCTACAGGGGGGCTGTGTGTGGCACTATCTACAGAGGGCTGTATGTGGAGCTATCTACAAGGGGGCTGTGTGTGGAGCTATCTACAGTGGGGCTGTGTGTGGAGCTATATACAGGGGGGCTGTGTGTGGAGCTATATACAGGGGAGCTGTGTGTGGAGCTATCTACAGGGGGGCTGTATCTGGAGCTATCTACAGGGGGCTGTGTCTGGCGCTATGTACAGGGGGGCTGTGTGTGACACTATGTACAGGGGGCTGTGTGTGGAGCGATCTACAATGGGGCTCTGGTGGATGATTTTTCCATTGACCGGTAGGAGAGTTACACAACTGGAAAAAAAAATCCCCATCATGTAACTCTGCTACCTGTCAATTGAAAAGTCATCCACCACAGGGTCTCCCTCTTTACTTTTATTGTTCTCAGCTTTTTGGTTTGTCCTGCAGCTGCTGCCGCCGTGATAAGCAAATGTTATACCCAAGATAGGAAAAGTAACATAAAGACGACATAACCGGATCCATAATATCTGTGATATCCAGACAGTCCAGAGATCCGCAGTGACAATGTGCGCTTGTTATTTGCAGAAGGATCTGGCCGTGATGTGATGTGTTTATGCAGGATATTGTGTGTGGTTAGGGCCGTGGCTTAAAATGTCCCTCTTTTCCGAATTCAAAAGTTGGGAGGTATGGCTAAAGTGAAAATGGCATGTAAGGCCTCTTTCACACTGTTTTTTTTCCGTTCCATCAAAGGTATACGTCTAGGACAGAAAATTACATGGGGCGGTTGTAAATGAGCAGAGTCCTCCACTGACAGTCATAGGATTTTGGCACGACTTCCTCTTTAAAATGATCTGTCATCAGGCCCATTCATCAGGGAGGGAGGGGGCTGGGGGGGGGCCACTTAGACCTCAGATGTGTTTTCCCCCTGTGCTGAGCCCCTAGCTACGCCTCTGTGTATATTCATGGGATAACACTATTCTACTGGGTTCACACTATGTTTGTTGACAACATTAAACGTATATGTAAATGTATACGGTGACATACTCATAGCTTTCTATTGACCAAAGGACACTCTTTTGGCAAACATTTGACAGATTAAAGGGTTTTTCTGACACCTAAAAATCACTTTTGAATGGCTAAAAAAAATGTAAAGAAAATAATTAGATTTGGCTAAATTTCCGCATCACTGGTCATTGGGGCCCCCTGGTATCAAATAGTCATCTATGAACATATGACCATAGCAGCAAATTAATGGCCGCAGTGGTGATGTGTTGGCTAAAGTGATGTTACCACTGTGGGCAGTAATTGCTTCTGTAATTATGTTTTGCTGGACCCAGGTGACCAGTGGCGTGGAAACATTGCTGTAATTCGACAGCTGCAGTTCCTGCAGAATTTGAAGGAAAGGGGCATAGCCTGACCGGGGATGCCAAACAGAGGCATGTCTCAGAGCTTCCACCAAGGATCCTGCTCCATCTTTAGTTACCTGCACTCATAGGAGGTTGTCCATTGAGTGTCCTGCACACAGGGCCGCCATCAGGAATTTCAGGGCCCCCTACAGCTAAATTTTCTGGGCCCCCCTACCGTGGCACCGCCTGTTAACGGTACTCCGTCCAGCAATATATCATGGTACCCAGGGCCGCCATCAGGGGGGTATTATGGGTACTGATGTGAGAGGCCCGGCCAAACCTAATTGAAAGGGGTGCCCGGCAACTGCCGAGACTTGCCTTTGGTAGGAAAAAAACAGGCCCCTGCAATGGGGCTTGTTTTTTTCACCAAAAGAACGTCGTGAGCTGCGGGCCCCCCTTTCAATTAGGTTTGGCCAGGCCTCTCACATCAGTACCCATAATACCCCCCCTGATGGCGGCCCTGGGTAGCATGAGGGTCGTCATGGGGGTCGTCAAACACTACCGCCCGTGCGACTGATCGCGCGCAGCCGCAAACTCCCACGCATGCGCACCCGCGACCGCCTGGAACCGCGCACCGAATTTTGAGGCAGATTTTGACCTGCCCACACTATCTTGCCGCGTTTTTTGCCCGCTGCGATTGAGGACAGCAGACAAAAAACGCAGCGAAAAATGCATTTTCTGCCTCCCATTGATTTCGATGGGAGGTCAGAGGCGGAACAGCGGCAAGAAAGGACGTGCTGCTTTTTCTTTTTTCCGCGACTTACTCCCATTGATTTCAGATTAAATCAATGGGTGGCAGTTTTGGAAGTTGTTTGGTGCCTATTCTGACGCAGTGTCCGAGTCAATATCAAGGCCCAAAAACTCTGTGAACTGGGCCTTATTGTTAGGGCTTATTCAGACGAACATGTAATACATCCGTGCAGCGTGCGTGATTTTCACGCGCCTCGCACGGACCTATGTTACTCTATAGGGCCGTGCAGACTGTCAGTCGGTCCAGACGTCCAGTCCTTCACCTCCAGGCAATGGCGCCGCGCAAGAACTGGACTCCTCCCCCTTTCAATTAAGTTTGGCCGGGCCCCCTACACTAGTACCCCTAATACCCCCCTGATGGCGGCCCTGCCTGCACAACAGAGCATGATGAGTCCAGCTTCCATCTGCCTTATAGCTCCGTCAGCCATGATGTACAAGAAACGAGTTGAAAGATAAGCTGGGGTAAAATAGAGGCCTAACAATAATAGTGCCAAAACTGGAAACTTGGGCTGCCAGACTAGAGCGGTTCATCTGCTCATCTAGAAAACTGCATCCTACTGGACCAAACGAGTACGACTAATTAGTAGTTGTTGAACCCTGTGGTAGAGTAGATGTTTAACCCCTGGACCGAGCAAATACGAGGAATCAGTAGCTGTTGAAATCTGCCAGGTAAGCCCTGAGATCAGCCATTCTGTCGACAATATGCCAGACAATCTCCTAGGCCCATGCCACCACCTGCTGAAGAAATAGAAGGTATGTTATGATCCTCCTAATATCTCTGCCTCCGTGGCTAGTTAGGGACCTACAATAAGGGATATATTTTCCACTGTATCCCAGTGCGACGCCACTTTGGCCACCCTCAATATTAACATGGGAGGCCTTAAGGAGTACATAGTCATTATCAGGCATTACGTAAAAAAAAGTGAATGAACGTATGGGAGCGGTGGAGAGCAGAATGAGAACACTGGAGGACCACCTAACTAAGACAAGAATTACAGTAGCCGGAAGACTGGTGTTTTTTATGCTGCATACCCTGATGCTGGTTTGTGACTGTTCTTATGCTTATAGGGGTTTTCCGGAAGTAAAAAATTACTTTTAATTAAACTAAACAATAAAAAACATTTAACTTTGTAATGTACTTACGTTTGATTAGCTGGCTGTATCGTCGTATCCCCTCTTCCGTCACGTGACCGCTTGTCCATGTAAAATTTGCACTTCCTGTGCATACCCGTCCATTCGCGCCTAACTTCCGGTTTGCGGTTTCCGGTTTGCACAGTGTACGGCTACGTCATAAATGACGTAACTGTATCACGTGTTTTCCCCATCTGCTTAGAGCATGCGTGGTTGACACTACCACGCATGCTCTGTTAAATGATATGGCTGCGTCTTCAGCAGCAGTGTTTCATTGCGCATGCGCAAGTCTTAATATGTGGTGTCGGTGTGCACTGTGACGGCCGTGTCTGCCGTAGCTCGCTCTCTCCTTCTCCTCCTCACAGTCCAAAGCGCATGTGAGGAGGAGGAGGAGGGTGTTTATTTGCTCACTGTAGGAGCGGAATCCCCAAACCCGGGATTGGGGATTCCGCTCCAGGAGAAGTCACAGACTTCACTGTGTCCATATATGGACACAGTGACTTCTGAAGCGGAATCACCGGCGAATTGGCTGGGGATTCCGCTCCAAGAGAAGTCACAGACTTCACTGTGTCCATATATGGACAGTGACGTCAGGGACTAATGAAGCGGAATCCCCGCCGATGTGGCCGGGGATTCCGCTCCAGGAGAAGTCACGGACTTCACTGTGTCCATATATGGACACAGTGACTTCTGAAGCGGAATCACCGGCGAATTGGCCGGGGATTCCGCTCCAGGAAAAGTCACTGACTTCACTGTGTCCATATATGGACAGTGACGTCAGGGACTTCTGAAGCGGAATCCCAGCCGATGTGGCCGGGGATTCCGCTCCAGGAGAAGTCACTGACTTCACTGTGTCCATATATGGACAGTGACGTCAGGGACTTCTGAAGCGGAATCCCCGCCGATGTGGCCGGGGATTCCGTTCCAGGAGAAGTACCTCACTTCACTGTTCATATATGAAGTGAGGGATTTCTCCAGAGCCGTCCCCTACAGGAAAGTACGGAGGGTGGCATTGCCTACAGGGGGGCTATGTGGCATTACCTACAGGGGGGGCTATGTGGCATTACCTACAGGGGGGCTATGTGGCATTACCTACAGGGGGGCTATGTGGCATTACCTACAGGGGGGGCTATGTGGCATTACCTACAGGGGGGGCTGTGTGGCATTACTTACAGGGGGCTGTGTGGCATTACTTACAGGGGGCTGTGTGGCACTGCCTACAAGGGGGATGTGTGGCACTGCCTACAGGGGGGCTGTGTGGCATTACCTACAGGGGGGCTGTGTGGCATTACCTACAGGGGGGCTGTGTGGCATTACCTACAGGGGGGCTGTGTGGCATTACCTACAGGGGGGCTGTGTGGCATTACCTACAGCGGGGCTGTGTGGCATTACCTACAGCGGGGCTGTGTGGCATTACCTACAGGGGGCTGTGTGGCATTACCTACAGGGAGGCTGTGTGGCATTACGTACAGGGGGGCTGTGTGGCATTACGTACAGGGGGGCTGTGTGGTATTACCTACAGGGGGGCTGTGTGGCATTACCTACAGGGGGCTGTGTGGCATTACCTACAGGGGGCTGTGTGGCATTACGTACAGGGGGGCTGTGGCAGTATCTATAGAAGGTAGTGAATGGGGCCGCAATTCTCTCGTGGATTTTCGGGGGAATTGCGCCCACAAAAGCACGTTAGTGTGTATGGGGCCTTACATACATTTATAGTAAATTATGTAAAAAAAAAAAAGAAACGTTTTACCATTGTTTGGAGTAGTGTTTGGCGTTTGCTTCACTGTAAGGCCCTGTTCACACAGTTATTTGCAGGCAGAAAATTCTGCCTAAAAATTTCGCTTGAATTTTCAGCCAGATTTTGATCTGCCTCCACGCCGTTTGCCACGATTTTCGCCCGCGGGCATTGAGCGCAACGGGCAAAAACGCTGCGAAAAATGCTTTCTCTGCCTCCCATAGATGTCAGAGGGAGGTCAGAGGAGTAAACGCCCGAATATAGGGCATGTCGCTTCTTTTTCCCTCAATGGCCGCGGGCAAAAAACGTGGCAAACGGCGTGCAGGCAGGTCAAAATCTGCCTCCAAATTCAAGACAGAATCTTGATGCAGAATTTTCTGCCAGAAAAAAAACTCAGTGTGAACAGGGCCTAATACAGGATCTATTGGAACAGATCCAGCAGCAGGTGAGGTAAATGTGCTGACTGGATTGTGTGTACCAAGATGTCGGACTAAGGGCTTATTCAGACGAACGTAAAATACACGCGTGCAACGCGCGTTGCCCGTAGCTATATTAGTCAATGGGGCTGTGCAGACATGGCAGCGTTTTTTGCGCAGCGTTGCTCCGTTGCAAAAAACTCACGACATGTCCGTTGATTCAGCGTTTTCAACGCATCACGCACCCATTGAAGTCAATGGGTGCGTGAAAACCACGCATGTGGCACGGAAGCACTTCCGTGCGAACTGCGTGTTTGCGCAACAGCTGTCAAAAGGATGAATGTAAACAGAAAAGCACCACGTGCTTTTCTGTTTCCGAACATCCAAACGGAGTGTCTTTGCGATTATCGAAGCCGGACAAGCGAACCGAACTTCACCGGGTTCGGCCGAACTCGATTTGGCCGAACCCGGCAAAAAAATTATCGGTACGCGACGTCAGGAGATAGTCACTGTCCATGGTGCAGAAAGAGTTAAACTGTTTCAGCACCATGGACAGTGACTACCGATCCCAATAAACATGAACCTGTAAAAAAAAAAAGAAGTTCTGACTTACCGATAACTCCCGGCGTCTTCCTCCAGTCTGACCTCCCGGGATGACAATTCAGGCCAAGTGACAGCTCCAGCCAATCACAGGCCAAGCACAGCCTGCAGCGGTCACATGGACTGGCGCGTCATCCAGGGAGGTGGGGCCCGATGTCGAGAGGCGCGTCACCAAGGACGCGTCACCAAGGCAACGGCCGGGAAGTTCTCGGTAACTACAAACTTTTTCTTTTTTTCACGGAATTCACTGTCGAGGGTGCTGAAAGAGTTAGCTCTTTCAGCACCTTGGACAGTGACGGGCGTCGACTAGACTCATCTCTATGATGGCGGCTGCGCGAAAATCACGCAGCCGCGCATCAGACACGGATGACACACGCAGCTGTCAAATGGTGTTTGCACGCGCAAAACGCTGCGTTGTTTGCGCGTGCAAAAACGCAACGCTCGTGTGAATCCGGCCTTAGGTGGAGTGGGCAGACTTAGGGCATGTTCACACGGCCTATTTTCGTCCGTTTTTCGGGCCGTAAACTCCCGAAAAACGACCGAAAAATCCGAAGCAGAAAACGGCGTTCTGTTCCGAAGGAGTGTTTTTTGATGTGTTTTTTTACACATAAAAAAACTACCGCGAAAAAGAAGTGCAGGAAACCTCTTGAGACGTTTTTGGAGCCGTTTTCCATAGACTGTAGTGAAAAAAGCTCCAAAAACGGGCGTAAAAAACGCAGAGAAAATCGCGATTTGCACAAAAAACTTCTGAAAATCAGGAGCTGTTTTCTCTTGAAAACGGCTCCGTATTTTGAGACGTCTTTGCCTGTGAACATACCCTGACATTTATCAGGCTATGGAAGGGGCGGGGGAGGGAGATGGGTGCCTGTACTTAGATCAGGGATAGATGGAGGCACAAAGGATAATGATGATTATTACTGTGTAAGGGCTTATTCAGACGAACGTGTAATACGTCCGTGCAACGCGCGTGATTTTCACACGGACCTATATTAGTCTATGGGGCCGTGCAGATTGTCTGTGAGTTTCATGCAGCGTGTGTCCGCTGCGTAAAACTCACGACATGTCCGATATTTGTGTGTTGTTCGCGCATCACGCACCCATTGAAGTCAATGGGTGTGTGAAAATCAATCGCAGCACACGGAAGCACTTCCGTGGTACGTGCGTACGTGCGTGATTCGCACAACAGCAGTAAAAAGTATGAATGAAAACAGAAAAGCACCACGTGCTTTTCTGTTTACAAACATATAAACAGTGTCATAATGATGGCGGCTGCGCGAAAATCACGTAGCCACGCATCATATGCAGCTTACACACAGAGCTGTTATGTACCTTTTGCGCGCACAAAACCACGTGTTTTTTGCGCAAGCAAAAGGCACACGCTCGTGTAATCCGGCCTCAGACAGTGTGCAGGGAGGGAGCGTCTGCCTGTAATCTGTAATTAGAGCAGAGAAGGACCATGTGACCATAGAGGGGCGTGGCGGTATGCAAATAGCTGAGGTGCTTTGGAGGAAGGGGGAGGATGTAACTGTCTCCTCAGATGCAGCCGGGGATCATGGGTATAGTGGGTTACAAGACAGGAAACAGCCAGTAAGGGATGTAAACAAACAGCAAGGGATGTAAACAGACAGAAAAAGCAGCAGTGACGATGGAAATCAAACAGAAACTGGTTAGAAGTTTAATAGGGGGTATTAGGGAAGGCAAATCAAGGCTGGGGGACATTTTTTAGAACAATTTTTTTTCCTGGACAACCCCTTTAATATACTAACAAATAATTATTTGCAGGTTTTCACTATATGATCTGCTGTGGTTTCAATAATGCCCGATACTCAATGATTTTTGTACTACTGGATGATTATATTTGCATTTCACATGAACGCAGGATTTTCGGCTGCACTCAGCTTCTTTTAGGGAGGGGAATGTTAAATGTAGGTATTTTTCTGTTTTTATTTCTTAGTTGGGGAATTAGTTTGGAACAAGCTATGACCCATATAGTATGATATATATCGAAGACAGAGTCCACCTTGAATACTGTATTCAATGGCTCCCATACTATTATTGGCTAAACAAGTAAAATTATAGCATGGAATATACGGGGCATGGGAGATGCAACCAAATTATATGCCATATTCCCATGGCTGTGTCAGTTCAAGTCCGCCATCATATGCCTCTAGGAGACACATATGACTAAAGACAGGGTACAATCTCAAAATTGTTCCTGGATAGAAAACTGTTATCACTCTATCCACTCTACCCAAACGTGGTGTGTATGTGTTCTAGTCGATAAGACTATTCCTTTCAACGGTATCTAATCTTTCAAAGACCCGAATGTAGATATGTGTGTGTATTTTACACTCCTCAACATTGAAATTGTAACACCAAAAAGGAAAAGTTTTGGAATTGTGGAAATCCCAGCCCCCATTGGGGGAGACAATGTGGAGTCTTTATGGGTAAATATTCATGGAACGGTTAATAACGGTAAACCTTCTAATTGGAGTTTGTTATAAGCCACCGAACATACTGTAGCGCAGGGGTCTCAAACTCGGCCAGGTAAGTGGGCCGCATATAGAAAAAAATGGGAAGTTGACGGGCCGCATTACTTTCAAATTTGATACAATACAAAATTATTGTTAATCAATTAGTTATTTGAACTACTATAACACTATATTACTAGAATAATAACACTACATTACTATAATAATAGCGCTAGGTTTAAAATTTGAGATATTTCTCCACGTGCTTATTTCAACAATCCAGTTTTCCAGTTTAAGTGTCGCTAAATGCAGTCCGGCGGCTCACTTAGCACACATGTCAAGATTGGGCAGCCCCTTTTTAGATAGTGCCGCAGTGCCCTCTGTGGATGCTGCCACAGTGCCCTCTGTGGATGCTGCCGCAGTGCCCTCTGTAGATGCTGCCGCAGTGCCCTCTGTGAATAATGCAACACACCCCTAGATAAGGCCACAGTGCCCTCTGTAGATAAGGCCACAGTGCCCTCTGTAGATAAGGCCACAGTACCCTCTGTAGATAAGGCCACAGTGCCCTCTGTAGATAAGGCCACAGTGTCCTCTGTAGATAAGGCCACAGTGCCCTCTGTAGATAAGGCCACAGTGCCCTCTGTAGATAAGGCCACAGTGCCCTCTGTAGATAAGGCCACAGTGCCCTCTGTAGATAAGGCCACAGTGCCCTCTGTAGATAAGGCCACAGTGCCCTCTGTAGATAAGGCCACAGTGCCCTCTGTAGATAAGGCCACAGTGTCCTCTGTAGATAAGGCCACAGTGCCCTCTGTAGATAAGGCCACAGTGCCCTCTGTAGATAAGGCCACAGTGCCCTCTGTAGATAATGCAACACACCCCTAGATAATGCCAGTGTCCTCTTCAGATACTGTCACACACCCACTTGTAGATAACAGTACGGGACAGTTGTCCTGCAGCGAGGCAGGGACTCCTAGCATCGTACATCACTATGATGCTAGGAGCCCTGCTCCCTGCACTGTGTTCGGTCCGGGTCTTCCGGCCGAAATACGTTCCGTACATTACGGAAGTAACATGGTCGTGTGAACCCAGCCTTATAACAGGATCAGTGCCATAGGATTGGAGGACGGCTGATGTTGTACCAATATTTTAGAACGGTAAAAAGGTGGAACCGAGTAACTACCGTTCAGTAAGTTTGACATCTGTGGTATGTAAAGTATTTGAGGGTATTCTAAGAGAGGAACTACAAAAGTATATAGAGAAAAGTCTAATAACTGATAACCAGCATGGATTCATGAAAAACAGGTTGTGCCTAACCAACATGCTCGGTTTGTATGAGGAGGTAAGTGCATATCTGGATGTCGGTCATGCAGCTGATGTGATTTGGATTTTGCAAAAGCATTTTATACTGTTCCACACAACAGTCTTGTTCTGAAGCTACAGACACAGGGACTGGGGGAACATGTATCCAAGTGGGTAAAGAATTGGTTAAGGGACAGAAAACAAAGAGTCGTTATAAATGGAACTTAGTCAAAATGGGTTAAAGTCAGCAGCGGGGTACCAGAAGGATCGGCGTTAGGCCCAATTCTTTCTAATCACTTTATTAATGACCTTGTGGATGGGTTTGATAGCAAGGTGTCAGTTTTTGCTGACGATACAAAACTTTGCAGGATACTTAAAAGCTTGACTTTAAAATATTACAGAAAGACCTAGATAAGCTGGCGGAATGAGCAAAAACATGGCAGATGAAATTTAATGTTGATAAATGCAAAGTAATGCACTTAGGACGCAATAATAGCATTAATTCATATACATTAAATGGAATAAAACTGGGGATAACGGAACAAGAGAAGGAACTGAGTAATCTGGTAACAAATAAGCTAAGCAGCAGCACTCAATGTCAGGCAGCAGCTGCAAATAGGATTTTAGGGTGTATAAAAAGAGAGATAAAAACCCAGGATTCAAATGTAATATTACCACTCTATAAATCCCTTGTAAGGCCACATCTAGAATATGGAATTCAGTTTTGGGCTCCACATTGTAGAAAGGATATAGGAGAACTGGAGACGGTTCAAAGGCGGGCAACAAGATTATTAAATGGGATGGGAGGTGTCGCTTACAATGAAAGGCTAGAAAAATTGGGCTTGTTCAGCTTGGAAAAAAGACGTCTTAGAGGGGATCTTATTAATATGAATAAGAATATGTGTGGTGAATACAGAGAACTAGCACATAATCTGTACTTTCCAAGGGCTCTACAAAGGACTAGGGGACACCCATTGCGTGTGGAAGAAAAATGTTTCAGACATCAATATAGGAAAGGGTTCTTTACAGTTTAGAGTGGTCAAACAAAATATTCAAAACATCTTGATTTATTCAGTATTGAGTATAAGAGCAGAAATACACACACCTTGGCATGCTATCAATGAGGTTATGAATGGTTGAGGAATGTTATGCCATGCTGAATGCATTTGGGCACGCCAATCATCAACATTGGTTGCTGGCATCTCCCTTTGCAATTGCCGACCAATGATGTCCGAGATGTGCTTGATGGTTGACAAGTCCGGAGACGCTGCAGGCAATGGTAGCACGTTTAAGCCGTGAAGGCTGCTCACAGTAGCTTGAGCCACGTGCGGCCTGGCGTTGTCCTGTTGAAAAACGGCTTCTGAGACACTTTGGAGAAATGGCCGTACCACTGGTTCCACGAACAAATAAATGTAACGCCAAGCTTTTAGTGTACCGGAAATGAAGACTAGAGGGATCCATTTACCGTACATTAGGCCACCCCACACCATAATCCTCGGAGTAAGACCGATGTGACATTCCCTTGTGAATGCTTCTTCATGGTCTCCACACCAATCTATGGCTATCAGTGCATCCGAGACAAAAGCGGGACTCATCGCTAAAGAGGATAGAAATCCATTCCAGACACTATTGTCACTTGTAGTACAGAATGATTCACTACACGCCATTCTTCCAATTAGACGATCCACGTACCTCTTGCAGTCATTCCCGTTTGTTGTTGTTCTCCTAGACTCTGGGACACGCAACATTGAATAATGCTGATATCTCGGCCTAGGCGCGTAGCGATCTGCCGGAGTGAAATACCAAGGTCTATCAGTTTAAGGATTCTGTTTCTCTCAGTTTGCGAAAAGTGGCGATAACTGGCATTTAGATGAACAGGAGACATCGCACAATAATCCCACACCACGCGATACGATTCTTGAGGTTTCATGTAGGCTAAAAAACTTTGCTTTCAATCTGGCTTTTATGCCTCTCCCACATGCCACAGATTGGAGCTAGGTGCTTGAAAATTTTATCATTTTCAGATCTTAGTGACACCTGCTACTTCCTCGATTTGTTTAACCTTAATTTTACCTATAAGTTTCACCTATTTGGCCATAGGTTCTGAGGCCCTACTACAATATGTGAGCTGAGTGGAAAACACGACTAGGAGTGCGTCCAACCACTCCCCTAAGCGGGTCTGACTACTAATGGGGTATATTGCACAAACTGCATATAGTGCCTAAATTCTTTCTAGTTGAACTTGATAAGAAATCAGATAGCTAGCTGCATCCAGGAGTTTTTCCGCGCTAAATAGTGGTACAGCATCACCCCTTTGTACCTTGGATACCATGAAAGCTTATGTAAGAGGTCTAATCATTAGGAATTTCAGCAGACACAAATCTAAAAGTAGGGAACTCACCATCGCTTTACAGTAGAGAACACGGGATACTGAACATTTCTTATAAAATAAAATATAAGGATGTCTTGCTTCATTTATTCATTTATGACCGTATTCCAGGAGGCAATGCGTGGGATTTTTTTTTACCAGATATTATAAGGGAGGCAATAGTTAGGTTGCTGTCTTAGCTGGGCAAAGTCCCTTCCATGCCAGTATCATGTCACCCAGGGGCGTAACTGGGCCCCATAGCAAACTTTTGACTGGGCCCCCATCCCAAGGGTGTCACACACAGCCCGCCCTTGTAGATAGTGCCCCCTGTAAATAGTGCCATACAGCCCACTCCTGTAGACAGTGCTATACAGCCCCCCTGTAGACAGTGCTATACAGCCACTCCACTGTAGTGCTATACTTTAAAGTATCGCAAAGAGGAACAATCGATGCGGCACGCATCAACAATTTTTTATTTTAAGCCACGCCTCTAATCCCACCCAATCCCTGCCCATACACATCCAGTTCAGCCCACACAGTATCATGCTCCCATTGCGCCTCCCACACAGTACAATGTCCCCATAGCTGCCACAATACAGTATAATGCCCCCATACAGTATAATTCCCACACAGATGCCCCATACAGTATAATGCCCACACAAATTCCCCCATACAGCATAATGCCCCCATAGCTGCCCCATACAGTATAATGCCACCATAGCTGCCCCATACAGTATAATGGGCCCCATAGCTGCCTGCACACAGTATAATGCTCTGCATAGCTGCCCCCACACAGAATAATGCCTCCCATAGCTGCCCACACACTGTATAATTCCTCCCATAGCTGCCCCCACAGCATATTGCCCCCCATAGCAGCCCCCACAGTATAAGGCCCCACACAGTATAATGCCCCCCATAGATGCCCCCACAGTATAATGCGCCCCACAATATAATACACGCCATAGCTGACCCCACATTATAATGCTCCCACACAGTATAATGCCCACCATAGCTGCCCCCACAATATAATGCCCCCCATAGCTGCTCCAACAATATAATGCCCCCATAGCTGCCCCCACAGTATAATGCCATCCATAGCTGTCCCCACAGTATAATGCCGCCCATACAGTATAATGCCTCCCATATAGTAAAATGCTCCTATAGCTGCCACCATATCAGCCTCCCTTTCCTACCCAGTATAATGCCCCATAGTGCCTAATAGAAAAATAATAACATAATCACTTACCTATCCCCGTTCTCACGACGGGTGAAGGATCCTTCTTCTCCGGTCTGTGCTGTGAGTGACTCGACGCAGACAGGCGCGATGACGTCACTACATCACACCTGCCTGCGCTGAGCCGCTCACGGCAAAGTGAATTCTAGAGCAGGGAGCCGTCAGCTCATTGCTCCAGCATTCAGGAAGCGGGACCAGCACTGTGTGGCTACGGGGGCCCTGTGGGCCCCCAGGCTTAAGGGCCCGATTGCAATTGTGACCATTGCGACCCCTAGAGCTATTCTACTATTACAGTAGCCTATGGCAGAGTAGGGGGATACCTCCCTGCTCTGTCATAGTGTTCAATAGCATCTGCGTCCGAAGGATGCAGACAATATTGAATGTGGCGTCGCTACCGCTGTAGCAGCCATAGTGGCTGCTAGCGGAGCCTCCGGGCATGGGGGGACCAGAATGGCTAGTGGCACGGGCCCCCTTATGCCACGGGTCCCGTAGCAGCCGCTATTACGCCACTGATGTCACCCAATCTCCCTACTCCCCACGGATATAAAAAATCTATAGACTGTAATAATCTATGAAATTTTGTCAATTAACCCCGATTCATTGCGGTTGCTATAAAGCACACACACTGCTGAGTTGTCTATATGTAACGAGGAAGAATTACCGTGGATAATGGTAACAACGGAATCAATAACCTGTAAGGTCTAATAAGTAGAGAGGGACCAGAACACCAAGCAGGGCAGAATCCGTTCATTAGCGACTGCTAAAGAAAACAAGTGTATCGTGAGCAAAAATCATCACAGCCAACAGTTGTAAATAAGTTGGATTTTAGACAAAGACAGGTTAATGATTATGCAACATTAAAGCAATGTGCCTCACCCTGAGAAGACTAGCATCAGTAAAACCTTAGATTTTTGTGTCTATTACATTTAGACTGTTGAGGGCCCATATTCTCCCCAGTCGTAAAAGAGTGTTACTGTTGATAAGTTGTTAATCGAGGGGACTCCTCAACATATTCAGTGCCTTCAATATGGCCGTCTCTATTGAAAATTTTTAAGTACAAAAAATAAATAGCTACAACATTAAAACAAAAAAACAAACAAGTTATCTATGTTCTGCCAACTTAAATCAAATGACCCCCCTTCCTACCTGCGCCAGGTAAATTGCTTGTCTCTTGGCCAGAAGCCCACTAAGTTACCTGTTTGAAGGCAATATGCGCTCCTGCATGCAATGCTATCGATGCGATCGAGCTGTCACACTATATATATATATATATATATATATATATATATATATACACACTACCGTTCAAAAGTTTGGGGTCACCCAGACAATTTTGTGTTTTCCATGAAAATTCACACTTATATTTATCAAATGAGTTGCAAAATGACTAGAAAATATAGTCAAGACATTGACAAGGTTAGAAATAATGATTTTTATTTTAAATAATAATTTTCTCCTTCAAACTTTACTTTCGTCAAAGAATGCTCCATTTTGCAGCAATTAAAGCATTGCAGACCTTTGGCATTCTAGCTGTTAATTTGCTGAGGTAATCGGGAGAAATTTCACCCCATGCTTCCAGAAGCCCCTCCCACAAGTTGGATTGGCTTGATGGGCACTTCTTGCGTACCATACGGTCAAGCTGCTCCCACAACAGCTCTTTGATCTTGAGATCTGGTGACTGCGCTGGCCACTCCATTACTGATAGAATACCAGCTGCCTGCTTCTTCCCTAAATAGTTCTTGCATAATTTGGAGGTGTGCTTTGGGTCATTGTCCTGTTGTAGGATGAAATTGACTCCAATCAAGCGCTGTCCACAGGCTATGGCATGGCGTTGCAAAATGGAGTGATAGCCTTCCTTATTCAAAATCCCTTTTACCTTGTACAAATCTCCCACTTTACCAGCACCAAAGCAACCCCAGACCATCACATTACCTCCACCCCACCATGCTTGACAGATGGCGTCAGGCACTCTTCCAGCATCTTTTCAGTTGTTCTGCGTCTCACAAATGTTCTTCTGTGTGATCCAAACACCTCAAACTTCGATTCGTCTGTCCATAACACTTTTTTCCAATCTTCCTCTGTCCAATGTCTGTGTGCTTTTGCCCATATTAATCTTTTCCTTTTATTAGCCAGTCTCAGATATGGCTTTTTCTTTGCCACTCTGCCCTGAAGGCCAGCATCCCGGAGTCGCCTCTTCATTGTAGACGTTGACACTAGCGTTTTGCGTGTACTATTTAATGAAGCTGCCAGTTGAGGACCTGTGAGGCGTCTATTTCTCAAACTAGAGACTCTAATGTACTTGTCTTGTTGCTCAGTTGTGCAGCGGGGCCTCCCACTTCTCTTTCTACTCTGGTTAGAGCCTGTTTGTGCTGTCCTCTGAAGGGAGTAGTACACACCTTTGTAGGAAATCTTCAGTTTCTTGGCAATTTCTCGCATGGAATAGTTTCACATGAAAGCTCTCTTTTTCTAGCCATTTGGAGAATTTAATCGAACCCACAAATGTAATGCTCCAGATTCTCAACTAGCTCAAAGGAAGGTCAGTTTTATAGCTCCTCTAAACAGCAAAACTGTTTACAGCGGTGCTAACATAATTGCACAAGGGTTTTCAAGTGTTTTCTAATCATCCATTAGCCTTCTAACACAGTTAGCAAACACAATGTACCATTAGAACACTGGAGTGATAGTTGCTGGAAATGGGCCTCTATACACCTATGTAGATATTGCACTAGAAATAGTCATTTCTAGTCAGCTAGAATAGTCATTTCGCACATTAACAATGTGTAGAGTGTATTTCTGATTCATTTAATGTTACTGTCATTGAAAAAAACTGTGCTTTTCTTTCAAAAATAAGGAAATTTCTAAGTGACCCTAAACTTTTGAACGGTAGTGTATATATATATATATATATATATATATATATATATATATATATATATTACTGTATTATCATTTTTGGCCCATATAATTGTCCTGTTTGTATATAATGGTGTTTCGGGATCAAACAGGTACTATTGTCTTACATTTTACAGTTCAATGTGAGAATGAATAAGCACATACGTATGATGCATCAAAGAGACATTTTACTATTTATCTTAAAAAGGTTTAGGCTTGTTCACAAAAATAGCCATACGTTGCTTCTCCATGTTACAGAGAAAGCGGCAAACTATCAAGCTTTTCAGGACTGAACAACCAATTGAATGGGCTGCTTACTGGAGTTCTTACATTGATTGTTTGCTTGAATCATGCTTTAGATAATTGGAGCAAGGGCCTATTACCTTTGCCTGATTTAGTTGCCAGACCTTTTTTTGCCTTCAGTGAACATAGAAATGAATGTTTCACGGATCTCCTGCTATCTCTTCCACTCCATGGGAAGAAATGACCTGCCAGCTTCTTGTTCCTAACTGCCAGACTGGAAAAGAGAAAAATGACTAGCTTGTCTTCTGTTTGTCATTTACGTTCTATACCTTCCTGCTTCTTAAGAGGCATTTGGCAGTGCTCTTCTTGCGTAAAGAAAATTATGACAAATAATATTGTGATAGTAAGTTATGTAAACTGATGTTTGTCTTTATGTGGGGATTAAATGCACAAGAACCATTAGGTGTGGCATATATATATATATATATATATATATATATATATATATATATATATAGCTGAATAGGTTAAATCTGTACAGACCTAAAGTGCATTCCCTTTAAAAACAAAGGTTCTTGAACTACCCTCTTTTGTGAAGTGTTTTTTTCTTATTCTTTTTAGACATTTTCTCAATTATCTGGGTCTCCTGTTACACAAGCAATGGCTGGTGGGTAACAACCATTAATAGGAACCATAGGAACCATTACAGCTTCTATAGGCAAAGATTTGTGAAAATACAACCCCATCACATATATAACTGTATAAAAGTCGGCAGATTTTTTTCATAAAGAAAGAAAAGTAGCAATCACAAAGGTGTCATGTAATTACGAAATATTTATTGAGATCCATCAATTGTTCATGTGGCCAAACACAAAAAGTACATTTCAACATTTAAGACTGGGAAGTCCATGTTCAAGCAAGGGAAGATCAGCCTATGAGAAACACATGTCACCAGTCATAAAGTAAAAAAATAATAAAAAAAAGCAAGGGTGGTTCGTGGCAACTGATATATCGATTGTAAAATCGATTTACTGATTAATAAGGTGACGCGTTTCGACACCGGACAGGCGTCCTCATCAGGCCATATACATAAAAAACTAAGCACAATGTGTTTTATAAACATAAGAAAACGTCAAACAGACACACTAAAGTCATTTTGTGTCTATTTGTTTTTTTTAATGTTTTTTGTGTTTAGTTTTTTATGTATACGGTCTGATGAAGACGCCTGTCCGGTGTCAAAAAGTGTCACCTTATTACAAGTTGAATTACTAATAATAAGCGTGATGACCTCTTACCTTGATGAAGTAGCGCTATTTAGCTTCCATTTTTTTTCTGTTTGAATTTTGATTTACATAAAACACTCTCCAGGATTGACCTGGCTTTGTTCTCTAGGAATGTGCTACCCTTAGTATCAAATATTGAGTGTTCTCTTAGCACTATTTAGGATTACTTTGCAATTCTGCTGTCTCTTGAGCTTTTCATGATGACTCTAAGCTATGGAAAAATATTGAACAAATAATGATGGGTCTACCTCACAGGATTTCCTTTGGGATGCCTATAAGGTATATATTAAGGGCACATTTGTATTATTACCTCTCATAGGTATACTACTAAAAGGAGATAGGATGTCATAATTGGAACTTAAATGTAGGCCTAGAATAAGATTTTGTAGGATCCTCTACGGAGAGTAATATGTATCTATGGCTTCAGGCACAAAGAGAACATATTGTGCTGTTAAGAGGTAAAACTGTGTTGCTTTCTAGATTGGTGACAAGAATGACAGGCTTCTAGCTTATTTCGCTTGCTTGAAATTTCCAAGCAACTCCATCCCTTCCTGCCATGACTTTGGTGAAGACTTAATAGTTGTCCATGAGGAGATAAATCACATTTTTCAGTCTTTGTACTCTCCTCCATACCAGTTCAGATGTACAACAAGTTCTCAATTTAGACTTTCTTAGGTTGATAAGGTTGAATTCTGGTCTCCAAGAAGCACTCCCACAATTTTTTTTTATTCACTGGCCCGTTAGAATAAAAATTTGTGAGAGTGCTCCTTTAACAGAGGGTTCTTCTGGCAGAGTGGATGAGAGGTTGCCGAATGCTGAAATTGCAGCAATAAATAGTTCTTATGCTAAGGCCAGAGAAGGACCCTACCTCACTCGACTCCTAATATTTTCAGTCATGTTTTATAAACCCTGATAACCCCTTTAATATGGATTTAAAGTCCAGGACTGCAGGATGTACATGTTTGATGTTAACAATGAAAATAATAGCAAAAAGAGAAAATTGCCTTGATGCAGTTCATTTAAGCCCATCCTACATTGCCATACTGATATATTTTCAATGCCAAATGTACGAATCATTGTAAGAAAAACAAAAACACAAATGGTTCTTAGTATTACTGTGTGGAACAATCCAGATTTTTTTTAAATTAGAAAAACAAATCAGTATTCAAATATGAACATTTAAAATAATACAAATATTTCCTGGGATAAGAGCGTCTGTAAAAACCATTGTTAGTAACCGATGAGCTGATATATTTAATAACTGTCTGCACTCAATGCATTTATAATATTAATTTATTTTTAATAAGTTCTGCCTAAAAAAATAACATTAATTGGTCAGCTCTGAGCAATACACGATGCTGACAAGATCACAAATGTCCTGCACATCATTGGCGCCCACAAGTCTCTCTCATCATGCATTGTGGCAGCTGAAGTGTAGGGGAAGGGTAACAGCTGGGCTCTGCCATGCACTGCTGATTGCAGAAATAGCTATGAGATATGATGGTTTGCCACCTTTATAAGAAGGGCTTTTACTGGACTGAATCCCAAAAGAGACATCACTCCTCTATATGTAGTGTCCTACAAATCACTTCATAGGGCTGGATGAGGCAAATAGTTGTAGGATGTCAGCATTAATGGAAATAAGCAGAACTATTGTCTGTAGTGCTAATCTTTCTGCTACATTCTAGAAATAATGATAGCTTTGTTTTGTACAGCCGGCACTATTTTTCACAATAGTCTGCAACATATATTGTTAAACAGATATTAAAAGTTCTTTATATTGCTATGAAAACTGAAATATGGAATGTGACATGTTTACCTGCATGATCTCTAGTGAAATAGATAGCGCTACTGCACATTTTATCCAATGCCGTGTGATAGATCTATAAATATCATTCAGCTGTAACCTCTTGTTACACAACGCACCTTCAAGCCCCTCTGAAAATCCTCATCCACAGCTCCCAATCTACTTTATATTTCCCATCCCCCCACAGCTCTATCTTATAAAGCTCCCCCTCCCCAGTGACTGAAGGTAGTTCAGTATTGCTCTTTCACCCATTGCTTACCAATGGGATAGTTGCAGCTATAGTTCTCACATTGGTATGATTAGTTTTCACACATCTGCGCTTCATGGTTTTACCGTTGTCATTTTTACATAGTAAGAGGAATCAATGTACCTTGTATCAATAGTGTTATGAATTTAATCTCCATATTGGAACTAACATCGGTTAGTCAGCCTGAAGAGAAAGCCACAATGGCAAATGTGATTGAGATTCTGTCAACTTGTGGCTTGGGTGCAAGATCAAAGCAGAATATTGCAAATTAAGTAATTTCATATCTTGTTTATATTTTAGAACGTTTAATTCCCCAAGAATTATGTTTTCCTACAATTTTTTATTTAAATGTAAAACTTTAGCTCATATACACGTAAACACTGGAAACTGTACCTAAACATGTCCAAAGTGAAGCTCCATCTTTAATAAACAATGACTATATACTAATAAATTATAATATCTAGCATTATTCAGATAGATAAATAGATTTAGTTTTCACTTATTTTGCAATGTGCTTTTGAACTGTGCATGATAGCAATATAAATTTTTTAAAAATCCTATTTAAGATGATATGGTCATAAATACACAAAAAAACAGAGTACACACATTCATGCAGTTGAGTGCTAGACCAAGAAAAATATGAAAAAAAATCAAATGTTATTGTAGTCATCAAAAATACAAAGATTTATATCCATCAGTGCAACACGACATAAAAACAGTGAGGGACCTGAATGTTAGTCCGTGATTACGGGCATGGCCGGCTGCGGACAGCCATCCGCATTTGCAGGCTGTGCTCCCATTATAAAGTATGGGAGCATGGTCCGTAAAATAAAAAAATAGGACATGTCCTATTTTTTACGGAAGGTTTCTACGGCACGGACACCTTCCAGTAAATATACGAGAAGGGGTCAGTCGGCCATAGAAATCAATGGGTCCATAATTACGGATGAAATCTACAGTTGTGTGTATGGGGCCTTACCAAAAGAGGTGGAAAAGACCAATCTGATAACCACTTTGCAAAAAGGCATAAACATAATAGACTCATCAAATATAAGGACAAGCATATTGATGCAAGGAGAGAGAATGGTCTAAAAAAATACAAGAACAATAGTAAAAAGAGATCACCGCTTATCAAGTCAAGCAGCTTAAAGAGGCTCTGTCACCACATTATAAGTGCTCTATCTCCTACATAATCTGATCTGCGCTGTAATGTAGATAACAGCAGTGCTTTTAATTTTGAAAAATGATCATTTTTGAGCAAGTTATGAGCAATTTTAGATTTATTCTAATTTGTTTCTTAATGCCCAACTGGGCGTTTTTTTACTTTTGACCAAGTGGGCGTTGTAAAGAGAAGTGTATGACGCTGACCAATCAGCGTCATACACTTCTCTCCATTCATGTCCATTTGTACTCAGCACAGCGTGATCTCGCGAGATCACGCAGTGCTGTCACATACACCCACATTAACTTAAACTGAAGTGTCTTGAGAGTGAATAGACATCACCTCCAGCCAGGACGCGATGTCTATTCATACTCCCGACACTTTGGTAAAGTTTGTGTGGGACTTGATCACAGCACTGCGTGATCTCGCGAGATCACGCTGTGCAGTGAATACAAATGGACATGAATGGAGAGAAGTGTATGATGCTGATTGTTCAGCGTCATACACTCCTCTGTACAACACCCACTTGGTCAAAAGTTAAAAAACGCCCAGTTGGGCATTAAAAAACTAATTAGCATAAATCTAAAATTGCTCATAACTTCCTTAAAAATTATCGTTTTTCAAAATAGAAAAACACTTATCTACATTACAGCGCCGATCAGATTATGTAGGAGATAGGGCACTTATAATGTGGTGACAGAGCCTCTTTAAGTTTAAGCGTCACTATTTGATTAAAGTGGTCTTCGGACTGTAAAGTCACTTAATACTCCAAGCAGCCTTGCTCATTAATGCATGTAAATTAGTCTATTTGGATTTCGTTTATTTGTTAATGTTCATTAGAAATGAATGTGTTACTGACCCAACCTGCCTTTTGCAGTCATTTAAGCCATAATAATAATAATAATACAGTTAAAGCCATTATAAGATCTAGCTGCTAGGGCTAGCATGCTTGTTGACTCTTTCCATGCAGCAAAAAATATCAATATCATTTTATACACTAAATACTAAATAAAAGTGAAGTGGAAACATCCTGAAAAAGTAATAAAGATATCTCACAAAAATGCTCACTATTGCTAAAAGGGGTTAGCCCAGAATGAATGAAAACAAAAAAATCAGACCTAATATAGTGCATTACAATCTCTTTCTAACAAAACTAGAACCAGCCCTGTATCTTACATGGATCCAAAGATCTCCTCATTAATTTCTCCATTCGTTGCTCTGCTATATTTTCTTCAGACTGGCAGCTAAGGGGGCCTGTGCTTTTTGCTGCAGCTCCTCCACCTCCCTGTCATAGATTGTATAGGCAGATCATTCTGTTTCACTGCCTCTGCCTCCTCTGTAGGAGAAGCTTCACAAATCCCCCTCTCACATTATATGTCTTTTTAGAGGGAGAGCCCAGTCCTATATAACTGAAGAAGAGGGAGAGCCTGCATTTTACACACAGAGCATGAGCAGGAGAGGGGAAAACTCAATGCTGTATGTAAGCAGTGCTGTATGCAGGCTCGCTCTTCATTAAACTGCTGGCTCTCCTTATTTTTCTTACTGTGTGAGTCTCTACTTCTTTACCGACAAGCAGAGAAGACATTTTCTATTGGCTAGTGGCAGTTGAAGAGCGGAACTGAGCATGTGCCTCCTTCCATATTCAGCTAAGTAGAAGGACGTGCATTTCTATACAAATTGGGGGCACCATTATAATGAAAAAAGGGAATGTCTTGCAACTGGAGCACTTTTGTAATATACGGTGAATTACAAAACAAATTATTTTTAATGCTATAATATATTGCAATAACATTTAATAGTGTGACAACCACTTTAATTGTTTATTTAAAGGGAACCAGTCTCCAGCATTTCACCTATTGAACTTTACTTATCCCTCACTGGCCGCTGCTATCAAAAGTTCATTGCCGTTATCCCCTTTCCTAAACTACTCCTCCAACTGTAAATAACGGTCTGCAAACATTTCACGCCTTTTATTGTAATAATTCGGTGTCCCGTTGTACGCACACACCAGAAGAGGACATCAATGCACAAGCGCAGGATTTTGTGTGCTCGGGAAAGGTGTGGAGCTGTCAATCAAAAGTAAGGAGGCGGGATTAAAGCGGAAAGACTTGAGGAATGAAGATATGGCACTTTTCAAATGAAGATTTGACTCTTTTCAAACAAAGATATGACTCTTTTATGCTCATTAGCATACGGTGTGGGAACACTAAAAAAACTGAATACTAAAAGTACAGAGCTGACTAAGAAGACAATTATAGGTATTATATAGAAATTATTTTTCACCCTCTACCACCAGGTATTGATGGTTTAATAGGTGAAATGCTGGTGACGGGTTCCCTTTAAGGTGGAACTTTAGTTTTAATTTGAAAAGACAAACTTTATTGCGGAACACTAGTGCTGTTTGTCGTCAACATGATGATGTCTCACAGAATTTTTTTTTGCCTGGTATTGTACTTAGTCTTGTTTCAAAGTGCATTCTACCAATGAATTGTTAATCAATTTCATGTTATATCATGTAATGCTGTATACATTCTATGTTATATCATATTTCAAATATTAATATTTTTGATGTATGGCATAATATACTTTGTATCCTTATAATCTGTACCTTGTGACTTGCAGAAAACTAGGTCATTCCATTTAATAAGGTTTATCAAATAGAATTCCATCTGATAAAACAGACTTTTAGTTATGCCTTCTTGGGAGCAGTGGTGGATGCCTGAATTGTAATTAGAAACTGAGTGACACCTCACTTACCATATAGAAAATTCCGTTGTCTGTGCTGACTTGATGCACCAAAACCAGTTTCTTTTAATTAAATACAGTTATTCCAAAAACACCAATAAAACTGGTAAGAATTCAGAGCCCCGGTGCAGAGGGTATCGGACCCTCGGTCTCATTGTGAGGCATCTGGGGCTCCCTCCGCGGCAGGTGCCGCTTTTCTGCCATCAGGCCTCGTGGCCTCTCAAGATGGCCGCCGGCGCTCTCCGGCTGGCCTGCAGACGTCGGGTCTCCATCCACCTACGCCATTGCTTTCATGGCCTGATGGCCAGCTACCTCCTGGACCTGACTGCGGCCTGCTACCACCTGATCCGGCCTCCAGGGTCGCAGGAGACGCCACAGCTGCCCTGACTACAGCTCCACAGCAGGACGATTCATATGAGAGGCGCAGTGAGTACCGAGGCTCTGAACCTCCTGCCCCCAGTGTCTCTTTACAGCCTGTAGGGCCACTAGTCCCAGACCTCCCCACTCCTCTCAGGGGCCCTGGGCTGGTGGGGGCCCCCCCATCTTGGTCCTCCAGCTCCTCAAGGAGCAGCGCCCCAAAAGTCCCCTCAACCACCGCCCCGGCCGGGCATGTGGGATTTCCCCTTCAATCCGGGACTTTGCCTGCATTACATACCCGTGACCAGGGTCCTCAATTCCACCCACTTCCTTCTCCTGACCTGGAATATGCCCATGCTCCGATGGATATACCAGCAGACCTTGCATTAAGTCTCACAGACCCGTCGTCTGGAGGTATATGTGAAAATAGGCCGGCGACTCTTTCAGACATCCGCCAGCTTGTCCAACTGTTGCCCACCAGGGCTGATATGTCTTCCTTTGCCAGACAGATCGTGGAAGAATGTAAGCTGGAGTTTACTCAATTTCGGGCTGAACTTTCCTCACTTTCTACAAGGGTGGACACTCTTACGCAGGAGCGGGTTGCTGATAATGCCACTATTGCAAATATCCAATCTACTATTCAGCAGCACTCAGCTCAGCTGTTCACTTTGCAACAACACCTCGATGATATCGAAAATCGTAACAGGAGGAACAACCTACGTGTGAGAGGATTGCCCGAATCTATTCCTACGTCCGATCTGTTTTCAACTCTCTCCACCATCTTCAATACTTTACTAGGCCGTCCGCCAAATACCCATATAGAGATCGACCGGGCACATAGAGCTCTCCGCCCTGTAAGTGCTGATGATCCTCGGCCGAGGGATGTCATCTGCCGAATCCATTTCTACGCAATCAAGGACTCTATCCTGCAAAAAATCCGGCGGCAGCCCATCATTCTCCATCAAGGCACGCAGTTACGTATTTTGCCGGATTTATCTCGACATACGCTGGCGCAAAGAGCTGCTCTCAAGCCCCTGCTGGAGGTGCTCCGAAACCGGGACATCATTTACAGGTGGGGCTTCCCGTTTGCCCTTATGGTCAGACGGGATGGCCGTACCTATACCGTGCGATCCCCGACCGACTTGCCTAGTTTCTTGCGGGACTTGAACCTTCCTCATGTTGCGTTACCAGAGTGGCCCTCATTGTTATCCTCTGCTGGCGGAGGATCGAGAGGGAGACGCCCGCTCCCTGGGCCTCTATCTGTGGCAGAGGGTCGCCCTCCACGAGGACCCCGCAGAAGATCTAGACGCCGACAAGAACGGGACCCTACTCCACCCATGGAGACCGCCCGTTCGGCGTGATGACCCGGATTTCACACCCCGGGAATCCTTCCTTTTACGTATTTACTTGCTGTCGGTTTTCAAGAATGCCTGTGGTTTTGAGTATTACCTTCAGATGCCTTCCAATGTCTTCCTCTTGCTCATTATTTAAAGTGTGCAATGATGTTAAGCTGTCAATATTTATAATATGGTACGCTGGGGAGTGCGGATAACTCTTATGCGTAGTTGTCACCTTCCCCCTGTAGGTTTTGGACCGAATTTTTGGTCTACCGCAATTGTGCGCTTAGCTGGTGCGGCAGTTGTTTTCTTACTGCCTTTTTTGTTTGATTTTATGTCTGTGTTTTTCTCTAATGCTCTGTTCTTTACTCCTAGCTTGTTTCCCTCCTCTTCCTCCCTCCTGGCGATCCTGGACTCCGATCCCTCGTGCGTTAGCCGGCATACTTCAGCGAGCCGCTTAGTCTGCACCCATGGCTGACCTTACTATTGCCTCCTTCAATGTGAAGGGGCTGAATGTTCCTGAAAAGCGGGCGCAAATTCTACACCATCTACACAAGCGTAAGGTACACATTGCATGCTTCCAGGAGACACACTTTAAGGAGGGACATACCCCTACTATCAAGCACAAACATTACACTACGTGGCATTTCAGTAATAATCCCCTCTCCAGATCGTGTGGAGTTGCCATAGCCCTCCACAAGTCCCTCCCCCATCAGGTTGTTAATATGGTTGTCGGTCCCGACGCAAGATACATCATCTTAGTGCTTAATATTGGTGGGAGGGAATTCACGGTGATTAACGCTTATGCTCCCAATCAGGGTCAGGTGCCCTTCGTTCTCCAACTTATAGAAGCCACCCTTCCGGTGGTCCGGGGGACTGTGGTGCTGTGCGGAGACTTTAACCTTACTCTGGATCCGACGGTGGATAATTCTACTGGTCGCTCTAGTGTTGCATATGGTGCTATTAGACGGGCGAGGCGTGCTCTCCTACAGCTTCAACTTTGTGATGCATGGCGCCTACAACACCCCACTGATAGGGATTATAGTTTCTACTCCCATCCGCATGGCACCTACAGTCGCTTGGATTACATTTTCATCCAGCAGCATGCTCTCCCCTGGGTAGCCTCTACGTCCATTGGCAGTATCCTGTGGTCTGATCATGCCCCGGTATACTGTACCTTACAACTCCCCTTCATCACTAAAGGCTCCTGGACTTGGAGACTGAATGAGTCCCTGCTCCTGGATGGGATGTGCCATGATGATTTACTTCAAACGGTGGAATATTTCACACTTGATCACGCTCAGGATGACACGTCCCCCTTGGTGCGTTGGGAAGCCCTTAAATGTGTTCTCAGGGGGGTCCTCATAAAACACGGAGCGCGCCTTAAAAGAGAAAGGGCCCACTCCCTTAAAATTGCGCTCCAAAAAATTAGCACTCTTGAACTGGCCCACAAGCGTGCGTTGTCTCTTCCGATTTTACGGGAGTTACAGGTTGCCCGACAGGATGCCAGACGGCTGTTGGACTCTGCCCAGCAGCGCGCTCTCCAAGTCTGTCGCAGTAAATTCTACGAGTTTGGCAATAAGAGCGGACGCATGTTGGCCAGAGCTTTAAAAACTAAGATTGCCCAATCACACATCCCAAATACTAAAGCTCCTTCTGGCCAGGTGGTTCACACGACCCCAGAGATAGCGGATTGCTTCCATACCTTTTTCTCTAATCTTTACAACCTTGACCCTCCCACCCCTACCCACTCTCATCTGCCAGACGGGGATTCTTTCTCTTCTCCCTTCACACCGTTGTCTAGGGAGATAGCTGAGGAACTTGATAAGGACTTCACCTCCCCGGAGCTCCTTGCGGTTATAACCGATCTTCCTGGGGGAAAGAGTCCTGGCCCGGATGGCTACACTGCCAAGTTTTACAAGGTGTTGGCTGACCGGTTGTTACCGTTTTTACTGCCAGCTTTTAATTCTATCTCCCCGGAGGTCCGGTTTCCTCCTAGCTCCACCTTGGCTCATGTCACGGTTATCCCTAAGCCGGGTAAGGATCCTCAACTCTGCTCCAGTTATCGTCCCATCTCCTTGCTCAATGTAGACCTGAAAATTTACGCCAAATTGCTCGCCAATAGACTAAATAACTACCTGCCTGATCTAATCCACCCGGATCAGGTGGGCTTTGTGCCTGGTCGGGAGGCCCGGGATAACACCCTTAAAACTCTAGATATTATCCACCACGCCCAGACTAACCACATCCCGCTCATGATCCTGTCCCTAGATGCTGAAAAGGCGTTTGACAGAATATCGTGGCCTGCCCTTTACCAAACCCTTCGGCATGTGGGAATAGGACCCTCTCTCTTGGCAAAAATCATGGCATTGTATCGTACGCCTTCGGCCCAAATAAAAATAAATGGCTCCCTCTCGGCACCTTTCCCTATTTACAATGGCACGAGACAGGGTTGTCCCCTATCCCCCCTGTTATATGTTCTGGTTATGGAACACCTCATGGCCTCCATTCGGAGCAACACGGATATTAAGGGTATTAATATTGGAGGGATGGAATACAAGTGCTCGGCATTTGCTGATGACCTATTGGTCTATCTCACAGATCCTCATGTCTCTCTTCCTTCATTGATGTCCGAGTTGTCCCGTTTTGGAACATGGTCTAATTTCAAAATCAATTTCTCTAAGTCGGAAGCGCTAAATGTTTCTCTCCCGGGCCCGTTAGTGTCGCTTCTCCAAAGTAATTTCCCCTTTTCTTGGCCCTCCAGAGGTATTACATATTTGGGTGCCCGTATAAGTGGTGACCTTACACAACTGTTTACAAATAATTATATCCCCCTACTGGCCAAGTTTCGCACTGATCTTAATTCCTGGCATAAGACTGAATTTTCCTGGTTTGGCCGTATCAATATTATTAAGATGTCGCTCCTCCCCCGCTTGCTTTATCTCCTGCAGACGATCCCCATCTCTATCCCATCCTTCTATTGGTTGCGGCTTCAGCGTTGCTTCGGCTCCTTCATTTGGCCGACTGGTCGCCCACGTCTGAGCCGGGCTCTTCTGACTCGCTCCAGGGGTACGGGTGGGGTTGGTCTGCCGGATTGTAGGCTCTACTATCTAGCATCAACTCACGCACGTGTTTTAGATTTTTTTCATAACCGTGAATCAAAACTATGGGTCCGTTTGGCTCAACAACTATGTCCCAGTACCCTATCATCCCTGCCGTGGACCCTGCCCGGGAACAGACCGACTCAAACCTCCTTTGTGGTCCATCATACCCTTCTGGTATTGAGGTCCTTAGGACCTGAAAGTACGCTTATAGACCCCCTGGGTCCTTTAACTCCAATCACAGACAATCCAGCCTTTCCTGCTGGTAAGGCTGGTCGCTCCTTCCTAGGCAGGCCGTCCACCAATCCCATGTATTTTGCCCAGGTTCTCTCCGCTTCCTCTCTTCTCCCTCTAACATCCATCTGCCCCGATGCTGTGCCCTCCACTCGCCGTATATATGAATATGCCCAGTTAAAGCACTTTTATGGAGCGGTTAAGCGACGCGCACATCTTCACCGGTTGTTGACGGACTTTGAGCGCCTATGTGTCTCCACCCAGCCCCCTACCCATATCATATCCACGATATATAAGTTACTCCTTTCACAGCGTTCCCAACAACTCCCCTCCTTCTGCGGGGCCTGGGAGAGAGAATTGCATACTACATTTACTGACGCACAATGGAAGTGATGTTTCTCCCTCTCACAAAAAGCATCTATAGCCACTAGGGCCCAAGAAACTAGCTACAAAATAGTATCTAGATGGTACCGGGTCCCGGCTGCGCTTCATAAATGGTATCCATCTATGCCTGACAATTGTTGGCGTTGTGGTGATGTAGGAGGTTGTATGTCTCATGTTTGGTGGAGTTGCCCCTTGTTGAGGAGTTTTTGGGATGCGGTACTTAAATTGATATTGGAGGTTACTGGAGTCTCTGTCCCCAACTCTCCGGAAGCAGCTCTTTTATTCATGTTCCCGATGCCAATACAAGTTTATAAAAGCTCACTAGTTAGACACCTCCTTCAGGCAGCAAAGTCAGTGATCCCGCGCAGGTGGAAAACGGCAATACCTCCAACATTAGATGAGTGGTTTCAGGAAGTTGCCGCGATACAGCGAATGGAACACCTGGTGGCTCACTCTCCGGCAGCTGTGGTAAAATACACATCTACGTGGTATCCTTGGATAGTGTTTCTTTCTTCTCCTTCCTACCTCACGGCTGTAACCTGAGTTGGCCTATGCTCTTGTGAAATGTACTGTGACGCTTGCTGGCTGATGTTTTTTCACCCAGAATACCCCAGAATCGGAGTCCAGGATCCCCTTGTCCTCTCCCCTCCCTCCTACTCCTCCCCCTCTGGGGACCTTTTTCTATACTTTCTCTTCCCCTGTCTAGGGTAATGTGCCGCTCCCTCTCTGTTTGAATTAAGTGGCCTCACTGTGCCTCCTGATGTGTTGCTGTAAGAATTCTCCATGCTACTGTTGTATACTGCGCAGTGTCCTTCCTATTGAGATGTGATGCACATTATTGATTGATTTCTCTTCTTTGTTGTTGTTCTGATTTGTTTTTGATTTGGTCCACTGACCTTGTTTGTCGGTTCCATTTATGGTGTGGAGGCCTTCCCTCCACTATGTTGTGTAATTTTGTGTTTTGAAACTCAATAAAAATTTTTGAATAAGAAAAAAAAAACTGGTAAGAATTCAGCATAAATTGACACGATTAGTAACGTGTCCTATCCATATTATATATGTTATTATAGTGCAGCTAGAAGTCCTGGGTGAAAATGACTGACACCCCAAATCTATACTTTGACTATGTACTGTTCACAGTAAAGATCACCCCAATGTACGGTTGATTTGAATGCTAGATGTAGTATTATTTAATGCAAGGTACGTTTGGAAACTACAGCAAAAGCACTCTGTTTAATCTTAGATCAATGGGCGTAGTTAGAGGAGTGGCTTCAGGGGCATATGTCCTGAATTTTGGATGCCAGGGGAACGATCCAAAAATCTATTCTGCCCTGGCCATGGTATTTAGATACAGGGCTATAGCACTAACAATTTTGGCCCAGGTAAATGAGAGACTACTATGAGAAGGTGGAGGAGTTACAAAGCGAAGCATGAAAACAATTTTTGCAATCCCTCTGTTGTCGGGTTTACCTTATACTGTAGAGATGCTACTTTGCTTATACCTTACATTTATACATCAAACTTTAGTCACACAGCTTATTTATGTTTTTCCAGTCACTAAAGAATATGACATCAACTGTCACAAATTCATGTGCCTTTTTAATGTATTTTGTTTCCACTTTCTCATTAACTGCTAGGTTAAAAAGACTTAAAGGGGTTGACCACTTCCTAAATATGAAATAAAAGTTACATCACTTGTTGTCTTCAGAAATTGTGTTTCCCCCACTTGAGCTGTAACTTGTGCTGTAGGATGGGGGACCATGTTAACAATCTGTGACGTTGGGTACGTGGACTCACTGAACCGTACCACTTTGACGGTATGGCAGCTGGCCAACAGGACACAGGTCACAGTCTATAGTTTGTATAGTATACCTGTGGTAGCTCAGACAGTAGCAAGACAGGCTCGGCTGGTTCTAGGCAGCAGGCAGGCACCAGGCGTAATGTAGCAGGACAGGCGTGGTATACAGCACAGCACCGCTTCAGCTCAACACGGCACTTGACCAGGATAGCACGCAGGGGCGTAACTAGGAAAGACTGGGCCCCATAGCAAACTTTTGACTGGGGGCACCCATCCCCTGGGTATCACACAACCCCCCCTTGTAGACAGTGCCTCCCTATAGATTCCGCCACACAGCGCCCCCTATAGATAGCACCATACAGCCCACTGTAGATAATGCCATATACATCCCCCTGTAGATAACGCCATACAGCCCCCTGTAGATAATGCCATATACAGCCCCCCTGTAGATAACGCCATAAGCCCCCCTGTACATAATGCCATACAGCCCCCCTGTAGATAACACCATACAGCACCCCCTGTAGATAAAGCTATACAGCCCTACTGTAGATAACGCCATACAACCCCCCTGTAGATAACGCCATACAACCCCCTCTGTAGATAATGCTATACAGACTCCCCTGTAAATGACACCATACAGACCCCCTGTAGATTACGCCATACAGCCCCCCCTGTAGATTACACCATACAGCCCCCTGTAGATAACACCATACAGCCCCCCTGTAGATTACGCTATACAGCCCCCCCTGTAGATAACACCATACAGCCCCCCTGTAGATAACGCCATATAGACCCCCCACCCCCCCAAAAAAACGGCCTGTAGTTTATCATACAAAAGAGATGTATCCCCTATCCACAGGATAGGGGATACATGTGTGATCGCCGGCAGCGATAAGGAGAACGGGGGACCGAAAGTCCCCCAAAGTTCTCCGAGACAAACCTCAGACTTCCAGGGTCTGCGCAGTTCAATCAAAATGAAATGAGCGCTGATCACGCATGCGCACAAGCGCGACCTGTGCACAAGTCATTTCAATTGAGCTGCCGACAGACCCCGGAAATCCGAGGTTTGTCATGGAGAACTTCGGGGGGACTAAGCGATCACACATGTATCCCCTATCCTGTGGATCGGGGATGCATGTCTTTTGTAAGAACAACCCCTTCAGTGGCGTCGCGCTGTAGAAAACATAGCGGCTGCTAGCAGAGTCTACAGCCAGGGGGGGGGCGTGCCTGCGGGCCCCGTAGCTACGCCACTGATAGCACGGGATACAGGTTACAGGTAGCAGGAACGGGAAACACTGGGAACTGGAAAACACTTAGGAGACCATTTGCATAGACAGACTAGGGTAACGACAACAAGGCTCGGACAAGGCAGGAAGGGGCTGGGCCCCTCATAGTCCAGGGCTCATGGGCTAATTTTGACTTAATTTCAGGTGCACGCGCTGGCCCTTAAAGAGCGGGCACGAGCACCCTACAGGACCCGGCCAGGAAAAGCGGAAGTGAGCGCTGGCGTCTCCTGAGGAGGAGATGGGGACCAGCGCTCACAGTTCCATGGCTGCGTGCGTCAGGAGGTGAGTGAGCCTGACGGCCCGCGGCCATGGGCAAGACTCAATCGTGATGCATTATGGTCTTGGCAGTCACTTAATGCTGCATCCACAGCATCAATACACTGCAATTGTTCACATGGTCATCATGCCACTGCGCAAATTTGAGATCAGGAGGGGGGCGCAGTGATTTAACTTTAATATTAGGGCAAATAACATTCAATGTCTAACACATTAATTAAGATCACTGGTGAATCTGCTTTTGTTTTGCATTATTTACTGATCTAATCCAAAATTCGTAATTATAAATTATATTATTAGCTTAACAATTTAGGTGAAAAGTAGAATCTTTAAAATCTTTGCATGAATTTCAGAGTTTCTTAGTACTTGGTATGTTTCCCTTTTGTTTTATTGACATTGTGCGCTCAAGCTGACCTGAATACCACAATTTTGTACAGAACTGGCGATCCATGTTGTCCCAGTGTGATTTAAGATTTTATTTTGATGTTACTGAATGTTTGGCTATCACACTCTTCACATGCCCCTTTAAAGTTAAATAGTGTTGAGTTCAGGTTACTGTGTGTCACGAAGCGTGTTAGTGGACCCACTAGGCCGTACCGCCATAGCGGGGAGGCAGCTGGCCAAACAACAGTAAACCCCAGTAATACAATGTCCCGCACAAGGGTACCTGGATAGTCCAGACGGTGGCTGCAGCTCTGGCACTGATGGAAATGGGTGCAGCAGATAACGCCAAACGTGGCGGATGACACAGAAGCCGCAGGTTGCGCCAGACGTGGCGGATTCCTCCGGACGTGGCAGATAACACAGGATGTGGCGGATTCCTCCAGACGTGGCAGATGAAACAGGACATGGCGGATTCCTCCGGACGTGGCAGATGACACAGGGCGTGGCAGACTCAATACTAAAGGCACCTCACGGTAAACAGGAACAGGTAACAAGGCACAGGTAACAACTGGAACGGGAAACACTAAGGGACCATTTGCAAGACTACTGGGAAAACTAACAACGCTCAGGCAAGAATCAGAAGGCCTGGGGACTTCTTATAGACCAGGAAATCGTGACAGTTGATAATGATGATGACTTCCTTTGTGCGCGCGCTGGCCCTTTAAGGCCGGGCACGAGCGTGCGCGCGCACCCTACGGGACCCAGCAGACCAGAGCGGAAGTGAGCGCTGGCGTCTCCTAGGAAGGAGATGGGGGCCAGCGCTCACGGATCCATGGCTGCGGGCGTCGGGAGGTGAGTAAACCCGACGGCCCGCGGCCATGGACGCTACACTGTGTAGGGAAATCCATGACAGTCAGCACTTCTTTTTTGGCCTTTAAGGAGGCTCTGTCACCACATTATAAGTGCCCTATCTCCTACATAATCTGATAGGCGCTGTAATGTAGATAACAACAGTGTTTTTTTATTTTGAAAACACGATCTTTTTTGAGCAAGTTATGAGCAATTTTAGAATTATGCTAATTTGTTTCTTAATGCCCAACTGGGCGTTTTTTAACTTTTGACCAAGTGTGCATTGTAAAGAGAAGTGTATGACGCTGACCAATCAGCTACTCACACAGCATAGCGAGATCACGCTGTGCTGTCATTTCACGCTGTGCAGTGATTAAGTCTCACACAAACCTTACCGAAGTATCGGGAGTGTGAATAGACATCGCGTCCTGGCTGGAGGTGATGTCTATTCACTCTCAAGACACTTCAGTAAAGTTAATGTGGGTGTATGTGACAGCACAGCGTGATCTCGCGAGGTCATGCTGTGCTGAGTACAAATGGACATGAATGGAGAGAAGTGTATGACGCTGATTGGTCAGCGTCATACACTTCTCTTTACAATGCCCACTTAGTCAATAGTTAAAAAACGCCCAGTTGTCTATTAAGAAACGAATTAGCATAAATCTAAAATTGCTCATAACTTGCCCAAAAATTATCGTTTTTCAAAATAAAAACCACTGTTGTTATCTACATTATAGCGCCGATTCGATTATTTAGGAGATAGAGCACTTATAATCTGGTGACAGAGCCTCTTTAAGTATACCCATTTAATTAAAAAAAACAAAAAAACCTAATTTTTTTACAATTTTATAATTCACTAGTATGTGGGTCAGGGTCACCAAAATCCTGTATTTTTATCCCTCTGGACAACTTAACCAAAAATCACAGAGAGACAAAAACATTTTTATTTAAGTGATATGTCTCATAAAACTAACATGACCACATCAGCAGCCTTTACTGTGGACTGATAATTAACATCACAATAACTTGTAAATGCATCCTACAGCTTCGAAATACATCACACATGTAGTTTATTACATAGACTGGCCTAAAGTCACCTATTTTGATGAAAAGTCCTTGATTTTACAACTGGTTGCTAAACCTGGTGTGTATAAATGATGTTTTATTTTCAATAATTTTTACTGTATGCTTAGTACACAGAAGTTAATAAACGAGGTACTGTACAAACAACCATAACGGACATTGGTGGCACAAATAATTAGGTATTTAGGATACATATACTAAAGTTCGATTGGACTATAAGCCTTGGGATAGTGCTAAGGGTTCTTGAGAACTTATGATGATAGTGCTAAGTAATAGAAAGTAGCCCATCGAGTACTGAAGAAAATGTTCATAAAAGATTTTAAATCATGTAGCAAGAGTCACAGCAGTCAGGCAACCAGTCTACAGCAAAAGCTGTTTTATAATCTTGATCAGTGTTCCCCCAGCACAGGACTAAGCAGCAGAACAGCTGTCAATCACACTACAGCAGTCCCACTTATTCAACTCATTACATTGTAAACATTATAGAAAACTGTGGTTGTTTGAAGAAGGCCATATAAAATTACATTACCTTTATTGATTTATTTTTGGAGTTTTTTTAAATTAATTTTCTATCACTAATAGATTCAAGATATTCCAAACAGCTATATACAATTTACATTAGTGAGGGGCCCATAGCACAAAGATTCTCTTGTGCCAGTTTCATAGCAAGCCAATTGTATGTTGTTGGAGGAAACTAGAATACCTAAAGGGGAGAACAGATAAACTCCATGCAGATATTATCATTGATCGGAGTTGAACTCATTGCTGAAAAACAACTAAGTGCCTGTGCTGTCCATTTTCCCTTTAATATTATATAAACCCTGTACTGATATCTTTATACTAAAGATTTTTGTTTTCAAGACTTAACCAACTTCTGCAAGAAAAAATTAGCACAAGCCATGTGATCAATATTGAGCACATGGACTATGCCAAAGCCTTGTATGTTTTATTGATAGCACAAGTCAATGAAGACATCAATGACCTGATGAAAGTACGTACAAGGCAACAACAAAGTGGTTTTCTATTTGAAAAAAATATATAAAGTCAAGAAGACTAATGATGATCTCACCCTGTGTTAAATCCTTTAGTCATGATAAGTATATTATTTGTGGTGTCCTTTACATGAGAGTTAACGTGGAAATAAACATATGCTCCCATCCCTCCGTCAATCATTATTTTTTTATGAGGCTTCCTTTTATGACGAGTAAGATTCTTATAAACTCTTTTTTAAACCAGAAATACAAAAAGAGAAAATTGTCTCAATTGACAAATATGAATCCTAAAGAATTGAATGCCCATGATGATCACAACACTATGAAATTCATTGGCTAATATATATTAGTTTAGTCACCGGTTTACCATCCACCTAAAAATGCTGAATGATGATCTTAGTAGTTACAATCCATAATACTAAAATCAAGAACACAAAGGGATGCAGCATTGATATTACAGCAAAATGATCAGAAGAAGTCATGCTCATCTAAGAGGATTGTGCAAGAATAAACACAACTCTAATAGAAGCAGGGCCTGTTTCTATGGTAGTTACATCAGAGGAAGCGTGATCTCGTTGTAACCTGTCATTTACAGCGAGATCTCGCGAGATCACGCTTCCTCTGCTGTAACTACCACAGACAGAGTAACGAAGTGCAGAGATTGTGAATTGACATCCCGTGGAATGTCTATTCACTGTCTAAACACTTCTGTATTGTTAATGTGTTAGTATAAGACAGCACATAAGGATCTAGCAGGATCCCTATGCGCTGAGTAAATGAATGGAGAGGAGTGCATGAGGCTGATTGGTCAGCGTCATACACTCCCCTGTACAAAGCCAACTAGGTCTAAAGTAAAAACACGCCCACTTGGGCATTAAGCAACTCATTAGCATAAATCTAAAATCGCTAGTAAAGTGGTAAAAATAGATAGTTTTTTTAAAATAAAAAGCACTGCTGTCACCTACATTATAGCGCCCATCTCCTTATGTAGGAGATAGTGCACTTATAATGTGTTGACAGAGCCTCTTTAAGCCCACAATATCTACCGAAACAAGTACCACATAGGAGCACATGAACTATAATGATATGGAGTGTAGTGCTAAAAAGACAGGTTGTGTCATGCTAAGAAGACAGTTTCCATGCTGTATAAATAATAGTCCCTAATTTTATAATTTACACATACAAAAATCTGTCCACACTCAATCTTCAGTCTTAATTAAAAAAAAAAAAAAAAAAAAGCAAGAGCAATGTTGTCTGGCATCATCAGCCACATGTTTCTTGGGAATTGATGATCTCCCTTTAATTTTGTCTTTATCAGTTTTGTTTGTTATGTAAACGTAGTAAATGTAAACTGATTGTAAATGTTATATCATGACATGAATTAATATATTTTATATGACCAACAAATTGCTTTTGCCAAAAAAATAAAACTACATATCACTTATGGTTGGTAAGTCACATGTACAGATATTGGCCAGGATTCTACTTTTTATATTATCGTCAGTCATCATGTGTCTGATAACCATATGCGTTATATGATTTGCATCTCTATTTATATTAGTGTGTGACCAGTGAGTTATTGCACGCACCATGGTTTTTCAAGCAATGACTTGCCACTGTCCTGTTTCAGCCAATTATAATATACAATTCGAACAGGCAGAAAAATATTTCCTTTCCAGATTGAAAGAACCCAGCAGTATTCTAAAGGTATTAAGATAATTATATAAACATGACCTCGCCCTTAGGGCTCATACACACGACCTTTTCTGTTTTGCAGATCCTAGTGGCTGTCGTGTGCTGTTTATTTTTTGGGTTTGTTTGCGGGCCCATACACTAAAATGGGTGAGACGGACCGCAAATATGGACAAGAATAGTACCTGCTCTCAGGGGCGTAACTAGGAAAGACTGGGCCCCATAGCAAACTTTTGACTGGGGCCCCCCCTCCCCTGGGTATCACACAAACCCCCTTGTAAATAGTTCCACCCTGTAGATTCCGCCACACAGCGCCCCCTATAGATAGCACCATACGGCACCCCTGTAGATAACGCCATACAGCCCCCCCTGTAGATAACGACATATAGCCCCTGTAGATAACGCCATACAGCCCCCCTGTAGATAACGCCATACAGCCCCCTGTAGATAACCCCATACAGCCCCAAACCCCCCGTAGATAACGCCAAACAGACCCCCCTGTACATAATGCCATACAGCCCCCCTGTAGATATTGCCATACAGCCCCCCCTGTAGATAACGCCACACAGCCCCCAACCCCCCCCCAAAAAAAAAACGGCCTATAGTTTGACCTACAAAAGAGATATATCCCCTATCCACAGGATAGGGGATACATGTATGATAGCTGGCAGCGATAAGGAGAAGGGGGCACTGAAAGTCCCCCGAAGTTCTCCATGACGAACCTCGGACTTCCGGGGTCTGCGCAGTTCAATAAAAATGAAAGGCGCGCTGGTCACGCATGCGCACAAGCGCGGCCGGTGCACAATTTATTTCTATGGAGCAGCCGAAAGAACCCAGAAGCCGAGGTTTTTCATGGAGAGCGTCCCAGCGATCACACATGTATCCCCTATCCTGTGGATAGTGGATGCATGTCTTTTGTAGGAACAACCCCTTCAGTGGCGTTGCGCTGTAGCAGCCGTAGCGGCTGCTAGCGGAGCCTCCGGCCATGTAGGGGCCCTCATGCTGCGGGCCCCGTAGCTGACGCTACGGCTGCTACAGTGGTAGTTACGCCACTGCCTGCTCTATAATATGCGTAACGAACAAACAGATCCGTAATAAAACGGATGTGTGCATGGCCCCATAGAATTGAATGGCTAAGTTGGCCCAAAAAATCAGAATAGGACACTGAAGAAAACAACAGTCATGTGAATGAGCCCTAAATACTGATGCTTGGATTTAACTTCTCTTCAACGATTGATGATTTGTTGCTTTCAACCTTTTAAACTGGTGTGTCCTTCAGTTGTGTCTTTGTCTTGAAAAAAGGGACACACTAGAAAAGAAATGCAAAGTCTAATCCTCTGTGTCCTCTCTACCACAACTCTCATGAGAATGGACATGGAATCTTGGTTAAAAGCTGCATGACATGCAGACATATTTTAAGTCATCATTATAAAAAACTTAAAGAAGTTGGTCTTACTAATATATAATACTACATTCTTTGACTTACAGGTTTTACTGGGACCTAACAATGTTACTGTTGATGGTGGGGAATCTCATTATCATTCCAGTGGGCATCACTTTCTTTAAGGAGGAGAACACACCAGCTTGGATTGTGTTTAATGTTGTCTCGGACACTTTCTTTCTTGTGGATCTGGTGCTAAACTTTCGCACAGGGATTGTAGTGGAGGACAATACAGAAATTATCTTAGAGCCACAACGTATCAAGATTCGTTATCTAAAAAGTTGGTTTCTTGTGGACTTTGTATCCTCCATTCCCGTGGACTACATTTTTCTTATTGTTGAAACACGAATTGACTCAGAGGTTTATAAGACTGCCAGAGCCTTACGAATTGTACGCTTCACTAAAGTGCTCAGCTTGCTTCGACTCCTGAGACTTTCCAGGCTTATCCGTTATATTCACCAGTGGGAGGAAGTAGGTTCAAGTATTTCTACATTATTATTTTTTTCCATATTATATTGCTACAATATGAGCCTTGGTGGATGTTAGAGTATATTCACACATGGTAGATTTATTGCAGAACTTTTTGAGACTGAAAAATCTGTTCCATACATTTGAATGAAGTTGTTTCTGCAGCAAGTGTATGAATTTCTGCAAGCCTCATTTAGATGTATGGGACAGTTGCCGAAATTCCTGCTACAAATCTGCCATGTGTGAACTTACCATTTTCATTGTTCCCACTGTTTCTGTATGGTTACAATTGCTTGTTTTTTGCTACTTTCCCCTCAATATTCTGATTATTTTCATGTCCATTTTTGTTAATTCTATATTTTCCCCTTTAGATCTTTCACATGACGTATGACCTTGCAAGTGCCGTAGTACGCATTGTTAATCTAATTGGCATGATGTTACTTCTTTGCCATTGGGATGGCTGTTTGCAGTTTTTGGTACCCATGTTGCAGGAATTTCCCAGTAATTGTTGGGTTTCTTTGAACCACATGCAGGTGAGTATAACAGTAAAGTCCGTATTTTCAAAGAATTGTTAGTTTTTTTTGTTTTATTTTATCTTGATACCTCTATGAAATACAGTAGATTATAAGCTTGACAATAAAACATAATTGTTTGTGTGAAGTACATTTAGCATTTTTTTATGAATTGCAGTTTACCTAAAATTGAGTATGGCAGTAAAGCTGGCCATAGATATAAAAAAACCTGCATTCCAACAATTTTATATTGGGAAAAAAGCACATATGAATGGATATTCCTCCAGTATAAATGATTTATCCTTTGGAAAATGTTTTGTATTGTGGCATATATATCTTTCCATTGTACTTTATGCATTTTTCTCAGGTGTTATTAAGCAATATCATTGTAATGTGTACCATTTAGAAGACAAATTTTAAAGCATGAACCATAAATGCGTGCATTTCCTGATTTGAGTTGCCACAATGTATCCTTGTTTGGAAGGGCTGGATCCATGGCTAGTCAGTAGTCTTGCACAGAGTGACCTTGTGATCCTGTCTGCCCCCCTTATAACTAGTCCAAACTCCATTTATATGTGCTCCTTATGTTTGTGACAGCTTGTATTGGGTACCAGATCATGGGATTTCATTTCTGAGATACTGATATGGAGATGCAGAAAATAATATAGTTTAACTGGCCATACATATAAGATTGCCATCAGTCAAATGCTCATCCCTGTACTATGACATTACCGGTATATTAACTTTATGCTGTTACATCACTGTGTGACATCACTATGAGCATTATTATTGTACTGGAACATTATCCCTGTGCTGTGAAATCATTGTGTGCATTATCCCTTTATTGTTACAAAACTTTTTTATCTCTCTGCATTAGACAGACCAAAATATCCATAAACTTTTCATGTTCTGAAAAGCCAACAATTAGTTTCCTTCAAAATCTGCCCAAACAATCATTCAAGCCCTAATCTTTCTCACTAGAATATTTCCTGAAAGGATTATTCCCAATTTAGAAAATTTATGGCATATCCACAACAAATGCGATAAATGTCTGATAGATGTTCATAGGACCTGTACCTATATTGCTTGGTGAGGCAGCTGCTGGCTGCCGATTCCAGGATAGGACTAGTGGAGAGGAGGCCCTGTAGGCGCGCAGCTTTCTCCTTTCTGTTCTATGGGAGTTACAGAAACAGCCGAGCTAGTACTGCAAGTGACCTGGTGACTCTATCTTCCCACTTTCTCATACAAGTACCAACACACTTTATATTTGCTACTCACATTTGTAACAGCCTGGATTAGCTGACCCCTGTTCTCGATAAAGGTGCGGGTCCCAGTGCGGGTACCCGCATCTATCAGACATTTATTATCCATAGAATATGCCATAAATGTCTAAGTTGGGAATAACTCTTTAAGTGCATCAGTAAGCACTTTATTTTCTATTATTTGCAATGTTGTGTTTAAGGCCAGACACCCCTAATTTATTTTTTGTTTATATGGTTACTTTATGTGAGCTCTACAGGATTATCTCAGCATCTGTCCTGTAGTGTCTATTGCAAAATTAGATAACACATTAATTCAATATGAGTTCACTGGGTGCAGTAAGGGCCTGTTCACAGCATTGCCCTACCGTTGAGGGGTTCTGTGTGAGGTTTCCGTCAAGTTAACCCCTCAACGGAAAGGCAAACGGAAACCTTAGCTTCCGTTTCCCTCACCATTGATCTCAATGGTGACGGAAACGTTGTTAATGGTTTCCGTTGGTCACCGTTGTGACAGTTTTCCGTTGTTTTGACTAAATCAATAGCGCAGTCGACTGGAAAGCATTTATTTATTTTTTTAATGTAAATAAATCTGTGGTGATTAATTTCTTACTATATCTTTATTGTGGTTGGAGTTCTGTTTTTCTAATACACAGCTCCAAATCCCCTGCATAGACATAGATTTTAAATATAAAATTCTGGCTGCCTGCAGCTACTACTAGAGGGGGCTCAGAAGCTTATTGCTCACTGTTTAGACATTTAATTCAATAATAAAACAGTATGTAGTAAGCTTCTAAGCTTCCTCTAGTGGCGGCTGCAGACAGCCAGAATTGTAGTATTGTGCTCTATGCCTGTTCAGGAGATCTGGAGTAATGCGTCAGAAAAACTGAGCTCCAGCCACTAGAAAGATATAAGGGGGAGTTTACACTGAGTTTGTTGGCGAGTTTTTTGACATGGAAACCGCGGCGCAAAAAAACGTCCGAAAATGCCTTCTATTGATTTCAATGGGAGCGGGAGGCGTTTTTTTCCTGCGAGAGAAAAAACCGGCTCGCGGGAAAAAGAAGGGACATGCCCTATCTTCGGGCGTTTATGCCTCTGTCCTCCCATTGACATCAATGGGAGGCAGAGAAAGCGGATTTCGCTGCGTTTTATGCCCACGGCGCTCAATGGCCGCAGGCGAAAAACGCAGCGAAAATCGGCGTGCAGGCAGAGGAAAATCTGCCTGCAAAAAAATCAGTGTGAACCCAGCAGTTCGCAAAGATGTTGGACCTAATAAGAACATGGTCTTAAAAGGTGGAGATTCATTTTAAGAGCATATAGTTATTATCATTTTTGTTTTGCCTGTATATTTTTTCTTTCTTGGAAATCATTATACTCTTGTGATGTTTGTGTAACCGAAAGTGTCCCTTGCACTATACTAAACTGTATTATCTACTCCAAAGAAAACAGCAGTATAGTAGCAGTATACAAGCGCATGTAAAGAAACAGAGTACTTATGAGCACAGAGGTCTTATGTACACCGAGGAAGCTCTTCTAATACTATTCTGGTATCTCATGACCTGCCTAAGTAGAGTCGTGTGTTAACCTTAGACCATACTATCCCCCCACCCCCACTTTAGTAAAGACACATGACACCGAGGTTGGATGTGAAATGGCCACAGCAGCCGTTTATTAATTTCACAGTTTTATAAAAACAATTTAAATCCGAAACATTCGGATAACTAGTTAGGAATCCACCAGAGAATTCCTCCTAATAATTCACATGACCCAACATGGGTCAGAATCGTAAATAACAATTTAACGTTAACATTAACCCGAGCAGAGGAAGTCCTTGAAGCCCCTTCAGATGTTCCTTTTTTAAGAACACACCGAATTAGCCATCTGCAAACCACCAATTACCTCCAGCCGTAAACCAGCTCGGAAGCACCGTTCACCTCTGCAGATGGCTCCAACCACTAGAAGTCCACTTCAAGGGGATACCACCCGATGAAGCCCTCAAGTGATATACCGACCACTAGAAGTCCACTTCAAAGGGATAACACCCGATGAAGCCTTCAAGTGATATACCTTCTACCAGAAGACCACTTCAAAGGGATAACACCCGATGAAGTCTTCAACCATGTACCTTTTTTGGGGGACGCATACCCCCGATGCGACCCCCCCACCATTTTGTACTGACTGGCCTCAAGGACTCCCCCCGCCAGCTGCCATGACAACAGAACCTACTCCGGAAAAAAGAAAAACATGTTAAATAAGCACACAACTAAAACACAACGCTCATAGACAGACGTACATAAGACCTAAGGAGTAACAAACCAAGGGTGGGAGGGTGGGAGCTTACTGTTTTTGTGTTACTCCTCCCGCTGCTTCCGGCTCAATGCCGAGAAACAGCGGGAAGCTCAGTAACGGCCCCCCGTCCCCCTTAACTCCTCCCCGTCCCCCCTCCAACTCCCTCCAACTCTCCCTCACCTAATTAACCCTTTCCCTACCAGGACGGTCATGTCGGCTTCCCTTAATCCCTGCGGGCTGCGTCCAGCCTCTTCTTGACCTGCCTAAGTAGAGTCGTGTGTTAACCTTAGACCATACTATCCCCCCACCCCCACTTTAGTAAAGACACATGACACCGAGGTTGGATGTGAAATGGCCACAGCAGCCGTTTATTAATTTCACAGTTTTATAAAAACAATTTAAATCCGAAACATTCGGATAACTAGTTAGGAATCCACCAGAGAATTCCTCCTAATAATTCACATGATCCAACATGGGTCAGAATCGTAAATAACAATTTAACGTTAACATTAACCCGAGCAGAGGAAGTCCTTGAAGCCCCTTCAGATGTTCCTTTTTTAAGAACACACCGAATTAGCCATCTGCAAACCACCAATTACCTCCAGCCGTAAACCAGCTCGGAAGCACCGTTCACCTCTGCAGATGGCTCCAACCACTAGAAGTCCACTTCAAGGGGATACCACCCGATGAAGCCCTCAAGTGATACACCGACCACTAGAAGTCCACTTCAAAGGGATAACACCCGATGAAGCCTTCAAGTGATATACCTTCTACCAGAAGACCACTTCAAAGGGATAACACCCGATGAAGTCTTCAACCATGTACCTTTTTTGGGGGACGCATACCCCCGATGCGACCCCCCCACCATTTTGTACTGACTGGCCTCAAGGACTCCCCCCGCCACAGCGAAACAGGCCTTGACCACCTTAAGCCTGTGAGTTCCTCCACACCACCACCGCCCTTTCTATGCCTTCTGCTATCGCCAAGCTCCAAAGATCAATGCCAACCTCGGTCAGATGAACCCCGTCACTTCTCCAGAAATTCCCCACTCCTGACTCCAAATCCCTATGCCTCACGCAAATGCCCCCATTCTTTGCCACAAAACGGGACACCGCCCGGTTAACTTTTATGCGAGCCTTATTGACTCTCTCCACCGATCTAGCTAACCGCCAATGCTTTCTTGGGACTATGTCCGACCACACTATCACCAACTTGGGATAAGATACCCACAAACACAACATATCATGTTTGATATCCCGCACCAACTCACGAAAGGGGCAGACTCCTAAGTCATTCCCACCCACGTGCAACACTAAGACCTCCGGAACCCTATCAAGCCGCGCATATGTCTGGAATTCCGCCAACACCCTGCTCCATGACATACCTCTAACACCCAGCCAATGCACAACCGCGTCCTGTCGCGGAATGCGCAACTGGCGACCATCCGGGCGGACGTCCGCCCTCAAAGCCCCCCAGTGCACGTACGAATGACCCATCAACCACACCAAACACGGAGGCGAATCTGAAACGGAAAAAACAATTAGGCACCACCATATAACATTTGTAAAGCGTAAACAACAAAAATCATAACATATGGGGGCGGACATAGGACTTAAACCTTTTAGACTCCCAACGACCAATACGCCTCACCCCCTCATCATCCAACCCCCAGCGCCCCGCTTCCGTTGCTGCGCCAATCCTGAAGGAATGAGATGAATATGAGCCTGCCGCAACACCAACCGCCGTCAAACATTTTTTAAATACAGCTCCAAACTGAAACCTGGACAAAAACGACCCGTCCACATGACGTAACAAAGGCAAATCTGGAGACCCCCTGTTTTTCGTAAAACCCCGCATGCACTCTACTGGGCACATGACCGACCCCGGGAGAGCGAACAAAACTATCAGTTTACCCTTCCCTACTTGGTCAGTTTTAGATCGACGCAACCATACCTCCAGCCGATCTGCAAATAGGCTCACCTCCCCAGATCTCAGCCCCCCTGCCTGTTTAGTACTTGGCGACACCAACTCACCTATTCTAAATGCTCCAAAGAACGCTAACGAAAAGGCCAACCGAAACAAACCCATTTCATCTGAAGAACGACATACCGATGCTAATGAACCGCCCAATGAGCTAAGCAAAGCAAACGACACCGGCCTTCTACTATCCGCCTCCACCCTACCTCGGCGCAACCCCTTCAAAGCCTGCGATACCAGAAATTCCTTCGATACATCCCGAAAGCCCCGCAACTTAAACCCAAACGCCACCGCAGATATGAACCGGTTCACCTTCGCTACTGAAAACCCCGCCTCCCAGGCGTCCCCTAACCAGTACAAAAGTGCCACCAACCTGTCTCTATCCGTATTGACGTCACCCAACTCTCTTACCCACTCCTCCCACTGCCTCCAACAAGCAGCATAAGCACTCCACGTCGTGCACGCCAAAGACCTTTGTAACAGCTGCTCTATGGGACCGATACCAGATCCCAAAGATGCTCCGGACAAGCCAAACCGAGACGTTCCGCTCCCGGTGCCAATTGCCGAAACCGGTCCCACTGCGAGCGAGAAAGAGCATCAGCGATACAATTCCGTACACCCGGGACATGCACCGCCACCACCCACGCGTTCAACGACAAACACACCAACACTAAATGTCGCAACAATTGAACTACCGGAGGAGAGGACGCCGTGATGTTATTAATGGCAAGCACCACCCCCATGTTGTCGCAGTAAAAACGGACCTTCTTATCCCTGAGCCTGTCCCCCCAAATGGTAGCCGCCACCACGATGGGAAACAGCTCGAGCAGGGCCAGATTCCGCGTGAGTCCACTGGACACCCAGCTAGCCGGCCATTGACCCGTGCACCACGGACCTCCCCCGTAAGCTCCAAAACCACCCGCCCCAGCCGCATCCGTAAAAATATTCAAATCACTTGTATCCTGCGCTGGGGCCATCCATAGCGAGCGACCATTGTACTGGCCCAAGAAGTCATCCCAAACCTGAAGATCAGCTCGGTGCTCCTCCTTGAGCCGCACAAAATGATGCGGCGCGCGCACTCCCGCCGTTGCCGCCGCCAACCTCCTACCAAACACCCTCCCCATCGGCATAATCCGGCAGGCGAAATTCAACTTCCCCAGCAGCGACTGAAGCTCCCTCAGCGTCATTTTCTTCATTCTACAAGCCCGTCGAACCTCCAGCCTCAAAGCACCCAACTTATCCGCCGGGAGACGACACTCCATTGCCACCGAGTCTATTTCGATTCCCAAGAAACAAATCGTCGCTACCGGGCCCTCCGTTTTTTCCGGCGCCAAAGGAATCCCAAAATCCCTCGCCACCTTCTGTAGTGCATGAAGCAAATTACCGCAAACCGGCGAACCCCCCGGGCCAACGCACAAAAAATCATCTAAGTAATGGATCAACGAGTCGACCCCGGATACTCCCCTCGTTACCCACTCCACGAAGCTACTAAACGCCTCGAAGTATGCACAAGAAAGGGAACACCCCATCGGAAGGCACCGATCCACGTAAAAGGCCCCATTCCAAAAACAACCCAACAGCCGTTGGCTTTCTGGATGGACCGGCAACAACCTGAACGCCGCCTCGATGTCGGTTTTTGCTAGCAGAGCCCCTGGACCCGCAGCCCGCACTAACCCCACCGCCTTATCGAATGAGGTATAAACTACGGAGCACAACTCGTGATCAATCCCGTCATTTACCGACGAACCCTTGGGATACGATAAATGCTGAATCAAACAAAATTTTCCAGGCTCGCGTTTAGGGACAATACCCAACGGGGACACAACTAAATCTTTTACCGGCGACTCAAGAAACGGCCCCGACATGCGACCCAACGAAACTTCTTTTAACAACTTTTCCGACACGACTTTCGCATGCAAGTAAGCCGATTTTAAATTCCTCCGCGTAACCGGAACCTCATAAGGAGGCGGAGGAATAACAAAACCAACACGAAACCCTTCATAAAGCAACTTAGCTGCCGCCCTATCCGGATACTCATTTAGATAAGGGGCCATCTTTTCCACCCTCACCGGCGACACCCCCTTGACCAGCCGCGTGCTGGTTCCCTGACCTCTTTTTTCGCAGACATTTTTCCGCCCCGTGTGATGCACCATTACACTCGGAACACACGTGCTTGAACTTGCACGTGGCCCCGAACTTGCACTGACCTTCATTAAATTGCCAGCAAAACCCCGCCTTTCCCCCGCCGCTTTGTCCAACCTGACTAGACTGGCCTCCCTGGCCGGCGCTCCCGGGAAAGGACTGCCTAACCGGAGCCGTAACCCGTAACCAGAGAGCAATATCCTTCTGGTCCCACCGAATCGCCGGCCGAACCGCCTTCCGCTGACGGAATTGCTCATCGTATCGCAGCCACGCCTGACCCCCATACGCCCTATGAGCCTCCCCAATGGCATCAAAATAACAAAACAACGCCGAACAATTTTCCGGCGCCTTTTCCCCTATCACACTAGCCAATATGGCGAACGCCTGCGACCAATTAACGAACGTCTGCGGGATAAGCCTATACCGCCGCCGTTCCTCCTCGTCCTTTTTACTCTCATCCCGCTTGCTCTTATCCAAATTAAATTTAGCCAGCGGCAAGAGAGAAAAAATTTAAACATATTCGTCCTTCCAGATCCAATCGCGCACCTCCTGCTTTAAATGCGCCCCCAACGGACCCTCAAAACAAACGTACACCTCCCCCCGAGCACGATCATCCATACGCACTCGATCGCCATCATTTGGGCCTCGGTCTGTACCGACACCGCGACCGCCTCTCTAACCGCCACCACGGGACGCGTCTGTAACGATCCCACGTCCCTGGGGCCTTCCCAAACTACCGCAGGGGACACTTCCGTTACTACCGGCGCCGCGGCCCTGTCTAGGCGCCCCACCAGCTCCCGTAAGCAACCCACTAAGTCTGCCAAACCCGCTCCGTCGCGTCCGCCCGCGCCACTACCGGCCCCCGATGCAATGCTAGCAGCCCCCCCGCCGACACCCGACATAAAAATCGCTGGATAAGACAATGATGGAGTTATACACTCACCGGGCTGCACAGGCGCTGTGTTCCCGTCAGCCGGACCATCCTGACCTCGACGATACACGTCCAGTTCACCTTCCTCCAGCTCTTCTCTCGCCGTCGACTGTCCATCCCAACGACATCTTCGGAACGGGGATGAGGACGCGCTGACCGATGGGCCGGCAACCTGCCGCCCGACCGCCGGGACCCAGACTTCCGACCGGACCTGTTGCCTCGACGTCGCTGCAGATCTAGGCGTCCGTCTAGACGATCCTGACGAAGCCTGCCCCCTGGCCGGAACATCACCAGGCGGGGCGGCCGTACCTTGTCCTCCAAATCTTCCATCTGATGGGGGAGGGGTGACAGGGAGCCCAGCCTGCGACTCCCTGCTTACCGCCGGACCCCGTCGCGGCCTGGGATTCCTGCCAGGATGCAGGGCCTGGGAAGGGGCGGTCCTCCCAGCTGCCTGGCCTGCAGCGTCCGGGATCGGGCTCCCTCTGCGACGCCGTGTCCGCGGGACTGCCTCCGGACTGAGGCGCTCCGGAGGTCGGGACCGCCGAGAGGGACGGGTCGACCCGGCCTGCGTCGCCGTCACCCCCGGCAACGCTCTCTGCCTGCTCTGCCTGCTCTGCGCAGGAGCGGTTGTTGCCGACTCCCCCCCGCCGCCATAGCCATGCTTGTAAGGGGGCCGGGGGAGGGGAGCCTGTCCTTTGCAACAGACCCCGAACGCCGGGCCCGACGTGGCGAAACGGCGTCCGGGATCTTCGTTATTGCAGCCACGGTCTCCTCTAGCCATCCGGGACCGTGGTGCACAGCAGCGGCACGCAGCCGCTCTAACATTAAAGTCTCTGCCATCCCGAGAAGCACGGGCAACGGGGAGCTTACTGTTTTTGTGTTACTCCTCCCGCTGCTTCCGGCTCAATGCCAAGAAACAGCGGGAAGCTCAGTAACGGCCCCCCGTCCCCCTTAACTCCTCCCCGTCCCCTCTCCAACTCCCTCCAACTCTCCCTCACCTAATTAACCCTTTCCCTACCAGGACGGTCATGTCGGCTTCCCTTAATCCCTGCGGGCTGCGTCCAGCCTCTTCTTGACATAAAAACAATCCATTCATATAAACTGAAGTGCTGAACAGTATTTATGCTACAAAATTAAAACTAGTGACGTATTTTCTCATCACATTTTAAGGACAGTGTGGCTAGTATTCATAGATCTGCATATTTACATAGTGTAATAGAAGACATATTTTTGAAGTTTGCAGGCAATACTCATTTCCATTTCAGATATCTTCCGTTCAGCCTGAAAGTGTCCTCAAGTGTCTTGCCAAATTAATTATAATATCTGTGTGAATCTTTCACTTTAAGCAACATTCACTGTTTTGCTATAGACAAATTTGTCATTATTTGCTACAGAATTCAGTTAAGAAGTTTCCCCAATAAATACCTAACAAAAGATAGGAAAATATTGATCAGTCTCGAAGTGTAATTTAAAAAGCGAGTAGAAGTGGTAACCACTTCACATGAAAGGTTTTAAGGGCTTGATCAGATTTTAACATGTAAACATATGGCAATCAAAATATATTTGCAGCGTTTATAGGAACTTATCAATTACTATTTCTAATATACTGTCTAGTTTGATGGTTCTACTGATAGAAGCAGAAATAATGGCCCACATATATATAAAAAGTGGCGTCATTTTAGCCTAAGTCTGAGTTAAAGCTAGACACATTTTTGACATATGTTGCAACAAATTTATGTTGACAAATACATGAATAAATGTGGGTTATTGTGTGTGAAATTTCTCAAACATGGAATAAAAAACATAATAAATACACTTCAATCCACATCAATAATAATAATAATAATAATAATAATAATAAATATATATATATATATATATATATATATATATATATATATATATATATTGTAAGGGGGCAGCCCTCCGGATCGCTGTCTCCTGGGGTAGACAGGCACTTTTGGCACAGTAAGAACAGACTACAGTCCAGTCACAGTGTGGTACTACTGGCCTCAGCCAGTTTTATTAGGTAAAAAGCCTAATACATGTTGCTCTGTACAAACTCCCTGGCCTCTTGGATTTGAGAATCTGACAAGGTGTTTGGAATTTTTACCTCTGGTATCCCAGAGGCCTGAATCACTTTATCCGTACTTTTGATAGCCACCAACACTTCACGGTCCTTCCATGATTTAATTAAATTAACATGATAAATTTGGTAGGGTTTGCGTTTACCTGGTTGATGCACCCGATAATTTACCTCTCCCACCTTCTCTACAATTGCATAAGGCCCTTGCCATTTAGCCAGGAATTTACTTTCCACGGTGGGGACTAGTATCAAGACCCTGTCCCCAGGGCTGAAGCTCCTTATCTTAGCAGCCCTATTATAAACCCGGGACTGACTCTCCTGGGTCTGCTGTAAGTGTTCCCTTACCAGGGGCATTACTTTTTCGATTCGGTCCTGCATCTGCACAATGTGTCACTCCCAAGCGAGACAGAATTTCAGCTTTCAACTTTGGGTATTGCTTGGCCTCTTGCTCACTCAAGTCGAAGTAGGCTTTTTGGGGCTCTCCAGTGAGAAATGGAGCAACTGTAACCGCCCACCGATCTGCTGAATGTCTCTCTCTCTCTGCAGCCCTTTCAAAAATAGAGAGGAACGCTTCCACATCATCCTCTGGTGTCATTTTCTGGAGCGAGGCTTGTACTCTCCTTCCAGCACCTGTAGCTTCTGCCTGGACTTAAGGTTTGTCAGGCAGCACCTTTATCTGCTCCACCAGATTTTTATTAATCACCTGCTACTCTCTGAAGGTGGCTTGTGTAGACTCTAGAAGCAAACAATTTGTTTCCTGCTGGTTAGTATTAGTCTTTTGCTGCAGTGCATTAGCCTGTTGCAGCTGAACATTTGCTTGGATCAGCTGTTTAACAACTTCCTCCATGTCTGCAGTGTTGGACTTTTTCTTTAGCACAGCCGATTTAACCCAGGACATCAAACTGGCATGATTCTTGTGCCACTGCTGATCTTACTGTGCCCGCATTCTCCACCATTTGTAAGGGGGCAGCTCTCCGGATCGCTGTCTCCTAGGGTAGACAGGCACTTTTGGCACAGTAAGAACAGACTACAGTCCAGTCACAGTGTGGTACTACTGGCCTCAGCCAGTTTTATTAGGTAAAAAGCTGTAGCAGAAAACATATGAATACATAAAGTAAATCCTAGGCCGTCTGGCCACTAACTAAACATGCAGTTCCTAACTACAGAGAGCGGATCCTCAAGCTCCAACTCCCAAACACAACACCACAGTTTCTTTACTCACATCCAGCTTTCCCAGGAGCAGAGAGAGAGACTGTGAACTCTGCCTCTGTTTTAAAGCACACCTTAGCTGTGCAGGTAATTAGCCACAATGCAATACCTGAAGTGGCTAGTGGAATAGGAACCCTCCCAACTCTCCCTATTCCAACAGCCAGGCCCTTTTACACAGGTTTTCCAGAAAACGCTTGAGCAAGGAAAACACATTTTCCTTCTAGCTCCATTCCCTGGCTGTTTTAAAATTTATACAGTGAAGGAAATAAGTATTTGATCCCTTTATGATTTTGTAAGTTTGCCCACTGTCAAAGACATGAACAGTCTAGAATTTTTAGGCTAGGTTAATTTTACCAGTGAGAGATAGATTATATTTAAAAAAAAAAAAGAAAATCACATTGTCAAAATTATATATATTTATCTGCATTGTGCACAGAGAAATAAGTATTTGATCCCTTTGGCAAACAAGACTTAATACTTGGTGGCAAAACCCTTGTTGGCAAGCACAGCAGTCAGACGTTGTTTGTAGTTGATGATGAGGTTTGCATACATGTTAGATGGAATTTTGGCCCACTCCTCTTTGCAGATCATCTGTAAATCATTAAGATTTCGAGGCTGTCGCTTGGCAACTCGGATCTTCAGCTCCCTCCATAAGTTTTCGATGGGATTAAGGTCTGGAGACTGGCTAGGCAACTCCATGACCTCAATGTGCTTCTTTTTGAGCCACTCCTTTGTTGCCTTGGCTGTATGTTTCGGGTCATTGTCGTGCTGGAAGACCCAGCCACGAGCCATTTTTAATGTCCTGGTGGAGGGAAGGAGGTTGTCACTCAGGATTTGACGGTACATGGCTCCATCCATTCTCCCATTGATACGGTGAAGTAGTCCTGTGCCCTTAGCAGAGAAACACCCCCAAAACATAATGTTTCCACCTCCATGCTTGACAGTGGGGACGGTGTTCTTTGGGTTATAGGCAGTATTTCTCTTCCTCCAAACACGGCGAGTTGAGTTAATGCCAAAAAGCTAAATTTTAGTCTCATCTGACCACAGCACCTTCTCCCAATCACTCTCAGAATCATCCAGATGTTCATTTGCAAACTTCAGACGGGCCTGTACATGTGCCTTCTTGAGCAGGGGGACTTTGCGCGCACTGCAGGATTTTAACCCATTACGGCGTAATGTGTTACCAATGGCTTTCTTGGTGACTGGGGTCCCAGCTGCCTTGAAATCATTAACAAGCTCCCCCCGTGTAGTTTTCGGCTGAGCTCTCACCTTCCTCAGGATCAAGGATACCCCACGAGGTGAGATTTTGCATGGAGCCCCAGATCTATGTCGATTGACAGTCATTTTGTATGTCTTCCATTTTCTTACTATTGCACCAACAGTTGTCTCCTTCTCACCCAGCGTCTTACTTATGGTTTTGTAGCCCATTCCAGCCTTGTGCAGGTCTATGATCTTGTCCCTGACATCCTTAGAAAGCTCTTTGGTCTTGCCCATGTTGTAGAGGTTAGAGTCAGACTGATTAATTGAGTCTGTTGACAGGAGTCTTTTATACAGGTGACCATTTAAGACAGCTGTCTTTAATGCAGGCACCAAGTTGATTTGGAGCGTGTAACTGGTCTGGAGGAGGCTGAACTCTTAATGGTTGGTAGGGGATCAAATACTTATTTCTCTGTGCACAATGCAAATAAATATATATAATTTTGACAATGTGATTTTTTTTTTTTTTTTTTTATATATAATCTATCTGTCACTAGTAAAATTAACCTAGCCTAAAAATTCTAGACTGTTCATGTCTTTGACAGTGAGCAAACTTACAAAATCAGCAAGGGATCAAATACTTATTTCCTTCACTGTATGACAGGAACCTGGGTGAGATGTACACTCCATCCACTACTTTTCCCCTGGTCCTGTCACAATATATATATATATATACATATACACTACCGTTCAAAAGTTTGGCGTCACCCAGACAATTTTGTGTTTTCCATGAAAACTCACACTTATATTTATCAAATGAGTTGCAAAATGGCTAGAAAATATAGTCAAGACATTGACAAGGTTAGAAATAATGATTTTTATTTGAAATAATGATTTTCTCCTTCAAACTTTGCTTTCGTCAAAGAATGCTCCATTTGCAGCAATTACAGCATTGCAGACCTTTGGCATTCTAGCTGTTAATTTGCTGAGGTAATCGGGAGAAATTTCACCCCATGCTTCCAGAAGCCCCTCCCACAAGTTGGATTGGCTTGATGGGCACTTGTTGCGTACCATACGGTCAAGCTGCTCCCACAACAGCTCTATGGGGTTGAGATCTGGTGACTGCGCTGGCCACTCCATTACAGATAGAATACCAGCTGCCTGCTTCTTCCCTAAATAGTTCTTGCATAATTTGGAGGTGTGCTTTGGGTCATTGTCCTGTTGTAGCATGAAATTGGCCCCAATCAAGCACTGTCCACAGGGTATGGCATGGCGTTGCAAAATGGAGTGATAGCCTTCCTTATTTAAAATCCCTTTTACCTTGTACAAATCTCCCACTTTACCAGCACCAAAGCAACCCCAGACCATCACATTACCTCCACCATGCTTGACAGATGGCGTCAGGCACTCTTCCAGCATCTTTTCAGTTGTTCTGCGTCTCACAAATGTTCTTCTGTGTGATCCAAACACTTCAAACTTCAATTCGTCTCTCCATAACACTTTTTTCCAATCTTCCTCAGTCCAATGTCTGTGTGCTTTTGCCCATATTAATCTTTTCCTTTTATTAGCTAGTCTCAGATATGGCTTTTTCTTTGCCACTCTGCCCTGAAGGCCAGCATCTCGGAGTCGCCTCTTCACTGAAGACATTGACACTGGCGGGTACTATTTGATGAAGCTGCCAGTTGAGGACCTGTGAGGCGTCTATTTCTCAAACTAGAGACTCTAATGTACTTGTCTTGTTGCTCAGTTGTGCAGCGGGGCCTCCCACTTCTCTTTCTACTCTGGTTAGAGCCTGTTTGTGCTGTCCTCTGAAGGGAGTAGTACACAACGTTGTAGGAAATCTTCAGTTTCTTGGCAATTTCTCACATGAAATAGCCTTCGTTTCTAAGAACAAGAATAGACTGTCGAGTTTCACATGAAAGCTCTCTTTTTCTAGCCATTTTGAGAGTTTAATCGAACCCACAAATGTAATGCTCCAGATTCTCAACTAGCTCAAAGGAAGGTCAGTTTTATAGCTCCTCTAAACAGCAAAACTGTTTACAGCGGTACTAACATAATTGCACAAGGGTTTTCAAGTGTTTTCTAATCATCCATTAGCCTTATAACACAGTTAGCAAACACAATGTACCATTAGAACACTGGAGTGATGGTTGCTGGAAATGGGCCTCTATACACCTATGTAGATATTGCATTAGAAACCAGACGTTTGCAGCTAGAATAGTCATTTAGCACATTAACAATGTATAGAGTGTATTTCTGATTAATTTAATGTTATCTTCATTGAAAAAAACTGTGCTTTTCTTTCAAAAATAAGGAAATTTCTAAGTGACCCTAAACTTTTGAACGGTAGTGTATATATATACAAACGCACACACACACAATGCCAGGACCCAAGGTTCTGCTGGGAAACCTTGGGTCATGGTATTTATGTGGCTGTTACTTTGACACGTACCACCTATCTTAAACATTGTTGCAGAACAGTACACCCCTTAATGGCAACGGTATTCCTTAATGACAATGGCCTCTTTCAGCAGGATCACGTGCCCTGCCACACGGCAAAAAAATTTCTAGGAATGGTTGAAGGAACATGGCAAAGAGATCAAGGTGTTGATTTGGCCTACAAATTTATTAAATCTCAATTTAAATTGAGCTTCTATGGGATGTGCTGGAAGAACAAGTCCGATTCATGGAGACCCCACCTCGCAACGTAAGGCCCTTTTACATGACCCAATTTTTGGCCAAACGAGCGTTCATATGAACGCCCGTTCCTGGTCATTGCCCTGTGTAAACAGGGCAATGATCAGCCGATAAACTAGCATACGCTTGTTTATCGACTGGCTGACTGTATTGTTTATGCAGCATGAAATATTATCGTTGTTGGCAGCACATTCCCCCTGTGTAAACAGGCAGATGTGCTGCCGACATGATGGAAATGTGTGGGGATGAGCAATCGTAGTAACGATCACTCGCCCCATGCATTGCTCCTTGGGAGCAAATGAACACTGATCGAGTTGTCTCAGTGACCGGCACTCATTTACACAGCCCATTACAGGACTTAAAGGAACTTGGTGCTAGATACCTGCAAATATCTTGGTGCCAGATACACCAGGACATGTTCAGAAGTTTTGTAGCGTCCATGTCTCGGTGGGTCAAAGCTGCTTTGGCGGTAGGAGGGGGACCTACGCAATATTAGGCAGGTGCTTTTAATGTTATGGCTGATGTGTGTTTATATAAATATATACAGGCTTGGATTTGTGCTAAAATTATGTGTCAAAAATATGATAGACTTTACTACTAGGACCCGAGGGAGCACTCCATGACACTGGGATTCAAAAAGAGCAAAGAGAAAATCCATGTGTTATGCACCACCCCTTTAGGTCCTGTGCTAGGTGCAACGCAGTGTATCAGTTTTGCCTGGCATGTTCTTTGAAGGATCCTGCTTCACAGACGGACTATACCTCATGTAGAGAACAATAAAGTTTATCCATAAATATATACTATGAACATCTTATAATGCGGTAATATCTGTGACCTGAAATTAAGAGAGTAGTAATCTGCTCCAATTTGGTAATTACCAGTAATCAGGGGCATTGCAAGGGGTTTAGCACAGGGGGTTCGAAAAACATCTGAGTGGGCCCATACCCAGTGTGCCCCCCAACACATGTTTACAACTGCAGAGGCGCATCCTGCGGGGTCAGGCTTATGTAAACAGTTCCATAAATAGTTTGCTGTGTTATTCTTCCAGAAGTGAATGGGTGGAAACACTGTAGCATAGCGAGCTATGCTGTTTCCATAACTGCTATGCTGTTTCTGTAACTTCCATTCACAGTATAGTGCTTCCCCACACAGTATAATGCCCTCATAGTGCCCCCACACAGAATAATGCCCCTATAATTCCTCACCACAGAGTATAATGCTTCCATAGCGGCGCTCACACAATATAATGACCCCTTAGTGGACCCCATACAGTATAATGCCTCTATAGCTGCCCTCCCACAGTTTAATGCTCTTAAAGCTGCCCCCCCCACACACACACACACACACACACACACACACACACACATACACACACACACACACACAGTAGAATGTCCCCATTGTGGCCCCCACACAGTATAATGCCCCATAGTGCCCCTATATAGTATAATAGCACCATACTGCCCCCACACAGTATAATGCCCCATAGTTCCCCCACACATAGTAATGTTCCCATAGCTACCCTCCACACAGTTTAATGCCCCTATAACTGGCCTCACACAGTATAATGCCCCAATAGCTGAATCCATACAGTATAATGCCCCATAGCTGCCCCTCTACAGTATAATGCCCCCATAGCTGCCCCCACACAGTATAATGCCCCCATAGCATCCCCCCATACAAAGTAGAATGCCCCTATAGTGCCTAATAAAAAAATAAATACTCACCTATACCATTCCTACGTCGAGTGAAAGAGATTTCCCTGTTCCTCCGGTCTGTGCTATGAGTGGCTCAGTGCAGATAGGCACGACGACGTCTCTGCATTGCGCCTGTCTGCGCAGAACCGCTCATGGCCGGTGTTGCACATTGAAAGTTGGTGCAGGGAGCTGACAGCTCCTTGCTCTAGCATTAGATTTAACTATATCTGCATCCTGAGGATACAGTTAAAACCGAGACCTGACATTGCAGCCCAGCCCTCCCCTGGGCCCCACCATCTTAGTGGGCCCGGGACCACCACCCCCTGCCCCCCCCTGCTAGCTACACTTCTGCCAGTAATATATGATTGGTGCATAACAATAGCAATGAATATTAATGCCCAACAATGTCTCTATAAGTAATAATGCATGCACTTAAAAAAATATCTATTTAAATTATACATAGAAAGATACCACTTGTTATAATGCACAGGAATATATTTCCACACTTTCCCTTCTACAACCAGAATCTTTCTTCTCTTTACACTTGTTATACTGAGTTGTTCTTATCTGCTCTTGAAGGCACTATCCTTTCTATTCACTCCTAATAATTTTAGAATATAATACATAATTACTTAACATTTGAATTAAAGATTAGATTGGGCTTTTATCCACTATGCAAGAGCATATGTGCAAAAAGGCAATGGGGCCCCCACTTTTTTACGTCCACCCTTCTCCCTACAATACGATCAGGGTCGGCCTTTGGGGTCTGCGACCTGTGCCATCGCACAGGGCGCATCACTCCAGCAGGTGGAAGGGGCACTGCGCTGGCTCCCCTCCCCTGCTTGTGTTCCTGAAGCGGTAGTTACGCCGAGAGCAGAGAAGGAGCGCCTGGAGGGAAAGGCAGCCGAAGAGTCGCCAAGCCCAGGCGCTCCTTCTCTGCTCTTAGCGTAACTACCACTGTAGCAGCCACAACGGCTGTTACAGGGTCTGCGGCATGAGGTGTCTGCACAGCCACCCCCATGCCCGTCGGCGCAGCTAGCAGCCGTTGTGGCTGCTACAGCTGTAGCGACCCCACATTCAATAGTATCTGCGTTCTTAGGATATAGATACTATTAAACACTACAACAGAGCAGGGAGGTATCTCCCCGCTCTGCCATTTACTAGGCCACTGGCCGCTCAATGTCACTGGAACACGCCGGCCTACGCAAGGATTTAGTCGGAGGTGTAAAACAGCTCCATTCGTCGCGGGATCGGGGCCTAGGTGTGTATAACGTTTTTGTTTTATTTGTTAAGGAGGCACTGTCTACAAGGGGGTGGTGGGGGGCTCTATGTCACTGTCTACAAATGGGAAGGTGGGGGTTGTATGGCAGGTTCTACAGGGGACAGTAACTACAAGCTGGGCTGTGTGTGGCACCCACTGGAGGGGGACATTATACTGTGGGGGGCCACTAAGAGGACAGTATACCGTATAGGGGTAAAACAGGGGGCATTATACTGTGTGGGCACATTTAGAGGACAAAATACTGTGTCCTTAAAGGGGTTATAAGATATTATATTATTGTTATACTGTATGGGGCAGCTATGGAGGCATTATACTGTATGGTGGGTCACTAAAGGGACATTATACTGTATGGGGGCACTAAAGGGGCATTATACTGTATGGGGGGCACTAAAGGGACATTATACTGTATGGGGGCACTAAAGGGACATTATACTGTATGGGGGCACTAAAGTGGCATTATACTGTATGGGGGCACTAAAGGGGCATTATACTGTGTGGGCGTCACTAATGGGACATTATACTGTATGGGGGTCCCTAAACTGACATTATACTGTGTGGGAGGCTTTCTACTGTATGGGGGGCACTATATAGGGCATTATACTGTTTGGGGGCACTATAAAGGGCATTATACTGTGTTGGGGCACTATAAAGGGCATTATACTGTAGGGCTGGCATTATACTTTTGTATGGGGCATTTTTTTGATGATGGGGTGGGGCGCCAAAATGTTTTTTTTGCACGGGGCGCCATCTATCCTAAGGCCAGTCCTGAATACGACACTGACTACCTGGATCCACTTTAATTAGTCCAAAGAACAAATAAAGCAGAATAGGATTGATAAAATCAATGTAACTATTTGGTAGAGGTGAATGGCTAGAATAGTGAGTTCTGCTTTTGAATCCATGTTTCTGCCATTGATTCTGTGAAATTAGATATTTTCACAGTCTACGTTCCTAAAATGTTTTTTTCAGGATAAGCATTTATGTCATATCAATTAAATATGCCATTAAAGTCTGAACAGTCAGGCTCTGAATCCTGGGACCTCTCGATGCAGCAGCAGTGGCCATATTGCAACTCTGACTTTATTTTAGGCATCGCTGGCGTGCAAGCAGTCAGACCCTGACTGATCAAATTTTGATGGCTTAAAGAGGCTCTGTCACCAGATTTTCAAACCCCTATCTCCTATTGCAGCAGATCGGCGCTGCAATGTAGATAACAGTAAAGTTTTAGTTTTTTTTCAAAAACGAGCATTTTTGGCCAAGTTATGACCATTTTTATATTTATGCAAATGAGCCTTTCTTAAGTACAACTGGGCGTGTTTAAAGTTATGTCCAAGTGGGCGTGTATTGTGTTCGTTACATCTGGGCGTTTTTACTTGTTTTACTAGCTGGGCGTTGTGAATAGAAGTGTATGACGCTGACGAATCAGCATCATCCACTTCTCTTTGTTACTACCCAGCTTCTGGCAGTCCAGACACACAGCGTGTCCTCGCTCATCTGACGCGATGAAGTTCCTGTGGGAGGAAGTGAGTGACGTCACAGCGTGATCTCGCGAGGACACGCTGTGTGTCTGTGCACTGCCAGAAGCTGGGTGGTAACGAAGAGAAGTGGATGATGCTGATTTGTCAGCATCATACACTTCTATTCACAACGCCCAGCTAGTAAAACAAGTAAAAACGCCCAGATGTACACACACAATACACGCCCACTTGGACATAACTTTAAACACGCCCAGTTGTACTTAAGAAAGGCTCATTTGTATAAATATAAAAATGGTCATAACTTGGCCAAAAATGCTCGTTTTTAAAAAAAAACAAAAAACGTTACTGTTATCTACATTGCAGCGCCGATCTGCTGCAATAGGAGATAGGGGTTTGAAAATCTGGTGACAGAGCCTCTTTAACCATAAGGCATATTGTGGATAAAATTATTACTTGAGTTTTTTGTTAAGCATATTTCATCCAGTTGCTTTAAGACATAGAGTAGATTTGTACTACTAAAGGACACTGAACGACTTATTTATCTGGTCGTGCATGAAATCATTCACTACATGACAATAGCACATGACAATAGCAACAGCACTATGATAAATAACACCTTTTTCTTAAGACAGCTGTCGTTGCACAAGTTGAGCAAATTTGATTCTGTTTAGTTTGCGATGTTACAAGTGAATTTTTTTTTCTTTTCTCTCTGTTACAGAATGCCTCTTGGGGAAAGCAATATTCCTATGCTCTTTTCAAAGCCATGAGTCACATGTTATGCATTGGGTATGGGCAGCAGGCGCCAGTGAGCATGTCAGATGTCTGGCTTACAATGCTGAGCATGATTGTTGGTGCCACTTGCTATGCCATGTTCATTGGTCACGCTACTGCACTTATCCAGTCCCTAGATTCGTCACGGCGCCAATATCAGGAAAAGGTACCTGGACCCTTTAAATGCTCCCTCTCTCTAAGTAGTTATTCATTTTTCTATTTGAAGCCTAATTATGGATAATTGTTTATTTTATGGAGCAGATCGATCAATTTAGTATGTGACTGTTAATATGTATTGAGCTGTATTTACACTGATATTTCAATGACTGAATACAATTAGAATTGAGAGCAACTTGTTTATCATCATATAATTTTATAAGAACTTTGAAATCATACATAAAATGGCCACATATCACGGAAGCAATATGCATTTTAATTACTGCAGTGATGTGCCTAGTTATTTGCTGCCTTGAGCAGAAACTGAAATATTGTATACAAGTGATAGAAGATATTTGTAGATTAATTATTCACAACACACAGCAATTGCTGCTTGAGATAGCAGCCTCAAGTTGCCTCATTTTTCTTTTATTTTTCCTATATAGAGGCAAGCAATGCAGTGCCACTGCCTAGGGAGATGGCATGTTCATATGGTGTTCATGAGTTCATTAAGGGTCTAGTCACTCAGTGAGGCCAAATAGTAATTTATTGCTGCAATTACCCAAAAACTGCTGCGTTTTGTTCTGATATTGCAGTAATCGCGTCAATAAACTGTGATTTGACAACACCTTGTGCATAGACTGTTTAAGGCGGGGCTTGACAACGCATGGTTTGTTGGCACGGCTTACAGCATTGGGACCCCAGGATTAAGGCCTCAGGCCAGACTCCAAAATTTACACCCCAGATCAGACTCTATTTACTTACTGCTTCTTGCTCTTCTTCAGCAACTCTGGGTCATCTTTGGCTCTGGTCACCATCGCTCACAATGTACTGACACTGCCCAGCATCAGGACTTTCTGTGCGGCCTCACCTGGAGCCAAAGAAGACCCGGAGCTTCTGAAGAGCCAAAATCCATGAGTGACATTGGCTGTTATCTATTGTATTATTGTATTAAATGGCCAATTTAAAGAAAAATTGTGGCGGTGTAGTTTTGGGGGAGCTCCTGTGGACCCCCTAAACCTGCCCATGCGTTTGCAAGACACTTCTCGGGACGAAATATGCTGGGATTCCCATTAAAAATTAGGAACTGTTCCGGCAAAATTGGGACTGTTGCCAGCTACCCAAAATGTAAGAGCGAAAAATTTCATTATTAGAATGTGTCTTTCCAATAGTTCAATTTTCGTGAACTTTTGCTGTGGGTACAGAGAAACAAAGGACCCCAGAGTATAATTTGGTCTCTTTGTACTGTAAAAACGTTGGTGTTTGAACCTGTTCTGGTGTTTTGTTTCTTTTATAAAGTGCTAAAGGTATCAAATGTTGGTAGTGCACTTACAATTTACATTCAACTTCACATTTACCTATAGCAGTGTGCTGCAGCTTCACCATCTTTCAAGGCTTAAAAATCTGTTTAGACCAGGAGTCTAAATACAGATAGAAATGTAGTGCAACCTGATAAAATTTATGTCAAAAGCTCATAAACTAAGATTTACCCGACTGCCAGATTCAGGGGCCAAAATTAGAGGTCTCCATTCCACGCCATCTGACTCAGTGACAAACATTTCTTGGGGAAAGCCTTTTGCCCCATGCACAGGACTGTAGATTTCATTTGTAATTACGGTCCGTAACTACGGACCCATTCATTTCTAAGGCCGACGGATACCTTTCCGTATATTTACGGGAAGGCGTCCGTGCCGTAGAAACCTTTCGTAAAAATTAGGACATGTCCTATTTTTTTATTTTATGGACCATGCTCCCATACTTTATAATGGGAGCACGGCCCGCAAATGCGGATGACTGTCCACAGCCGTTCACCGCCGGCCATGCCTGTAATCATGGACCATGATTACGGGCACAATCGTCTGCATCGGGCCTTAGGAAAGAGAGTAATGACCGACTGTGAGCAGGGTGGCACATGATTTACTCCCCTGAGGCCTGCCCGAATTTTCACTGGAAAAGTTCCTGAGTTAGGTCCCATGCACACAGCCGTAATTTTGATCAAAGTACAGACCGATTAATTTCTATTGCCCATGGACACCGTCCCGTAATTTTTATTTTTATTTTATGGACCGTGCTCCCATACTTTATATTGGGAGCATGGCACGCAAATGCGGGTGACTGTGCGCGGCCGTAGCAGAAATCACGGACCGGCATTACAGCTACGGCCGTGTGCAGGGGGCCTTAGTCAGTAAGACCACTGCTGGATCTCGGTAAAAAAAAAGCCAGTAAGTCACTGGGGGGGGGAGAGCGGGGTGTCAAATCTTTAGTTTTGCCTAGAATTTTCCTTTAACATCTATTCCTTACTTTAGATCTGACCAAATTCTGTGCAAATTCTTTTGATACATGCAGAAATACATAATTGCTTCCATGCACAGTATCGAAGTACCATTGCTCTATATTAAGCTATAAGGACATTTTCTAAAATCACATACCACCACCCAGAGACTGTTTGTGGGAACTGCATGGTATTCTGAAAATGTTTCCTATGTGAGCATGTATAACCTCACATACAAACATATAGCCAGTACATATCCAAACAGCTAACAGACCACCGAACAATTATGCAGCTATTGTTTTAAAGTAACCTTAAAGAAGTGCCACGTAACCATTTCTACCCAAATAGAAGTATGCACAAATTTTTTTATGGGAAATAGAATATTTTATTGTACATTCTGCCCACATCATAGTGCGACACGGCATAGGGATATACAAAGCAAAAGGTATCAATACTTTAGTACCACATAACATGTCTTCACTTACTAGTTCCACACAGGGCCGGATCTTTCGGCGCCCCACCCCATCATTAAAAAAAATGCCCCATAAAAAATTATAATGCCCCTTTAGTGCCCCCATACAGTTTAATAATAATATTTAATCATATCATATATTACAACCCCTTCAAGGACACAGTATTTTGTCCTCTAAATGTGCCCACAGTATTATGCCACCTGTAGTACCCCTACACAGTATAATGTCTGCTTAGTGGCGCCCACACAGTATAGTGCCCCCTGTAGACAGTGCCATAATCCCTCCACCTCCTTTTTGTAGATCGTGCCATACAGTCCCCCACCTCCCCTTGTAGACAGTGCCCCCAAACAAAAACAAAAATTGTACTCACCTAGGCCCCGTTCCCATGACGAACTGAGCTGCTCCACGGCATGATCCTGTAGCCTAGTACAGAGTTTCCCAACCTTTTCGGACTCGAGGCAGCACTGGAAAAATAAAATTTCCTCAGGGCCCCCCTACCAAAAATTGTTTCGAGAAAGACAGAAAACGGCTAAGAACAAGCACTACACTCGTAGGGTATGTTCACACACGTTTTTTGTAAGGCAAAAAGAATCTGCCTCAAAATTCCTTCAGCAACTGACAGCGTTGTTTGACCTTTTTTTGTGTTTTTTCTTAAGCTGTTGAAGCGAATGCAAAAGACGCAGGAACAAAATCTCCAAACGAACGCCGCAGGTATTTTCTGCCTCCTATTAATTTCAATTGGAGGTCAGAGGCGGAAACCACTTGAAAACCATCAGCCCCCCACTCACAGTAAAATGACCATCAGCCCCCCACTCACAGAAAAATGACCATCAGCCCACCACTCACAGATTCCCCCTGTAGGTAGCGCCATACAGCCACTTGTAGGTAGCGCCACACAGCCCCTTGTGGGTAGCGCCACACAGCCCCCTTGTGGGTAGCGCCACACAGCCCCTTGTAGGTAGCGCCAGACAGCCCACTTGTAGGTAGTGCCAGACAGCCCCTTGTAGGTAGCGCCACACAACCCCCTTGTAGATAGCGCCACACAGCCCCCTGTAGAGTGCGCCACACAGCCCCCTGTAGGGAGTGCCACACAGCCCCCTGGTAGGAAGTGCCGCACAGACTCCTGGTAGGGAGTGCCGCACAGACCCCTGGTAGGGAGTGCCGCACAGCCCACAACCCCCTGGTAGGGAGTGCCACACAGCCCCCTGGTTGGAAGTGCCACACAGCCCACAGCCCCCTGGTTGGTAGTGCCACACAGCCCACAGCCCCCTTGTAGGTAGTGCAAGGACTATGAAATGACCCTGAAAGCTGGCAGGCAATAGACATTCAAAAGGACAAGTGATAAATCCTTTCAGCTAGATTAAATAAAAGTTATATCTTAGTTTATTTCCACACATTTATTTGATAGCCGGGAAAGCTGGGTATTTTGTGTGCTCCTGCACAGTTGTCCTTTTTTGTAGGTAGTGCCACACAGGCCCACAGCCCCCTTGTAGATAGCAAAACCCCCACTTCCAGTATAGATAGCGCCACTGTAGCTCCCTGAAGGAGCGGAATCCCCGTGTTGTCGGGGATTCCGCTCCTGGAGCGCTCCTTGATGTCTCTGTCCATATATGGACAGTGACATCAGGGAAAACTCCTGAAGCGGAATCCCCATTCACAGCGTTGCCGGCGCTGTGACCGTCGATTCCACTCCAAGAGAAGCTCATGCCGTCTGTGTCCATGACATCATTGGCTTCTCCTGGAGTGGAAACCCCGGTCATAGCGTCTGCAACGCTGTGACCGCGGATTCCGCTTCAGGAGTTTCCCCTGATGTCACTGTCCATATATGAACAGAGACATCAAGGAGCGCTCCAGGAGCGGAATCCCGGCCACATAGGGATTCCGCTCCTTCAGTGAGCTACAGTGGCGCTAGTAGATAGCAGAGCAGGGAGATACCTCCCTGCTCGGCTATAGTGCCGTCGCTACCGCTATAGCAGCCACTAAGTGAAGAAGCGCCCGGGCGGAAAGGCGCCTAAGGGCGGATTCAGACGAACGTGGTGTTTTGCGTGCGCAAAAGGCACTTAACAGCTCCGTGTGTCATCAGCGTATGATGCGCGGCTGCGTGATTTTCGCGCAGCCGCCATCATTATGACACTCCGTTTGGATGTTTGTAAACAGAAAAGCACGTGGTGCTTTTCTGTTTACATTCAGAGTTTGACAGGTGTTGCGCGAATCACGCTGTTCGCACGGAAGTGCTTCCGTGTGACCTGCGTGATTTTGTCGTGAGTTTTACGCAGCGCAAAACTCACGGACTGTCTGCACTGCCCCATAGACTTGTATAGGTCCGTGCAACCCGCGTGAAAACCACGCTGGTTGCACGGACGAAAATCACGTTCGTGTGAATCCGCCTTTAGGCTGGTCCTGGGTGCAGTTAGCGAGTGGCACCTGACACGTAGGTAGTTGCAACAACGCGGGGCACACACCCGCTGGCGCCCCTCTTGCAGTGTGGCGGCTGGCACCCTGTCCGACTGCACTGGTCGAACGTATCTAAGGCCGGCCATGGTTCCACATAGTGTATAACTCTACAATATCTGTACAATACCAGATATTGCTCCTTTGGAACTGTTTTCCCACTCTGGTTGATTCTCATTGGCACCTTCTACACAACCCAGCACCCAGGGGCACATAAACCGCCAGCCCCCTTAGCTACACCCCTGTGCAGGAAGGCACAGAGCAGACATGCACAAAGCTCAGCTCTTCAAACTTTTTTGTGCACCCTACAACATGTGGGACAGTAAGGGTATGTTCACACGCAGTGGTTTCAGACGCAATTCGGGCGTTTTACATCTCGAATTACGCCTGAAAAAACGCCCCTAATACGCCTACAAACATCTGCCCATTGCTTTCAATGGGAATTACGATGTTCTGTTCCCACGAGCCTTTATATTACGCATCGCTGTCAAAATACGGCACGTAAAATGACGGCTCCCTCTGCTCGCTTCTGAACACATGTCCGGAAGCCGCGACTGGAAGTAGTCACCTTACTGTCCGGCCGCGGCTTCCGGTCCACAAGAAAATGGCGCCGGATGTCGCTCGGCTCCCGTTCGCATTCTCTATGGGGATGTATGTGCTGTATTCCATCTCTGTATGTGTCGTTAATCGACACATACAGAGATGAAAAAAAAATGGCAGCCCCCATAGTGAAGAAAAAGTTAGAAAAAAAAAAGAAAGTAAAACACAAACACACAAATAAATAAAATTTATTTGAATAAAACACTAAAAGCAAATTGATATCACAATTTTTTTTTCGTGACACCCGTGCTTTAAAGACCAACTGGAGTGTTTTTACTTTTGACCAAATGGGTGTTGTAAAGAAGTGTATGAGGATGACCAATCAGTGACTAATCAGTGTCCTACACTTCTCATTGTTCCAGCCCAGCTTCTTTCACTGCACAATCACACTGTGCTGTGGATCATGCTGGGCTGGAACAATGAGAAGTGTATGAGGCTGATTGGTCACTGATTGGTCATCCTCATACACTTCTTTACAACACCCACTTGGTCAAAAGTAAAAACACGCCCAGTTGGTCTTTAAGAAACTCATTAGAATAAATCTAAAATTGCTCATAACTTGAAAATGATCGTTGGTGACAGAGCCTCTTTAAACTACTATAACAATACTACATTACTATACCAATACTACATTACTATAATACTACATTACTATAACAATACTGCATTACTATAATACTACATTACTATTATAATAATACTACATTGCCATAATACTACATTATAATAATAATACTACATTACTATAACAATATTACATTACTATAATACTACATTACTATAACACTAGATTAATATAATACTACATTACCATAATAATAATAATAATAACATTACATTACTAGAATACTACATTACTATAACAATACTACATTACTATAATATTAATAATATTAATACTACATTACTATAAGGCCCTGTTCACACAGAGTTTTTTTTACACTATTTCTGACGGGGAAACCGTGTCGGAAAATGCGCCAAAAAAACTGCCGAAAAGGCCTCCCACCGTCTCGCGGGAAAAAGAAGTGTCATGCACTATCTTCAGGCGTTTATGTTTCTGACCCCCCATTAACATCAATGGGAGGCAGAGAAAGAGTTTTTCGCTGTGTTTTTGCCCGCGGCGCTCAATGGCCGTGGGTGAAAAATGGCGCGAAAAACGCAGCAAATGGCGTGCAGGCAGATCAAAATCTGCCTCAAAATTCCAGACGTAATTTTGAGGCAGAATTTTCTGCCTGCAAAAATCTCAGTGTGAACAGGGCCTAACGATACTACATTACTATAATAATACTACATTACTATAACAATACTACATTACTATAATAATAAACAAAACAGATAAAAACAAGTGGACATATATACAAAAACACCGAAAAAGGCCATACTTACAAATGGACACAGCCAGGTCAGAAACGCTGATGAAGGAGAGTGAGCAGGTGCTTTAAATAATAATAGCCACTCCCACTAGTCTTGAGGGGAGTGGTGTGTGGTGCATGGGATGTGTAGTAAGAAATAATAAATGAATAGTGTATGTGCAAGTGTAATAATATAAGTGAAATATAGGGGGCAGTAATGAGTAAAGTGCCTCAATAAAAATAAATTAATAATGGGGTGCAAGTGTGTGAAACATGGAGGGATAGTGTGTAAGTCATGAGGCGCAACGTGTATAGCCAGGTAGAAGCCTATTTGTGACGCCCTGATAATTCATAGAGCGGGCTACCCTGCTTGCTAAGCCAAACAACAACACACCATACTCTCCCAGCATCAAAGACCCGGCTGTGTCCAAAAGAAGCAAATATAAGTAATAATGAAAAATACCTGGGGTATTAGTGATCATTTTGGCCAAAAGGACGCAAGCTCGCAATCCACGACAAGGATCCCCAGACTTGCGAGTCCCTAACTCCCTAACTGGAACAAAAAGCTCCTGATGCACAGACAAAACAGATAAAAACAAGGGGACATATATACAAAATATTATTTCACTTATATTATTACACTTGCACATACACTATTCATTTATTATTTCTTACTACACATCCCATGCACCACACACCACTCCCCTCAAGACTAGTGGGAGTGGCTATTATTATTTAAAGCACCTGCTCACTCTCCTTCATCAGCGTTTCTGACCTGGCTGTGTCCATTTGTAAGTATGGACTTTTTCGGTGTTTTTTTTTTTTTATTACTATAATAATACGACATTACTATAGCAATACATTACTATAATAATACTACACTACTATAACAATACTACATTACTATAACAATACTACATTACTATAAAAATACTACATTACTATAACAATACTACATTACTTTAATAATTCTACATTACTATACTAATATTGCATTACTATAATATTACTACACTACTATGACAATACTACAATACTATAATAATACTACATTACTATAACAATACTACATTACTATAATATTACTACATTATTATAACAATACTACTGTACATTACTATAACAATACTTCATTACTATAATAATACCGAAATTTGTGAGTTTACTCCACGTGCTTATTTTATCAATACAGTTATCCAGCCGAAGTGTCGCTAAATGCAGTCTGGCTGCTCAGTTGGCAGCATTTGGCAGACACAAGTTTGTCAATATTGGGCAGCCCCTTTTTAGATAGTGCCACAGTGCCCTCTGTAGATAGTGCCACAGTGCCCTCTGTAGATAGTGCCACAGTGCCCTCTGCAGATAATACCACACTGTCCTCTGTAGATAAAGCCACAGTGCCTACTGTAGATAATGCCACAGTGCCCTCTGTAGATATTGTCACATTGCCCTCTGTAGATGGTGCCACACCCCCTGTAGATAGTGCCACAGTGCCCTCTGTAGATAATACCACAGTGCCCTCTTTAGATGGTGCCACAGTTCCCTCTTTAGATGGTGCCACAGTGCCCTCTGTAGATGATACCACAGTGCCCTCTGTAGATAGTGCCACAATGCCCTCTGTAGATAGTGCCACACAATCGCATGTAGTGCCACACACTCACCCCCTATAGATAGCTCCATTGGGGCTCCCTCTAGAAGTGGAATCCCCAGCTAGAGCGCTCTGGCCGTGGATTCCTCTGATGGAGGAGCCCCTGATGTCACTGTCCGTATATGGACAGTAACGTCAGGGGATACTCCTGGACCGAATTCACCGGCCAGAGCTTTGCCAACGCTCGAACCAGGGATTCCTCTGTTGGAGGAGCCCCTGAAGTCACTGTCCATATATGGACAGTGATGTCAGTGGATCCTCCTGAACCGGAAAACCCGGTCCGAGCATCGGCAATGCTCTGTCTGGGGATTCCATGCCTAGAGGGAGCCACAATGAAGCTAACTACAGTGAGGGGGTTGTAGTGCTGTCGAATAGGGTCAGGTGTGTTGAACGCTATCTACAGGGGGTTTGCACTATCTACAGGGGGCCGTGTGGCCATTGCTCACCTACCACCAACGATCCAGCAGGGCGGGAAAGAGCCTGCTCACTGCTCCTTCGGCCTGCTCTCTCATCTCCCGAGGGAGCTTTGGTACCCCAGGAACCACAGATGACAGCCTCAGGGGCCGCATGCAGCCCGTGGGCCGAGAGTGTTTGAGACCCCTGCTCTAGATTATTTATAAAATGGCTGCCTGTCTCTAGGTGATGTTGTCATGTTAATAAAGTTAACTGTAAAAAACAACTCACACACACACAGAGGAGACAGGGAGAAGAATATAAGATCTGCTCCTCACAGACACAAGATGTTGCTGTAGGTAGAAATACTTTATAACTTCTGCTCCTCAATAATCTACTATTCACCTGTTATATACCTGGAGAGTGTTACCTGAATTGCAGTGGCTACATGATGTGTAGGTGGTAGGTCACTTGACTGCCGCCATCTTTAGTCCATTCAGTTATCCTATGGATTCATTACTATGGACTAATACCTGTATGTGGGCTTTACCATTGTTTTTTTTTTTTAGACATTGGCTAAATGTCCTGACATAACATGTATATTAGAAAACTGTCTAATTTTATTTTTATGAATAAATTAATAATTATTAACAAATAAAAAGTGGACAGCTATTATTGTAGCAAGTTCAATGTGAAAGTGTGCACGCCTGCCATATATAAAGCTGTTTAGTCATGACATGAGAAAAGAAGCACCTTACGATTATAATCCTTGTTTGGGCGCTTTTTACATCACGGTTTTTGTTTACATTTAGGGTATGTGCATTTGGGACGAATTAGCTGCGGATTTTCCGCAATGAATTTCATTGTCGAAAATCTGTAGTTTATTACAGTAGCAGCAAAGTGAATGAGATAAACGTCATCCACACGCTGTGGAAGAAATCCACAGAGAGAAAATAAATTGACCTGCAGTGCAAATTTTCAATACGCAGCATGTCAATTTATGCTACATAATCGCTGCAACAAATAGCAAATGTTGCAAATTTTTATGATGGGAAAGCTGCAAATCCGTTGAGAAAATCACAAATCTGAAAAAAAACGAAACAAAAAACTTTTTCCTGTGTATATGTACGTAATACAAAAAAGTCCATACTTAGGCCCTATGCACACGAACATGCCCGTAATCACGGTACGTGATTACAGGGAACGACCGACCGCTGACGGTTTCGGACAGCCACCCACATTTGCGGACTATGCTCCCATATAAAATATGGGAGCACGGTCCGTAAAAAGCAAAAAATAGGACACGTCCTATCTTTTGCGGTGCCTTTCAAGGACACCTCCCCGTAAATATATATGGGAAGGTGCCCGTGGGCAATAAAAAAATTAATCGGTCCATACAGGAAGGTGTCCGTGGGCAATAGAAATTAATGGGTCCATAATTACGGATGAATTCTACCATCGTGTGCATGGTGCCTTATTGCTGGCATTGCCATTGCAACAGCTCGATGTTCCCTCAGCTGTTGGCCTCCTGGGATGACGTATCATCCCATGTGACTAATGCAGTGTCATCACAGGAGGCCGCATAGGATCGATTGCATGGTGGAAACCAACGGCGCCCGTTAGAACCCATTAACTGAAAGATACCTTCGAGTATCCACATTCTCCACTATTTTGCTTGGCAGAAACGACTGAATCTCTGAGGGAGGCCCCTAATGGAACCTTCTGACGCAGATGTGAACAGGGCCTAAATCAACATTGCATGTTGAGTTACTTTACAAATACATGCTTTACGTATCTTCTGAGTTACACTGTCCATTGCATTGTTGAAGCTTAGCCGAACTGCCAGATTGCAAGCTTTTTATTTGTTTCTAAAGACAACAGCAAATTGTAAATAAAGCTTTAGGTTATAATATAGGCTGTAACTCAAGATCAGTGCATGGTAAGTAATTTAATGCATTTACAAATTTACTGAACCTATAATGAGGTATATTTACTATTGCTTTCTAGGATTAAGACAGTGTAAACTTAGACCAGGCAGTCAGAAGACACGTCAAATTTATCACAGTGGGGCACATTTTGATAAATCTTGCTAGACATGTTTGAAACTTCTCTTCCTTATACCTCCTCATGGTTGGCTTAGTTTACAATAATTTAAAATGTTGGCGCATGTCGGCACATTTTAAGTCACAACCTTTTTCTGATAAGCCACACCCCTTTTACTAGGCAGTTTTAAAAAGTGTCTAGTGAGGCGCAAACATCTGTTTTTTTTGGCGCAAATCAATCTTAAAATTGTCTGAATTGATTTGTGTCCAAAAAAAATCTCAACCCAAGCCAGAATTCTGGCACAAAAAATCTTCCCCATTATTATAAGCATGTAAGCTGTAAAGTAGGATAGTCTTACCCTTTTATCTGAATGTTTCTCCTCTATTCTGATATATTTTTATACAATCCTCAACATTGAAATTGCAACACCAAGAAGGACAAGCCGTAAGCTTATGAGAATCGAGGAAGTAGCAGGTGTCGCTAAGATCTGCAAATGATCAAATTTTCAAACACCTAACTCCAATCTGTGGCATGTAGGAGGGGAAAAAGCCAGAGTGAAAGCAAAGTTTTTTAGCCACATGAAACCTCAAAATCGGATCAAGTAGTGTGGCATGATTGTGCGATGCCTCCTGTTCGTCTACATGCCAGTTATCGCCACTTGTCGCCAACTGAGAGGGACAGAACCCTTGAACTGATAGACCTTGGTTTATCACTCCGGCAGGATGCTATGCGCCTAGGCCGAGATGTCAGCACTGTTCCACGTTGCATTTCCCTGAGGTCGTGAGAAGAACAACGAATGGGAATGACAGCAAGAGGTGCGCTGAGGCGAACCTCTGCACGGACGGATCGTCTGATTGGAAGAATGGCGAGTAGTGATCCATTCTGTACTGCAAGTGAAATTGGACATCACATCCCACACCTAGGCTGGCAACCAGTGTCGACACAAACCATCAGAAGGCATTTACATTAAATTGGTCTACAAGCCAGACGTCCAGCTACAGGTTTTCCATAGACCACACACACCACTGCTTTCAAAGGCTATCATGGTGCACAGCAAGATGGCAATGGAGGCTGGAATGGAGGTCTATCCTCGTCAGTGATGAGTCCCACTTTTGTCTCGGACGCAACGAAAGCCAGAGATTACTCTGGAGACCACTTGGGCAACGTCATGAAGAGACCTTCACAAGTGAACGTCACACCGGTCCTATTACCGGGATAATGGTATGGGGTGGCATAATGTATGGTAGCCGGACCCTTCTAGTCTTCATTTTAGGTACACTAACAGCTCGGCATTACATTGAGTTGGTTGTGGAACCAGTAGTACGGCCATTTCTCCAAAGTGTCCCATAAGCCGTTTTTCAGCAGGACAACGTCAGGCCGCAAGTTTCTCGTGCTACTGTGAGCAGCCTGCATGGCCTAAATGTGCTACCATGGCCTGCAGCGTCTCTGGACTACTCTATCATCGAGAACATCTGAGACGTCATTGGTCGGCAATTGCAAAGGGAAATGCCAGCAGCCAATCTTGATGATTTGCGTGCCCAAGTTAATTCAGCGTGGCATAACATTCCTCAGACAATCATTAATAACCTCATTGATAGCATGCCAAGGCGTGTAAGGCCTCATGCACACAAACTTATTTTTTTCCTCCCGTAAATACTGGTGGAAATACGGGTCCGTTGTCACCAGTATTCCACCCGTATTTACGGATCCGTTTTCTCTGCACTAATCGGCAGCCCCTACTCTCTATAAGTGATGGATAGAGAGAAGGGGCAGCCCTTTCTGGCAGAGTTTCCACAGTGATTGAAAGTAAAAGAAGTTCATACGTACCCCGGTCGTTGTCTTGGTGACGCGTCCCTCTTTTGACATCCAGTCCGACCTCCCTGGATGACGCGGCAGTCCATGTGACCGCTGCAGCCTGTGATTGGCCTGTGATTGGCTGCAGCGGTCACATGGGATGAAACGTCATCCCGGGAGGCCGGACTGGAAGAAGAAGCAGGGAGTTCTGGGTAAGTTAGCTTTTAATACTATTAACTCCAGCGGTAGTCACTGTCCCGGGTGCTGAAAGCGTTACTGCCGATCAGTTAACTCTTTCAGCACCCTGGACAGTGACTATCCCCTGACATCGCCTAGCAACGCTCCCTTCTATGGGCCTGCCCGTGCAGTAATTACGGCCTGAAATAGGACATGTTCCATATTTTTCAACGGCCCGGGCACTTTCCCATAAGCAAACGGGAAGGTACCGATGGCCTATAGAAGTCTAAGGGCCTGTAATTACGGGCTGTAATTACGGCCCGTGATTACGGACGTTTTTACGTTCATGTGCATGGGGCCTAAGTCTGTGTATATCTGCGCATGGAGGTCAAACTTGATACTGAATAAATCAAGATGTTTGTGATATTTTGTTTCCATTTTTTATCATTTGCATATCATCCTGTGATTTCCAACGATTCCAAAACTTTTCATTCTCGTTGTTGCAATATCAATGTTCAGGAGTGTAGTAGTTATACCAATATATACACAACCGTTTGTAATTTGCGGCCCTGTAAACAAAGCATCCGCAAAACACGGACGGCATACAGGTGGCATCCGTGTTCTGTCCATAGTTTTTGCGTTGCCAAAGACGTGAATGCGTGAGATAAGGACAGGAATAGGACCTGCTCTAAGCTTTGCGGCCCAGTCCCACGGCGCCCACACAGATCCGTAAAAAACATGGTAGTGTACATAGGGCCATAGAAATTACTGGGTCAGCGTGCTATCTCTTAAAAACAAACGGTCGTGTGCATGTAGCCTTACTAAGGAAGCATAGATTTTTAAAGGACAATTAGACATACTGAATGACATTTATAAAAAATGTGAATTCTTCCTTCTTCTGTGACTGTGCCAATATTTGTGCATAGTTTTTGATTTGTGGTTCTATCATATTCTACTAAGGGTATGTTCACACGGCTTAGCAAAATACGTCTGACAATACGGAGCTGTTTTCAAGCGAAAACAGCTCCCGATTTTCAGAAGTTTTTGTAGCAACTCGCGTTTTTCACGGCGAATTTTGACCATGCATTTCTTTTTAGGGCGGGTTCACACATGGCGGATTTTCACTTAAATTCCGCTGCGGACACTCCGCAGCGTTAATCCGCAGCGGAGCCGTTTCTCCATTGACTTTCACTTTAATTTCGCAGTGTTCGTTTACACGATGCGTACAATTCCGCTGCGGAGCATAGGCTGCGGAGCGGAATGTGGTGTCCGCAGCATGCTCTGTCTGTTGCGGAGCAGTGGCGGACTGGTTGCGGACTCATGGCGGAATTTCTCCATTGACTTCAATGGAGATTCTAAGTTCCGCAATGAAGTCCGCAGCTGTCATGCACATGTTATGTGTGGTGCGGAGCGTATTGGTTTTTTAACATGACATTTCTTCATTCTGGCTGGACCTATGTATTTCTAGGTCTACAGCCAGACTGAGGAAGTCAATGGGGCTCCCGTAATGACGGGAGCGTTGCTAGGAGACGTCAGTAAATAGTCACTGTCCAGGGTGCTGAAAGAGTTAAGCGATCGGCAGTAACTGTTTCTGCACCCGGGACAGTGACTACCGATCCCAATATACATGTATCTGTAAAAAAACATATAAGTTCATACTTACCGAGAACTCCCTGTTTCTGTCTCCAGTCCGGCCTCCCAGGATGACGTTTCAGTGGAAGTGACGGCTGCAGCCAATCACAGGCCAAGCACAGGCTGCAGCGGTCACATGGACTGCCGCGTCATCCAGGGAGGTCGGGCTGGATGCCGAAGGAGGGACGCGTCATCAAGACAACGGGCGGTAAGTATGAATTTCTTTTACTTTCACTAGGGAAAGTGCTGTCCCTTCTCTCTATCCTGCACTGATAGGGAGAAGGGAAGCACTTTTCCTGCAGTCCGCAGCGGCCAGTCCGCATCAATTTTCTGCACATTTTGTGCAGATCCGCAGCCGTAATCCGCAACCCGGATTAGGTGCGGCATTGATGCGGACAGTTGCGGAGGAATTCCGCCATGTGTGGTCATGCCCTTACACGCCGTCTTTTTACACGCCATATTTTGACAACGACACGTAAAATGACACCTCGTGGGAACAGAACACCGTAAATCCCATTGCAAACAGTGGGCAGATGTTTGGAGCCGTTTTTTCAGGCGTAATTCGAGGCGTAAACGGCCCGAATTACGTCTGAAAACACATCTTGTGAACATACCCCTAGGCTGGGTTCACACAGAGTTTTCTGCAGGAGGAAAATCTGCCTCAAAATTCCGTTTGAAATTTTGAGGCAGATTTTCCTCTGCCTGCACACCAATTTTCGTGGTGTTTTTTGCCCGCGGCCATTGAGCGAAATACGCATTCTCTGCCTCCCATTGATGTCAATGGGAGGTCAGAGGCATAAACGCCCGAAGATAGAGCATGTCCCTTCTTTTTCCCGCGAGACGGTTTCTCCGCTCGCGGGAAAAAAAACGCCTCCCATTGAAATCAATTGGAGCCATTTTCGGCAGTTTTTTGGCGCGTTTTGCGGCGCGGTTTCCGCATCAAAAAACTCTGTGTGAACTCCCCCTAAGGCTGGATTCACACACACTATTTACGGACGTAATTCGGGCGTTTTAGCCCCGAATTACGTCCGAAAATGCGGCTCAGAAGCGTCGGCAAACATCTGCCCATTCATTTGAATGGGTCTTACGATGTTCTGTTCTGACGGTCCTTTTTTTTACGCGCCGCTGTCAAAAGGCAGCGCGTAAAAAAGACGCCCGCGTCAAAGAAGTGACTGTCACTTCTTCAGACGTAAATGGAGCCGTTTTCCATGGACTCCATGGAAAAACAGCTCCAATTACGTCCGTAATGGACGCAGAGAAAAGCGCCTGCACATGCCATTACGGCTGAAATTACGGTGCTATTTTCTCCGGAACTGAAAACAGCACCGTAAATTCAGCCGTAACGGACGCTGCCGTGTGAACTTACCCTAAGTATCTTAGATTTCCAAGTGATTTGACTATGTGTGGTAGTGCACTGCATAAGTAAGGCTATTCTGATTTTTACATTATAATGCATTTGTGTAATGAAGTCATACTTTTTTGGAGATCCATAAGCTCCAGTATACTGTAAAATGTTAGACACCATGCTCAAACACTTGGCTGTCACTATAAGGCTATGTTCACACGGAGTATTTTGGGGGAGGAATATCTGCCTCAAAATTCCGTTTGGAACTTTGAGGCAAATATTCCTCTCCCTGCACGCCGATTTTCGCGGCAATTATCGCGCCGTTTTTCGCCCGCGGCCATTGAGCGCCGCGGGCATAAAACAGTGAGAAATACGCTTTCTCCTGCCTCCCATTGAAGTCAATGGGAGGTCGGAGGCGGAAGCGCCCGAAGATAGGGCATGTCGCTTCTTTTTCCCGCGAGGCAGTTTTACTGCTCGCGGGAAAAAGACGCCGACGCCTCCCATTGAAATCAATGGGAGGCGTTCTCGGGCCGTTTCTGCCGAGTTTTGCGACGCGGTTTCCGCGTAAAAAAACTCGGCAAAATACCCCGTGTGAACATAGCCTAAGGCTGGGTTCATACAGAGTTTTTTGACGCGGAAACCACACCGCAAAACTTGCCAAAAACCAGCCGAAAATGCCTCCCATTGATTTCAATGGGAGGCGGAGGCGGTTTTCTCCCACGAGCGTTAAAACCGGCTTGCGGGAGAAAGAAGGGACATGTCCTATCTTCACGCGGTTACATCTCTGACCTCCCATTGACATCAATGGGAGGCAGAGAAAGCGTATTTTGCGGCGTTTTATGCCCGCCGCGCTCAATGGCCGCGGGCGAAAAACACTGCGAAAATCGGCGTGCAGGCAGAGGAAAATCTGCTTCAAACTTCCAAACTGAATTTTGAGGCAGAGTTTTCGCCTGCAAAAAACTCAGTGTGAACCCAGCCTGACAAATCATTTCCTAGGTGTCTGGCATTCACTGGCATAAGAAGACAATATTTACAACACTACCTAGATCACGGTGTCAGAGGTGTGTAGTTTCTGCCAAAACATGGATGTTTCTTGCTTGTTTGAAAATTAATTATTTAGTATGGGAGCTTTACAAAATAATGAGAGAGATTTATCAAAACTGGTCCAATGCACAAGCGAAGTAATTGCCCAGCCATGGCAAACAATCAGGTCACTGCTCTAATTTTTTAAAGTACCTCTGAAAAATGAGAGGTGGACTCAGGGCAACTTCTCCAGACAGTTTTGCTTTAGGCTGGATTCAGACGCAGCGTTTTGCTGCATTTTTACGGCCCGTTTTTATGTGTTTTTAGTGTGGCCAGATGTCACATTTAAAGTCTATAGTTAAATATAAGAAGCAGTACATACAACTGCATTTTGGTTTGTGGCGTTTTTGAGGCAATTTTGTGGTCCGTGACGTTTTTTCCAAATGCAGAATCCTCTGGGTATGGCGTTTATTACAGTTTTCTCTAAAGGAACTTCAAAAACGCCATAAAAAAAAGCATGTACAAAGTGACAATAAATGAAAAACAACCATAGAAAACACGTTACATTTTAAATACGCCGGTGTTTATAGAAACGCTTTTTGATGAAGGTTACATTTTTTGAAAAAAAATCTGTGTGTGAAGTATGCCTTACACATATTTTGATAAATCTCCACCAATATCTTTAAAGGGCATTGAATGGATAATGCCAATGACATCTTAAAATATCAAGGCTTCTTCTAAACTCAATTCAAAACCTCATGTTATCTCTTATTTTCATCAGCGACTACCTAGAATAAATATGAGCCACTAATTGGAATGAAGTTGACATGCTGTGTCTTTGCATATTTTTAAATATTAGTGATAAATTATGAAATCTGTGAACAGAAAATCTATCTTAAATATATTTATTTTCCCTTTATTTTCAGTACAAACAAGTGGAACAATACATGTCATTTCACAAGCTCCCAGCTGATATGCGTCAGCGGATCCACGACTACTACGAACATCGCTACCAAGGAAAAATGTTTGATGAAGAAAGTATTCTTGGCGAGTTGAGTGAACCCCTGCGGGAGGTGAGATCTTAATCTTTGCTGGACATGTGCATGCCTTCTAGTGGGTTTAACCCCTTAACGACAGCCTACGTACTATTACGTCGCTGTCGTAAAGGACTTAACACAACACGACGTAACTGTACGTTGTGTATAAGATGTGGGCTCAGAAGCTGAGCCCGCACCTTCGCCAGCAAGTGTCAGCTGTATATTACAGCTGACACCCTGCTGCAAGGCCTGGACTGGAGATAGCCTCCGATCTAGCTGATTAACCCCTTATATGCCAGCGCTAAAAAGCAAGCACTGCATTTTTGGGGTTACTAGCGAATCGGCCCCCCCGCGATTGCCTAACAATGGTCTCCTGTTTGACAAGTATGGAAGCCTGTTAGGCCCTGCTCAGAGGCGTTGCCTAAAATTCTTCTGGTTGCAAAAAGAAGATTGCTTAGGCTAAGAAGCTGAGGATGCGCCATCAGCCGCGGGTGTAGTTTGCAAAATAGGGGTCACCAGTTGGGGGTTTGTTTTACTATTTGAACTCAGAGCCCTGCAAATGTGGGCCAATGCTGTGAAAATTGACAATCAATAAAATAGGCCTCAAATGCTCATGGTGCTCTTCACTACTGAGCCCTGTCATATGACCAGGCAGATGATAAATGCCTTGAGGGGTGTAGTTTCTAAAATGGGGTTACATCCTGGAGGCTTCCTCTGTACTCTGGCACCTCAGAGATTTTGCAAATGCGACATGGCGTCCAAATACAAACCAGCAATATCTACATGCCAAATAACGCTGCTGCCGTTCTGAGCCCTGCCGTGTGTCCAAACAGCAGTTTATGACCACATGTGGGGTATTGCCGTACTCGGGAGAGATTGCTTTTCAAATGTTGTTTTTTTTTCTCCTTTATGCCTTGTAAAAATTGAAAAACTTTTTATTGGAAAAACCTGAGGGGTCAAAATGCTCACTATTCCCCTTGATAAATTCCTTGAGGGGTGTAGTTTGCCAAATGGTGTATTTTTGGGGGTGTTTCCACTGTTTCGGCATCACGAGACCTCTTCAAACCAGACATGGTGCCTAAAATATATTCTAATAAAAAGGAGGCCCCAAAATCCACTAGGTACTCCATTGCTTCTGAGGCCTGTGTTTCAGTCCAGTAGCACACTAGGGCCACATTATACAAGATATATCTAAAAATGGCAGAATCTTGGCAATAAATATTGAGCTGCGTTTCTCTGATAAAACCTTGGATTTTACCAGAGAAATGGATTAAACTAGATTTTCTGCAAAAAAAATGAAATTTGTAAATTTCACCTCCAATTTGCTTTAATTGCTGTGAAACACCTAAAGGGTTTAAAATGTTCTAAATGCTGTTTTGAATACCTTGAGGGGTGCAGTTTTTAAAGTGGGGTGATTTATAGGGGTTTCTAATATATAGGGCCATCAAAGCCACTTTAGAACTGAATTGGTCCCTAAAAAGAGTAATTTTGACATTTTCTTGAAAATGTGAGAAATTGCTGCTAAAGTTCTAAGCCTTGTAACGTCCTTGAAAAATAAAAGGACATTCAAAAAAACAATGCTAACATAAAGTAGACATATGGGAAATGTTAACTAATAACTATTTTGTGTGGTATTACTATCTGTCTTACAAGCAGATACTGTAAAGGATCTGCCAGACACAGCTTCTTTGTCGACGCCCGTGGTTAATCAGTCTGCACCTGCTCCTAGGTCTGATAGAGTGACTCGATCTGCTACCACTCAGGCTGATAAGCTGAGGAGTGGGAGAACCTATCACAGCCTGGCCAGGCGGTTCTAGCTCCCGCCCTCGGTCTATTTATACCTTAATTTCCTGCTGTCCTTTGCCTGTGATTCTTTCCTGTTTCCTGGCTCTGCTGCTCCTGCTATTACTATTGACCTTGCTTCATTTTGACCCTAGCTTTACTGACTATGCTCCTGCTCTGCGTTTGGTACCTCGTACACTCCTGGTTTGACTCGGCTCGTTCACTACTCCTTTTGCTCACAGTGTTGCCGTGGGTAACTGCCCCATTTCCCTTAGCTTCTGTGTACCCTTGTCTGTTTGTCTGTCGTGCACATATTGAGCGTAGGGACCGTCGCCCAATTGTACGCCGTCGCCTAGGATGGGCCGTGCAAGTAGGCAGGGACTGTGTGGTGGGTAGATTAGGGCTCACCTGTCTGTCTCCCTACCCCGGCATTACAGATACATTTAAATTTATAAAAATGCTAATTTTTTGCAAATTTTCTCTAAATTTTGGTGTTTTTCACAAATAAAAACTGATCGAATTGACCAAATGTTACCACTAACTTAAAGTACGTGTCACTAGAAAACAGTTTTAGAATCGCTTGAAAAAATAAAAGCATTCCAAAGATATTACCACATAAAGTGACACATCAGATTTGAAAAAAATGGCCTGGTCCATTAGGCGAAAACAGGGTGTCCTTAAGGGGTTAAATAGGATATAGCAAATTAGAACTCTGTATGATATTTATATTTACTACTTATTTACAACTCTATAAATTTTTGAAAATCTCAACTCCTTAATACTGCCCATATTTCTCTACCTAATGACCAGACAGTTTTGAGCGGTTTTCTACTCATGCAGATTAAAAGGTTATAATTATTTTTTTTTATATATATACTATTAAAATGATTTTCGCTTTTTTGTGCAACATATATTTTTGTTTTTTTAAATTATTTTTACAACCATTATTTTTTAGGATTATAACGTTTTTAGTCTGTAAAGAATATTTACAATTTTTTTTTAAATTGAAATTGGATTATTCTTTTTTAAAATAAAGAAACCCTAAAATAGAATTTATATTTCTGTCAGCTTTGGTCTATTGTTTATTTTAATATATAACATGACTTAGTTAGAGGAAATGCGTCAAGGTGAGAGCTTCACACTCACGAGTCAGCAACCAGGGTATTCTAATCTACACCTGCCTTAGAGCAGAACATACAAAATCAGCAAACAATTGGTTCATACACTCCCACCACCAAGCTGTACAAACTACACACACCAGTGTGAAATAACCAAGCAAAATAAATTCTCCCGTTTAAGACTGGTGCTGCCTCGGACTTGAGGAAAATAACATTTTAGTCTCCCTCATTGTCCTTGGTAGCACCCAGGGACTTAGGGAGCTAAAGAAGTGTGTGGGGGTAAACTTATTGCCTTAAAGGAACAGTGTCACCAAAAAAATTTTTTTTATATCAGTTTTATGTTAGGGTTTTATTAAAAACGTTTATATTTATTTGTGTGTTTGTGTGTTTTTTTTTTCTATTTTTACACTTTTTTCTTCCCTATGGGGGCTGCCATTTTTTTTTCCATTTCTGTATGTGTCGATTAACGACACATACAGACATGGAATACGGCAGCTCCAGTCCCATAGGGACTGCGAACGGGGCCCGTTCCATCCACTATGGTGTACGCTGTGTGTGTGGGAACGGCGCATGCGCCGCTCCCACACAGTCCGATTTGAAATGCGCGCCGTCCGGCGCCATTTTCCTGTGGACCGGAAGTCGCGGCCAGGCAGTAAGATTACTACTTCCGGTCGCGGCTTCCGGACTTGTGCACATGGAGCAGCGGCAGCAGACGGAGCGGACGGACCGGAGGGAGCGGCGGCGACTGGAGCAGGTAAGTGATTTCTATGTATGTTCGTGTTTCAGTGTGTTTTACTAGTGTATGTAAACCTTCTACACTGTGTGTTAGCTTAAGAAATGGCGACACACAATGTAGGAGGTTAGACCGTTCAAACCCCTCGTTTCTCCCGGCACTAGCCAGGATAAAGGAGGGGGGATTCTGAGAGCTCACTAGAGCGAGGGATTTTTTCCCAATTTTGCAGCATAAAGCAATGTGGTTGCTTTACCACATGCAATGCTGCAATTTTGGGAATTGCTCCATCTAGTGACCAGTGCTGGGAAATATTATAAATTGAATCCAATTTACAATATTTCCTGACTCGTGAAAAAAATAAAAAAAATTAGAACAATGTTTAATCACCTACACACTAACTGTTTAACTAAAAAAAAAAAACATGTTTTGCTGGCAACACATTCCCTTTAAGGTGGTTTTACAAGGGCAGATATCTTCTGTGTTTAACCACTTTTAATGAGCGCTGATCGACAATACAGCTTGTCGATTGGCGCTCTTTTGCTCCATTCACAAGGAACAATGATCATTAGGGGGACGAAAGATGGGTTCAGGTCCCATTCTCCTGGTAACAGGGACTGTCTGCCCAGAAAACGACCTGCTGAGACATTGTTCACTCCTCTTATATGGACTGCGGATATCTTGGCTAGATGAATCTTGGACTATTGTATTATGCGGGCACACCCCTGTTCCATCAGAGAGTTCCTAGTGAATCCCTGTTTGTTGAGGTAAAAAAACCGACACTAAGTTGTCCGACTGAACTTTCACATTAAACCTCAGTAGTAGCTCTTGGAAATAAAGTAAGGCCAATCTGACTGCTCTCAATTCTCAAATGTTCAAGCATAACCCATTTTCTTCCAGTGACCAGACTCCTTGAGACCAATGCCCCTGAAGTAGTGTCCCCCATCTAAAAGCTGAGGCATCTGTTGTCAAGACAAACTGCATTTGAGGAGCAACTATTTTCCCTAGGGAGAGATTTTCTTTCAAGAGCCACCATTTCAGGGCTTATCTGCCCTGGACAGGAATGAGAACCTGACGGTCTAGAATAGATTCTTATCCCAAACTCTGAGAAGAAAGGAGCAGTCTGAAGTGACTGCTGTTACAGGTGTTACCTGAGATTTCTGGAGATTTATCAGAAAACCATGGTGTATCAGGCACCTGATAGTTCTTTGGATATGATCTAGTAGGATCATTTCAGAGGCGGCCTTGACAAAAGAGTCGCCTTGATAATAAATTAAATGCATCTCCTTAATGCGCAGGAAAATGGCCAGGACTACAGAAATCTTAGTAAAGACTCTTGGGGCTGAAGACAGGCTGAAAAGTAAAGCTGTGAACTGCAGATGCTGAAGTTAAATGTTCCCCAAATGCCCCACCCTGAGAAATTTCCTGTGATCCTTGTGAATTGGCCCATGAAGGTATGTGTCACGATCCGCCGTAGCGGAGAGGCAGCTGGCCAAGTCACAGTTTATGCAAAAGTCTATACAAGTTCAGACTGCCCATCTATTTTTAGAGTTGTGCCCCCAGCTGAGAATTCTCGTCCTGTCAGCAAGAAGGACAAAAGACTTTCCAGGAGGAATGTCTCTAATTTGCAGAGGGTTAGCAGCAATATTCCTAGAAGAATCTATAAATGTATTGAGGAGTCTCCTCAGAGTCATTGGTTTCGAAGGAGCGAGACAGGGTGTCAGCCTTCACATTCCTGTCTGCAGGACGGGAGTGAAGAAAAAATTTAAAAACAAAGACCATCTGGCTTAGCGTGGACTTAACCGTTGAGCCGACTGAAGGTATGTGAGGTTCTTGTGGTCTGTATAGATGATAATAAGATGGATAGCACCCTCCACTCCTCTAAGGCCAACTTGACGGCAAGCAATTTCCGATCCCCAATGGAATAATTGCGTTCTGCTGGGGAGAATAATTCTAAGAAGAAGCCACAAGCCACCATCTTGTCTTTAGAGTTCCATACCTACGGAAGAGGCGTCCACCTCCAGAAAGAATTGGCATAATGTAACGGTAGATCAGAGAGTGACTGTAGCAGTGGAGGCAAAACAGGGCAAACCTGTGGCAGGCAGCAGGCAGCAGGCAAGGCATTTTGGCCCCCATTGGAGGACCTCTCCAGAATTCAGTTGAGAACCGGAGCATGTAGGTGAAGCCAAGGCAGGCCCAGCAGGACTGGGTTGATGGCTTTAGGTAGAACAAGGAATGTAATCTGTTCCGAGTGAAGAGCTCCGATTTGCAGTGTCAGTGGTTTAGTGTAGAATACGACAGGATCAAGCAAGGTAGTCCATTCACAGAGGCAACCGCCATAGATCTCTCCAAATGAACTGTGACTAGATGTAGGCGATCCACTAGATCCTGCTGAATAAAGTTTGTAGCTGCTCCAGAGTCCAGATAAGCTGAGTAGGAGTGTGACGTCTCACCAGAGATGATGGTCACAGGAATGTATAATTGGGGAAGGACTTTGAGGCTTGGCGTCGTCTCACCAAGGGTTGCCTCTCCAACCAACTCTAAATACTGGAGTTTCCCGGTTTTTGTGGACATTGGCGCATGAAATGGCCTTTAAGGCCACAATACAGACACAGACCTGAAGAGCGCCTGCGCTGTTTCTCCTGCTCGGACAGTTTGATTCTGTTTACCTGCATAGGTTCCTCAGGTAGGACAACAGGAGGGTGCCAGTCTGTGGAAACGTCTCTCCCGCCGAACCTCCTGAGCATGTTCCTGGATTCTCATGTCAATCCAGATAGCCAACAGGATGAGAGCATCCAGGGTAGAAGGAAGATCGCGGGATAATAGCCAATGTTCCCCCTAAGTCTTAGCAGCTCCTGAGCGGGGCAGTTAGTGAGCAGGGCAAGTCTCCATCAATGGTGGGCAATCTGATGACCACAACTAATACCCCCAGTAAACACTAATATCACGTACTAAGTAAGAGAATAAGAAAACTTATTTTAAATTAGTTTTAATTACTTTTTTACATACTATAATATTAGAAGTCCACCAGTAAAATAGACAGTTATAAACACCAATTATAGGATGAAAGAATCCCTCTCTTACACCACTGTCCCTGTAGATAGCGCCACACAGACCCCTGTAGATAGCGCCACAAACCACCTGTAGATAGTGTCACACCCCCTCCCTGTAGATACTGCCGCACGCAGCCCCCCTGTAGATAATGCCATACAGCTCCCTTGTATATACTGCCACACAGCAATCCCCCTCCCCTTGTATATACTGCCACACAGCAATCCCCCCTCCCCTTGTATATACTGCCACACAGCAATCCCGATCACCCTTGTATATACTGCCACACAGCAATCCCCCTCCCTTTGTATATACTGCCACACAGCAATCCCCTCCCCTTGTATATACTGCCACACAGCAATCCCCCCTCCCCTTGTATATACTGCCACACAGCAATCCCACCTCCCCTTGTATATACTGCCACACAGCAATCAACCTACCTTTGTATATACTGCCACAATGCAATCTCCCCTCCCCTTGTATATACTGCTACACCGCAATCACCCCTCTCCTTGTATATACTGCCACACAGCTATCCCCCCTCCTCTTGTATATACTGTCACACGGCAATCCCCCCCCTCTCCTTGTATATACTGCCACACAGAAATTTCCCCTTCCCTTTATATATACTGCCGCACAGCAATCCCCCCTCCCCTTGTATATACTGTCACACAGCAATCCCCCCTCCCCTTGTATATATTGCCATACAGCAATCCCCCCATCCCTTGTATTTGGTGCTACACAGCAATCCCCCTAGTATATAGTGTTACACAGTCCCCCTCTCCCCTTGTATATACTGCCACACAGCAATTCCCCCCCTGTATTTTACCACACAGCCCCCTCAAAAAACAAAAGATTGTACTTATCTTGCCCAGCTCCCGCAACGGACGAAGCGCTAAACACTAATGGACCATTTGCAATACGAACATGGGAAAACTACAACAACACTCAGGCAAGGAGTGGAAGGGCAGGGTCCTTTTTATAGTCCTGGGTGGTCTGGGAAATAATTAATTAATTACATATGCACGCGCTGGCCCTTTAATGCCGGGAAATAGCGCAGACTTTGCAGGTCAGAGCGACCGGATGCGCTGACGTCTCTGGGGAAGAAGACGTCGGTGTAAAGGATCTGCCAGACACTACTTCTGTGTCGACGCCCATAGGTAATCAGTCTGCACCTGCTTCTATGTCTGTGAGACTGACTCCATCTTCCACCACCCAGGATGGCAGGCTTAGGAGTGGGAGAGCCTATCACAGCCTGGCCAGACGGAGCTAGCTCCCGCCCTCTGTCTATTTATACCTGCCTTTCCTGTTCCTCCTTTGCTTGTGATTCTTCTCTGTTGGTTTAATTGCCCTGCTGCAGCTTCTTGAACTAATGATCCTCTGCTTGTGATTGACCTTGGCTTTTCTGACCACTCTTCTGCTCTGTGTTTTTGTACCTCGCTCATCTCCTGGTTTGACTCGGCTCGTTAACCTCGCTTGTTGCTCATGGTTTTCCCGTGGGCAACTTCCCCATTTCCCTGGCTTCTTTGTACCCTTGTCTGTTTGTCTTTCGTGCACCTATTGAGTGTAGGGACCGTCACCCAGTTGTACCCCGTCGCCTAGGGCGGGTCGTTGCAAGTAGGCAGGGACTGAGTGGCGGGTAGATTAGGGCTCACTTGTCTGTTTCCCTACCCCGACATTACATAATCACAAGCCCATATACCTAGTCTACCCTGGTCCCTGACACTACTATGGACCCGCTTGAGACCCTGGCTCAGCAAATGCAGGGCCTCTCCCTACAGGTCCAGGCCCTGGCTCAGAGGGACAACCAGCCTGATGCTGCCCTGGTAGTGCCCCTCACCTCACCTCTTGAACCCCACCTCAAGTTGCCTGACCGGTTCTCAGGGGACCGGAAGACTTTTTTCTCCTTTCGGGAGAGTTGCAGGCTCTATTTTCGCTTAAAACCCCACTCCTCTGGTTCTGAGAGCCAGAGGGTGGTATAATTATGTCCCGTTCCAGGACGGGCCCCAAGAATGGGCCTTCTCCTTAGCTCCTGACGCCCCTGAACTTTACTCCGTTGATCTTTTCTTTTCTTCTCTCGGGCTCATTTATGACGAGACTGACAAGACTGCCTTTGCCGAGAGTCAGCTGGTGACCTTACGTCAGGGTAAGAGACCTGTTGAGGAGTATTGTTCTGACTTTAGGAAGTGGTGTGTAGCTTCTCGGTGGAATGACCCTGCCTTAAGGTGCCAGTTTAGATTGGGTCTGTCGAACGCCCTGAAAGACCTGCTAGTTAGCTATCCCTCTTCTGACTCCCTAGATCAGGTTATGGCTTTAGCGGTACGGCTTGACCGACGTCTCAGGGAACGACGACTTGAACGTGTTTGTGTTTTCTCCTCTGACTCCCCCATGATGCCTCCCGAGGTTCCGTTGCTTCGTTCTTCCACGGAAGACTCGGAGGTACCTATGCAACTCGGGGCCTCCGTGTCCCCCCAACAACGTAGAGAGTTCCGCAGGAAGAATGGTCTCTGCTTCTACTGTGGGGATGACAAGCATCAAGTGAACAACTGTCCTAGGCGTAAGAATAAGCAGCCGGAAGAACTTCCGTGCCTAAGTGACCATCGGGGAGGTCACTTGGGCGCACAGGTATTTCCCGTAAATATGAAACATAATAAAATCTTGCTTCCCTTTCAGGTCTCTTTTGGTGGTAGGTCTGCTACCGGCAGTGCCTTCATGGATTCAGGGTCTTCTGCTAATATTATGTCTGTGGAATTTGCTATGTCTCTAGCTATGCCATTGATTGATTTTCCTAAACCTGTCCCGGTAGTGGGTATCGACTCCACTCCTCTTGCTAATGATTATTTTACACAGCATACCCCTGTTTTTGAACTCCTTGTGGGCTCCATGCATTTGGAGCAGTGCTCTTTACTGGTGATGCAGGGATTTGGTTTTAGGCCTTCCCTGGTTGCAGTTGCATAATCCCACTTTTGACTGGAATACTGGGGATCTTACCAAACGGGGTAATGAATGCATGACCTCATGTTTTCTTGTTAATTCTATTTCTCTCCCTGAGGAGGTGAACACTCTACCTGAGTTTGTTCAGGACTTTGCTGATGTTTTCTCTAAAGAGGCCTCCGAAGTGTTACCACCTCATAGAGAATATGATTGCGCAATTGATTTGGTACCAGGAGCTAAGCTCCCGAAGGGTAGGATATTTAATCTCTCTTGTCCCGACGTGAAGCCATGAGAGAGTATATCCAGGAATGCCTGGCCAAGGGTTACATTCGCCCCTCTACTTCTCCGGTAGGTGCTGGCTTCTTCTTCGTAGGGAAGAAGGATGGTGGTCTTAGGCCATGCATTGACTACCGTAACTTGAATAAGGTCACTGTAAGGAACCAGTATCCCCTTCCTTTGATTCCTGATCTCTTTAATCAGGTTCAGGGGGCCCAATAGTTTTTCTAAGTTTGATCTACGGGGGGCGTATAACCTTATCCGCATCAAAGAGGGGGATGAGTGGAAGACTGCGTTTAACACGCCCGAAGGTCATTTAGAATACCTCGTCACGCCCTTTGGGTTGTGTAATGCTCCCACGGTCTTCCAGAATTTCATAAATGAGGTTTTAAGAGACTACCTGGGGGTATTTCTTGTAGTGAACCTTGATGACATACTTGTGTTTTCCAAGGACTGGTCCTCCCACATTGAGCATGTCAGGAAAGTGCTCCAGGCCCTTCGGGAAAACAAACTGTTTGCTAAGACCGAAAAATGTGTGTTTGGGGTGCAGGAGATACCGTTTTTGGGTCAAATCCTCACTCCTCATGAATTCCGCATGGACCCTGCCAAGGTCCAGGCTGTGGCGGAATGGGTCCAACCTGCCTCCTTGAAGGCGTTACAGTGCTTCCTGGGGTTCGCTAATTATTACAGATTTATTGCTAACTTCTCGCTCATCGCTAAGCCTCAAACCGATCTCACTCGCAAAGGTGCTGATCTCCTCCACTGGCCTCCTGAGGCTGTCCAGGCTTTTGAGGTCCTTAAGAAGTGCTTTATCTCGGCCCCAGTGCTGGTTCAACCCAACCAAATGGAGCCATTTATCGTGGAGGTTGACGCGTCCGAGGTGGGAGTGGGGGCTGTCTTGTCCCAGGGTACCAGGTCCCTCACCCATCTCTGCCCCTGTGCCTACTTCTCCAGGAAGTTTTCGCCCACTGAGAGTAACTATGATATTGGCAACCGCAAACTCTTAGCCATTAAATGGGCATTTGAAGAGTGGCGCCACTTCCTGGAGGGGCTAGGCACCAGGTTACGGTCCTTACCGACCACAAGAATCTGTTTTTCCTAGAATCTGCCCGGAGGCTAAACCCGAGACAAGCTCGATGGGCGTTATTTTTTACCAGATTCAACTTTTTGGTCACCTATAGGGTTGGGTCTAAAAATATTAAGGCTGATGCACTGTCGCGTAGCTTCATGGCCAGCCCTCCTTCGGCGGAAGATCCTGCTTGTGTTTTGCCTCCAGGTATAATCATTTCCTCTATTGATTCTGATTTAGTCTCTGAAATTGCGGCTGATCAAGGTTCAGCTCCCGGGAACCTTCCCGAGAACAAGCTGTTTGTTCCCCTGCAATTCCGGCTAAGGGTACTTAGGGAAAATCATGACTCTGCACTATCTGGCCATCCAGGCATCCTGGGTACCAAGCACCTCATTGCCAGAAACTATTGGTGGCCTGGGTTGCTCAAAGACGTTAAGGCCTACGTCGCCGCTTGTGAAGTTTGTGCTAGGTCCAAGACTCCCAGGTCCCGACCAGCGGGCTTATTATGTTCTTTGCCCGTTCCCCAGAGACCTTGGACCCATATCTCCATGGATTTCATCACCGATTTGCCTCCATCTCAAGGCAAGTCGGTGGTGTGGGTTGTAGTAGACCGCTTCAGTAAGATGTGCCCCTTTGTGCCCCTCAAGAAACTACCCAATGCTAAGACGTTAGCTACCTTGTTTGTCAAACACATCCTGCGTCTCCATGGGGTCCCTGTCAATATTGTTTCTGACAGAGGGGTACAATTTGTTTCATTGTTTTGGAGAGCCTTCTGTAAAAAGTTGGAGATTGATCTGTCCTTCTCCTCTGCCTTCCATCCTGAAACTAATGGCCAAACTGAGAGGACTAATCAGTCTCTAGAACAATATTTAAGGTGTTTTATCTCTGACTGTCAATATGATTGGGTCCCATTCATTCCCCTCACCGAATTTTCCCTTAATAACCGGGTCAGTAACTCGTCAGGGGTCTCCCCCTTTTTCTTCAATTTTGGGTTTAATCCACGGTTCTCCTCCGTTTCACCTGGTAGTTCCAACAATCCCGAGGTAGATGTCATTCATCGGGAACTGTGCACAGTCTGGGCCCAGGTTCAGAAGAACCTAGAGGAGTCCAAGAGCATACAAAAGACTCAGGCATGTAGAAGACGTTCTGCTAACCCCTTGTTTGTGGTCGGGGGTCTGGTGTGGCTATCGTCAAAAAATTTGCGCCTTAAAGTCCCGTCCAAGAAGTTTGCTCCCCGGTTTATAGGGCCATACATGGTCATTGAAGTCCTTAACCCTGTCTCCTTCCGACTGGAGTTGCCGCCGTCTTATCGAGTACACAACGTGTTTCATGCCTCCCTCCTTAAACACTGCTCCCCGTCCTTGGCTCCCTCGAGGAAACCTCCGGTCCCTGTTCTCACCCCTGAGGGGGTAGAATTCAAGGTGGCCAAGATTGTGGACAGCAGGATGGTCCAAGGCTCCCTCCAGTACCTGGTCCATTGGAGTGGATACGGGCCTGAGGAGAGGACTTGGGTACCCGCCCGGGATGTTCACGCTGGGGTATTGCTCAGGAGGTTCCACCTTCGTTTCCCTTAATAAACCAGGTCCATCTAGAAAGGGTCCGGTGGCCCCTCATAAAAGGGGGGGTACTGTAAAGGATCTGCCAGACACTACTTCTGTGTCGACGCCCATAGGTAATCAGTCTGCACCTGCTTCTATGTCTGTGAGACTGACTCCATCTTCCACCACTCAGGATGGCAGGCTTAGGAGTGGGAGAGCCTATCACAGCCTGGCCAGATGGAGCTAGCTCCCGCCCTCTGTCTATTTATACCTGCCTTTCCTGTTCCTCCTTTGCTTGTGATTCTTCTCTGTTGGTTTCCTGGCCCTGCTGCAGCTTCTTGAACTACTGATCCTCTGCTTGTGATTGACCTTGGCTTTTCTGACCACTCTTCTGCTCTGCGTTTTTGTACCTCGCTCATCTCCTGGTTTGACTCGGCTCGTTCACCTCGCTTGTTGCTCACGGTTTTCCTGTGGGCAACTTCCCCATTTCCCTGGCTTCTTTGTACCCTTGTCTGTTTGTCTGTCGTGCACCTATTGAGTGTAGGGACCGTCGCCTAGTTGTACCCCGCCACCTAGGGCGGGTCATTGCAAGTAGGCAGGGACTGAGTGGCGGGTAGATTAGGGCTCACTTGTCTGTTTCCCTACCGCGACATTACAGTCGGCCACAGGAAGGAGGTCTGTGGTCTGCAGGTAAGGGGAGGCTGCCATTACAGTATGTGTCCTTCAAATCCAACTTGGCCATAAAATCTCCTATCTGAATAATCACTTTCACTCATCTCAAAGACCATGCTAAACTTTTTTTGAAGAGATTTGTTGAGTTCTCTGAGGTCTATGATAAAACAACAACTGTTCTCTGGCTTTGGCACAGAAAATACATGGTAATAAAACCCTGTGAGAGTGAAGTGGAACAAATTCCAAGTCACCTTTTCTTAGAAACTTGTCCATTAAGGCAGAGACTTGAGGATTTCTCCCTGAGTTTACTTTGTACCTTGCTGGAGGAGGAGAGGCAAATTCTAGGTGGTAACCATACTGAATGGTTTTCAGGACCTAAAGATCTGAAGAAGATTCTTACCGGGCTGGAAAAAATCACATAAACTAGCTCCAACCGAAGGATCTGAACGCTTTGAGACAAAAATTGTTCGTGGTGCTAGTATTTCCTGGCTTCTGACCCATAGCAGATACACTTAGTTTTTCAAACCTGAAATCTCTTTTTTCATTTGAACTAAAAGGTATTCTGAATCTCTTAGGAGAATATCTTCTATTACTCCTGAATAAAGATGGATTCTTTAAGGTGCTTGGGAACAGATGACCCTTATCCTCAATTACAGATGTCAGAATTTTTGAAAGTCGATCACCAAAGAAATGTCTCAGTTTATAGGGCAGTGAAAAAAAAATTTTTATTTTTTTTTGGTGACGTGTCTCCAATCCATGGTTTGAGCTAGCTTGGAGTGCCTACTTCAATATAGTTTTTTTTACTGACTAATCCAGATCCTTAATGCACGAGTCACAGAAGTAGAGGCAATGGAAGACTTGCAGAGAGCTAAAGAAAAACATCTCTTAAAGTAATGAGGAATCATGTGTAGGAATTTTCTTGACTGCTTCGAGACTGCCACGTCAACTTTTGGAGGTGCATCCATGGTTCTGAGAAGTTTTCTTTCAGTTTATAGATAGATTTGAAATTACTTCAAACATCTGATCTCTTGTCCGGCTTGTTCCACACCTCTTTAAAGAGGCTCTGTCACCAGATTTTGCAACCCCTATCTGCTATTGCAGCAGATAGGCGCTGCAATGTAGATTACAGTAACGTTTTTATTTTAAAAAAACGAGCATTTTTGGCCAAGTTATGACCATTTTTGTAGTTATGCAAATGAGGCTTGCAAAAGTCCAAGTGGGTGTGTTTAAAAGTACAAGTCCAAGTGGGTGTGTATTATGTGCGTACATCGGGGCGTTTTTAATACTTTCACTAGCTGGGCGCTCTGATGAGAAGTAACATCCTCTTCTCTTCAGAACGCCCAGCTTGTGACAGTGCAGATCTGTGACGTCACTCACAGGTCCTGCATCGTGACGGCCACATCAGCACCAGAGGCTACAGCTGATTCTGCAGCAGCATCAGCGTTTGCAGGTAAGTCGATCTTACCTGCAAACGCTGATGCTGCTGCAGAATCAGCTGTAGCCTCTGGTGCCGATGTGGCCGTCACGATGCAGGACCTGTGAGTGACGTCACAGGTCTGCACTGTCAGAAGCTGGGCGTTCTGAAGAGAAGAGGATGTTACTTCTCTTCACAGCGCCCAGCTAGTACAAGTATTAAAAACGCCCCGATGTACGCACATAATACACACCCACTTGGACTTGTACTTTTAAACACACCCACTTGGACTTTTGCAAGCCTCATTTGCATAACTACAAAAATGGTCATAACTTGGCCAAAAATGCTCGTTTTTTTAAAATAAAAACGTTACTGTAATCTACATTGCAGCGCCGATCTGCTGCAATAGCAGATAGGGGTTGCAAAATCTGGTGACAGAGCCTCTTTAAAGGACGAGTGTCGCGAATTATTTGTTTGTGTTTTACTTTTTTTTCTTTTTTAACTTTTTCTTGTGAATGGGGGCTGCCATTTTTTTTCCATCTCTGTATGTGTCGATTAACGACACATACAGACATGGAATACAGCACATACAGCCCCGTAGTGAATGCGAACGGGGCCCGTTCCATCCACTATGCTGTACGCCGTCTGTGTGGGAACGGCGCATGCGCCGCTGCCACACAGTCCAAATTGAAGGTCTTCGGCCTAGCGACGTCCGGCGCCATTTTCTTGTGGACCGGAAGCCGCGGCCGGACAGTAAGATTACTACTTCCGGTCGCGGCTTCCGGACTTGTGCACTTGGAGCGGAGGGAGCTGACGGAGCGGACGGACCGGAGGGAGCGGCGGCGGCAGGAGCAGGTAAGTTAGGTCTGTGTATGTACGTGTTTTAGTGTGTGATTACTACTGTATGTAAACCTACTACACTGTGTGTTAGCTCAAAAAATGGCGACACACAGTGTAGCAGGTTTGACCGTTCAATCCCCTCCTTTCTCCTGGCACTAGCCAGGATAAAGGAGGGGGGATTCTGTGAGCTCACTAGAGCGAGTGTGTATTCTCAAATTTTGCAGCATAAAGCAATGTGGTTGCTTTACCACATGCCAATGCTGCAATTTTGGGAATTGCTCCATCTAGTGACCAGCACTGGGAAATGTTATAAATTAGAATCTAATTTATAATATTTCCTGACTCGTGAAAAAATTAAAAAAATTAGAACAATGTTTAATCACTTATACACTAACTGTTTAACTAAAAAAAAAAAAAAAAAACTTTTTCACAACAGGATGACAAAGAAAGACTTTTCATTTAACACAAGGAAAATAAAATAGACTATGTTTACTGTCCTTTGGAACCTATTCTTCCTCAACCTCAACAGTCTTATTCTCTAAATTACTTAATTTAGTGGCATGTCCTGAATACAAGAATCAGAAGGGGCAAAGGTGGCCAGGCATCTGGGATCATCAGAAGAGTAGGAGGAAATATATTCAAAACGCATCATCTTCTTAGGTTTAGAAGTGAATTTTAGTTCTGGAAAAGTCTCCATAAGCTGGGATTTAAACTAGTTAAAAAAACTTTTAGCCCCAGTCTGTAATAGATCTTCCTGTGGAGTGGTACTGTTTTTGCAGATTTGATCTGGAGCTTCCTCAGAGAGGGGCTGACTACAGGAGATGCAGAGTCTGTGCTTAGACTTTCTTTTTCTCTTCCCAGAAGGACCAGAGGATTAGCTGGACATCTGAAAAAAAAACATATTTAGACAGAACAAACAAACTCAGCCCGCAACAGCAAGGCATAAGAGGGACCTGACAATCCAGCTACCTTAAATGCAGGGGACACTCTGCTGTCCAGCAAGTACCACATTACTTACAGGGCGAGATCTATTTTTACAACTGGCGGGGAAAAAAAACCCGCCCTGATAGCCTGCTGATGCCGTAGGTCTACAGCAGCCTCGCTTGACGCAGTTCTCTTACCTCAGAGCCAAGCGCTAGCTAGTGACACTAACGCATGCACAGAGGGAAGAAGCGGTCCTGGCAGGTAGCTGGCGCTCAGCGTTTTCAACGCACTTCCCAGTGACGCAGGTACCAGTGGACTGTGTAGATAATTGGTGAGACTCAGACAGCACAGAGGAGGATAGATCTGTGACTCAGTACAAGTGGCAGGCATCCCCGACCTGCGATCTTCACCTTAGCACGTACAAACTAAAACTCTTAGTTGCGATGGAGAAAACAATCCATGTAAGTAACCTAACAAAAAAAAAATAATATATATATATATATATTGCTGCTTAGTAGCCAGAGGCTACCTGTCCCAGGTAGGACAGCAGGGCCGGACTGGACATCTGGCAGTTCTGGCAAATGCCAGATGGGCTGGTGCACAGTGGGCTGGTTGGCTGCCACCCACACAGACTTTATTACTTATAGCTACGGTCTAAAACCTATTCACTCTGGGTATCTGTTCAAGCTTATGGCATGGTGTAGAAGAGTGATTAGGTTGGCTGCCTCTGTACTGTACAATCAAGAAGCAGAGAGGAAGCTGTGCTTCCTCTCCCCAGAAGGAAAGAGCATGCCATTAAGTCCAGCATTGGTTAGTTCAATGTTTGGTCTGTAAGGATAGTGCCACATTGGCAGATTTTACAGACCTTTTTAGATAAAAGAAAGAGAGAAGGCACTGCTGAGCGGTTGCTGCATTCTGAGGCAATAAGCTGCCACGGGACTTGACATGAGAGTGGCTCAGCAGTGCGACTTTCTCTATTACTGTCTGAAGTAAATCAACACCTGCCAGTACTGGCACGGAAATTAGGCTCTGTTTGCATCTGCGGCAGAGCCTGTCGCAGTTTTTGGCAGATTTGACGAGAATATTGCTACAGGCTGCATTATTTTTCACTTCAAAACGATGGACACACCGAAACACAAAACCACCATTATAATTCAATGTCCTAGTTTTGAATGGCGCATATGCGGCAAGTGTCCTAGGTGTATTCCAGGTTATTCATGTGTACTGTACAGTATATGGTGGCATTATTCATGTGTACGGTATATAGTGGTATTATTCATGTGTACAGTATATATAGCAGCATTATTCATGTGTACAGTATATATGGCAGCTTTATTCATGTGTACAATATACAGTGCCCATCAAAAGTTCAGGAACACACTCATAACTTTTGAACGGCTCGAGGTAGAGGGTTGAAATTTAGTGGCATTTAATGGGGTCATAAAATCTACCAGTCAACGCCAAAAAAAAAACACCCCCACCCTCATGGGGCAGCAAAATCTTAAATGGCACGGGATGTCGAGTGGGGGGAGCTCATTTAAAAGCTCTTTTCAATACAAAAACTATGCTGCAAACGATTTTGAGCTAGGAATTTTTTTCGCAGAGATATTTAACGTTAAAGTTATCATCTTCATTATCGGCTACCGCCAGTGTTAGCATTACCCAAGATGTACTGCACGGAGGTTGCACGGTTGGATTTACATCTCATCGGGGAGCTAGATTAATGTGAGTCCCCTTGCCTCTCACTTTTGTGTGTGTGTGTGTGCGTGCGTGCGTGTGTGTACACAGCCCGAGATAAGGACACCGGGGCTCGTCATTCCCCCGGTATTTAACGACTCCAAACCCTCTCTCTGCCCTGTGTGTGTGTGTGTTGTCCGGCCAACCAAAGCAAGACCGAGGACATGTATTATGTGTATTAGTACAAACATAACAATTACTGTATTAAATCAAATGTTCGAACTGATGTCCTTCAACAACTTGACAGTGTCCTAAGCGAACGTAAAACGTGTCAATAACGTTATTTATAACATCTGGTGTGATTGAATTCAAAATGTTCACTATTCTTTCCCAAAGCTCGTCTAAGTTTGCGATCCTAGGCTCATAGACTTTACTTTTTAAATACCCCCAGTAAAAAAAAAGTCTAATGGGGTCAAATCTGGTGATCTCGGTGGCCATTCTATCAGGCCTCTTCTACCAATCCATTGATCAGGAAAATTATCGTTCAGAAGATTTCGAGCTCGCAGAGAAAAATAAGCCGGAGCTCCATCCTGCTGATACCAAACGTTTACGAAAAGCTTCTCCAGCAATATTTTGAATAGACGGTATCACTTGGTTTCTTAGCAAATTGCAGTAATTTTCTGCATTTATGTTTCCTTCAATGAAAAACGGTCCTACAATATGATTGAGCGATATTGTGGCCCAAACGTTCACTTTCTGAGGATACTGGATATAACTGTCTCTCATCCAATGTGGATTTTCGTCTGCCCAATACCTCATGTTCTGTCGATTTACAGAACCGTTTAGTTCAAACGTAGCTTCATCCGAAAAACAGGTGCAGTTGAAAATATGATGATTATCATCAAATCGTGTCATCATTGTATCGCAAAATTACACTCTTCTGTCATAATTATCTTCGGATAGCTCCTGAACTAGACGTATTTTCTAAGGATGATAATGATGCCTCTTCAAAATTCGACGGACTGATGTGGCGCTGATATGATTTTGTTGTGCTCCACTCGAGACAGATGTATGAGGATTGTCATGTACAGTAAGCAGAGCATCTAAAGCGTTTTCATCATTACTAGCATGTTTGGGTCTTCCGGATCTTGGTGCGTCTTTAATTGAACCGGTTATTTCGAAACGATGAACAGTTCTTTTAACAGTTGACAATGAATTTGGATCACGGATAGGATAAGAGGCATTGTATAAAGCCGCTACTTCTCAATAGGATCTTATTTTTTTCTTCGCCATACCCTATCATCATCAATAAAGTGATCCTTTCCGTTTCGGTCAAATGCATTTTGTGATATGACAATAGAAATGTACAAAAATTAAAATTACTCTCCGAATTAGCGCTCTCTGAAATTCACAAGCGACTACCGAAATGTGTACACATAAATCATGTTACAATCGTAGACAAGGTCCATTTTGTACCGCCCAGGCCGATTGTAATAATACGTAATTTAAAGTCACCTTGATGTGACATTCCCAAGCTCACACACATACGCCCACGCGCCCACACACATTTAGGATTTTACCCGCGTGGTACATTTTGGGTACTGCTAACACCGGCGGGAGCCGATAATGAAGATGATAATTTTAAAGTTAAATATCTTGGCATTAACTGGTAGATTTTATGACCCCATTAAATCCCACCAAATTTCAACCCTCTACCTCGAGCCGTTCAAAAGCTATGAAGGTGTTCCGGAACTTTTGGTGGGCACTGTATAGTGATGCTATTTATGTATACAGTACATATGGTGGCATTATTCATATTTATAGTGTATATAGCAGTATTCATTTGTACGGTATATATGTTGGCATCATTCATAGTGGCGGCATTGTTTATGTACATAGGGACATTTCAAGTGCATAGTATATATGATGCCATTATTAATTTGTACACTATATATGACTACATTGTTAGTGTGTACAGTACATAGCGGCATTATTTAGAATATGTTGAATTTGGGTAGTGACGATTACTGAAATATTAATTTCATCCACCTAATAATTAAACTTTTAGTGATCGGAGGGGGTCGCAGTGCTCAGAACCCCACCAATCAATACTTCTGACAAGTTTTTTCAAAGTTTAGTTACCCTTTAAGAATATATGTGTGTAATAAATTGTATACATTGTACACTACCAGGATATACAATGTGTCTGTAATTTATTTATGAAATTTATTTTGGACAGTAAGGATAACTGAAGAATTTTTGAAAGTTGAAAGTACCCTTTAATATTTCTGAAGTATTTTATTTATAACTAGAAATTTAATTTCTGGATATCGACACCACTGACTCATCAACATCAGGTCCCCATTCTTGCTGCTATGACGGAGAATCAGACACCATTCCTGTATGAGAGTTGTGACCGGTATATACATTCAGCCCATCATATGCTGTTCCAATTTAGCAGTTTTGTGGGATTTACTGATTTATGAAATATCTGAGTAGAGGAACAGGAAGACAATAATGAGGATCAGAAACAATGTGCAATGATTTTGTATAACTGGTAGGTGGGTGGGCAACTGCGCAAACATATTGCATGGACAGTAAGTGGGCCTGTGTGCTTTAAAATGCCAAGGATGATTTTATGTCCCAGTCCGGCCCTGTAGGATGGTATAAAAACGATCATGCCGGTGACTGGGTGTGGTTGATATCGCTTGGTTGTGGCAGTATATTATCCAATTGTTTGCTGCTTTGTATGTTCTCTCCTATGGCGGTAGTACAATAGAATACCCTTCATGCTGCTGAGGACGAAAAAGGAATAGGGAATTTTAATAGTTGTTTTTTTGCTATCAAATTTTTCCTTACAACTTGTACCCCAGAAGGTCAGAAAAGACCTTTGGTGGACATGATGTTTTTACTTTCTCTACTAGGTGCTCAGCTGCCTAATTACCAATGCCAGCGCTATTCTGAAGCACTATGTTACGGCACTGCAGAATAAATACTCATAACATAACACCAGGGGCGTAACTAGGAAAGACTGGCTCCCATAGCAAACTTTTGACTGGTGCCCCCCCTCCCATGGGTGTCACACAACCCCTACTTGTAGATAGCGCCTTTTTTACAGCCCCCCCTGTAGATAGCGCCATACAGCCCCCCTGTAGATAACGCCATACAGCCCCCCTGTAGATAACGCCATACAGCCCCCTGTAGATAACGCCATACAGCCCCCTTTATAGATAGCACCATACATCCCCCTGTAGATAACGCTATACAGTCCCCCTGTAGATAACGCTCTACAGCCGCCTCTGTAGATAATGCCATACAGCCCCCACTGTAGAGAACGCCATACAGCGCCCTCCTGTAGATAACGCCATACAGCCCCCCCTATAGATAACACCATACAGCCCCCCTGTAGAGAATGCTATACAGCCCCCTCTGTAGATAACGCCATACAGCCCCCCTGTAGATAACACCATACAGCCCCCTGTAGATAACGCCATACAGACCCCTTTGTAAATAGCGCCATACAGCCCCCTGTAGATAACGCCATACATCCCCCCTGTAGATAGCGCCATACAGCCCCCCCTGTAGATAGCACCATACAGCCCCCCTGTAGATAACGCCATACAGCCCCCCTGTAGATAACGCTCTACAGCCCCCTCTGTAGATAACGCCATACAACCCCCTGTAGATAACGCCATACAGCCCCCCTGTAGATAACGCCATACAGCCCCCCTGTAGATAGCGCCATACAGCCCCCCCTCTAGATAGCGCCATTCAGCCCCCCTGTAGGTAATGCCACACAGCCCCCCCTATAGGTAACGCTATACAGCCCCTGTAGGTAACGCCATACAGCCCCCCCTGTAGGTAACGCTATACAGCCCCCCTGTAGGTAGCGCCATACAGCCCCCCTGTAGGTAACGCCATACAGCCCCCCTGTAGGTAACGCCATACAGCCCCCCTGTAGGTAACGCCATACAGCCCCAACCCCCCAAAAAATCTGATCTATAGTGTGTCCTACAAAAGACATGTATCCCCTATCCACAGGATAGGGGATACATGTGTGATCGCTGGCAGCGATAGGGAGAACGGGGACCCCCGAAAGTCCCCCGAAGTTCTTCATGACTAACTTCTGACTTCCAGAGTCTGCGCAGCTCAATAAAAATGAAAGGAGCGCTGGTCACGCATGCGCACAAGTGCGACCGGCGCTCCATTCATTTATACGGAGCTGCTGACACAGACCCCGGAAGTCCGAGGTTTCTCATGGAGAACTTCAGGGGACTTTTGGTCCCCCGTTCTCCCTATCGCTGCCAGAGATCACACATGTATCCCCTATCCTGTGGATAGGGGACACATGTCTTTTGTAGGAACAACCCCTTTAATGGCAGAGCGGGGAGATACCTCCCTGCTCTGCCGTAGTGTTCAGTGGCGTCGCGCTGTAGTAGCCATAGCAGCAGCTAGCGGAGCATCCGGCCATGGTGGGGGCCCGTGCCGGCGGGCAACACGGGCCCCCTCATGCCGCGGACCCCGTAGCAGCCGCTACGGCTGCTACAGCGGTAGTTACGCCACTGCATGACACGTATGGGCGGTCTTTAAGGGGTTAAATGACCATTGTAGTGTAAATAAAAAACTAAACGAGTAATATTTTAAAATATTGCCGATGCCACTATAACATGCAACACCTGCCCTCATCGATACTGCTTTAGGGTAAGACCACGCAATGCAGCCAAAACACATCATGCGGTTTAACACTGGCACAGTGTTTAAATGACTTAATTTATGCATGTTTTTGCAGGCAAATAGCAAGCGGTACCTATGTGTGGCCGTACCATTTTGATGCATCACAAAGTAGTACTCCAGACATAATTAGGAAGTCATACAGTTCTCACTTGATGACTATGTTTTGACTTAGTGCATGCCCACTAGTATATAATTATATAGTGGGTCCAGGAGCATATCAACACAGAAATATATGTAATTATGTTGTAAACTAGAGTCACCTATTATAACCACAGCAGGCTAACTGTCATTAACTAACGTAACAAAATGCAGTCAGTCTCTTTTTAAATTCTTCTTGCTGAGCCTAAAATCCTATAACTGTGAGCAATAACACTCAAATGTTCAACAAATTTTAATACTGTATATTAATAGGGCCATAAATACAAATCCTTTTCTAAAAGGAGTCCTGACAGTTATCAGCTGATAACCACAGATCCATCAAATTAAACCGCTGCAGATCAGCTGATAGGGCAAATGGAAAGGGGTTATCTTAAATTAAATATAATTATTTTTTTTTGTAATTCTTTATTTAAAGAAAAAATATTCACAGAAATTGCAAAAGGAATACAGAATGGAAAAAATAAACGGGAAGAGGGGTAGACACATAATCGAAAATTCATCATAACAAGATACAATCTCACAATGAATCTCAAGCATATGAATAAACATGAATTATGCGTATGTAAAACACATTTTTGTCATAACATGTGAAAAATCTGGTCATTCGCCTAAATCGGGTATATCAAGAGCATAAACAACATGCATGAAGGCTGACATTGCATTACTACCAGGAGTAATCATGGTGCCTACTAATCAGAAAATAAAGGAATGAAAAGGGGAAGGAACGAAATAGACGGGGTGAAAAAGAAAAAAGAAGAGAGATAACCCAGACAGGCGAGCAAAGGCTAATACATATGACTGTGACCTATCCAAAGTTTTTCCTGCGCAACCTCCAGTTCCTCATTCACACCCCAGACCTAGGGGTTAATCGCACAAAATTCTGGAGAACTACGAAAGTCCAGCTACTTCTGCCAGATCTGAAGGTGAGAGTCGGAGCGCTGATGAACGAGAGCTATCGACTCATGAATCATGAATATGTGATATTTCCCTAACCCACTCTGACACTGTGGGGACAATGCTACTTTTCCAATGTCGTGGAATCACCGTCCTGGCTGCTACCAGTGGGTAGCCCAACAGCGTACGGGACAGAACCTTAGTGGCACCCGAAATGATGGATAGGAGCAATACGGTTGGACAATCATCCAAATTTATATCAAGGATGGTCTTAATCAGAGAGATTATCGAATCCCAGAATGGGCGAAGTAACTGGCGCTCCCACCATATATGAGTCATCGTTCCCCTCAACTGTCCACAACGCCAACACCGATCAGACGTACAAGGGTATATCCTGTGCAGGACAGCAGGAACTTTATACCATCTGGACAAAATTTTAAAATTAGTTTCTTGCGCCTTACATGAAATTGAGAATCTATGGCACAAAGTAAACGCTTTAGACCAGTCTTCGGGCAGAATAGATACATCTACTTCTTTTTCCCAGCTAAGTGCATAAGAGGGTTTCAGTTCCCTCTTCTCATCTAACAAGAGACCGTAGACCAGAGCTATCGTTTTTGACGTTGCGGAGGGCGAGGAGATCAAACGCTCAAAAGGAGTAAATTCCCTAAGCAAGTGAAGGGGTTGTTTACATTTGTTAAAGTAGTGCTGTAGCTGGAGATAGTTCCACCTTGACCTTGAAGACCTAGAATCGACTGGCACTAATTCCTCATAATGTTGCAGTTGGCCCGATACCAGAACATTTTTAAATGTGAAACCCTTTCCAGTGTCCCGTCCAGTTCTACCCAAAAAGGAGGACTGTAAGCCCGGGGCAAAATCCTTATTTCCCACGATCGCCGTCAGTGGTCCATCTCTAGAGAATAGACCAGTCTGAGTAAATTAAATATAATTCTGATATTGTATATAATTTGGCCAATATGCTGTATTATATTGGTACTATATGGTAGAATAATTATGGCGGTATAATATGGAAGCTGCTTTCCAGTATTATGTGAGCTGCATATGGCAGTTTTATATGGACATTGTATGGAAGTATTGTGGGAGCACAATATAATACTATGTTGTGGACACTATAAATTGGTGCCATTGGATACTAAATGGCGCTATTATTTAGGCATTACACCGTGTTCCAAATTGTTATGCACATTGGATTTAAGTGTCATAAACATTTAATTATTAGTTTTTCAATGAAACTCATGGATGGTATTGTGTCTAAGGCTGGGTTCACACGACCTATTTTCAGACGTAAACGAGGCGTATTATGCCTCGTTTTACGTCTGAAAATAGGGCTACAATACGTCGGCAAACATCTGCCCATTCATTTGAATGGGTTTGCCGACGTACTGTGCAGACGACCTGTTATTTACGCGTCGTCATTTGACAGCTGTCAAACGACGACGCGTAAAAATACAGCCTCGTCAAAAGAAGTGCAGGACACTTCTTTGGACGTTTTTGGAGCTGTTTTCTCATAGACTCCAATGAAAACAGCTCCAAAAACGGACGTAAAAAACGCCGCAAAAACGGCGCGGAAAAACGCCACGAAAAATGCGAGTTGGTCAAAAAACGTCTGAAAAGCAGGGTCTGTTTTCCCTTGAAAACAGCTCTGGATTTTCAGACGTTTTTGGTCACTACGTGTGCACATACCCTTAGGGTATGTTCACACGGCCAAATTTCAGACGTAAACGAGGCGTATTATGCCTCGTTTTACGTCTGAAAATAGGGCTACAATACGTCGGCAAACATCTGCCCATTCATTTGAATGGGTTTGCCGAAGTACTGTGCAGACGACCTGTTATTTACGCGTCGTCGTTTGACAGCTGTCAAACGACGACGCGTAAAAATACAGCCTCGTCAAAAGAAGTGCAGGACACTTCTTTGGACGTTTTTGGAGCTGTTTTCTCATAGACTCCAATGAAAACAGCTCCAAAAACGGACGTAAAAAACGCCGCGAAAACGGCGTGAAAACGCCGCGAAAAATGCGAGTTGGTAAAAAAACGTCTGAAAAGCAGGGTCTGTTTTCCCTTGAAAACAGCTCTGGATTTTCAGACGTTTTTGTTGACTACGTATGAACATACCCTTAGGCTGGGTTCACACGACCTATTTTCAGACGTAAACGAGGCGTATTATCCCTCGTTTTACGTCTTAGGGTATGTTCACACGGCCTATTTACGGACGTAAATCGGGCGTTTTTGCCCCGAATTACGCCCGTAAATAGCGCCTCAATAGCGCTGACAAACATCTGCCTATTGAAATCAATGGGCAGACGTTTGTCTGTTCACACGAGGCGTATATTTACGCGCCGCTGTCAAATGACGGCGCGTAAATAGACGCCCGCGTAGAAGAAGTGACCTGTCACTTCTTTGGCCGTAATTGGAGCCGCTATTCATTGACTCCAATGAATAGCAGCGCTAATTACGGCCGTAATTGACGCGGCGTTCAAGCGCCTGCACATGCCGGTATGGCTGAAATTACGGGGATGTTTTCAGGCTGAAACATCCCCGTAATTTCAGCCGTTACGGACCCCCGCCGTGTGAACATACCCTGAAAATAGGGCTACAATACATCGGCAAACATCTGCCCATTCATTTGAATGGGTTTGCCGACGTACTGTGCAGACGACCTGTTATTTACGCGTCGTCGTTTGACAGCTGTCAAACGACGACGCGTAAAAATACAGCCTCGTCAAAAGAAGTGCAGGACACTTCTTTGGACGTTTTTGGAGCTGTTTTCTCATAGACTCCAATGAAAACAGCTCCCTGAGGGTATGTGCACACGTAGTGACCAAAAACGTCTGAAAATCCAGAGCTGTTTTCAAGGGAAAACAGACCCTGCTTTTCAGACGTTTTTTGACCAACTCGCATTTTTCGTGGTGTTTTTCGCGCCGTTTACGCGGCGTTTTTTACGTCCGTTTTTGGAGCTGTTTTCATTGGAGTCTATGAGAAAACAGCTCCAAAAACGTCCAAAGAAGTGTCCTGCACTTCTTTTGACGAGGCTGTATTTTTACGCGTCGTCGTTTGACAGCTGTCAAACGACGACGCGTAAATAACAGGTCGTCTGCACAGTACGTCGGCAAACCCATTCAAATGAATGGGCAGATGTTTGCCGACGTATTGTAGCCCTATTTTCAGACGTAAAACGAGGCATAATACGCCTCGTTTACGTCTGAAAATAGGTCGTGTGAACCCAGCCTTAGGGCTCTTTGGATTATTGTAATCAATCTCAGACACCTGTGATAATTAGTTTGCCACGTGTGTCCAATCAAAGGAAAACTACTAAAGAGGGACGTTCCACATTATTAAGCAGGCCACAGGTTTCAAGCAATATGGGAAAGAAAAAAGATCTCTCTGCTGCCGAAAAGCGTGAAATAGTGCAATACCTTGAACAAGGTATGAAAACATTGGATATTTCAAGAAAACGTAAGCGTGATCATCGTACTGTGAAAAGATTTGTGGCTGATTCAGAGCACAGACGGGTTTGATCAGATAAAGGTATAGTGAGGAAGGTTTCTGCCAGACAAATTAATAGGATTAGGAGAGCAGCTGCTAAAATGCCATTGCAAAGCAGCAAACAGGTATTTGAAGCCGCTGGTGCCTCTGGAGTCCCGCGAACCTCAAGGTGTAGGATCCTCCAGAGGTTTGCAAGTGCGCATAAAGCTATTATTTGGCCACCCCTAAACAATGCTCACAAGCAGAAACGGTTGCAGTGGGCTCAGAAATACATGAAGACTAATTTTCAAACCATGTTGTTTACTCATGAGTGCCGTGCAACCCTGGATGGTCCAGATGGATGGAGTAGTGGATATTTGGTGAATGGCCACCATGTCCCAACAAGGCTGCGATGTCAGCAAGGAGGTGGCGGAGTCATGTTTCGGGCTGGAATCATGGGGAGAGAGCTGGTAGGCCCCTTTAGGGTCCCTGATGGTGTGAAAATTACCTCTGCAAAGTACGTAGAGTTTATGACTCACTACTTTCTTCTGTGGTACAAAAAGAAGAACCGTGCCTTCCGTAGCAAAATTATCTTCATGCATGACAATGCACCATCTCATGCTGCAAAGAATACCTCTGTGTCATTGGCTGCTATGGGCATAAAAGGAGAGAAACTCATGGTGTGGCCCCCATGTTCCCCTGGCCTCAACCCTATTGAGAACCTTTGGAGCATCCTCAAGCAAAATATCTATGAGGGTGGGAGGCAGTTCACATCAAAACAGAAGCTCCGGGAGGCTATTCTGACATCCTGCAAAGATATTCAAGCAGAAACTGTCCAAATACTCACAAATTCAATGGATGCAAGAATTGTGAAGGTGATATCAAAGAAGGGGTCCTATGTTAACATGTAACTTGGCCTGCTAAGTTTTTTTTGATTGAAAGAGCTTTTGATTTCTGTAAATATGACCTCCTGATGCTGCAAATTCAACAAATTACCATTTTAGTTCTCTTTACAACATTTAAAATGTTTTGATCTCTGTTGTGCATAATAATTTGAAACAGTGCATTTTGAGTTTTTAACTTCTAAAAATAAATCTGTTATCATTAGGAGATTTGTTCAATAAAATTTGCATTATACTCCAACCGTTGATGGCTTGAAGATTATACTGACTGTCATTTGCATCGACTATTTAGGAAAATGAGCGAAAAATAAAATTTGCATAATAATTTGGAATGCGGTGTATATGGTGCCAATATTTGAGCACCAATTGGCAGTATTGTGTGGGAACTGTGTGAAAGTATTATTTTGCATTGGATGTACTATAGGGTCCTACAGTTATTTGCCCATAGATCCATTTTCCCTAAAACACGCCTTGCAGCCCCAAAACATTACACCCAGTGTAGGCAACCTTTTTTGTATAGTGTGTGGATAAAAAAACAAAAACAATGATGAAGTACTCAGTGTGCCATGCAAATATGAGTCATATAAGACAAACTGTTACCACGTATGTTACGTGAACCAATTAATAAGTCAATTAAACTTACATTTCATTGCGATCCTTGTCCCTGACTTTCATTGCAAAGATGATCCACCTGTAGTGCATACGAGGCTACTGAACACCAGCTGTTTGGGGATGAGTGCACATAGAAGGGACTACGGCTAATCTACTGCACACCAGCTAGAGGGAACTGTACACAGAGACCGCAGCTACTAAATACCAGCTTGGGGACGCTGCACACAGGAGAGAGTGACTACTGAAAAACAACTTGGGGGTGGCACATAGGAGAGACCACTGCTACTAAATACCACATTTCATGGGTGCACATAGGAGAGACCACGGCTACTAAACACCAGATTGGGGTGGGTGTCCACATAGGAGAAATCACGGCTACGGAATACCAGCTTGGGGGCTTGCAGACAAAGGGGAGATCATGGCTATTGAGCAACTTTTGCTAACTTTTTCTTTTACAGAGCAGTTTCTGATCTCCGTCCTTGCGGTGCTGATCACCAGCAGAGAGTAGCGCTTGATTGTGCGCTTGGGGATGCTTAAAAGCAGTAGAGAGAGAGCAGTGCAGCTTTGTGTGCTTGCCAAGTGTTCAGCAGCAACAAACATAGTGAAACACTGCTCCCTCACCTGGTGATCAGCGCCACCAAGTGCATAATTGAGCGCTGCCAAGTACACAACAGCTCTGGACATAGGGAAATGGAAGTGTGCCAGCAAGCCATGCCTCACGTGGCGGCTATGGCACCAGTGCCACAGGTTGCTGAGCCCTGCTTTACACACATGAAAAGTGATGATTTTCTAACCCAATATGCTATATAATACTCTGGTGTATATCAATGCTGGTCACCCTACTGCATTATGGAAGCGAAGAGATGCACACACAATAGGGGAGATTTATTAAGACTAGTGTTTCATACACCTGGTTTAATTTACAGATTGCTGGAGTAATGCGCCTAATTTACTAAGAGCCGCATGCCCCTTAATAAATTAAGCGTATCTCCGGCATTCTGTGCACCAAAAAGTCAAATCTACGCTATGTCATAGTTACTAGCGTAAACGATAGTCCATTTGTCAGGTCGCTGGTGGCCCCTCCCTGTCCACTCTGCTTCACCCACCCAGAAAAGTGTCATGAGCGGTTAAATAGCACAACTGCCGCAATTTTTTACCACAAACTGTGACTGTTGTGCCATATACGAATTATCTACATCAGAAAACTGGCATAGAAAAATTAATACATTTCCCCCATTATACACAGCCAGGGTTAGAACATAGAATCGTAGGCCATACGCTAACTAAACATATGGGGGGGGGGCAATTTATTAGGACTGGCGTTTACTAAGACAGTCTTAATAGTAAGAAAAGTTAAGGTAAACTGCGACATGTTTATTAAGAGTCAAAAGCCTCTTAATAAATGTGTCTCAATTTTCAGCCGGGCGCCAAAAGTATCACTCCAGCGCAGCATCAAGGCCTTAAATGCGGCGCAGCACTTTAACGTCATCGGTGCTGCATCGCAAACAACTCACTGACGCTGCCCGGCGTCAGTATATTGTATGAGCTGCACTGCAATGTTTAGGGGACACAGAGGGGAAAAGAGGAACAACGAGGTATTATTATTATTTTTTTTTTATTTTATTTTTTTTAATTGAACCCCTTAATGACCAGCCTATTTTAAACCTTAATGACCAAGCCATTTTTTACGTTTTTCCATCGTCGCATTCCAAGAGCTATAACCTTTTTATTTTTGCGTCGACCTAGCTGTATAAGGTCTTGTTTTTTGCGGGACAAGTTGTATATTTTAATAGCACCATTTTGGGGGACATATTATTTATTGATTAACTTTTATTAACTTTTTTTTGGGGGGGAATAGAAAAAAACCTGAAATTTCGCCACTCTTTTTCGCGTCTTAAATCTACGCCGTTTACCGTGTGATATAAATAACACAATAACTTTATTCAGCGGGTTGTTACGATTGCAACGATACCCAATTTGTATAGATTTTGTATGTTTTACAACTTTTACAGAGTTGTAACGTTTTTATTTTTTCGCCGATGCGGTTGTATGAGGGCTTTTTTTGCGGGACGACTTGTAGTTTTTATTGGTACCATTTTGGAGTAGATGCGACTTTTTGATCACTTTTTATCAAATTTTTTTAAAGTCAGGATTCACAGAAAACAGCAATTTTTCCATAGTTTTTTATTACATTTTTTACGGCGTTCACCGTGCGGGTTAAATAATGTAATAGATTTATAGTCGGGGTCGTTACGGACGCGGCGATACCAAATATGTGTACGTTTTTTACTTTATTTTGTTTTTTTAATAGTAAAGCATTTTGTAAGGGGAAAAGCTGGGTTTTTCATTTTTTTTCACATTTTTTTTTTAAATTAACTTTATTAAACTTTTTTTTTAACTTTTTTACTAGTCCCACTAGGGGACTTTAACCCCTTCCCCCTGCTTGCATTCTGGGCCCTAATGTCCAAGCCATTTTTTACATTTTTACATTGTCACATTCAAAGAGCTGTAACTTTTTTATTTTTGCGTCGGCATAGCTCTATAAGGTCTTGTTTTTTGCAGGACGACTTGCAGTTTTTATTGGTACCATTTGAGAGTAGATGCGACTTTTTGATCACTTTTTATCACATTTTTTTAAAGTCAGGATTAACAGAAAACAGCAATTTTTCCATTGTTTTTTATTTTATTTTTTACGGCGTTCACAGTGCGGGTTAAATAATGTAACAGCTTTATAGTCTGGGTCGTTACGGACGCGGCGATACCAAATATGTGTAACTTTTTTGCTTTATTGTAGTTTTTTTTAATAGTAAAGCATTTTGTAAGGGGAAAAAGTGGGTTTTTCATTTTTTTTGTTTCACTTTTTTTTTTTTATTAACTTTATTAAACTTTTTTACTCTTTTACTAGTCCCACTAGGGGACTTCCCTATGCTCCGATCGCTATTATAATACACTGCAATACTTTTGTATTGCAGTGTATTACTGCCTGTCCGTTTAAAACGGACAGGCATCTGCTAGGTCATGCCTGCGGCATGATCTAGCAGGCATTCGCTCCAGGCAGACCTGGGGGTCTTTATTAGACATAGAAGACACAGACACTCGGCGATTTTATCGCCGGGTGTCAGTGAGATGAGAGGGAGCTCCCTCCCTCTCTCCAAAACCATTCAGATGCGGCGCTCGCTATTGTGCACCGCATCTGAAGGGTTAAACGGGTGAGATCGATACTAATATCGATCTCACCCGGCAGAGCAGGGACGCCCCCAGCCCTCAGCTGCCTCTGGCAGCTGAGAGCAGGGAGATTTCACGGCTCCCTGCTCTGTTTACTTTATTCTACAGCAGCGACGTAGAATAGCGGCGCTCTAGAATAAAGCCCACTAATGACCGCCGTAAAAAGACGTATTGGCGGTCATTAAGGGGTTAATATGCGATTCTCCGATCGCTATTATAATACACTGCAATACTTTTGTATTGCAGCGTATTACTGCCTGTCCGTTTAAAACGGACAGGCATCTGCTGGGACATGCCTGCGGCATGATCTAGCAGGCATTCACTCCAGGCAGACCTGGGGGCCTTTATTAGGCCCCCGGCTGCCATTGGAGACACAGACACTCGGCGATCGTATCGCCGGGTGTCGGTGGGAGAGAGAGGGAGCTCCCTCCCTCTCTCCAAAACCACTCAGACGCGGTGCACGCTATTGAGCACCGCATCTGAAGGGTTAAACGGGTGAGATCGATACTTATATCGATCTCAGCAGAGCAGGGACGCCCCCAGCCCTCAGCTACATCTGGCAGCTGAGAGCAGGGAGATTTGACAGCTATTTATTTTATCCTGATGCAGTGCCGTAAAAAGGCATATGCATCAGAATAAAGCCCGTTAGTGGCCGCCGTTAAAAGGCGTATTGGCGGTCACTAACGGGTTGTCCATGTTGGGGGCTATTTTTTATACTGATGACCTATCCACAGAATAGGTAATCAGTATATGCCAGGTGGGGATCCAACACCTGGACCCTGCACCTATCTGCAGTTTCGGCTGCCTCCTGGTGACGGAAACAGAAGGCTCCGAACACTGTATAGCGGCCGTGCTGCTGTACCGCAGCTCTGCTCCTATTCAAATGGATACGTCATCAGTAAAAAAAAAAACAGCCCCCAACCTGAAGGTTGCGTAGATTTCCATTATAATTTACATCAAATTTCTGGCATAAATTATAATAAATTTTTTGGCTCACTGTGGCCCCTCCCCTTCTCCAAAGCCACACTTCCTTCCCAGAAAAGTGGTGAGGGTGGTGCAGAAAGGCCTTTTGTGACTTTTCTACACAAGAAAACTTAAGTAGAAAGGTTAATACATTAGCCTCATAGTGTTCCTCGCAATGCCTGTCTTCCCCAAGTTGGGAGCTTTGGCTTCTCTCTCTCCAGGCTGAGGGGAGCTTCTGACTGCCTTACACCATTCTTTAAGGGATTGCACAATTGGTTCCTAATTGCATTTGCCTAATAATAAAATTCTAGGCCTGTACTGGTGGAGTAAGGGCCCACCCTTTTTTGCTCCTTCCAGCCACCTGACCCTTATTCCAGGTCTTTCAGAAGACCACACGGGGGAAAGAATATATACAGATGTAGCCATCTTTATCTGGACTCTGATTACTTGCTGCAGTGTGATACATTGAAAAGTAGTTGAAACTGTTAGGGTATGTTCACACACAGTGTTTTCAGACGTAATTGCCTCGAATTACGCCTAAAAAAAAAGGCTCCATTACGCCTACAAACATCTGCCCATTGCTTGCAATGGGTTTTACAGTGTTCTGTTCCCACGAGATGTCATTATACGGGTCGTTGTCAAAATACGGCGCGTAAAAAGACGCCCGCGAAAAACAAGTGCATGTCACTTCTTGGGACATTTTTGGAGCCGTTTTTCATTGACTCCATTGAAAAACAGCTCCAATAACGTCCGTAAAATACGCCGCGAAAAACGCGAGTTGCTAAAAAACGTCTGAAAATCAGGAGCTGTTTTCGCCTGGAAACAGCTCCATATTTTCAGACGTTTTTGGTCACTGCGTGTGAACCCTTAAGATAAAGGATCTTGCCACTGTGTATTTAATGCGTTAAAAGTCAAAATAAAGACGGTTACATCTGTATAAATAAATATGTGTATATATATATATATATATATATATATATATATATATATATTTTTTTTTATATATATATATATATACACATACATACACACACTGTACAAACACTGACTAAAAATTCAGTTGCACTTTTGTGTATGCCTTACCATTGTCCTGGTCCTGACTAAAGCTAAGATGAGACATGTACAATACGCTCATGTGAGAGAGTCAGTCAGGGTGCTTCTGTATTATGAAAGGCATAGTGCCTCTATCGCTTACTGAGCCCCCCACATGCAAGTACATCAATGCTCCTGTGCTCCTTTGTCCACTTAGGCCATGTTCACACAGGTCAGATTCGCTGCTTAAAAGTATACAGTGTATACGATCTAGAACCCTCAGGAAATAAGGGGCGAAAACCCGCATCAATTTGTGGTGCCGATTTTCGGACGGAATCGCCGCTGTAGAAAGAAGAGGAGAGGAAAAAAATACTTACCTTCACTCACATTGGCATATCGATGCCTCCCTCTGGTCTCCGTGCAGCCCAGCCTCCTGTGACAACGCTGCAGCCCATGTGACTGCTACAGCCTGTGATTGGCTGCAGCAGTCACATGGGATGAACGTCATCCCAGGAGGCCGGGCTGCATGAAGAACAGCCGGGGAATTAAAGGAGCCATCGCTATCACAACGCCTGGGGTGTAAGTGTAGACTTTTTTTTCATTAATTTGAAACAAGATGAAGATTTTTTTATTTTTTTTTCAGATTTGCAAATTTTGCGGTGGAATCGTAGTTTTCCCGCCACAGAAATCGCAACATTTACTATTTGTTGCGGCTTTTACCTTCCCATTGAACTCAATGTGGAAAAACCGCAACAACAGTGCAACATAAATTGACATGCTGCAGAAAAAAAAAGCACTGCAGGTCAATTTATACACATTTTTTTCAGCATTTTTTTTCCGCAGTGTGTGGATATGATTTGATTTGTAAAATCTGCAGCTAATCCGCTAAAGTGTGCACATACGCTTAGGCCCCATGCACATGACCGTGTTCGGTCTGTGATATACAGCATGTCGGCCGCATGTCCCGGACCGAACACAGTGCAGGGAGCCGGGCTCCTAGCATCATACTTATCTATGACGCTACGTGTCACTGCCTTGGTGCGGGACAACTGTCCCGTACTATAATCATGTTTTCAGTACGGGACAGTAGTTCCGCGGACAGGCAATGACACATAGCGTCTACCGACATGTGGACCGTAGATCACGGACCGAACACGGTCGTGTGCATAGGGCCTTATAGCGGGAAACTTGCTAGAAACCAATCAGTGGCTGCTCAAAGTAACTCACTGCTTCTACGCCAGAGACGGCAGAGAAAAGAATCTGCTCTCTGTAATTGTGTAGAGGGCACTGTGTACCGGAGGGCTCTCACTACATTGTTAACATAGGGTCCAGGGCCACATGCAGACCAACCGTACCACGTTATTTTGTTGAACAAACCGGTGCGAATTAAAACTGATTTATTTTCTTTTAGGGCTTGTCCACACGTAACGGAATTTCTGCAGAAAATTTCTGCAGCTATTCCGTTGAAAGTAGAAGACATTCCGCTGCGGAAAAAACGCACCATTTCCTACGTTTTTTTACTGCAGAAAATGGTGCGGATTTTGCTGCGTTTTTTTCAATGTTGGGAGATGGTGACATCTATCTGAAAAATGCAGCAATTCAGTTCATTTTCCGCGGCAGGAATTTACATGCTGCGGTACGAAAAATACGCACCGCAGGTCAATTTCTGGTTGGAATTTTTATGCAACCCACTTTGCTGCTACTGTATTCTGCTGCGTATTTTTCATCCACAATTCCAGATGGAAAATACGCAGCAAAACTGCTACGTGTGGACAAGCCCTTACTCAAACAAGCTGTACAGAATGCAAAACAATGTAAAATCCATTTGTAACATCTGAGAACTTAGAACATACAGAGAAAAGACATGAATAAAGTTACAATACTTTCATGCATGTTTGTCCTCCCACATACTTGAATATTGTCTTCCCTGATGCAGTAAAATCATGGTTGCCTTTATTCAAAATAGCCAGTAAAGGCTGCTTTGCTGCGGATTCTGCATGTATTTTTTAAGCCAAAACCAGTAACAGAATCTAAACAGAAGACATATATAAAGGAAGAGGTTTGCTCTCCTGGATCCAATTTTTTTAGGATTAACAAATAAATGCAAAATCTGTAGTAAATCTGCACTGTGTGATTAAAATATAAAAGAGTTTACCGGGAACAATTTTAACTGAGATTAAATCTGTTTTGGTTTGGATTTGTAAATTATAGGTCTAATTTTTGGGGGGTAATTGCCTATTTTGTTTGGATTTGTAAATGATAGTTCTATTTTTTTTTTTAATCTTCACCCTGGTCATAAAACTACAGCTATATTTTCAGAATTTTGTATGCCATAATATTATATACGTGTACATTGCTTACTCATAGAAGACAATTTGTTATTAATATAAATTAAATGAATACTAAAGGTCACGTAGCTAGACAAAATATCCCCCTGAGGGTCTACCACAATGCCCCCCCACCCCACCCCCCCCGCCACCAACCTGCAGCAAATCCTTTCCACGCCATTCTCTCATTAATGCAGTTCTCGTTCCCAGTTATATTTGAGTGGCCTGTCGTGGTGAATAGCATATGCCATTCTTTTCCTTTGCCTGAGGTTAGCACAGAAAGAGGAAATCCTTACAGGGGTGATCAGTAACAGATGAGCCAGATGTCTGATGTCATAATGTGCCGTTAATTAATTTATTATATACATATACATTTAGGCTGGGTTCACACGACCTATTTTCAGACGTAAACGAGGCGTATTATGCCTCGTTTTACGTCTGAAAATAGGGCTACAATACGTCGGCAAACATCTGCCCATTCATTTGAATGGGTTTGCCGACGTACTGTGCAGACGACCTGTAATTTACGCGTCGTCGTTTGACAGCTGTCAAACGACGACGCGTAAATTGACTGCCTCGGCAAAGAAGGGCAGGGCACTTCTTTGCCACGTAATTTGAGCTGTTCTTCATTGAACTCAATGAAGCACAGCTCAAGATTTACGAGCGTCTCAGAGCGTCTCAGACGCCTCGTAAATTACGAGGAGGAGCATTTACGTGTGAAACGAGGCAGCTGTTAACAGTCTGTCTTTTCACACGTAAATGCCACTCATCGTGTGAACATACCCTAATAGGAAAACCCATTGACATGTATTATATAAAACATTTCACAACAACATTGTGGTTTATATTGAATAACAAAGCTAACAGGACTCTGTTTCAAAACTTATCATTGGATGTACTTTACTTTATTTTACTGTATTCTCTTTCTATAGGAGATCATTAATTTTAACTGCCGTAAGTTAGTGGCCTCCATGCCACTTTTTGCCAATGCTGACCCTAATTTTGTGACTTCAATGCTTACAAAACTTCGATTTGAGGTATTTCAACCAGGAGACTATCTTATTCGTGAGGGAACAGTTGGCAAGAAGATGTTCTTTATACAGCATGGTGTTGTCAGTATTTTGAGCAAAGGCAGTAAAGAGACCAAACTCGCTGACGGATCCTACTTTGGTGGTAAGTACATTTACATATGTGTAGTATTTTCTGTAGTATATGCTGCAAGTCACGATAGATGGTGGTTCCAACTATATTGCAGATGTATATTTCCTGTATAATGTACAAACAATAAGCAGGTTACAAGATAACTGTGCAGAGCTAAAACGAGGTGGAGGAGAATGATAGTGAGGTGTACAAAATGGTGGTCTAAGGCAACAAGAATTGGTATACCGTTGCTTTTCCACGTGTGACAACCTTTTATGTTGTATTTAAAGAGGCTCTGTCACCAGATTTTGCAACCCCTATCTGCTATTGCAGCAGATCGGCGCTGCAATGTAGATTACAGTAACGTTTTTATTTTTTAAAAACGAGCATTTTTGGCCAAGTTATGACCATTTTTGTAGTTATGCAAATGAGGCTTGCAAAAGTCCAAGTGGGTGTGTTTAAAAGTAAAAGTCCAAGTGGGCGTGTATTATGTGCGTACATCGGGGCGTTTTTAATACTTTTACTAGCTGGGCGCTCTGACGAGAAGTATCATCCACTTCTCTTCAGAACGCCCAGCTTCTGGCAGTGCAGACACAGCCGTGTTCTCGAGAGATCACGCTGTGACGTCACTCACAGGTCCTGCATCGTGTCAGACGAGCGAGGACACATCGGCACCAGAGGCTTCAGTTGATTCTGCAGCAGCATCGGCGTTAGCAGGTAAGTCGATGTAGCTACTTACCTGCAAACGCATGCTGCTGCAGAATCAACTGTAGCCTCTGGTGCCGATGTGTCCGACACGATGCAGGACCTGTGAGTGATGTCACAGCGTGATCTGGCAGAAGCTGGGCGTTCTGAAGAGAAGTGGATGATACTTCTCATCAGAACGCCCAGCTAGTAAAAGTATTAAAAACGCCCCGATGTACGCACATAATACACGCCCACTTGGACTTTTACTTTTAAACACACCCACTTGGACTTTTGCAAGCCTCATTTGCATAACTACAAAAATGGTCATAACTTGGCCAAAAATGCTCGTTTTAAAAAAATAAAAACGTTACTGTAATCTACATTGCAGCGCCTATCTGCTGCAATAGCAGATAGGGGTTACAAAATCTGGTGACAGAGCCTCTTTAACAACATTTACTGATATTTCTTAAAACATTTTTAGAAATCTGCCTGCTGACACGAGGAAGGAGAACTGCAAGTGTAAGAGCTGACACATACTGTCGATTGTACTCACTGAGTGTAGACCACTTTAATGAAGTTCTGGAGGAGTATCCAATGATGAGGCGGGCATTTGAAAGTGTTGCACTAGACCGCTTGGACCGTATTGGTGAGTTTTTTTTCCTTTGACATTACATCACAATAACATATTTTCGGCCACATCATGTCTACAAGTTAGCATAAAATTGATGATTATTCTCATATGTAAACCCATATGTTTCGTCTGTACTTACCAACCCTTTGGCTAGATGGCTTTTTATTATATAGTTCCTGTCTAAAGTCTGTAGCCAAAAACAGTCTAGTGCAGGAGAGTACCTCATACCAATACAGTAGATGGGCAAAATGGTCAGCAGAGTTGTGTGCTGCACTATGGTTCTTTGTACAGTGCTATATTACAGGCTTACTCTATACCCCTAAAATTCGGCATCTGATGGAGCATGGTACAATTTTTTTCTGTCAGATTATTAGGGTATGTTCACACGGCCTATTTACGGACGTAAATCGGGCGTTTTTGCCCCGAATTACGCCCGAAAATAGCGCCTCAATAGCGCTGACAAACATCTGCCCATTGAAAGCAATGGGCATACGTTTGTCTGTTCACACGAGGCGTATATTTACGCGCCGCTGTCAAATGACGGCGCGTAAATAGACGCCCGCGTCAAAGAAGTGACCTGTCACTTCTTTGGCCGTAATTGGAGCCGTTACTCATTGACTCCAATGAATAGCAGCGCTAATTACGGCCGTAATTGACGCGGCGTTCAAGCGCCTGCACATGCCGTTACGGCTGAAATTACGGGGATGTTTTCAGGCTGAAACATCCCCGTAATTTCAGCCGTAACGGACGCCCTCGTGTGAACATACCCTTAGTGTTTATTATTGCTTATTTTAAAGTGCCATAAAGTTACGGGGCGCTGTACATATGAAATATAGAGGGGTTTCACCCCTTAACGACTGCCACTCAGGGTAGTTGTTCTGAAGTTCCGCCATTTCACTGCAGCACTTCAGAAGTTTTTAACCCTGAATCGGGTGCTCTTCTCCTAAAGGGCAACGATCGGAGACCAATAGCAATTGGTCTTCGGTCATCTGAGCCCGCTTAACCCCTCAGGTGCGGTGGTCAATAGCGACGGTCCCAATTGAGTGGCTTTAGAGGCAGGGTGTTCCCGCTCTTACCTCATGTGATGCGATCGCAGAGTGCCGATGGTTTTTATGGCAGCCAGAAGCCTAACAAAGGCACCCCAGGTTTGCCTTTAGTGAATGCCTGCTAGGCCATGCCAGAGGCATGAAAAATGAAAATGAAAAACCCACTTTTTCCCCTTTACTATGAAAAAAAAAGTAAAAAAGTTACACATATTTAGTATCGCCGTGTCTGTAATGACCCCAACTAAAAAACAATTACATTATTTAACCCGCACGGTGAACGCCGTAAAAAATAAAATAAAAAACAATGCCGGAATTGCTGTTTTCTACTCATCCTGCCTTCAAAAAATTTGATAAAAATTAATCAAATAGTCACATGCACTCCAAAATGGTACCAATAAAAACTACAAGTCAGCCCATAAAAATAAAGCACTCATACCGTTATGTCAGCAGAATAAATAAAAAGTTATGGCTCTCAAAATATGGCAACACAAAAACTATTTTGAAAAAAAAGTATTTTTACTGTGTAAAAGTAGTAAAACATAAACTATATTGGTATCACCGCAATCGCAATGGCCCGCTAAATAAAGTTATTATGTCATTTATACCACACGGCAAATGTCGTAAATTCAAGACGAAGAAAAGTATGGTGAAATTTCCATGTTTTTTTTTTTTTAAAAATTAAAAGTTAATCAATAAATTATATGTACCCCAAAATGGTGCTATTAAGAAATACAACTATACAAAAAAAATGGGACATAGAATGTAATTAAAACCACAGAAAAGGCCATACTCACAGATTAGGTGGTGGGTAAAATACCCGTTCCAAACAGGACGCAACCAGGTCAGAGAATGCTGTTGATGGGAAGTGCCCAGGTGTGTTTAAATAATGATAGCCACTCCCACTTACCTTGAGGGGAGTGGTGTGTTGGGCATGGAAGTAAATGTGTAATAATAATAAATAAATAATAAAGTACTGTGTATAGTGCACATGTGAGGTATAGGGGACATGACTAAGTGTAGTGTGTAGAAATCAGGGCTGTGAGTGAAACAAAAACGTGAGTGTAGTGTGTAAAACATGGAGGCGTAGTGTTTGGATAGTGAGGCACAGCATATATCGCCGAATAGCAGCCTATTTATAACGCCCATATTGTAAGAGAGCGGGCTGCCCTGCATGCAGTGCCAAACATCCGCACACCAGGCTATCCCAGCATCATAAGACCCGGGCGCGTCCTGAAAAAAAGTATGTACAATGTAAGTAACCATGAGAAAACATGGGGTATTAGTTGTTGTTTTGGCCAAAAAAACGCAAGCTCGCAATCCACGTCACGGATCCCCACACTTGCGAGTCCCTACCTAGAACTTTTCGTTCCAAAATCTAAGATATACAAAAAAAATGGGACATAGAATGTAATTAAAACCACAGAAAAGGCCATACTCACAGATTAGGTGGTGGGTAAAATACCCGTTCCAAACAGGACGCAACCAGGTCAGAGAATGCTGTTGATGGGAAGTGCCCAGGTGTGTTTAAATAATGATAGCCACTCCCACTTACCTTGAGGGGAGTGGTGTGTTGGGCATGGAAGTAAATGTGTAATAATAATAAATAAATAATAAAGTACTGTGTATAGTGCACATGTGAGGTATAGGGGACATGACTAAGTGTAGTGTGTAGAAATCAGGGCTGTGAGTGAAACAAAAACGTGAGTGTAGTGTGTAAAACATGGAGGCGTAGTGTTTGGATAGTGAGGCACAGCATATATCGCCGAATAGCAGCCTATTTATAACGCCCATATTGTAAGAGAGCGGGCTGCCCTGCATGCAGTGCCAAACATCCGCACACCAGGCTATCCCAGCATCATAAGACCCGGGCACGTCCTGAAAAAAAGTATGTACAATGTAAGTAACCATGAGAAAACATGGGGTATTAGTTGTTGTTTTGGCCAAAAAAACGCAAGCTCGCAATCCACGTCACGGATCCCCACACTTGCGAGTCCCTACCTAGAACTTTTCGTTCCAAAATCTAAGATATACAAAAAGGTTTGGAACGGGTATTTTACCCACCACCTAATCTGTGAGTATGGCCTTTTCTGTGGTTTTAATTACATTCTATGTCCCATTTTTTTTGTATATCTTAGATTTTGGAACGAAAAGTTCTAGGTAGGGACTCGCAAGTGTGGGGATCCGTGACGTGGATTGCGAGCTTGCGTTTTTTTGGCCAAAACAACAACTAATACCCCATGTTTTCTCATGGTTACTTACATTGTACATACTTTTTTTCAGGACGCGCCCGGGTCTTATGATGCTGGGATAGCCTGGTGTGCGGATGTTTGGCACTGCATGCAGGGCAGCCCGCTCTCTTACAATATGGGCGTTATAAATAGGCTGCTATTCGGCGATATATGCTGTGCCTCACTATCCAAACACTACGCCTCCATGTTTTACACACTACACTCACGTTTTTGTTTCACTCACAGCCCTGATTTCTACACACTACACTTAGTCATGTCCCCTATACCTCACATGTGCACTATACACAGTACTTTATTATTTATTTATTATTATTACACATTTACTTCCATGCCCAACACACCACTCCCCTCAAGGTAAGTGGGAGTGGCTATCATTATTTAAACACACCTGGGCACTTCCCATCAACAGCATTCTCTGACCTGGTTGCGTCCTGTTTGGAACGGGTATTTTACCCACCACCTAATCTGTGAGTATGGCCTTTTCTGTGGTTTTAAGAAATACAACTGTCCCGCAAAAAAAAAAAGTTCATATACAGCTATGTTGACGGAAAAATAAAAATGTTATAGCACGTTGAATGTGACAATGGAAAAACTTTAAAAATTGCTTGCTCATTAAGGTATAAAATACCTTCGGTATTAAGGGGTTAAATGCATATTGAATAAGCAATAAAAACAAGCAAGTGTAATAAACATGATCTTACTGTGTGACAGAAGGAGAGAGGGCCCGCAAGGGCTTACTATCTACAAGGGAAAGCAGATAGATACAGTAAGCGAGGATAGAAGCTGCTTATACAGTTGTGTAGTGGAGACAAAACTATTGCAGGTTGTAAGCTTTTTTAAAGAGTTGGGTTTTCCGGGTACTTTTTAAAAGGATCCTGCGCCGTTTTGTTTTTTTTGTCTCACTATTTTCCTGTGATAGCTAATAGACACTCGGGATGGCATAGAGGTAATTTCAAAGCCAGAGAGGTAAATTTTAGTGTCATCAGCATAAGTGTGGGTTTTTATGAGCTTGGCCAAAAATGTAGAGAAGACCAGGACAGACCCTTGAGGGATGCTAACAGATAGAGGGTGAGAGGAGGAGTTGGTGTGTGAGTGGGAGACACTAAATGTTCAGCTGGTGAGGCATGAGGAGATCCAGGAGAAGGCCAAGTTTATGATGAAAATGGATGAGGGAATAGTTTACTATGTCAAAGATGGAGGATAGGTCTAGAAGGAGGAGTACAGAGTAATGTGTGGCTTTAGCATTTAACAGATTGTTAGTAAGGCAGTTTCAGTAGTATGGTGGGGTCAGAAGCCAGATTGTAGGTGGTCAAACGTGAGTTGGACAAGAGGTGGAAGGACAGTTTAAGGTAGACATGTTCTTTAAGGAAGGTTTAGGCTAAGGGGAGTAGTGAGATAGGCCAGTAGTAGGACAGAGAGCACAGGGCAAGGAATGTATTTTTTAAGGATGAGTGTGATAGTTACATGAGAAGATGCCGGTAGGGATAGGTTGACCCTAACTGGTTTGGGGATGGAATAAATGTAGTTGTAAGGTTGGGGATGAGGTGGGATGGTATTGGGTTGGGATTGCAGATGGTAAGGCGGAGTAGAGTGGGAAGCCTTTCATCAGTTAAGGTGGTGGAAGCAGATATGGGATAAGAGCACTAAATAGCTGTGTGGAGGGGTTGCAAAGACTATAGATCAAAGCTGTTTCAAAGTTGGAAAGAAGCACAGATGGATAGAGTAGATTCATATGAAATCCATCAGAAATAGACTCTCAGGGCCAAATGCAGGGTTTTTAAATGGGGGTTTCCAAATGCATACTTTTTAAACCAAGTTATCTTGCTACGCTACAGCTACAGCTACACCAGCTGCCCTCTGGTTTTTATGCTATTAGTATTGGTCTGCACGTATCCACCTGCCTAGCCCTCTATATTATAAGCTCTGTTGATAGTACCACACACTACCCCCTGTAGAAGGTGACACAGCACCCATGTAGATAGTGGCATACTGCCCCCTGTAGAAAGTGCCACCATGCCCATGTAGATAGTGCCACACACTGCCCCCTGTAGATAGTGCCACACAGTGCCCATGTAGATAGTGCCACACACTGTCTCCTGTAAATGCCACACACAGCTCTCTGTAGATAGTGTGACTCAGTGCCCATATAGATAGTGCCACACACAGTGCCCATGTAAGTAGTGCCACACACAGTGCCCCATGTAGATAATGCCACAGTGCCTATGAGAATAAAGCCCCTGCAGATAGTGCCACACTCACCTATCCCCATTTCAGCACCATCCTCTTATCCAGGGATGCAGGCCTGGTTTCTTCTGACCAGGCCCGCTTCATTTGAACGACTCATACAGCGCGATGACCTCATTGTGCTGCCTGCATCACAAGAAAAACGCCAAATGGCAGGACAGATGGTTCCCTTGCCTCACCAGCAATGTCAATTGCATCCAATTTAGTCCAAGGAGGTTAGGGGGGCCCCAGCCACAGGGGAGTTTCCGGGCAACTGAAAACTCTCCCTGCTTGCACCACTGACTCTGTATGTCTCCATGTAAAATTGGAAGCATACAGAGGTACAGTAAAGCCCCATAAAAGTCTATTGGTGCTATATTACTGCTCCTTACAACTTGTAGGTCTAAAAAGTAATCTGTAACTTGTTCAGCATTAACTTTGTTATACAGTTATTATTAATGTATTTCCTGTTGCTTACATAGCAGCAACATAATCTGCAGTGCTGTACAAAGGTTTCCATCATACAGTCCCTGTCCCGAATGGGGTCCACATCTAATTTCTCAATCACACACTAGGGAAAGCTAATTAATCTGTCTGTATGTTTTTGGACTATGCTAGGAAACCAGAGTACCCAGAAGAAACCCACGCAAACACAGAGAACACACAAACTGCATGCAGATGGTTTATGAGTTTAATTGCAATCAAGGTCTACAGTTTATAGGATAATTTTTTGTTGGCATTAATTGATAGGATTTTACCTCTCTTTCAGGTAGAAAGAATTCTCTCCTCTTACACAAGGTGCAGCATGACATCCGATCAGGGGTGCTTAACTACCAGGAAAATGAGATTATCCAGCAGATTGTGCAACATGACCGTGAGATGGCCCAGGGACCCCACTGCACATATTCTGAGGGAGACTCTGCCCCAACTCCTCAAACTCCTGTAATATGGACACCTTTGGTTCAGGCACCTTTGCAAGCAGCAGCTGCTACTACATCAGTTGTTATTCCTTTAACTCACCAGCGGCTACCAGCCAATATTTTCCGGCCTTCAAATTCTGCATTAGGAGTAACAGCTCGGCAGTTTCAACACTTTCAGAGACAACCTTTTTCTTCACACATAGCAGTAGCTGAGGCAACACTGTCACAGCAGTCCTCTTACCATGTACACCAACTGGCAGGTTTCTCTGCAGCAGCCTGTGTGAGTCCTAGACCCCCATCTAATGTACAGAGTTTTGTCAAGGGTCCAACACAACAGCTGCTCCCTACCAGCTCAACGCCAGATTCTTTTGACACATTACAGAGGTCTCCGGGCCTAGGAGCCTCTCCTTATCATGCAAAATTATCAAAATCTGACCAACAACTCCCAATACCTTCCTCTAGACAATCACAAGGTTTAAAAACCCAATCTCCAGGTCCGCCTTTAATTGGAGCATCGGAGCCATTATGGGTGTTTTCGCCTCCACTGCAGAGATCAGGCTCTCCTGGGAGTTCACCCTCAGCACTAAGTCCAGGCCCAAACCGAGCCACTCAGGTATGTGGTTCTTCCAGGTCCCTTCTCCTTCCTCAAACAGCTCCCATTGTCTCTCACCCAAGCAGTTGCATAGCTCTACCCCTTAACCGACTTAGGCAAGATGGTCGGCCCATTTCTGTTTCTCAGCCTTCTCTGCCTCAGCCAGCACCAGGCTCACCACATTTTCCCCAGCAGTTCACTCCAGACTTTACTTTATTTCCTAGAGGAAGAGGTGCAGATCTAAAAGGCCACACTACTTTGAAACAAAAAGGATATGCAGAATTTCCATTTGGAGCAAGTGTTGCTGGTGTAGAGGACCTACCCTTCCACTCAAAACTCCCTTGTAACCTATGACCTTTTCTATTGCTAGAGATCTGTACAACAATTTATGCCCAACAAGAGACATGCAGAATATTTTTTGAGGTTGTGTACTGTAGCTGGCAGGCCGAATATGTATTTTGCTACCGATTATAAATGACTTGGCGTTTGTACAGCACATTCTAACAACAATGCTGCGATCATTGTAAATGATTCAAATCATTACAAAACCTGTATGATATAAAAAAAAATTGGGTTTTCTCAAACCATTACAGGACTGAATAACTAACAGTAATTTATCATGAGGTTGCAAATGTAGACGGCCTTCCTGTGGAGAATTAGAATTGCTAAATGTATGTATTCAATACACTCTGCTATAGGCTTCTTTAGCTGATACCAATCTACAAACTCCACTAGTCTTAAATCCTTGACTATGGCGAAAAACAAACAAGAAAATAGATCAAAACAGGTTTGCAGATCTTTTAGCAATTAATAAGGATTAACGTTACTGGAAGGTGTATTAATTTGCATCAACAGTCTTTTAGATGTAAAAGTCAAGTGTCCTCTTTAATATGGTGGGAATGACCTGCCCCTTGCAATAATGCACCTGTTTTATCTGAAGATATATCTTTGAGAGGTATAATTTCTATAGTACTTGTCACATGAGTTTGAAAGCACATAATTCATTGGGGTATACCTTTCATTACACCTAGTGTGTGTTTTTGTGTGGTTAGCTAGAGGGACATCAAGACAACTACCCTAGTACTTGTCTGCATAAGCAATATTATGTAACAGTTTGTCCTTGTGCCTTCACTTCCCCAATAGAGTCAATAAAATAGGAATGACCCTTTGGGAGCCCTATACTGTCCGCTAAGAAAAAGCATCTGTGACATGGGGCATGCCATAACTGCAGCCTCATGCCAATTTTTTAAATATACGCTTTCCTTGTTGCAATAAGGTACTGCCTTGGCATGGGTTGTGCAATGCAGTGCAATCTCGTATTTGGAGAGTGCCTTATTGCTGCTGAATTACAGATCAGCGGTGTGATATCCAGCTAGCATTTTGCTTTATTCTTATGTGAAAAGGCATTCTTAACGTCACCAAGTGGTGCTCCTAATTCAGGGAGCAATCTGACTGAACGAGACTTGTCATTATGGAGCCGTTATTTTCTGTTACATTAAAATGGAATTGGGGAAGGGTTCAGCTTTACTCACCATTTCTCTGCCAGAGGTATGTCACACTTTTCTAAATCTGTAGCTGTAGCAAGGAGTTTATTGTATTGTATTGTATTTGTATTATTTATGTGATAAAATCAAAGAGCCACTTTGGCTTCCATGACTTTTGCTAACTACTGTGGAACTTCGGAACTTTTAATGAATTTTGGGCAGGATAAATTATTCAGTCGTTTTGTTTGTCTTCAATCTCTTCTGCCTCATTTCTTAATCTACATTTAGCTGATATTCCAGTTTCCATACTCCAATATTATGTAATTCCCCTACATTTACCATGCATCATGTTAAAGAGGCTCTGTCACCAAATTATCAAATCCCTATCTCCTATTGCATGTGATCGGCGCTGCAATGTAGATAACAGTAACGTTTGTTTTTTTTTCTGAAAAACGATCATTTTTGGCCAAGTTATGAGCAATTTTATATTTATGCAAATTAGCCTTTCTAATGGACAACTGGGCGTGTTTTCTCTTATTTCCAACTGGGCGTGTATTGTGTTTGTAACATCTGGGCGTGTTTACTTGTTTTACTAGCTGGGCGTTGTGAATAGAAGTGTATGTCAGCATCATATGTCAGAATCATACACTTCTATTCACAACGCCCAGCTAGTAAAACAAGTAAACACGCCCAGATGTTACAAACACAAGACACGCCCAGTTGGTAAAACGAGAAAACACGCCCAGTTGTCCATTAGAAAGGCTCATTTGCATAAATATAAAATTGCTCATAACTTGGCCAAAAATGATCGTTTTTAAAAAAAGAATAAAACGTTACTGTTATCTACATTGCAGCGCCGATCACATGCAATAGGAGATAGGGATTTGATAATCTGGTGACAGAGCCTCTTTAAGTTCCTTTCCTCTATATTCATAATTTTCCTGCTTATTTCTAAATAACCCTGCTATCACTGCACGGTTAGGAAGTGATAATACCCATCTTCTGTTGTGGTCAAACGTGCCTTCCTTCCTATTTCTCCCCCAAACCTCTGTTCCTCCTCAGGTTCTTGCCTGCTCATCATTTCAGAAAAGAAAAACCTGGAGTATAATGAAGCCAGCATCTTCTCTATTAATATTGATAATTAGACATTGGACTACATTTTGCAACATTGTCTTTACTTAAAGGGATCCTGTCATCAACATCTTACCTGTTAAACTCGCCTGACCCCTCAATGACCGCAGCTGTCCAGAGTGCGTTCCTGTTCTCTTCTTTCCTGAAGTTCTCCTCTGTCTGTAAATATCGTCATTTCAACTCTTCCCGCCTTTTATGGTAATTATTTTTCCCTCTGGGATGCAGCTTCTTAACCCCGCCCACCGTTGCCACCTGTCTGGCCCTGACTGGCTAAGGAGCTGTCAATCAAAAAGAAGGAGGTGGAGTCCACTCTGAGACGCTGGAGGAATGAAAATCGGACTCTTTTCAGATGAAGATTTGACTCTTTTCTGCTCATTTACATACGGCATGGGACCACTGAAAAACGGAATACTAAAGGTACAGAGCTTACTTATATTTAGCTTAGATGACAATGATTTTTCACCCACTTTCACCAGGAATTGCTGGCTTTATAGCTAAAATGCTGGTGACAGGTTCCCTTTAATCAGGTTGATAGAGGAAACCCTTTAAACACAGGAATATATGTGCTAATTCTTTATGTTTTCATTACAAAACTAATATTCCTTCACATGAATAATCCATCTCATCAACTCCTTGTTCTCATATGTAATCAACTGATATAAAAACTCTTGAATATCAATTAATGGTGCACCCTTCTGGCAGTAAAAGGGTTACATTGGGTTTTGGTATATTTAAAATAAAATAATGAAACAGTCTATGTTAGATAATTACCATACAGTTATAGCAGGTATTTATTTACAAAAAAAAACTAATGATCTTTAAACATCACTTCTTGTGCATTTGCCAACATCCTCTTTGTTTTAAAGGGGTTTCTGCTTAGGTTTTGTTTGTTTTTTTATAATAATATTATTTATATATATATATATATATATATATATATACACACAAACAATTTCAGGATTTCAATAAATTTTCAATAATAAAATGTGTGGAAAAGGTTTCTTTTATGCAAATATATACTGTACAATCAGCTCTTATCTAGACTAAGATTCTTGGTTCTGTGAATTTCAGCCATATTAGGGTGCAGTCACACATTCCTTCTATTTGCGGAAGATATTTTTCTTAGGCATATATGCAAAATATTTTTTCCATTGGCATACATTGTAGTTTTCTGCAGCATATTTTAACACTGCAGAAAACGGCAATGTATGCCCATGGGGAAAATATTCCGCAACTCAGGTTTCGCTAGATCTTGCTTTGCGGAATATTTTTTCTCATACTCATACATTGTAACGTTTTCCATACCATATGTTTACGCTGTGGAATTACAAAGCAAGTACACCATGTACCCTAAGAGGTGAAAAAACCTTTGATAACTTTATACAACTTCAATCAACTTCTCTGAGTTTCTAATGTTGTAAAATGTTAAACATGTATTTGTACAATTGTATTAGGAGAAACAAAAGTGACGATAGAAGAGAGAGAAGATGGAGGGCAGAAACAACCAGCCTAAGGGGCTTGTCCTGGCTACTTGGACAGTAGAAAAAAAACACATGAGTGGTTAATCAATTAATCAGTACACTTAACCAGCATAGCTAGGGTATATAGGAAGGGCTGAGCCACTAACCACTTGTGTAAATATGTAGAAATAAACTTAAGCTTGGGAAAGTTGCGCTGCCTTCGGATTCAAGGAAAGGAAAATTACGGGTAAGACAATTTTAGCTTTCTTATCGTCCTCGGCAGCACAATACAAATGGGACTTGAGAAGCAATATTAACGAGGAATGAAACAACTACTCCAAGCACATGTCTGCCAAAGGCTGCATCTCTAGAGGCAGGGATGTCCAGTCTATAGTGGTTTGCAAACGTTGATGAAGAGGCCCATTTGCAGCTCTTCAAATCTGGTCAAAACATACATAATTCCTTTCTGCCCATGAGGTAGCGGTAGAACGAGTAGAGTGAGCACTGATGTTTGCTAGAAGCAGGCGACCTTCAGAGGAATAACATTGGGAAATAGTCTCCTTAATCCATCTAGCCAGCGGGGATTTACTGGCCATTTTGTCTCTATTTTTGCCTTGGAATTGAATAAATAACACCTGAATTCCTGTGTTCTTTCTAGGTAAGTAGTAACAGCTCTCTTTATGTCTAAAAGATGTAATCTTTCCTGCTCTTCACTTTGTGGATCTGGAAAAAAGGTGGGTAACTGAATTTCCTGATTGATATCACTATCAGAAGAGACCTTTGGTAAGAAGTATTATATGAATGGAGAAAAGAGGGAAGAGGAGGACAACGGCGCTCCTCTAAGGTAATATTGTATGGATTAGGAGTCAAAGGCAGTAAAGGTGAGCTAGTTCACTCACCTGACAGTGTTGTGCAAGTGTAGGCACAACACTACTGCTTTGTATGGACGATGATGTTGATGATTGTTGTAGTTGTCAGCTGCCACCCGCTGCTATCCCATGGGTGAAAAGCTCTATGCCCGGGGAGACGAATACAGGAAGTGGAGGAAAAGTTGCAGCTTTCGTTACACGGCGCCTGACAGGTAAGTACTCAAACTAAGTATATATTTCAGTATATTTATTGCAATTAACACTACGTGTTTCAGGACCAGACAGGTCCCTTCCTCAGGTTCATATGGCAATACACAAAGGAAGCATCATTTTATACACTGAAAGACCGGGAAAAAATAACGTTTTTTTCAAGGGTGACAGTTACACCTCAGTTTTGAAAAAAGTGGGGAGGAATAAGGATTTCTCAGTTAACTAACCTCAAAGGTCAGTATGGAGAATCCAACGATGTATAGTGATAGCCCCCTGTAATAATAGAGGTGGACTTTATGCATATTTAAAAAAGGATAATTTGATATTTCAATCCCATAGATGTACTCACATTAAATAATTGTCATATTGAATACTACTGTATATTTTACATACTTCTCTATTTTAGTATATATATATATATATATATATATGTATGAAGTGCATCTATAGAAAATTAAATGCGTAAATAAAATAAAGTTTAGCATATTTCGATAAAAGAAAAACACATGTATAAAAGCCCATTATTGCTCAGCACTAGCGGGCGAAATAAAATTTAGCATATTTCTTTCGAAGTATACAATCATAAAAGAAACATAATCTAAAAATTTTTGGGGAAAAGAGGACGATTTCCACACTCCGTTATAAATCAAAGTCGGGTTTGTACTGCTTATTTCAAGACATAATATGTGTGCCTAAAAAAATAGTAAATATATCATATCCATACATAGTATTGGAATATTAATGTATACATTATATAGATATGAAGATAACAATGTGTCACAGCAGTATTCCATTGACGAATATTTATCATTATCGCTGATATTTATCATTAACGCTGGTATTTACACCACTCACAGTTTTGAATGTAGGGTGTATTAAATGTAAATGAAATCAACAGTGTATATTTAATGGTTTCATCGCCCTTGGTTACGCTACCTTAATGAGTCAACCAATGATGCTATATTGATTTTATACTATTCTGTACTATGGATCGGGTATGATATAGTTTAATAGGTGTTCTCAAGGGTCTCATTAGGCCCGTCCGGGGGGGATTGTGAAATTTGTATATCCAAAAGGATTCCCTATTTTTCAAAAGTGAGAACTATTGTTGGCCTCTATGGGGATTTGTTCCAAAGGTGTAATCTTCACCTCAAAAGGTCCCCCGTGATGTTGGTGTAAATGTCTGGAGACACTATGTTTTAGGAAGTGAATATTTGTATTGGACCTATGCTTGTTGATTCTAGTTCTCAGCATTTGTTCAGTCCTTCCCATGTACTGCAGTCCACACGCGCATTCAAGGAGGTACACCACAAAATTGGACGAACAGTTTAGGAATTGTTTTTTTGGGAATATTTATCCCGTTATGTTTCATTTAGATGTCAATTGTCTGTGTTGAATGTTAGCACAGCATTGACACCTAGCAATGTTGCATCTATAGGACCCTGTTATTTTAGGGAGGAAACTGATTCTTGTACCTTCTTTAGGAGCTATATATCTCAACCTACTGGGGGCAATGATGTTTTTTATATTCCTACCCCTTCGGTATGTGAAACTTGGTTTGTTAGGTAGAATTGTTTTTAACACAGGATCATTTGCCAAAATTCCCCAGTGTTTGGTCAGAATATTCCTTAGAATCCTGTGTCCACTAGTAACTCTCATCCTTGGAAAAAAACGTTCTTTTTTCCCGATCTTTCCGTGTATAAAATGATTCTTCCTTTGTGTATTGCTGTATGAACCTGAGGAAGGGACCTGTCCTGTCCTGAAACGCGTAGTGTTAATTGCAATAAATATACTGAAATATATACTTCTTTTGAGTACTTACCTGTCAGGCGCCGTGTCCCGAAAGCTGCAACTTTTCTTCCACTTCCTGTATTGGTAAGAAGTATGGCACAGTTCGGATAATGAGACAATGCGGTAGAATTCTCAAATACGGTTCTCTACATGATAGGGCTTATAGTTCTACCACCCTCTTCGCTGAAGAGATGGCGACTAAAAGTAAGGTCTTCCAGGAGAGGAATTTTAAATGGATCTCGGGTAGACGTTCAAAGGGTGGACCTGTAAGGTGGTTAAGGACCATAGATAAATCCCAGGAAGGGAAAGGAGATCTAACTGGAGGCCTCAAATTCTTAACTGCACAGAAAAATTTACGGACTATGGACTGATTGGAGAACAGACCTTCAGAAAAATGATATTTAAGGTGTTAAGCTTTAAACCTTTGGAGAACCCCTCTTGGAGAAACTGTAAAATCACGGGAACAGAGATGGAGGCTATAGATCTTTGATGGCACCATTCATTAAAAACCTTCCAAATTCTGCCATAAGCTTTAATGGTTGAAGGTCTCCTGGATGACAATAGGGTCTGGATAACCTCTTCTGACAGCCCTTTATCTGCTAGTAGTGACCTCTCAGTCTCCAGGCTGTAAGATGAAGGAACTTGATGTCTTGATGGTGACACCCGTTCTGAGTGAGAAGGTCTTGTTGGACTGGTAGTCTCCAATATTCTCCCCTCGAAAGATCTAATAAGAGAGGGAACCAAGCCCTCAAGGGCCAAAACTATTAGAATGGCTTCTATTTGTTCCTCCCAGATCTTTTTGAGGACTTTCGGAACCAGAGGAATGTGAGGAAAGACATAAATGAACTCTGCCTTCCAGGGGACTGAGAGGCCGTCTAAAAACATTGGAAAGTCCAGACGGTTCAGCAATGCAAACCTTGAAGTCTTCCTGTTGATCCTCGTGGCCAGTATGTCTATGGAGGGAATCACCCACCAGTATATGATGCTGTGGTAAATCTTTTGATTTAGATTCCATTCTCCTGGGAGGAGAGAATTCCTGCTCAACCAGTCTGCTCGTTGGTTGAGGACGCCTCTGATATGTATGGCTGTGAGATCTGTCACATTTTTCTTTGCCCATGTCATGATGGCCCTGCATTCCTTGAACAGAAGCCGACTCCTGGTCCCCCCTTGCTCCTTTATGTAAAATACTGTGGAAGAGTGGTCGGACTGAACAAGAACAGCTTTCCCTTTGAGAAGTTCGAAATGATGAAGGGCTAATTTCACCGCCCTGTGTTACTCAAGTTGGATGAGAGTGCTCTCTCCATGGGAGACCAATTGAAGCATCTGTGGTTACCACTGACTAGACAAGAGGGACCAGAGATCTGCCTGAAGAGAGAATCTTCTTCTTGAGCCACCACCTCAAGTCTATTTTGGTTTGTGGAAGGATCATTAGGGAATTGTTAAGGATCTGCCAGGCACAGCTTCTGTATCCACGCCCATAGGTAATCAGTCTGCACCTGCTTCTATGTCTGTGAGACTGACTCCATCTTCCACCACTCAGGATGGCAGGCTTAGGAGTGGGAGAGCCTATCGCAGCCTGGCCAGACGGAGCTAGCTCCCGCCCTCTGTCTATTTATACCTGCCTTTCCTGTTCCTCCTTGCTTGTGATTCTTCTCTGTTGGTTTCCTGGCCCTGCTGCAGCTTCTTGAACTACTTGTCCCTGCTTCGTATTGACCCTGGCTTACTGACTACCCTTCTGCTCTGCGTTTGGTACCTCGTACACTCCTGGTTTGACTCGGCTTGTTCACTACTCTCCTGCTCTGCGTTTGGCACCTCGTACTCTCCTGGTTTGACTCGGCTCGTTTACTACTCTTGTTGCTCACGGTGTTGCCGTGGGCAACTGCCCCGTTTCCCTTTGTTCTGTGTTTCCTTGTCTGTTTGTCTGTCGTGCACTTACTGAGTGTAGGGACCGTCGCCCAGTTGTACCCCGTCGCCTAGGGCGGGTCGTTGCAAGTAGGCAGGGACTGAGTGGCGGGTAGATTAGGGCTCACTTGTCCGTTTCCCTATCCCTGTCATTACAGGTATTGTCGAGAGCTTGATGATGTCTGTTCCATTGGGACAGAATATTGGACTGGAGACTTTTCATGTGTATCCTGGCTCAGGGGACTGCTTCTATGGACGACGTCAGGCGGTCCAGGACTCTCAATGCAGATCTCAGGGATATTTTGGGTGGGGATGCTGGAGGAGACTGTCAGCAGGATTGTATGGTGAAGCTGGAGGAGACTGTCAGCAGGATTGTATGGTGACGCTGGAGGAGACTGTCAGAAAGATTGAGTGGTGATGATGGAGGAGACTGTCAGCAAGATTGGGTGGGGACGCTGGAGGAAACTGTCAGCAGGATGGAGGGATAAAGACATTTAGCAGGAGAGGCATGTAAAATGCGCAAAAAAAACATGTCAAATACACGCCGTGTGAACCTGTCAACTGAAAAGTCATTCACTTCACTTTCATCATTCTAAGGGTATGTTCACACGCAGTGTAAACGTCTCAAAAATGGCTGAAAAATCGGAAGCAGAACGCCTCCAAACATCTGCCCATTGGTTTCAATGGGAAATACGGCGTACTGTTCCGACGGGGCGTTCCAAAAACGGCACGTAAAAAGACGCCCGCCAAAAAGAAGTGCATATCACTTCTTGGGACGTTTTTGGAGCCGTTTTTCATTGACTCTATAGAAAAACAGCTCCAAAAACGTCCGTAAAAACGAAGCCAAAAACGCGAGTTTGATTAAAAAATGGCTGAAAATCAGGAGCTCTTTTCCATTTGTTTAGTAAGCATGTGAACATACCCTTAGCCTTTTGGTGTGTCCTATAGCTTCTGTCAGCTGCATTTGTACAATCATACCCAAAATGGCAGCCAGACACTGCTTAGCAATTTGAAGAAACCTTTTCCTGGCTTGTAGGAGGGGGTGAGATTCCCTCCCACATTTACGGCAGCAGTGAGTCAGGTTGCTTTGCCTTATACACCTTGCTGCAATTCTGGGAAGTGCTCCCTCTGGTGGCCAAAATAGGAAAACATGTCAAACTATTATTTAATTTTTAATGCTTTCGATCATGTTGAAGAAAAAAAAATACAGCAAAAAAAGTAAAAAATATAATAGAAATAAGTAACTTACTTAAAAAAGGTTTAATTTGCGACACATTCCCTTTAATCTTTGAGAAGGAATAAGCTGAGATTTCTTTCTGTTGATCAGGAACCCGTGCTGACTTAGACATGAGAGAGTGGTGGCTAAATGGACAGAAAGAAGATGTGCGGTTGGAGCTCTTAGTAGTCAATCGTCTAGGTATTGGACCAGGTAGATGCCCTGCATTCTGAGAGCTGCTGCTAGGACTATGACAATCTTGGTGAAGACCCTGGGAGCAGTTGAAAAGCCGAATGGAGGACATTTGAACTGTAGGTGAATTTTGTCCTTGCCTCTTTTTACTGCTAGCCTCAGAAATTTCCTGTGAGATGGACAAATAGGAATGTGTAGGTATGCATCCTTGAGGTCGATTGATGCTAGAAAGTACACTTGCTGTAAAATATTGATGACTGACTTTATGGAGTCCATCTTGAATTTTCTCTTTAGAAGAAATTTGTTTAGATAGGTAAGGTCTATGATAAGCCTTCACTGATGATCTGGCTTCGGAACAGTAAACACCCTTGAATATACCCCCAGGCCTCTTTGATGAATAGGAACCTCCTCTAGAGCTCCTTTCACAATGAATTCCTGCAAAAGGTGGAGAACCGTTAGATCTTTTGGAGAATTCAGTAGAAACCTGTCTGGAGGAGGGGAGATTAATTCCAGAGAGTATCCCCTTTGGACACAGGAAAGCACCCAAGAGTCTGAAGTAGTTTTCTCCCAAACTCTGGAGAATCTTGAAAGCCTTGCGCCCACTTGAGGAGGTTGAATTATGGTGTCATAATTGCGGATTTTTGGAGGAATCATTGATGTTCTTCCTCTATATCCTGGTTTACATTGGAATCTTCTTTGCCTGTCAAAGTGCCTAGAGTTCCTTCTGAACTTAGGGGAAGATATCCTTTGGGGGAGAAAATTACGCTGTTTGGTTCTATTATCTTCAGTTAGAGATTCAAAAATTTTATTTAGTTGCGGCCCAAACAATCCGTCAGGTTGAAATGGGAGAGAGCAAAAATTATTTTTGGACGGTATGTCCCCCGACCATTGCTTCAGCCAGAGTGCTCTCCTAGTCACGTTGGTGAGGGCTAGGTTTTTAGATGCCAATTTAAGGGTATCAATACGGAAATCACATAAGAAATCAGAGGCTAACTTCATCTCAGGAATGGACTGCAAAATTTCGTCCCTAGGGACCCCTTCTTTGAGGTCTTTAGTAAGTTGGCTAAGGAGAACACATAAGGTTCTAGCAACTGAGACCAAAGTTAGGGAGGCTTTACACACTGAGGAGGAGGCTATATAAGACTTTTTAAGGAGAGCATCTGCTTTCCGATCCATTTGATCCTTCAAAAGTGATGACTGGTCAGAAGGAAAAATAGATCTCAATGATAATCGGACGACTGCTAAATCCACTTTAGGAGGATCCTGCCATTCCTGAGATATACTTGGGTCTAATAAATAGACAGATTTAAACCTAGCCCCTGGATCTGCACTTTTCTCTGGTTTCTTCCAGTCTGATTTTAAGAGATTTTCAAGAATGGCAACGTGCTTTCTTTTTGGGAAAATAGAAGAGCCTCTCCTTCTTTGAACTGAACTCACTGAGATCATCCGTTTCTACAGTCTTTTTCACCAACTTTATAAGAAAACTAACCCTATCTTTATGAAAAAGTTGGCAGTCTTCTCAAGAGGAGCTATCTGAGTCTTCAGATAATAATTCTCCCTCAGACCGTGGGCCAGATGGTCCAGGGTACTCGTCTAAAGAGGAAATTCTCCTTGTTACTCTCTGAGAACCTCTTTTTATATGTGAAGAAGTTACTTCCTGGAAGGCTTGCGATAAATTGGTTTTAAACCATGAAAAAAATTATTTGGCTTCTGAGCCCAAGGAGGGATCCTCTGGAGGAGTGCAGCTGGAGCATAAGTCGGACTCTACATCCGGCTGCCCGGCAATGTGCTGCACTGACATCTCACACTGGTGCCCTTTTATCCAGGAAGGTAACGCGAGACTTCATGAATCTCGTGCATGCTCAGAACAACCTTCACGTCATTGGATAGAGCAAGCTGCTCATCATACCCGTATAGCCAACAGAAGCGTAGGGAGACGAGACTCATTTATTTTAATGCTCACTGACGTCCCAGCAATCGATCCTACTTCAGTGTGACTTGATGTGTAAACGGCAGTCTGCAGCTGCCGAGTTAGTCTGTCACGCTGTACTGTAGTGACACTCTACAAACACATATCCGACTCCCTACGATGTGCTGGCCGTCTTTGTATAAATTTTAAACTCCTTGTTTGTTGTACGTCTTCTATTTAAGCTACATTAATAGAAGTTATATTTTCATTTTCACCTATTACGACCAGTGGTTGGGAAATTGGGACTTCTTGTGCTCAGGCATAGTAGTTGTTGTGGAATACTGCACAGCACGACTACAGCTCAGCACGGCACTTGACCAGGATAGCACGGGACACAGGTACAGGGAACACTGGGAACTGGAAAACACTAGGAGACCATTTGCATAGACAAACTTTGGGTATGACAACAACGCTCAGGCATGGGAAGAAGGGGCACAAACCTTCTTATAGCCCAGTGTGCTCTGGGAGCAATCAGCTCAATCTCCCACCTGCGTGCACTTTGGCTTCTTAAGTCTGGACTGAGCTCACGAGCGCACCCTGGTAGTCACTGTGGAACAGGACGGCCATATCTGCAGACATCTCTGGAGAGAAGGGCGACGACTGGATGGAAGGAGTTTGTGGTCAGCGACCACTGACGTTACACTATCCCCCCTCTTACACCCCATCCTCTTGGGACCAGAACGAGAGAGAAACCTCTTAATGAGGGTAGGAGCATTGAGATTCTCTTCTGGCTCCCAGGACCTCTCTTCTGGACAAAACCCCTTCCAATCTACTAAATAAAATGTTCTTCCTCTTACTTTTTTAGTGTCCAGGATTTCCTCAAAGGTGTCTGAAGGACCGCTGGAGGCAACTGCAGGGCTAGGAGTCTTGGTATAGCGGTTCAGAACCACCGGCTTCAGGAGATATGGAAGGAGTTGGGGATCTTGAGGGTAGGAGGCAGCCGAAGCTTGTAGGCGACAGGGTTGATCTGCTGTAGAATCTCGAAGGGTCCGAGGAACCTGGTAGAAAATTTGTATGATGGCACCCTTAGTCGGATATTCCTACAGGACAGCCAGACCTTCGTGCCAGAGAGAAATTGAGGAGGTTCTCTTCTCCTTGTGTCAGTCTTCTGTTTCATTCGGTCGACTGCCAGTAGGATGGAGGATCGAGTCTGCTGCCAGATCTGCAGGAAGTCTCTAAAAGTCAGCCGCTGGTACCTCAGACGTATCGGGCTGTAGACAATGAAGAACGGTGTATTCCTTGTGGACTCGCTGGTGTGATTATTATATGAGCCCATGGAAGCAGCTGCACCCAGTCATCATGCTGCTTGGAGATGAAGTGGTGTAGGTAGTTCTCCAAGATCTGATTGATCCTCTCGACCTGACCATTGGACTGAGAATGGTAGGCTGTGGAAAAGTCCAATGTCACACCGAGGAGTCTGCAGAGGGCTCTCCAGAACTTCGAGGTGAACTGAACCCCCCAATCAGAAACAATATGCCGCGGCAAGCCGTGCAGGCGGAAGATGTGTTGGATAAAAAGGTTGGCCAGTTGAGGAGCAGACAGAAGACCGGTCAGCGGAACAAAGTGGGCCATCTTCGAAAATCGGTCCACCACCACCCAGACAGTACTGCATCCCGCAGAGGGAGGCAGGTTCGTAACAAAGTCCATAGCTATATGCTGCCAGGGAGCATCAGGCACAAGCAATGGCTGGAGCAGGCCAGCAGGTCTGGAGTGAGCGACCTTGTTAGCTGCACACACTGAGCAGGAAGAAACAAAGTCCATAATGTCTTTGGGCATCGTGGGTCACCAGAAATGACGGGCAATCAGGTCTCGGGTTTTACGGGTCCCCGCGTGACCTGCCAGTCTAAAGCAATGTCCCCAGCAGAGGATTCTGTCAGACAGGCGCACAAACGTCCTCCCTGGAAGAATGTCCCCAACTTGCAGGGGGTTGACAGAGACAATGCAAGACGGGTCAATAATATTCTGTGGAATTTCCATGCTGTCCTCTGTCTCGAAAGATCTGGACAAGGCATCGGCCCCCACATTCTTGGCAGCCTGGCAATAATGGAGCTCAAACTGATTCTTGTGGTCCTTGAAAATTAGGTCGGGATGAGCTGCGCCCTCTAGTAGATGTCTCCACTCCTCCAGAGCCAATTTGATGGCCAGTATTTCCCGATCCCCAATCGAGTAGTTGCGTTCTGCGGAAAAGAGAAGAGCTTAGAGAAATATCCACATACCATTGACTTGCCCTTGTAACCTCTCTGGAAGAGGAGTGCACCAGCACCAACAGAGGAGCCGTCCACCTCCAACGAGAACTGTAGAGAAACATCTGGATGATGGAGGATAGAGGCTGACGTGAAGGCACTCTTCAGGCTATTGATTGCGGACTCTGCCTCAGGAGTCCACACCTTGGCGTTCATGCCCTTCTTGGTGAGGTTAGAGTTAGGAGAAGTCAGTGAGGAGAAGTTCGGAATGAACGGTCTGTAAAAATTGGCGAATCCCAGAAAGCGCGCTGTATTGCCCTCAAGCCTTGAGGGCGTGGCCATTCAAGGACGGACTTTACCTTTTCAGGATCCATCTCGAGACCTTGATTCGAGACAATGTAGTCCAGGAAGGGTAGAGCATCTTTCTCAAACACGCACTTCTCCAACTTGGCGCATAGACGATTCTCCCTTAACTGCAGCAAAACTTGACGGACATGTCTCTGATGAGTCATAGGATCTGGAGAAAAAATCAAGATGTCATCAAGATAAACTACTACACAAACATAGAGGAGGTCACGGAAGATGTCATTAACGAACTCCTGGAAGACCGCGGGAGCATTACACAGGCCAAAGGGCATTATTAGATATTCATAGTGTCCGTCATGGGTGTTAAATGCAATCTTCCATTCGTCACCCCGGCGACTCCGGATTAGGTTGTAAACCCCACGTAGGTCTAGTTTGGAAAAAATCTTGCCACCCCGTATACGATCAAACAGTTCTGAGATTAATGGCAACGGATACTTAGTTTTCATCGTGATCTGGTTGAGACCCTGGTAGTCGATACTGGGACGCAGGGAACCATCCTTTTTCTTGATGAAGAAGAACCCTGTTCCTGCCGGGGAGGAAGACTTCCGTATGAAGCCACACTCTAAGTTCTCTTTAACATAGGCGGACATGGACAGAGTCTCTGGCAAGGAGAGAGGATATACCCTACCACAGGGAAGGGATGCACCAGGAATCAGTTCGATCGGACAGTCATACGCCCAGTGTGGGGGCAGCGTCTCTGCCTCCCTCTTGCTGAAGACGTCCGAAAATGCAGCATAATGACCAGGTAATCCTGCCAATGACTGAGACAGAGGAGGCTGAGCTGAACGAGGAGGCAATGGTTGTGACACTCGGGGCCCCACTGGAGAACCTCTCCAGAGTTCCAGTCCAGGACTGGGGCATGTAGTCGGAACCAAGGCAGGCCCAGCAGCACGGGGTTAAAAGCTTTGGACAGGACAAAGAACGAGAGGAGCTCGGAGTGGAGAGCTCCTAATTGGAGCCTCAGCGGCTTGGTCACTGCAATAACTGGGTATGGCAGAAGTAGTCCATTCACAGATGTAACCACCAATGGCCTCTCCAGAGGGGTAGCGGGCAATTGGAGACGATCCACCAGGTCTCTACGAATGAAATTAGCAGCGGATCCAGAGTCCAGATATGCAGAGACCCGATGCGTTTTCTCGCCGTACACTATGGTCATGGGGATGGACAATTTAGATGAAAGTCCTTCTTTACCCAAGGTTGTCTTTCCTACCAACCCTAGGCTTTGGGGCTTTTGGGGACACAGATGCACAGGATGGCATCCGAGGCCGCAATATAGACAGAATCCCGAAGTGCGTCTGCATTGTCTCTCCTGGGTAGAAAGCTTACACGGGTCCATCCTCACAGACTCCTTAGGAGGGTCGGCATCGGAGGACAGCAGGGGTCACTGCAAGGTAGAGACCGGACTAGGGAGGCCTCCCTCCCGACAAGATTCTTGGGGCCGTTTTCGGATCCTTTTATCAATCCGAGTGGCCAGAAGGATGAGGTCATCCAGGGTAGACGGTAGATCTCGAGCGGCCAGTTCTTCCTTAATCTTAGGAGACAGTCCCTGCCAGAATGTAGCCACCAGGGCTTCATTGTTCCACAACAGTTCTCCCGCCAGGGTGCGGAAGTGGATGGCGTACTCACCCACGGAGGTGTCTCCGTGGCGTAGGTTCAGCAAGGAAGCCGCTGCAGACGAGACTCGTCCAGGCTCCTTAAACACTGTTCGAAATGTCCGGAGGAACCCCTGGAAGTCACGGGTCTCTGGTCCTTGTCTCTCCCAGATAGGATTCGCCCATGCAAGGGCCTTGCCAGTGAGGAGAGAGATGATGAAAGCGACTCTTGCGCCATCAGACGAAAATGCCCTTGCATACAGGCTGAAGTGGATCTGGCACTGGTTAGAAAATCCACGACAGGTCCCTGCATCTCCATCATAGCGGTCAGGAAGTGACAAAGAAAAACGGGGATTAACACTGCCAGGAAGTGTAGTCTGAGGATCAACACTGCCAGGAGGTGTAGTAGGAGGAACGGCAGCTAGCGCCTACTGCTGACGTCCGATAATATTCAAGGCCTGGAGGAGTTGGTCCTGTCGAGACCGGAGGTCTAGCATTTCCGTCCGTATCGCTTGTGACGTCATCTTGGTCTTGGATCGACCAGCGGGGTCCATGGCCTGAGCGTACTGTCACGTTGGGACGTATGACAGCTGGCCAACAGAGCACAGGTCACAGTCTATAGTTCGTATAGTGTACCTGTGGCAGCTCGGACAGTAGTGAGACAGGCTCGGCTGGGACTAGGCAGCAGGTAGACGTCAGGCGTGGAGTAGCAGGACAGGCGTGGAATACAGCACAGCACGACTACAGCTCAGCACGGCACTTGACCAGGATAGCACGGGATACAGGATACAGGTACGGGGAACACTGGGAACTGGAAAACACTAGGACCACCATTTGCATAGACAAACTTTGGGTACGACAACAACGCTCAGGCATGGGAGGAAGGGGCACAGCCCTCCTTATAGCCCAGTGTGCTCTGGGACCAATCAGCTCAATCTCCCACCTGCGTGCGCTTTGGCTTCTTAAGTCTGGACTGAGCTCGCAAGCGCACCCTGGTGGTCACTGTGGAACAGGACGGCCGAATGTGCAGACATCTTTGGCTAGAAGGGCGTCGACTGGATGGAAGGAGTTCGTGGTCAGCGACCACAGACGTTACGGTATTGGGACACACCTTCATTGAATTCAGGTGTTTAATTCAGTCCCATTGCCACAGGTGTATAGAATCAAGCACCTAGCCATGAGTCTGCCTTTACAAACATTTGATAAAGAATGGATCGTTCTAAAGAGCTCACTGAATTCAATTGTGGTACTGTAATAGGAATACCACCATTGCAACAACTCAGTTTGTGAAATTTCTTCCCTCCTAGATATTTCACGATCAAAGAGTGGAAGCGTCTAGGAACCATAGCAACTAAGCCACGAAGTTACAGAGTGGAGTTGCCGAGTGCTGATGTGCATAGTGCATAAAAGTCGTCAACGTTCTGATGACTCAATAACTGTAGAGTTTTAAACCTGTTCTGGCATTAAGATTGACACAAAAACTGTGCGCTGGGGGCTTCATGGCATGGGTTTTCATGGCAGAGCTGCTGCATGCAAGCCTTACATTACCAAGCACTGTGCCAAGTGTCGGATGAAGGGGTGTAAAGCACAGCTCCACTGAACTCTGGAGCAGTGGAAACGTGTTCTGTGGAGTGACGCTTCTGACAGTCTGATGGACGAATATGGGTTTGGCGAATGCCAGGAGTACGTTAGCTGCCTGACTGCATTGTGCCAACTGTAAAGTTTGGTGGAGGAGAGATAATGCTATGTGTTCATTTTCAGGGATTGGCCTAGACCCTTTAGTTCCAGTGAAGGTAAATCCTAATGTTAGGAAAATTCCTGATCCCTTAAGATCACCATGACTACTGTTCTAGCTTCTGGACGGTTCTGTTTTACATTGAGCCTATCTCTTTTCTCTGTCTTTCTGCCAATTAGGTGTGGGGTTGTATTTATATCTGGCTTCCTCTATCTGGTCTTTGCTTGTGATTTTCCTAGTCTTCTGGTGTTCTGATCAAGCTCTAACACTCCCTCTACTTCTGACTTCTGGACTTCTTGGAAACTGACCTCGGCTTGTCTCTCGCTGACACCTTGTTTACCGATTTTGATTATCTGCTCCCGGATGGTTCTGACTTCTGCTGCACCTGATTTCCTATTGCTTTGTTTTGGACCTTCTGTTTACTCTCTGGCTGTCTGGTTATCCTGTTCAGGTTTGCCTGCATTGCACCTCTTATCCAACACTGAACTTTGCTAAGACAACCTGGGTTCTATGCAGCAAAGATCATCCCACCTTTTGGTCGGCTTTAGCGAAAAACTTAGAGTAGCCTTAGACTCTGTCGATGAGAGTTGTGACGGATTTGAGGTTGCGGTTTTATTTTCACGCTCTCTCCCAGCAGTCTCCAGCATCCTTTGGGGAATCGCTCAACTTGCAATTCCATAACACTTAAAGAGGCTCTGTCATCACATTATAAGTGCCCTATCTCCTATATAAGGAGATCGGCGCTGTAATGTAGGTGACAGTAATGCTTTTTTTTCTAAAGACGATCTATTTTAAACCACTTTATGAGTGATTTTTAGCTTTATGCTAATGAGTTTCTTAATGCCCAAGTGGGCGTGTTTTACTATACACCAAGTGGGCATTGTACAGAGGAGTGTATGACGCTGACCAATAAGCGTCATGCACTTCTCTCCATTCATTTACACTGCACTAGCGATATAGTTATATCGTTATGTGCAGCCACATACCCACACACTAACATTACTGCAGTGTCCTGATAATGAATATACATCACTACCAGCCAGGACGTGATGTTTATTCAGAATCCTGACACTTCTGAATCTTTTCTGTGAGATTCCAGCAAGGCAAGCGTAATCTCGCGAGATTACGATGTAACCTGTCATTTCAAACCAGATTACGCCTGCCTTGCTGGAATCTCACAGAAAAGATTCAGAAGTGTCAGGATTCTGAATAAACATCACGTCCTGGCTGGAGGTAAAGTATATTCATTATCAGGACACTGCAGTAATGTTAGTGTTTGTGCATGTACAGTGAAGGAAATAAGTATTTGATCCCTTGCTGATTTTGTAAGTTTGCCCACTGTCAAAGACATGAACAGTCTAGAATTTTTAGGCTAGGTTAATTTTACCAGTGAGAGATAGATTATATTTAAAAAAAACAGAAAATCACATAGTCAAAATTATATATATTTATTTGCTTTGTGCACAGAGAAATAAGTATTTGATCCCTTTGGCAAACAAGACTTAATACTTGGTGGCAAAACCCTTGTTGGCAAGCACACAGTCAGACGTTTTTTGTAGTTGATGATGAGGTTTGCACACATGTTAGATGGAATTTTGGCCCACTCCTCTTTGCAGATCATCTGTAAATCATTAAGATTTCGAGGCTGTCGCTTGGCAACTCGGATCTTCAGCTCCCTCCATAAGTTTTCGATGGGATTAAGGTCTGGAGACTGGCTAGGCCACTCCATGACCTTAATGTGCTTCTTTTTGAGACGCTCCTTTGTTGCCTTGGCTGTATGTTTCGGGTCATTGTCCTGCTGGAAGACCCAGCCACGAGCCATTTTTAATGTCCTGGTGGAGGGAAAGAGGTTGTCACTCAGGATTTGACTGTACATGGCTCCATCCATTCTCCCATTGATGCGGTGAAGTAGTCCTGTGCCCTTAGCAGAGAAACACCCCCAAAACATAATGTTTCCACCTCCATGCTTGACAGTGGGGATGGTGTTCTTTGGGTCATAGGCAGCAGTTCTCTTCCTCTAAACACGGCGAGTTGAGTTAATGCTAAAGAGCTCAATTTTTGTCTCATCTGACCACAGCAACTTCTCCCAATCACTCTCAGAATCATCCAGATGTTCATTTGCAAACTTCAGATGGGCCTGTACATGTGCCTTCTTGAGCAGGGGGACCTTGCGGGCACTGCAGGATTTTAATCCATTACGACGTAATGTGTTACCAATGGTTTTCTTGGTGACTGTGGTCCCAGCTGCCTTGAGATCATTAACAAGTTCCCCCCGTGTCGTTTTCGGCTGAGCTCTCACCTTCCTCAGGATCGAGGATACCCCAGGAGGTGAGATTTTGCATGGAGCCCCAGATCGATGTCGATTGACAGTTATTTTGTATGTCTTCCATTTTCTTACTATTGCACCAACAGTTGTCTCCTTCTCACCCAGCGTCTTACTTATGGTTTTGTAGCCCATTCCAGCCTTGTGCAGGTCTATGATCTTGTCCCTGACATCGTTAGAAAGCTCTTTGCTCTTGCCCATGTTGTAGAGGTTAGAGTCAGACTGATTAATTGAGTCTGTGGACAGGAGTCTTTTATACAGGTGACCATTTAAGACAGCTGTCTTTAATGCAGGCACCAAGTTGATTTGGAGCGTGTAACTGGTCTGGAGGAGGCTGAACTCTTAATGGTTGGTAGGGGATCAAATACTTATTTCTCTGTGCACAATGCAAATAAATATATATAATTTTGACTATGTGATTTTCTTTTTTTTTTTTTTATATAATCTATCTCTCACTGGTAAAATTAACCTAGCCTAAAAATTCTAGACTGTTCATAACTTTGACAGTGGGCAAACTTACAAAATCAGCAAGGGATCAAATACTTATTTCCTTCACTGTAGCTGCACATAACGATATAACTATATCGCTAGTGCAGTGTAAATGAATGGAGAGAAGTGCATGACGCTGATTGGTCAGCGTCATACACTCCTCTGTACAACGCCCACTTGGTCTAAAGTAAAACACGCCCACTTGGGCATTAAGAAACTCATTAGCATAAAGCTAAAAATCGCTCATAAAGTGGTTTCAAATAGATCGTTTTTCTAAATAAAAAGCATTACTGTCACCTACATTACAGCGCCGATCTCCTTATATAGGAGATAGGGCACTTATAATGTGGTGACAGAGCCTCTTTAATGCTTTAACATACCAAGACATTTTGGACAATTGTATGCTTCCAACTTTGTGGGAACAGTTTGGGGAAGGCCCTTTACTGTCCCAGCATGACTGTGCCCCAGTGCTTAAATCAGGGTCCATAAAGGCATGGTTTAATGAGTTTGGTGTGGAAGAACTTTACTGGTCCACACAGAAACCTGACCTCAACCACCGCGAACACCTTTGGGATGAACTAGAATGGATATTGCGAGCCAGACCCTCTCGTCCAACATCAATGTCTAACCTCACAAATGCTCTCTTGGATGAGTGGGCAAAAATTACCACAGACATACTCCAAAACCTTGTAAAAAGCCTTTCCAGAAGAGTGGAAGCTGTTTTAGCTGCAAAGAGGGGAGCAACTTCATATTAATGCCTATGGAATTAGAATGGCATGTCATAAAAGGTAGGTGTAATGCAGGAGGCTCAAGCACGCAGCCCGCGGGCCGCATGCTGCCCCTTGGGCAGTCATCTGTGGCCCGCGGGACACAGAGCCGCTAGTACAGGCTCTGCTCCGGGACTCGGTGGAATTCCCTGACATCGCTGTCCATATATGGACAGTGTGTCAGGATCTGCAACGGAGCAGAGACCCGAGCAGCGATGTCTGGGGCTTCCCCAGTGCCGGAGTCCCATGCAGAGCACTAGTATAGGCTCTGCTGACAGCGATGTCTGGGGCTTCCCCAGTGCCGGAGTCCCATGCAGAGCGCTAGTATCGGCTCTGCTCCGGGACTCTGTGGAATCCCCTGACATCGCTGTCCTCATATTGACAGCGATGTCTGGGGCTTCCCCAGAGCCAGAGTCACGTGCAGAGCGCTAGTATAGGCTCTGCTCCGGGAGTCTGGGGAATCCCCTGACATCGCTGTCCTCATATTGACAGCGATGTCTGAGGATTCCCCAGAGCCTGAGTCCCGTGCAGAGCGCTAGTATAGGCTCTGCTCCAGGACTCTGGGGAATCCCCTGACATCGCTGTCCTCATATTGACAGCGATGTCTGGGGCTTCCCCAGAGCCGGAGTCCTGTGCAGAAAAAAATGGGACATAGATAAATTCAAAACCACAATAAAGGCCATACTTTCTAGGTGGGTGGGTGAAAACCCGTTCCCAGCAGGATGCAGACAGGTCAAAAAATGCTGCAGAAGGAGGGTGCATTAAATAGTGATAGCCACTCCCACTAGTCTTGAGGGGAGTGGCGAACTAAGTGCTAACAAGTGTGCGATAAATGAGTGTCAGTGTTAGTGTAGTGCTAGGGTGTGAATGTATGGTAAAAAATAAATGTGTATGTATGGAAGTGTCAGAACTATGTGATAATGTAATAAAAAATAAATGAGTGTGATGAATAGGGGTCAGCGCTGTGAATAGTACATGGGGTGTCAGTACTATGTGTAATTCGTGGAGGGATAATGTGCTGGTCGTCAGGCATAGCATATCTTGCCAAATCACAGCCTATTTGTAACGCCGCTACTGTTAGCTAAGGCGGGCTGCTCTGCATGCCAAACTAAACACCAGCACATCATGCCCTCCCAGCATATAAGACCTGGCCACGTCCTGAAAAAAAGTATACATAGTAAAAATATCCATGAAACATGGGGTATTAGTTGTTATTTTGGCCAAAATACGCGAAGCTCGCAACCCAACATCAAGGGTCCCCAGTGCCTTGCGAGTCCCTAACTAGAACTTTTCGCTCCTAATTTAAAAACACCAGCAGAAAAAAATGGGACATAGATAACTTCAAAACCACAAAAAAGGCCATACTTACTAGGTGGGTGGGTGAAAACCCATTCCCAGCAGGATGCAGACAGGTCAAAAAATGCTGCAGAAGGAGGGTGCATTAAATAGTGATAGCCACTCCCACTAGTCTTGAGGGGAGTGGCGAACTAAGTGCTAACAAGTGTGCGATAAATGAGCGTCAGTGTTAGTGTAGTGCTAGGGTGTGAATGTATGGTAAAAAAAATAAATGTGTATGTATGGAAGTGTCAGAACTATGTGATAATGTAATAAAAAATAAATGAGTGTGATGAATAGGGGTCAGCGCTGTGAATAGTACATGGGGTGTCAGTACTATGTGTAATACGTGGAGGGATAATGTGCAGGTCATCAGGCATAGCATATCTTTCCGAATCACAGCCTATTTGTAACGCCGCTACTGTTAGCTAAGGTGGGCTGCTCTGCATGCCAACCAAACACCAGCACATCATGCCCTCCCAGCATATAAGACCTGGCCGCGTCCTGAAAAAAAGTATACATAGTAAAAATATCCATGAAACATGGGGTATTAGTTGTTATTTTTGCCAAAATACGCAAAGCTCGCAACCCAACGTCAAGGGTTTGGGTATGACCATGATTAGGGCATTATAGAATTCAGAGGGCATCTGCTTTCCTTTTAGTAGGGCATTACAGAAGTTTGTAATATGTGGGATGAGAATCGGTCAAAACGTCTTATAATATGCTGCGGAAAGACCATCCAGACCGAGCGCCTTTCCTCTCTTATGGATTTTAATAGCATCGTCCAGTACGTCATCAGTGATGTTAGCCCTCAAAAATGATTAGCTTCTGATGTAAAGGAGGAGAGATTAAGAGACTCTCAGAAAGCTGATGGGGCGGGTAAGGGGTGGGTATACACAGTCGCTCGTAAAATGTGCAAAGACCATTATAGATACAATCAGGGTTAATGGTTAGAAGACCAGTAGGGCCTTGCCCTCTTTCTCCTGGAGGCCAATTTAATAAATGTACCCCTGATAAATGCCTTATGTACCATCCATAGGGTATGTTTGAAAATAACAAGAGTACTATTGGTCCCAAAATAATGTTTCAAGTCATTAGCGACCTTCAATTTAAGCAGGCAGTCAGGCAGGAGTAATTTATTAAGTCAACAGGTAAATGGTGAATTTGGAAGAGACTATTTAAAAAACATTGCCGTAGTCAGACCATGCGGAGGGCACATGGCGAGAATAAAGCAAAGACGGCAACAGGCTAATGAGGTTTAGCATAATCTAGGATAATCTATAATATTATTTTTTGAGTGGTGATGAAGCCCCTTACATTATGCCAGAGGATCTGATTCATACTAATTTCCAAAGAGACTATGCAAATGAAACCGGAGGTGCATATCATAAAGCAAATACATATCAATATATTTACTTTATACATAGCATGACATTAGAGACCGAAACTAGATCCAGTTGAAATAATAACACAGAAAAAAACAAACAAAAAAATTATATAGTAGATGCTGTATAGACAAGACCGCATCAAAAAAATATGACATATAAAACATCTGCCTGGAAGGGCAACAAACAGTCCGAAAACCGCTTAGAGACATTTAAAGAGGACGCAATAAAAAATAATAACCTCAAGGCCATATGAAAAAAAATTCTATACATGGTCGTCTAAAAATAAACTGGTGCTACCTGTAGGTACGAAAGTCCAGAGCCTGATGCAAATGGACCACTAATCGATCCAACCTAAGTTGGGTAGAGGCTGGTTCTCAGGCATCAAGATACTGGTCTCCACCAGGGCTCTTTTGCCATCATCCAGTAAGTGAACCGTGTACGATATATTGTTCAGCAGAAAAGGCAGAGACAACGGAAAGCCCCATTTGTATTGGGTTAAGGCCCGCTGCGGTGCCAGTTAATGGGCCTAAGGCCTTGACATCTGCCTAAGGTACGGGCTTATGTCCACCTAGAGTTGGACTGAATTCGGTACACCCGGTAAGTCAAGGTTCCACCAAGCCGCTGAGAGTATCATGTTCCTCATCTAAGGACACTGCAGGTTCAAGACTACATAACGGGGATGTTCTCCATCCCGGGGACATCCCAGAAAGTGATAAATGCACATTATGCGGAATGAAACTCAGTCCGCCGGGAGAAGCAAAGTCGCAAAAAGGTTCAGGGCCGTCTCCTTGATGTCAGTAATAAATTGCGGAAGCCCCATATTCTTAGGATTGCTCTCCAAGAGAAATTCTTTAAGTCCTCATACTTGAGCTCAAGGGCCTCCAGCTTTTCCGCCTGGTCTTAGACATAAGTGTGATCCGTTTCCATGACGTCAGCAATTTCATCTATGCGGGTCTCTAAATTGTCGGTTCTCTAAACGAGTTTATTCAGTTGCTTTAAGAAATGATCCACTGCCAAATTTAGTTCCATCTTAAAATTGACATATATATTTCAGAGAAGCTCAGCTGTGGGTATTACTGTACCCAGAAGGTCCGGTGGAGGCTCAGGTGACTTTAGGCCCTCCCACATTGACAGAGATGGGAATGAAGGCAGGGACATGGAGCGAGCAGGTGACATGTCGAGGGTCATGCGGCCTGTTGTCTCGGCAAAGAGTACAGCAAAGTTAGAGCAGGACCCGCTTCAGATTTGTTTCCTGTTTGCCTGGACACATGAGCAAGGTATCCCCTGGCAGTGGTTGCCAGTGGTAAGGGCCAGGAGTGTGCTAATGTTGCCACTAGATCAGTGTTTAAAGTGGAGCTCAGCAAAACATGTCCACTCAGTTCAACCGCATGTATGCGCCACCGTTACCTTCATTTTTTTAATAAAAATATTGGTGACTGATGTCAATCATACTTTCACTTAGTTCCAGTAACCTCACTCTAAAGTAGATCTCTAGTTTATACTGCAGGTTCAAAACTACATAGCGGGGATGTTCTCCATCCCGGGGACATCCCAGAAAGTGATAAATGCACATTATGGACATGTTTTGCTGAGCTCCACTTGTACCGCTGATCTAGTGGCAACATTAGCACTTCCTGGCCCTTCCCGTTGGCAACCACTGCCCGGGCATGTCAATCATACAGAACCATAAAGTTGAACAGTGTTTCTAACATTCACATCAACAGGTGAATTCACAGAATTCTGTGGCTTGAAATTTATTTTTTTAAATTAAAAAGTACATATAAACTACAAATAATATTTTACCAATTAGGGTATATTTGAGGTACGAGCGGTAGCCAAGGAGACAGTAGGAGGGGGTTCAGGCCTTGTCACTCACCCGCCTCTCATGGTAGCCATTGTTATCCATACCGACACGCTTAGCAGTATAATTAGAGTTGTGAATAGTAGATGTTGGTTGCGGTGTATTACAATAACACAAAGTAGTCCAGGAGACAAGTTGTCAGGTGCAAACAAAACCCACAGTATCTTTACTGGGCATGAGGAGCGTAATGGTTTCTTCTGATGCAGAGGCACAAGTCTTGTAATAAAATGACAGTTTGTACAACTTAACATTTTTCCTCAGGGAGAGTGATGGTTTCCTTACTTGCTGACATGTGGCTGATGTTTTTAAGGGGGGATTCACACGAGCGTGTATTCGGTCCGTGCGGGCCGCGTGGTTTTCACGCGGCACGCATGGACCAATACAAGTCTATGGGGCAGTACAGACAGTCCGTGCTTTTTGCGCAGCGTTTGTCTGCTGCGCAAAAAGCGTGACAGGTTCAATAACTCTGCGTATTTCGCGCATCACGCACCCATTGAAGTCAATGGGTGCGTGAAAACCACGCAGGTTGCAAGGAAGCACTTCCGTGCGAACTGACTGAAACAGCGCACCAGCTGTCAAAAGGATGAATGTAAACAGAAAAGCACCACGTGCTTTTCTGTTTCCGAACATCCAAACGGAGTGTCTTTGCGATGAGCGAAGCCGGACAAGCGAACCGAACTTCAAAACGAGTTCGGCCGAACCCGGCAAAAAAATTATCGGTACGCGACGTCAGGAGATAGTCACTGTCCATGGTGCTGAAAGAGTTAAACTGTTTCAGCACCGTGGACAGTGACTTCCGATCCCAATATACATGAACCTGTAGAAAAAAAAACGAAGTTCTGACTTACCGATAACTCCCGGCGTCTTCCTCCAGTCTGACCTCCCGGGATGACAATTCAGTCCAAGTGACAGCTCCAGCCAATCACAGGCCAAGCACAGGCTGCAGCAGTCACATGGACTGGGGCGTCATCCAGGGAGGTGGGACCCGATGTCGAGAGGCGCGTCACCAAGGACGCGTCACCAAGGCAACGGCCGGGAAGTTCTCGGTAAGTACGAACTTTTTCTTTTTTTTCAACAGATTTTTCGATATTGTGTTCGCCATTCACTGTCGAGGGTGCTGAAAGAGTTAGCTCTTTCAGCACCTTGGACAGTGACGGGCGTCGACTAGCCTCATCTCTATGATGCCGGCTGCGCGAAAATCACGGATGACACACGCAGCTGTCAAATGGTTTTTGCGCGCGCAAAACGCAGCGTTGTTTGCGCGCGCAAAAACGCAACGTTCGTGTGTATCTGCCCTAACTCTGCAATAGCTATCCCAGGGTCTTATGGCTTGTCTGGTGACTATAGGCCCTCAGACTTGTATGGGCTACGTTTGCTCACTTTCACTTGGTTCCAGTGCCCTCACTCTAAAGTAGATCTCTAGTTTAACTGCAGGTTAAACTCTAGTTTAACTAATTTAACTTCAGCCACACCTGTCTGCTTTGCATATGCATAACAGTAGGAACCTGGGGTGTCCAAACACATGTCTGAACTCGAAAGTCAGCGCAATAAGTTCCATATGACTTTAATACATGGCTGAACAGAGTAAATAACATGACTAGGAAAAAGTAGAAACACCTGCCGCATGTTAAATTGACAGTGTCAATAATTATAAAGCGCTTTCTTTCAGGAAACACATATTCACAAACGGCAGACTTGATGCAGAAATTTCATCTGAATGCAGGCTTGCAGAAATCCATGCACGTGGTTCCAAAACATCCCCATTTTGATGTACAGTATGGAACAGATTTTCTGCAACTAATTTGTCATGTGTGAATATGCTCTAAGGTCTCATGCAGACACTCTTTTTCTACGTTTTAAAGTGCCTGACAAAAAAACAGCATGTGTTGCAGGCGTTTTTCATGGCATTATTTACATACATTTTGGTGGTGTTTCTTCTTTTATTTAGTCCGATTTTGTACAAAGTAGAAATAAATCTTAGTAAAACATATCTTTGTACTGTGATAGCCCGTATGTTAGAAAAGATAAAAATTGAGAGTCCTCAGTAGTTGATACTTTTTAATGGCTAACTGAAAAGATGATAACAAATAGCAAGCTTTCTAGAATACTTAGGCCTTTTCATCAACCATGCCTGATGAAGAGACTTAAATAGTCTTGAAAACGTGCTATTTGTCATCACCTTTTTACTTAACCAATAAAATGTATCAACTAATGGCCTTATTACGGCACTCTTTTTTGTGAAAAGGGGCATAGCTTTTCAAATGGGGCAGGGTTTCAGTGGCCCAACAAAAAACTGGCGTGAATTAGAACGGAAATCTACACCAGCTTCTAAGGTAGAGGTCTGTGCCAAACCCTGTACCCTGCTACCCCTCCGATCAGAGTATCCGCTTGTCAGAAAACTAAAACAAAAAATAAACTATGCTTTGAGGGAGAATTTAAAAAAAAAAACATATTAGGTACACTTGGAGAGTAATTTATTATTGGAGGGTGTGGTAATAATTCAGAAAGACATTGGAAGAAACTTATTAAGACTGGTCTTAATAAACAATTAGTTAGTGTAAAATGCAACATATTTATTAGGAGGCGGACGCCTCTTATTAAATGTGTCGCGTCTTTTGGCTGACTATGCGCCAAGGTAATGATGCCAGGCAGCGTCAGGACATTGTATGTGACTGATGACGTATGAAATGCCAGTCTTAATAAATCTCCTCAAGTGTCTTTTTAAATTAGTACCACACCATTGACTAAGTAATTAAGAGCATATAGAGAGTAATATGTGTTTCATTTTTATTTTGTCCTCAAAGCGGCTTCCAGGTAATTTTATAAAGAAATATAATGTCAAAATATTGTCCCCTTAGTATGACACAGGAATGATACTATGTCTAATGCTTTCTCAGCAGTAAGGCCTAGGAACATTGTTTCAGGGCTGTTTTGTTCTGTCAAACCTGAATAGTAAGGGTATGTTCACACGAGGGCGTCCGTAATGTCTGAAATTATGGGGATGTTTCAGCCTGAAAACATCCCCGTAATTTCAGCTGTACCGGCATGTGCAGGCGCTTGAACGCCGCGTCAATTACGGACATAATTGGCGCTGCTATTCAGTGGAGTCAATGAATAACGGCTCCAATTACGGCCAAAGACGTGACAGGTCACTTCTTTGACGCGGGCGTCTATTTACGCGCCGTCATTTGACAGCGGCACGTAAATTACGCCTCGTGTGAACAGACAAACGTCTGCCCATTGCTTTCAATGGGCAGATGTTTGTCAGCGCTATTTTCGGATGTAATTCGGGGCAAAAACGTCCGTAAATAGGCCGTGTGAACATACCCTTACTGCCACAGCTTATTACTTTTGTTGAACTTGCACTATTGTTGTTTGACTTTCAAGTTGGTGTGCTGGGTTACCTAATGCACATATACAGTACTGTGCAAAGCTTTTAGGCAGTTGTGGAAAAATGCTGCAAAGTAAGAATACTTTCAAAAACAGAAGTGTTAATAGGTTTTTTTTTATCAAATAACAAAACATAAAGTGAATGAACAGAAGAGAAATCGAAATGAAATCAATATTTGGAGTGACCACCCTTTGCATTTAAAACAGCATTAATTCTTCTAGGTACACTTGTACAAAGTCATGGATTTTGTAGGATTATAGTAAGGTGTATGATTAACCAATTATAACAAACAGGTGATAATTATATTTATATGTATGTTGAAACACAGTCATTAACTGTAACAGAAACAGCTGTATGGGAGGCTTAAAACTGGGTGAGGAACAGCCAAATTCTGCTACAAAGGTGAGGTAGTAGAAGACAGTTTCATGTCACAAGTCCACCATGGTAAAACTGAGCACAGAAACAAGACACAAGGTAGTTATACTCCATCAGCAAGATCTCTCCCAGGCAAAGATGTCAAAACAGACTGGGGTTTCAACATGTGCTGTTCAAGCTCTTTTGAAGATCACAAAGAAACGGGCAATGTTGAGAACCATAGACGCAGTGGTTGGCCAAGGAAACATCGTGCTTACTTCCCACTGAATTTGGAAGATCTCCAGCAGTGCCATCAGCCCAGAACTGGCAGAAACCAGTGGAATCCAGGTACACCCATCTACTCATTGGCGAAGTCTGGCCAGAAGTGGTTTTCATGGAAGAATTGCGGCCAAAAACTATACCTTCAACGTGGAGACAAGGCCAAGCAACTCAACTATGCAAGAAAACATAGGAACTGTGGTGCAAAAAAATGGCAGCAGGTGCTCTGGACTGATGAGTCAAAATTGTAAATATTTGGCTGTAAGAGTTTGTTCGCCGAAGGGCTAGAGAGCGGTACAATAGTGAGTGTCTGCAGGCAACAGTAAATCGTGGTAGAGGTTGCTTGCAAGTTTGAGGTTGCATTTCAGCAAATGGAGTTGGGGATTTGGTCAGGATTAATGGTGTCCTCAATGCTGATAAATACAGGCAGATACTTATCCATCATACAATACCATCAGCGAGGCGTCTGATTGGCTCCAAATTTATTCTGCAACAGGAAAACAACCCCAAACATACAGCCAATGTCATTAACAGGTTCCCGACCGCTGGCTGTATTTTTACGGCCAGCGGTGAGGGTCTCTGAAGTCCGCCGTATAGACTAATTACGGCGGCACTTCAGAGACTGTGCACGCGCAATCGCGTGCACACAGCTCTATGCCCTGGCTGTTGCTAACAGCCATGGGCACTGGGCAGAATGTCAGGGGCCAATCTTTTGGCCCCTGAACATGTGATCGCTGTGACAACCAATCACAGCGATCACATGCATTTGTACGTATAAACAGTTTGCACGCGATCGCGTGCACACAGCCCTGTGCCCACGCTGTTACCAACAGCTCTGGGCACTGGGCAGAGTATCAGGGACCAATCTGATGGTCCCTGAACATGTGGTCGCTGTGAAAACCTATCACAGCGACCACATTTGTTTTATTTTGACTTTTCTGGCAGCAAATCTCCTGCCTCTTTTCTTCTCCTCAAACATTGTTTCAGTTTGAGGAGAAGAAGAGACTCGAGAGAATTGCTGCCAGAAGAATACAGTTACAAAAAAATACAGTTACACTATAAAACATTCTCTGTATAGATAGATTTCTATCTATCTATACAATCTATCTATCCATCTATCTTTTTTTCTATCTACCTTACTTTCTTTTATTCTATTAGAATAGGCTGGTAGGGAGTATATAATTATATATATATCCACATATAAATAATATATATAGCAATAGCGGTTTATTTTTTGTTAGCGGTAGTGTAGATATATATACCAGTTAGTTTGTGTGTTTTATAAAAAAAAAGTGTTAGTGTTAGTGACGTTATGGCGAGGAAGTTGTTTAGCGCCGAGGAGGCATACGCCATGCTGTGGTCTGAGTTGGAGACCGCATCAGAGATGGCGTCAGAGATGGAACCTGTTTTGGGCAGTGACGATGATAGCGTCACTTCAGGTTCATCTTCAGGGGACGTTGTCCCTGATACAGTTGAAACTGCAGAACATGAAAGCGCAGAGCCAAGTAGCGCTGTAGCACAGGACAGCCTGGTCCCTCCAGTCCAGGCTCTTGTATGGGCACCTGCCCCATCTTTTGGGCCTAGAATCCACGGATTTACTGCCACTCCTGGCATAACCGTGGACAATACAAATTTTGTCCAAATGGATTACTTCCATTTATTTATAACGGACGACATCCTAAATCTGATTGTCCACAAAACAAATTTATATGCCCGATCAATATATAAGGCAGAAACCTTCATCCACCCATGCCAGAGATTGGACGCCCACCAATTTGCAGGAATTTAAAAAAAAATTTGGGCTCACTCTAAATATGGGTATTGTCAAAAAGCCCTCCATTAGGTCTTACTGGTCAACAATACCCGCCCAAGCCACACCAGTATATTCTGCAGTAATGCCCAGGTCTCGTTATGAGACAATAATGAGGTTCCTCCACTTCAACGACAACGCACAGGCCCCCCCAAGTACCGATGCAAACCGGGATCGGTTGTTCAAAATTAGACCACTGATAAATTCCCTGAATAATTTATTTCTGCAACTCTACACCCCTGAGCAGATTGTAAGTGTGGACGAATCCCTCCTCAACTTCCATGGAAGACTTAGCTTTCGCCAATATCTACCTTCCAAAAGGGCAAGATATGGCGTTAAGCTTTATAAATTGTGTGAAAGCGGGTCAGGATATACCACCGCCTTCCGGATTTATGAAGGACGGGACCGCTCAATAAATGTTCCTGGATGCCCCCCTGATCTTTCCACCAGCAGCAAAATTGTGTGGGAGATAATGCAGCCTCTGCTTCACAAGGGGTACCACCTGTACTGCGACAATTTTTATTCTAGTGTGCCCCTGTTTAGGCATTTGCATGCTGCAAGGACTGGGGCATGTGGTAACATGCGCAAAAATCTAATTGGTTTTCCACAGCAAATAGTGGGGAAGCGCATGGTAAAGGGGGACTCCTGTGCTTATGCATCTGAGGAATTGCTGGCGGTCAAGTTCAGGGATCGCAAAGACGTGTATGTGCTAAGCACGATTCATACCGCAGGAACAGTGGCAGTGAGGGAAAGAGGGGCAACATCGGACAAGCACAAACCAGTGAGCGTGTCCGAATATAACAAGTACATGGGGGGGGTGGATTTAAGCGACCAGGTTTTACAGCCCTATTTAGTAAAGCGAAAAACAAAAACCTGGTACAAAAAAGTGGCCATTTATTTGTTACAGGTGGCCATCCACAATTCATTTGTGCTCTACAAAAAAAACAGAGGCAGAGACACATACCTGGATTTCCAGGAGAAAATTATTGAAGGCCTCATATTTGATGTTCAGGACACCCGAGAATGCCCCCAGTCTGAGGATGTCACGCGACTGACTGAAAGACACTTCATCAGTCGGATTCCCCCAACACCAACCAGAAGCAACCCCCAGAAAAAGTGCTGCGTCTACAGAAAAGACCGGCACCGCAAAGATTCCCGATAATTCTGTCCCTCATGTCCCTCGCAACCAGGCCTGTGCATTGAGCCATGTTTTAAAAAATACCACACTGTTCTGCATTATTAGATTTTAGTTAATTCGTTGAAAATATATTTGCCCTACATTACTTTTTTATTTTTCCCCTGATTTTACTCCAAGGGTGAGGGAGGGAATGGGTGGGGGATGGATGTCATGTTTGCTTATTTTCTAAAGTTCATCTGCTGGAGAGCTCCATTTGCATAAACCTGCAATTTCTTATTTTAGAAAACCCCAAAAAATAAATTCCCATTATACCCCTAGATGAATATTTTGGGATTTCTGCTTCAAGAGCAGATATTTTGGAAGTGTTATAGAAACTCTATTGAGTTTTGTAAAACCAGCTTTGAAAAAAAGAGATTTGTGAAATAAGCTTCTTCTATCGTCCGCCCTCCTACATCTCTATGTGATAATAAGGCCCACATATTTGGTATCCCCATACACAGGAGAAGTGGCAGAATGTGAAAGGAGATTAATTTTGTCCGTGGTCTGTACTGTGTGTGAAAAATGCTGGCATAAACTGACGCATTTGCTAAAAAAAAGCTAATTTTATTTTGTTCCATCTTGTTCAAGAAACCTTGTGGGGTCTACTTGTGTGAATGAAGTCATTTATGGGGTGTTTCTAATGTTTCAGCAGCATTACGCCCCCAAGAAAACAGTATGCTGCTATAAAATCAAATGCAAAATTCCTGGACCGAAAAGGCCAAAAAGCCTCCTTTTATGCCAAGCCCTGGCACATGCCCGCACAGTGAATAAGGCACACATATTTGGTATCCCCATGCACGGGAGAAGTGGAAGAATGTGAAATGGGATGAATTTTGTCCGTGGCCTATACCGTGTGTGAAAAATGCTAGCCTAAACTGACGCATCTGCTAAAAAAAGCTGATTTTATTTTGTTCCATCTTATTCAAGAAACTTTCAGAAGAAAACTGGACTTGCTAAAAATATGTTCAACCCCTTGAAGGAAATCTTGTGGGGTCTACTTGTGTGAATGAAGTCATTTATGGGGTGTTTCTAATGTTTCAGCAGCATTACGCCCCCAAGAAAACAGTATGCTGCTATAAAATCAAATGCAAAATTCCTGGACCGAAAAGGCCAAAAAGCCTCCTTTTATGCCAAGCCCTGGCACATGCCCGCACAGTGAATAAGGCACACATATTTGGTATCCCCATGCACGGGAGAAGTGGAAGAATGTGAAAGGAGATTAATTTTGTCCGTGGTCTATACTGTGTGTGAAAAATGCTAGCCTAAACTGACGAAATTGCTGAAAAAAGCTGATTTTATTTTGTTCCATCTTATTCAAGAAACTTTCAGAAGAAAACTGGACTTGCTAAAAATATGATAAACCCCTTGAAGGAAATCTTGTGGGGTCTACTTGTGTGAATGAAGTCATTTATGGGGTGTTTCTAATGTTTCAGCAGCATTACACCCCCCAGAAAACAGTATGCTGCTATAAAATCAAATGCAAAATTCCTGGACCAAAAAGGCCAAAAAGCCTCCTTTTATGCCCAGCCCTGGCACAGTGAATAAGGCACACATATTTGGTATCCCCATGCACGGGAGAAGTGGAAGAATGTGAAATGGGATGAATTTTGTCCGTGGTCTATACCGTGTGTGAAAAATGCTAGCCTAAACTGACGCATTTGCTGAAAAAAGCTGATTTTATTTTGTTCCATCTTATTGAAGAAACTTTCAGAAGAAAACTGGACTTGCTAAAAATATGATAAACCCCTTGAAGGAAATCTTGTGGGGTCTACTTGTGTGAATGAAGTCATTTATGGGGTGTTTCTAATGTTTCAGCAGCATTACGCCCCCCAGAAAACAGTATGCGGCTATAAAATCAAATGCAAAATTCCTGGACCGAAAAGGCCAAAAAGCCTCCTTTTATGCCAAGCCCTGGCACATGCCCGCACAGTGAATAAGGCACATATATTTGGTATCCCCATGCACGGGAGAAGTGGAAGAATGTGAAAGGAGATTAATTTTGTCCGTGGTCCATACGGTGTATGAAAAATGCTAGCATAAACTGACGCAATTGCTAAATTCTTGCATTTTTTTCCAATTTTGCCCACTTTAGAGAAAAAAATATAAATGATATATACTGACAAATGCCACTAAAACAAAGCCCTATCTGTCCTTTAAAAAGATTGTAAAATTCAAAGATGAAATTTATTCACCTGCAGAGTTATAGTCATCTAAAGAAGCGCATAGCAAAATTGTGAAATTTGCTCTGGTCATTTAGCTGTAAAACAGCCTAGTCCTTAACCGGTTAAGAATTATCTTCGGCGCAAAGAAGAACAAGGAGCCCTGGAAGTTATGATATGGCCCCCGCAGAGCCCTAATCTCAACATCATCGAGTCTGTCTGTGAATACATGGAGACAGAAGAATTTGAGGAAGCCTACATCCACAGAAGATGTGTGGTTGGTTCTCCAAGATGTTTGGAACAACCTCCCTGCTGAGTTCCTTCAAAAACTGTGCGTAAGTGTACCTAGAAAAATGTAAGCTGTTTTGTAAGAAAAAAAGGGTTTCACCAAATATTGTATTGACTTGATTTAGATTTCTCTTCTGTTCATTCACTTTTATGTTTTTTTATCAACTAACGAAATGCAAAGTATTTACACTTCTATTTTTGAAAGCATTCTTACTTTGCAGCATTTTTCCACAACTGCCTAAAACTTTTGCACAGTACTATATATGTATATATATACATACACACACACACATATACACACACACACACACACACACACACACTAGTGTTAAAAAAGAATAGCAGTCAAACATCATTAACCCCTTTAGGACACAGCCTGTTTTGGCCTTGTGGACACAGATGATTTTTTCAAATCTGACATGTGTCACTTTATGTGCTAATAACTCCGAAACGCTGTTACCTATCCAAACGATTCTGAGATTGTTTTCTCGTGACATATTGTACTTTATGTTAGTGCAAAAATTTGGTCGATAAATTTTAGCGTAAATCTGCAAAAATTAGCATTTTTCTAAATGTAAATGTATTTGCTTGTAAAACAGACAGTAATACCACACAAAATAGTTACTAGTTAACATCCCCCATATGTCTACTTTATGGTTGCATCATTTTTTTCACTTACTTTTATTTTTCTAGGACGTCACGAGGCTTAGAACTTTAGCAGCAATTTCTCCGATTTTCAAGAAAATTTCAAAAGGCTATTTTTTCAGGGACCAGTTCAGTCTGAGGTGGCTTTGAGGGCCTTATATATTAGAAAGTCCCCATAAATCACCCCATTTTGAAAACTGCACCCCTCAAGGTATTCAAAACCACATTCAGAAAGTATTTGAACCCTTTAGGCGTTTCACAGGCAACTAGAGGTGAAATTTACAAATTTCATTTTTTTTGCCGAAATTCATTTGTAATAAAAAAAAATCTGTAACACAGAAGGTTTTACCAGAGAAACGCAACTCAATATTTATTGCCCAGATTCTGAAGATTTTAGAAATATCCAACATGTGGCCCTAGTGTCCTAATGGACTGTAGCACCGGCCTCAGAAGCAAAGGAGCACCTAGTGGATTTTGGGGCCTCCTTTTTTTATGAATATATTTTAGGCACCATGTCAGGTTTGTAGAGATCTACCGTCTTGTGGTACCTAAACAGTCGAAACCCCCAAAAAGTGACCCCATTTTGGAAACTACACCCCTCAAGGCATTTTTCTAGGGGTATAGTTAGGATTTTGACCCCACAGTTTTTTTGCAGAATTTAGTGGAATTAGTCTGTGAAGATGAAAATCACCTATTTTTCTGTGGAAACATAGAATTTTTTCATTTTTACAAGGAATAAAGGAGAAAAAGCACCCCAACATTTCTAAAGCAATTTCTCCCGATTACGGCAATACCCCATATGTGGTCATAAACTGATGTTTGGACCCACAGCATGGCTCAGGAGGGAAGGAGCGCCTTTTGGATTTTGGAGCGCAGATTTTGCTGGATTGGTTTTTAGTGCCATGTCGGGTTTGCAACGCCCCGGAGGGACCAAAACAGTGGAAACCCCCCAAAAGTGACCCTATTTTGGAATCTACACCCCTCAAGGAATTTTTCTAGGGGTATAGTGAGCATTTTGACCCCACAGGATCTTTTTTAGAGCTAAGGGGACCAAAAAACTGCGATTTTGGCGCTTTAAATTCTTTATTTCTTACAGCGTTCACCGTGCGCAATAAATTACGTTTTACTTTATTCTGCGGGTCGGTATGATTACGCCGATACCATATGTGTATCGTTTTTTTTGCAGCGTTTAAACAATAAAATTACGATTCTATAAAATAATTTATTTTCTGAGACACGCTATTCTGAGCCGTAACTTTTTTATTTTTTCGTCAAAAAAGCTGTGGGAGGTCTTGTTTTTTGCGGGACGGGTTGTAGTTTTTATTGGTATCATTTTGGGGTAAATGTGACTTTTTGATTACTTTTTATTCTATATCTTGGAAGGGGTGGTGACCAAAAAATAGCGATGCTGACAGTTTTCCGTTTATTTTGTTTCACCGTGTGGAAAAATTAACATTATAGTTTGATAGTTTGGGTCGTTATGAACACGGTGATACCAAATATGTGTACTTTTTTTTAACGTTTTCATTTTTCCCTATAATAAATGACTTATTATAGGAAAACAAAACCTTTTATTTTTACACTTTTATAAAACATTTTTATTAACTTTTTTTTACTTTTTACACTTTATTTTTTTGTTTATTAACTTTTTTTTTACTTTTTACACTTTATTTTTTTTACCTGCAGCTCTGATCGCTGCTAGAAAACATTAAACTACCTAGGTAGTGTAACGTATTCCAACTGTCAGTGTGACGTCACAGTCACTCTGACAGTTAGTCTACGAGGATCAGCAGAGGCTGATCCTCATAGGCTTCCATACATGTCAGACCCGGAGGCCGTTGCCTTGCCTCCGGATGCCATCAGAAGCATCAGCAGCCCCCACGATTGCATGGGGGCTGCTGATGTGCTACAAACCCCCTACATACGGAGATCGCAATCGAGCCCCGCATGTAACGGGTTAATTGCCTAAATCAGTGGCAATGAGCCGCTGATCGGCAACACTGGAGTGTCAGCTGTCGGGGACATCTGATCTCCAAGTTCCCGATGCACACTTTCGCCGACTGTGTGCATCGGGAACGACACAGTGACTTCTGGTCACTCTGACAGGAAGCCTATCAGGACCAGCCGAAGGTTGGTCCTGATGGGCTTCCGTCCTTGGCAGACACGGAAGCCATACTAACTATCGGCAAACCCCGCGATTTCTGACCGGGGTCTGCCGATATGCTAGAAACCCCTAAAATTCGGCGATTACAACCGATTGCCGAACTTAAGGGGTTAATTCGCCAAAATCAGCGGCAAAGGACCGCTGGCCAGCAAGAGTTGGGTGTCAGCTGTCGGTGACAGCTGACCTCCCGGTTCCCGGTGCACACTGTCGCCGACAGTATGCAGCGGGAAAAACTCAGTAACTGTACGACGTACAGTTACTTACTCGTGCGGATAGGGGTTAACCTGATAAATCAATATTTTTGGTAGAAAATTATTTTTGCATAGAAAATAATTTACTTGTAAGCGTAGTAGAGTATTAGAAAAAAAAACCAGACCCAACAATTAGGACATGCACGCCGCTGATTCTGAGCAATTTAATCATTCATTGAAAGGGGCTTGTTCAAAATAATAGCAGTGAGGAGTTAAATTGGTGAAGTCATTCATTCTGTGGAATAACAGGGGTCAATTTTTGCAAACGTTGCACATGTTGGTTGTAGTGCATTTCCTTCTGAAATACTGGGGAAAATGGGTCGGATGAAACACGTACTTTGATTAAAAAGTTGATTGTAGAGGGAAAAACATATATAGAAGTGCAGCAAATTATAGGCTGCTCAGCTAAATTCATCTCAAATGCTTTGAAATGGCAACCAAAACCTGAAAGACGCGGAAGGAGCTGGGGAACTACTGTTCGAATGGATCGAAGAATAGCCAAAATGGCAAAGGCTCAGCCAATGATCACCTCCAGAAAGATCAAAGAAGATCTGAAGTTATCCGTGAGTACTGCTACAATCCAAAGACGAATAAGTGAAGCCAAGTTACCTGCAAGAACTCCCCGCAAAGTGCCGTTGTTGAAAAAAGACATGTCCTGAATAGGTTAAAATTTGCCAAGGAACACATTGACTGGTCCAAAGAGAAATGGCGCAACATTTTGTGGACTGATGAAACCAAAATGGTTCTTTTTGGGTCTAGTGGCCGCAGACAGTATGTCAGATGACTCCCGAGAACTGAATTCAAGCCACAATACACTGTGAAAACAGTAAAGCATGGTGGTGAAAAAAATCATGATATGGGGATGTTTCTCATAACATGGTGTTGGGCCTATTTATCGCATACAAGGGATCATGGATGAAAATGCGGTTTATGAGCTGTGGAAATGTCGTCCAATATTCCTGGAATACATTTTCAGAAGTGCCAGAAGTTGGTCGACTCCATGCAATACAGATGTCAAGCAGTTTTTAGAAACAATGGTTATGCCACTAAATATTAGTTCAGTAAAGTGAAATCGAAAACATTTTTTTCAGGTTATACATTAAATTTTTGCGTTTTTAAAGAAAAATGCTGGCACTGCTATTTTTCTGAACAGCCTAATATTTCTTTCTCTTTACTTTCTGTAAAGGATTAACACAATCTGGATAAATTGTGTTATTGTTTCGCATTGGAACTAAATGTGTAGTATTCCCAGTGCATTTGGGCAAATAAAAGTTATTATAATGATTTTGCGCCTTATTTGCTTTTTAAAACTCACTGCTATTTTTTGAACACTACTGTATATATATATTTATACCGTATATATATATATATATATATATATATATATATATATATATATATATATATATATAAATATATATTTATCCATTTTTATATATATATATACAGTTACATACAGTTAGTTCCAGAATTATTTGGACAGCGACACAAGTTTTGGCATTTTAGCAGTTTACCAAAACATATTGAATATACAGTTATATAATCAATAAGGGCTTAAAGAGGCTCTGTCACCAGATTTTGCAACCCCTATCTGCTATTGCAGCAGATAGGCGCTGCAATGTAGATTACAGTAACGTTTTTATTTTTAAAAAACGAGCATTTTTGGCCAAGTTATGACCATTTTTGTAGTTATGCAAATGAGGCTTGCAAAAGTCCAAGTGGGTGTGTTTAAAAGTAAAAGTCCAAGTGGGCGTGTATTATGTGCGTACATCGGGGCGTTTTTAATACTTTTACTAGCTGGGCGCTCTGAAGAGAAGTATCATCCACTTCTCTTCAGAACGCCCAGCTTCTGACAGTGCAGATCTGTGACGTCACTCACAGGTCCTGCATCGTGTCGGCCACATCGGCACCAGAGGCTACAGTTGATTCTGCAGCAGCATCAGCGTTTGCAGGTAAGTCGATCGTAAAAAGACGCCTCGTAAAAAGAAGTGCAGGACACTTCTTTGGACGTTTTTGGAGCTGTTTTCTCATAGACTCCAATGAAAACAGCTCCAAAATTGGACGTAAAAAACGCCACGAAAACGGCGCGAAAAACGCTGCGAAAAATGCGAGTTGCTCAAAAAACGTCTGAAAATCAGGGGCTGTTTTTGGTCACTACGTGTGCACATACCCTAAAGAAGCCAGCCCAGTTCTGGAACAGCATTCAATGGACAGATGAAACTATGATGGGAGGAAGAATGTATGGAGAAGGCTTGGAACGGTTCATGATCCAAAGCACACCACATCCTCTGTAAAACATGGTGGAGGCAGTGTGATGGCATGGCAGCCAAAGGCACTGGGTCACTAGTGTTTATTGATGGTGTCACTGAAGACAGAAAAAGCCAGATGAATTCTGAAGTGTTCAGGGATATACTTTCTGCTCATATTCAACCAAATGCAGCAAGGTTGATTGGACGTCGCTTCCCAGTACAGAAGGACAATGACCCAAAACATACTGCGAAAGCAACCCAGGAATTTTTTTTAAAGGCAAACAAGTGGAACATTCGGCAATGGCCAAGGCAACGACCAGATCTCAACCTGATCGAGCATGCATTTCACTTGCTTAAGACAAAACTTAAGGCAGAAAGATCCACAAACAAGCAACAACTGAAGACAGCTGCAATAAAGGCTGGGCAAAGCATCACAAAGGAGGAAACCCAGCTTTTGGTGATGTCCATGGGTTCCAGACTTCAGGCAGTCATTGCCTGCAAAGGACTCTCTACAAAGAATTAAAAAAAACATTTTATTTATGGTAATGTTAATCTGTCCAATTACTTTTAAGCCCCTGAAATGAGGCGGCTGTGTAGGAAAATGGTTGCAATTCCTAAACATTTTGCAGGATCATTTTGTTCAACCCCTTGAATTAAACCTGAAAGTCTACACTTCAATTGCATCTCAGTTGTTTTATTTCAAATCCAATGTGGTGGAATGCAGTGCCCAAATCATGTAGATTGTGTCACTGTCCAAATAATTCTGGACCTAACTGTATATATATATATATATATATAAAGGGCACATTTGGTATGGGCTATATAAGCCAGGATTTACAAATTCCACAGTAACTGTAACTATCAAACACAGGGAAACGGCCTGACTGTAACTTACCTCCCAACTATCCAGTGCCGTCCCGTCTCTTATTGACGGCCGTCGCAGTAATGAATGTCTTGGCGGGGCTGGCAGGAATGTTGGGCAGCTCATGCGCAGTGCGCATGGCCATCCGACCAGTCAGATTGCTAGGCGCTTCATTTAAAGCAAGAGTACACTGACCCCAGTGGCAGTTATACAGGGTGGGCCATTTATATGGATACAACTAAATAAAATGGGAATGGTTGGTGATATTAACTTCCTGTTTGTGGCACATTAGTATATGGGAGGGGGGAAACTTTTCAAGCTGGGTGTTGACCATGGCGGCCATTTTGAAGTCGGCCATTTTGTATCCAACTTTAGTTTTTTCAATGGGAAGAGGGTCATGTGACACATCAAACTTATCGAGAATTTCACAAGAAAAACAATGGTGTGCTTGGTTTTAACGTTACTTTATTCTTTCATAAGTTATTTACAAGTTTCTGACCACTTATAAAATGTGTTAAAAGTGCTGCCCATTGTGTTGGATTGTCAATGCAACCCTCTTCTCCCACTCTTCACACACTGATAGCAACACCGCAGAAGAAATGCTAGAACAGGCTTCCAGTATCTGTAGTTTCAGTTGCTGCACATCTCGTATCTTCACAGCATAGACAATTGCCTTCAGATGACCCCAAAGATAAAAGTCTAAGGGGGTCAGATCGGGAGACCTAGGGGGCCATTCAACTGGCCCACGACGACCAATCCACTTTCCAGGAAACTGTTCATCTAGAAATGCTCGGACCTGACACCCATAATGTGGTGGTGCACCATCTTGCTGGAAAAACTCAGGGAACGTGCCAGCTTCAGTGCATAAAGAGGGAAACACATCATCATGTAGCAATTTCAGATATCCCGTGGCCTTGAGGTTTCCATTGATGAAGAAACGCCCCACTATCTTTGTACCCCATATACCACACCATACCATCAATTTTTGTGTTCCAACAGTCTTGGAGGAATCTATCCAATGTGGGTTAGTGTCAGACCAATAGCGGTGGTTTTGTTTGTTAACTTCACCATTCACATAAAAGTTTGCCTCATCACTGAACAAAATGTTCTGTGTAAACTGAGGGTCCTGTTCCAATTTTTGTTTTGCCCATTCTGCAAATTCAGTGCGCCGATCTGGGTCATCCTCGTTGAGATGCTGCAGCAGCTGGAGTTTGTACGGGTGCCATTTGTGAGTAGCTAATATCCGCCGAAGGGATGTTCGACTGATGCCACTCTCCAGTGACATGCGGCAAGTGCTACGCTGTGGGCTCTTGCTGAATGAAGCCAGGACAGCCACTGATGCTTCTTCATTAGTGACAGTTTTCATGCGTCCACATTTGGGCAAATCCAACACTGAACCAGTTTCACGAAACTTGGCAAGCAGTTTGCAAACTGTAGCATGGGAGATGGGTGGTCTCGTAGGGTGTCTTGCATTGAAATCTGCTGCAATGACCCGGGTACTGCGTTCACCAGACATCAACACAATTTCTATCCGCGCCTCACGTGTTAACCTCTGCGACATGTCAATGGCTGTAAACAAAGAGAAACTTGTAAATAACTCATGAAAGAATAAAGTAACGTTAAAACCAAGCACACCATTGTTTTTCTTGTGAAATTCTCGATAAGTTTGATGTGTCACATGACCCTCTTCCCATTGAAAAAACTAAAGTTGGATACAAAATGGCCGACTTCGAAATGGCCGCCATGGTCAACACCGAGCTTGAAAAGTTTCCCCCCTCCCATATACTAATGTGCCAAAAACAGGAAGTTAATATCACCAACCATTCCCATTTTATTTAGGTGTATCCATATAAATGGCCCACCCTGTAGATGTTAGTTTACTTACCTGGTTAACTGTTTCTTGAGCTAAATCTCATCCTGTGCCTTGCAGTTGTGCCCTTTTTTTGTCCCTGTCTGCTCTCTTGGATTATCTTCTGTACAGCATACCTGATTCTACTACATCATTGTTACTGAATCCTGGATTGCCTGGCTACCCACTTGATCACTGCTGAGTTCTTATTTCTTTCCTGGAATGCGTAATCAAACTGTTGCAGCTGTTAGCCTTAGAAACCGTATCTCCACTCTCTATCATTTCACATTATCCGGAGAATCAAGCACTGGACTAGTTAGAGGCACCAAAGCCCGGGGTCAGCTAAGTTCAACCCTAAACGAAGTCATAGGAAAGAGCGGTGCTATAGGTGAATTGCCCAATTGGTTCTTTTTTTGGATATCAAAGGGACCAGACAATTACACTGAGGTTTATGCCAACTTTCTTTTCGAAAAGGGATGGGAAGGACAGGAGGCAGTTACCTCAGAACTCTACAGTGTTGCGGGTGTGATGGCCAGTCTTAGCAGATGGTCCCCTCTATTCTATGGACACCTCTGAACATGAAGTAAAAGAAATGAAAATTAGGAGTAAATTAATTACTTCATACTAAACAATTTTCAATAATTTTTTGTAGACTATTAATATATTCCATATAAAGAGAATATGCTTTTGTTGTAAATAAGGCAAACTATTATAATCTTTCCTCCTTTTACTAACATCATTCATGCTCCTTACTAATATATCTGCTTTTCTCTAAATTCAAGCAGTATAAAATGTGATGAATAAAATATCTGTTACATGCTTTATAAAGAGGAAGATTTAATTTTTGTTTCATTCTCATGACCAAAGCTACTGTGCGCTACAAAATGCTTACTCAAAAAGTATAGCCTTATATAGCACTCTTACCATCTTTATTCCCACCGCCTATTATCTATCAATCAGAGTCTTGTTTCAAGGTTCTGTAAAGGGTCGGACATTGATTCACAAGGAAGTCACCTATAGGTGGCATTGGAGAAACGATTTTCTTCCTTCTGTAGGATAGCTATTTTGCATACTTTTTTCCAGGGAGCATTACCTTTAAGAACTCCTACCAGCTGGATCTTCACAAGGATATTCAGTACCTTCCAAGAGCTATTCCCACCTTCAAAATCATCAAAAACCTCCTAAGATGATAAGAGGGAAATTGTGGACTCTGCAAATAGTGAAATATTATGCTTCTAAATTATTAATGAGCAAGTTATTTGTAAATTGGTCCCAAGACAGAAAACCAGAAAGCACACTTACAATTTTAATCCTTGCAAATAATTAATAAGTTATAATTACTCTCTGGGACTTATCAGTGTCCCGTTTTTTTCTATACCAATACAACAGTCAGCATTGATTTTTAATATCTTTTATTAAATGTTTTTGAAATATAGTATGAAAACACAAAATGCCATGAACCTCAACTCCAAAAAAGGTGAAAATAAAGAATAAACCAAATAACTAAACACAGTTGTTCTACAGTAAATTTGAGGATTAAATGGGTAGAAAGGGTTGGGGTTAGGATTAACAAATAAGTAACGTTTGGAGTAGAAAATTTAAAGACTATGTACCCTTTTGAAGGCAAATATTTTTTCTTTTATAAATCAATGTTTTATTTGACTTTGAACAACTTTTGGGTTGATTTTCAAAAGTTGTTATCAATCATGTCTAAGTTCATGAACTTAGAGGTGATCGTTATTAGCTCGATTCTGTGTGTCAAAGACACACAGGACCAGTGTTCACCAAAGCCGTCTGTCCTGCTGACCGGACAGATTCGGACCTGACTGTAAGATACAGCTTCTATATCTACAGGATAGATAGGAGCTGTATCTCAAAAAGTAAAAAAAAATAAAAATAAAAAGTTGTTCAAAATCAGATAAAACATTGACTGAAAAAAATTACATAGCCTTTAACCCCTTCCCGTTTTGGCAACTTTTGACCTTCCTGACAGAGCCTCATTTTTCAAATCTGACATGTTTCACTTTATGTGGTAATAACTTCGGAATGCTTTTACCTATCCAAGCAATTCTGAGATTATTTTCTCATGACACATTGGACTTTATGTTACTGTTAAAATTTGCTCGGTACATTTAGTATTTAATTGTGAAAAACACCAAAAATGTTGTGAAAAATTGCAAAAATTTGCATTTTTCTAAATGAAATGTATCTGCTTGTAAGTTAGGCAGTTACAAAATTGTTGCTAATTAACATCCCCATATGTATACGTTAGATTGTCATCGGTTTTTTTAACATCCTTTTATTATTCTAGGACGTTACAAGGCTTAGAAATTTAGCAGCAATTTCTAACATTTTCAAGAAAATTTAAAAATGCAATTTTTTCAGGGACCAGTTCAGTTGTGAAGTGGCTTTTAGGGCCTTATATATTAGAAACCCCCAATAAGTCACCCCATTTTAAAAACTTCACCCCTCAAAGTATTCAGAACAGCATGTAGAAAGTACATTTCACACTAATTAAACCAAAGTAGAGGTGAAATTTACAAATGAATGTAATTTTTTTTTGCAGAAATTAATTTTTAATCAATTTTTTTTGTAATACAAACTTTTACCAGAGAAACACAACTCAATATCTATTGCCCAGGTTCTGCAGGTTTAGGAAATATCCCACATGTGGCCCTGTGCTACTGGACTGAAGCACAGGCATCAGAATGAAAGTAGTACCTAGTGTATTTTAGGCTTCCTTTTTATTAGAAAATATTTGAGGCACCATGTCAGGTTTGAAGGGCTCTTGCGGTGCCAATCCCGCAAAAGTGACCCCATTTGGGAAACTACACCCCTCAAGGAAATTATCTAGGGGTATAGTGAGCATTTTGACCCCACAGGTTTATTGCAGAAATTATTGGAAGTAGGCCGTGAAAAGAAAATGTAGGTTTAGCTAAAAAAAAAAAAATTTCCACAAGGACTAAAGGATAAAAAGCACCACAGCATTTGTAAAGCAATTTCTCCCGAGTAAAACAGTAACCCACATGTGGTCATAAACGGCTGTGCTTAGAACGGAAAGAGCACCATTTGGCTTTTGGAGCTCAAATTTAGCAGGAATGGTTTGCAGAGGCCATGTCACATTTGCAAAGCCCCTGAGGGACCAAAACAGTGAAAACGCCCCAAAAGTTACTCCATTTAGGAAACTACACCCCTTGAGGAATTCATCTAGGGGTGTAGTGAGCATTTTGACCCCACAGGTGTTTCATAGATTTTATTAGAATTGGGCAGTGAAAATAAAAACAATAATTTTTCTTCAATAAGACGTAGCTTTAGCTCAACATTTTTTATTTTCTCAACAAATAAGGGGAAAAAAGAACTGCAACATTTGTAAAGCAACTTCTCTGGAGTATGGAAATACCCCATATGTGGTCATAAACTGCTGTTTGGGACACGGCAAGGATTAGAAGAGAAGGAGCACCATTTGGCTTTTGGAGCACAGATTTTGCTGGATTGGTTTCCTGACACCATGTCGCTTTTGCAACGCCCCTAAGGTACCAGCACAGTGGAAACTACCCAAAAGGGACTCCATTTGGGATACTACACCCCTTGAGGAATTAATCCACCTCACAGGTGTTTCATAGATTTTATTTGAATTGGGCAGTGAAAATATATATATATTTTTTTTCCAATAAGTGGTAGTTTAGCGCAACATTTTTCATTCTCTCAAAAAATAAAGGAGAAACAGCACCACAACATTTGTAAAGCAATTTCTCCCGAGTACGGTAATACCCCATATGTGTTCATAAACTGCTTTTTGGCTACACGGCAGGGCTCAGAACGGAAGGAGCACCATTTCGCTTTTGAAGTGCAGATTTTGCTGGATTGGTTTCTGGTCATTATGTAGCATTTGCAAAGCCCCTGTGGGACCAAAACAGTGAAAACACCCCAGAAGTAACCCCATTTTGGAAACTACACTCCTCAAGGTATTCACCTAGTGGTGTAGTGAGCATGTTAACCCTGCAGGTGTTTTGAAGAAATTAGTGTGCACTCCATGTTGCAGAGTGAAAATGGGATTTTTTTCCATAGATATGCCAATATGTGGTGCCCAGCTTGTGCCACCATAACAGGGCAGCTCTCTAATTATTATGCTGTGTTTCCCGGTTTTAGAATCACCCTACATGGGGCACTAATTTTTTGCCTGGACATTCGACCAGGCTCAGGAGTGAAAGAGTACCATGCGAAATTGAGGCCTAATTTGGCGACTTACAAAGTATTGGTTAAAACCACAGAAAAGGCCATATTCACAAATAAGGAGGAGGGTAAAAACCCGTTCCAAACAGGACACGGCCAGGTCAGAGAATGCTGCTGAAGGGAAGTGCCCAGGTGTATTTAAATAATGATAGCCACTCCCACTAACCTTGAGGGGAGTGGTGTGTTGGGCATGGAAGTAAATTATACACAGGGAAGAACAAGGAGTATAGAAGCCATATGATAAAATAAACCTTTATTACATAAGTTATACACATAACATAGAAGAATTTAAAAAAAGGTACAGTTGGAAAGAGTGACTCTGTGAAATTTCCAATGCAGAAGGGCAGGCTCAGTTAATCAGGTATAAAAATACAGGAAGGAAGTAAATGTGTAATGGAAAAGATAAAAAATAATAAAGTACTGTGCATGGTATACATGTGAGGTATAGGGGACATTACTAAGTGTAGTGTGTAGAAATCAGGGCTATGAGTGATACAAAAACGTGAGTGTAGTGTGTAAAACATGGAGGCATAGTGTTTGGATAGTGAGGCACAGCATATATCACCGAATAGCAGCCTATTTAGAACGCCCATACTGTAAGATAGCGGGCTGCCCTGCATGCAATGCCAGACACCTGTACACCATGCTCTCCCAGAACCATAAGACCTGGCCGCGTCCCAAAAAAAAAGTATGCACAGTGTAAGTAACCATGAAAAACATGGGGTATTGGTTGTCATTTTGGCCAAAAGAACGCAAGCTCGCAATCCACGCCACGGATCCCCACACTTGCGAGTCCCTACCTAGAACTTTCCGTTCCAAAATCTAAGATATGCAAAAAAATTGGGACATAGAATATAATTAAAACCACAGAAAAGGTCATAGTCACAAATTAGGAGGGTAAAAACCTGTTCCAAACAGGACGCGGCCAAGTCAGAGAATACTGCTGAAGGGGAGTGCCCAGGTGTGTTTAAATTATGATAGCCACTCCCACTAACCTTGAGGGGAGTGGTGTGTTGGGCATGGAAGTAAATGTGTAATGGAAAAGATTAAAAATAATAAAGTACTGTGTATGGTATACATGTGAGGTATAGGGGACATTACTAAGTGTAGTGTGTAGAAATCAGGGCTGTAAGTGATACAAAAACGTGAGTGCAGTGTCTAAAACATGGAGGCATAGTGTTTGCATAGTGAGGCACAGCATAGATCGCCGAATAGCAGCCTATTTAGAACGCCAATACTGTAATAGTTATTATTGGTACCATAAAACAGCAATTATGGCATCATTTTTTTAACTTTTTAATTTTTTTTTTTTGATGGAGCTGTATGAGGGCTTGTTTTTTGCGAGACGAGCTATAGTTTCTATAGGTACCATTTTTGGATACATGGGACTTTTTGATCACTTTTTATTTAAATTTTTGTAGGGCAAAGTGACCAAAAAACTAAAATTCTGGCATTAGTTTTTAAGGTTTTTTTTACGTCGTTCACCCTGTGGAATAAATAACATAATATTTTTATCGTTTAGGCTGTTACGATCTCGACGATACCAAATAATTATGGTTTATTTATTTTTTCAATAATAAAGGACTTGATAAGGGAAAAAGGTCGATTGTGATTTATTTTATTACATGAAACTTTTATTATATTTTTTACACTTTTCTTTTGTCCCACTAGGGGACTTGACGATCCAACTGTCAGATTTTTTTTTACCTATGTAGTGCAATGTATTAGATCTGTCAGTCATTCACTGACAGCAAGCCGATTAGCATAATCTGCTTCCATAATGACAGAGCAGGAGGCCATTGTTAGGTCTCCTGTTGCCATAGTAGCAGTTGTCAGTCGTGCGATTGCAGGGCACAGCTGCCGATCTGCTGACAAATACAAAGATGCAGCGATCGCTGCATCTAAGAGGTTAATGGCAAAGATTGGAGCTAGCTCTGGTTCCTGCCGTTACAGGTGGATGTCAGCTGTAACATACAGCTGACATCCACCACTGATGACGTCGGCTCATCTCCTGAGCCGGCGCCATCTTGCCGGCGGCTACAGAATCCTCTTAGGCCCTGCCTCCAGGCGGGGGCTGAAAGTTTTCCATACTAGGCAGACTGGGAGGCCACTATTAGGCCTTTGGTTACCATTGCAGCCACCGACACCCTGGCGATTTCATTGCTGGGGTGCCGACGAGCTGCAAACACCTTAATTGCAGCGATCGCTTTTGACCGCTGGATTTAAGGGGTTAATGGCAAAGATCTAAGCTAACTTTGGTCCCCGCCATTACAGCAGGGTGTCAGCTGTAAGATACAGCTGACATCCGGGGATGATGGCACTGACTCAGTGTAATGATGGGGGTAGGGAAACAGACAAGTGAGCCCTAATCTACATGCCACTCAGTCCCTGCCTCCTCAAAAGCCTGGACAGCCTCAGGAGGCCAGTGGAGGAGATCAACACCTTTGCGAGTGAGGTCCGTAAGAGGCTTAGCGATGACCGAGAAGTTAGCAATAAATCTCCTGTAATAATTAGCGAACCCCAAGAAACACTGTAACGCCTTCAGGGAGGCAGGTTGGACCCATTCCGCCACAGCCTGGACCTTGGCGGGGTCCATGCGGAATTCATGAGGAGTGAGGATTTGACCCAAAAATGGTATCTCCTGCACCCCAAACACACATTTTTCGGTCTTCGCAAACAGTTTGTTTTCCTGAAGGACCTGGAGCACCTTCCTGACATGCTCAATGTGGGAGGACCAGTCCTTGGAAAACACAAGTATGTCATCAAGGTACACTACAAGAAATACCCCCAGGTAATCTCTTAAAATCTCATTTATGAAATTCTGGAAGACCACGGGAGCATTACACAACCCAAAGGGCATGACGAGGTATTCGAAATGACCTTCGGGCGTGTTAAACGCAGTCTTCCACTCATCCCCCTCTTTGATGCGGATAAGGTTATACGCCCCCCGTAGATCAAACTTAGAAAACCATTGGGCCCCCTGAACCTGATTAAAGAGATCAGGAATCAAAGGAAGGGGATACTGGTTCCTTACAGTGACCTTATTCAAGTTACGGTAGTCAATGCATGGCCTAAGACCACCATCCTTCTTCCCTACGAAGAAGAAGCCAGCACCTACCGGAGAAGTAGAGGGGCGAATGTAACCCTTGGCCAGGCATTCCTGGATATACTCTCTCATGGCTTCACGTTCGGGACAAGAGAGATTAAATATCCTACCCTTAGGGAGCTTAGCTCCTGGTACCAAATCGATAGCGCAATCGTATTCTCTATGAGGAGGTAACACTTCGGAGGCCTCCTTAGAGAAAACATCAGCGAAGTCCTGAACAAACTCAGGTAGCGTGTTCACCTCCTCAGGGGGAGAAATAGAATTAACAGAAAAACATGACGTCAAGCATTCATTACCCCATTTGGTAAGCTCCCCAGTATTCCAGTCAAACGTGGGATTATGCAACTGCAAGCAGGGAAGGCCTAAAACCAAATCGGACGATAATCCCTGCATCAACAGTACAGAGCACTGCTCCAAATGCATGGAGCCAACAAGGAGTTCAAAAACAGGGGTATGCTGTGTAAAATAACCATTAGCAAGAGGAGTGGAGTCGATACCCACTACCGGGACAAGTTTAGGCAAATCAATCAAAGGCATAGCTAGAGACATAGCAAATTCCACAGACATGATATTAGCAGTAGAACCTGAATCCACGAAGGCACTGCCGGTAGCAGACCTACCACCAAAAGAGACCTGAAAGGGAAGCAAGATTTTATTACGTTTCATATTTACGGGAAATACCTGTGCGCCCAAGTGACCTCCCCGCTGATCACTTAGGCGCGGAAGTTTTCCGGCTGCTTATTCTTACGCCTAGGACAGGTGTTCACTTGATGCTTGTCATCCCCACAATAGAAGCAGAGACCATTCTTCCTGCGGAACTCTCTACGTTGTCGGGGGGACACGGAGGCCCCGAGTTGCATAGGTACCTCCGAGTCTTCCGAGGAAGAGCGAAGCAACGGGACCTCGAGAGGCATCATGGGGGAGTCAGAGGGGAAAACACAAAAATGTTCAAGTTGTCGTTCCCTGAGATGTCGGTCAAGTCGTACCGCTAAAGCCATAACCTGGTCTAGGGAGTCAGAAGAGGGATAGCTAACTAGCAGGTCTTTCAGGGCGTTCGACAGACCCAACCTAAACTGGCACCTTAAGGCAGGGTCATTCCACCGAGAAGCTACGCACCACTTCCTAAAGTCAGAACAATACTCCTCAACAGGTCTCATACCCTGACGTAAGGTCACCAGCTGACTCTCGGCAAAGGCAGTCCTGTCAGTCTCGTCATAAATGAGTCCGAGAGCAGAAAAGAAAAGATCAACGGAGGAAAGTTCAGGGGCGTCAGGAGCCAAGGAGAAGGCCCATTCTTGGGGCCCTTCCTGGAGCCGGGACATAATTATACCCACCCACTGGCTCTCAGAACCTGAGGAGTGAGGCTTTAAGCGAAAATAGAGCATACAACTCTCCCGAAAGGAGAGAAAAGTCTTCCGGTCCCCTGAGAACTGGTCAGGCAACTTGAGGTGGGGTTCAAGAGGTGAGGTGAGGGGCACTACCATGGTAGCATCAGGCTGGTTGACCTTCTGAGCCAGGGCCTGGACCTGTAGGGAGAGACCCTGCATTTGCTGAGCCAGGGTCTCAAGGGGGTCCATAGTAGTGTGAGGGACCAGGGTAGCCTAGGTATATGGGCTTGTGATTATGTAATGATGGGGGTAGGGAAACAGACAAGTGAGCCCTAATCTACCCGCCACTCAGTCCCTGCCTACTTGCAACGACCCGCCCTAGGCGACGGGGTACAACTGGGCGACGGTCCCTACACTCAGTAAGTGCATGACAGACAAACAGACAAGGGTACACAAAGCTAAGGGAAATGGGGCAGTGCCCACGGCAACACCGTGAGCTACAAGAGTGGTGAACGACAGAGTCAAACCAGGAGTGTACGAGGTACCAAACGCAGAGCAGGAGAGTAGTGAACAAGCCGAGTCAAACCAGGAGTGTACGAGGTACCAAACGCAGAGCAGGAGAGTAGTCAGTAAGCCAGGGTCAGTATGAAGCAGGGTCAAATAGTTCAGAAGCTGCAGCAGGGCCAGGAAACCAAACGAGAAGAATCACAAGCAAGGAGGAACAGGAAAGGCAGGTATAAATAGACAGAGGGCGGGAGCTAGCTCCGTCTGGCCAGGGTGTGATAGGCTCTCCCACTCCTAAGCCTGCCATCCTGAGTGGTGGAAGATGGAGTCAGTCTCACAGACATAGAAGCAGGTGCAGACTGATTACCTATGGGCGTTGACACAGAAGCTGTGCTGGCAGATCCTTTACACTCAGCTTCTGAGCCGGTGCCATCCATTTGTTGTATAGTATACGACATTTTGCGGGAATCACTGGCTTTCCATGACATATACTTACGACAAATGTCTGGAAGGGGTTAACCCCTTAACACACCATGACGCAACTGTACGTCATGGTTTGCCCTGCATTAAGGCACCATGAAGTACAGTTACGTCATTGTGCTTTTCCGTCACCATGTCAAAACACATGGTGACAGAACAGTGACATCGGCTGTCATAGACAGCCGATAGTCACTGTGACTCGTCGGGGGAACAATCGCGGCGCGGCGCGGCGCCGCCAGCGATCGCTGTGATTGGTCAGTCAGTAGAGACTGACTAATCACCGTATTGCAGCATGGTTACCCGACTTAAAAGGTTTCCGGCCGCAGATGAAAGATGGCATCAGCAGATGCCTGTGGCATCAGCAGATGGATGTCAGCTGTTTGTTACAGCTGACATCCTGCTGTAACAGCAGGGAACGGAGCTAGCTCCGGTCCCTGCCATTAACACCTTAGATGCCGCGATCGCGGCATCTTAGGTGTTCCCAGGTGACCGGCATCGCTGCGATGTAGTCACACGGATGCCGATCGTTACTATGGGAACTGGAGGCCAACAATTGCTTCCTGGCCTCCCACGTACAGAAGCCTATTAGGCCCCGCCCGGAGGCGGAGCCTAATAGGCTTGCTGTCAGTGAATAGCTGACAGCTCTAATGCATTGCACTACGTGGGTAGTGCAATGTATTAGAATAAAGATGACAGGTGCAGGTCTTCAAGTCCCCTAGTGGGACAAAAAAAAGTTATAAAAAAGTTCAAAGTTAAAAAATTCAAAACTTTTAAAACCTTTTTTCCTATAATTAGTCTTTTATTATAGGAAAAAAATTAAACCGTTAAAAAAGTACACATATTTGGTATCAGCGCGTCCGTAACGACCCAAACTATAAAACTATAATGTTATTTTTCACGCACGGTGAACACCGCAAAAAAAATTAATAAACAAGTCTAGAATCACAATTTTTTTGGTCACCATCCCTTCTAAAGTATAGAATAAAATATGATAAAAAATTTGCACGTACCGCAAAATAGTACCAATAAAAACTACATCCTGTCCTGCAAAAAACAAGTCCTTACTCAGAATATGGTGACACGAAAAATATATATATATATATTTTTTTAAAAGGGATTTTTTTTGTGCAAACGCTGCAAAACATAAAAAAACCTATATACATATGGTATCGCTGTAATCATATCGACCCACATAATAAAGTAAAATATCATTTATCGCCCAGGGTGAACACCGTAAAAAATAAACAAAAAAACATTGTCAGAATTGATGGTTTTTGGTCACCCAGCTTGCCAAAAAAATGGAATAAAAAGTAATCAACAAAATCGCATGTATCCCAAAATGGTACCAATGAAAACTACAGATAGTCCCGCAACAAATAAACCCTCACACAGCTCCGGTGGAGAAAAAATATAGAAGTTCTGGTTCTCAGAATACGGCGATGAAAAATGTGCAGGAGTGTCCAAAAGCGGATAAGATTGGGCACCATTTATCAGTGCGACACCGGCCACACATCTGCGGATTATTATTTATTTGCCGCATTATTATACCCTCTTATTATGCCCTGATGTTCTCCGCACAGATTACATATGCCCCCACATTATAAACTGAAATACCAGCGAAACCCCTAACAGAACAAATACCAAGCAATATCTACGCTCCAAAAGCCAAATGGCGCTCCCTCTCTTCTGAGCCCTGCAGCGTGCCCAAGCAGCAGTTTACGTCCACAGATCTGGCATTGCCATACCCGGGAGAACCTGCTTAACGTTTTATGAGGTATTTGTCTTCAGTGCCACAAACTGGGTACAACATATTGTGCACTAAAATGGCATATCAGTGGAAAATTGCAATTTTTACTTTGCATCATCCACTGAGCACTAATTTCTAATGTAAAATCACCTGTGGGGTCAAAATGCTCACTACACCCCTTAAAATGCCCTAAGGAGTTGTAGTTTACAATATGGGGGTCACTACTTGGGGTGTTTGTCTTACTATTTGACTTCCGAGCCCTTCAATTGTGGGCCGATGCTGTTAAAAATCACCAAAATAGACCTTAAATGCACATGGTGCTCTTCACTTCTGAGCCCTGTCTTGTGCAGGCAAATGATAAATGCCTTGAGGGGTGCAGTTTCCAAAATGGGGTCACTTCTTGGGGCTTCCACTGTACTCTGGTACCTCAGGGGTTTTGCATATGCGACATGGCGCCCAAAAACCAATACAGCAAAATCTGAATGACAAATCGTGCTCCTGCCTTTCTGAGCCCTGCCGTGTGTCCAAACAGCAGTTTATGACCACATGTGGGGTATTGCCGTAATCGGGAGAAATTGCTTTTCAAATATTGGGGTTCTTTTTCTCCAGTATCCCTTGTGAAAATGAAGATATTCTACAATTTAGTGGAACAAAATGTAGATTCTCATTTTCACAGCCTAATTTCAATAAATTCTGCAAAAGACCTGTGGGGTCTAAATGCTCACTATACCCATAGATAGATTCCTTGAGGGGTGTAGTTTTCCAAATGGGGTCACTTTTGTGGGGTTTCCACTGTTTTGGCCTCTCAAGGTCTTTGCAAATGAAACATGGCACCTGAAAAACAATCAAGCTAAATTTGAGCTCCAAAAGCCAAATGGTGCTCCTTCCCTTCGGAGCCCTGCTGTGGGTCCAAACTGCAGTTTATTACCACATATGGAGTATTACCGTACTCAGAAGAGTTTGCTTTACAAATGTTGGGGTTCTTTTTCTCCTTTATCTTTTGTGAAAATTGAAAAATCTGAGCTAAAACTACATTTTATTAGAAAAAATTTAGATTTTCAATTTCACTGCATAATTCCCATAAATTCAGCAAAAACCATGTCAGGTTAAAATGCTAACTATACCCCTAGAAAAATTCCTTGAGGGGTGTAGTTTCCAAAATGGGGTCACTTTTGGGGAGTTTCCACTGTTATGGTCCCTACAGGGCTTTGCAAACATGACATGGTACCGAAAACCATTCCAGCAAAATCTGCGCTCCAAAATCCAAATGGCCCTCATTCCCTTCTGAGCCCTGCCGTGGGTCCAAACAGCAGTTTATTACCACAAATGGGGTATTGCTGTAATCAGGAGACATTGCTTTACAAATGTTGGGGTGCTTTTTCTCCTTTATTACTTGTAAAAACGAAAACATCGTATGTTTTTTCAGAAAAAAAGTAGATTTTCATTTTCACAGACCAGTTCCAATAAATTTAGCAAAAAACCTGTGGGCTAAAAATGCTAACTATACCTCTTGAAAAATTCCTTGAGGGGTGTAGTTTCCAAAATGGGGTAACTTTTGGGGGGTTTCCACTGTTTTGGCACCACAAGACCTCTTCAAACCTGACATGGTGCCTAAAATATATTCTACTAAAATAAGGCCCCAAAATCCACTAGGTGCTCCTTTGCTTCGGAGGCCGGTGTTTCAGTCCATAAGCATACTAGGGCCACAAGTTGGATATTTATAAAAACTGCAGAATCTGAGCAATAAGTATTGAGTTGCGTCTCTTGGGTAAAACCATCTGTGGTACAGAAAAAACTGTATTACAAATTAATTTCGTAAAAAAAATGTGAAATTTGTAAATTTCACCTCTACTTTGCTTTATTTCCTGTGAAGTGCCTAAAGGATCAAATTAATTTCAGAATGCTGTTTTGAATACTTTGAGGTGTGCAGTTTTTAAAATGGGGTGATTTATGGTGGTTTCTAATACATAAGGACCTAAAAGCCACTTCAGAACTGAACTGGTCCCTGAAAAAATGGCCTTTTGAAAATTTCTTGAAAATGTGAGAAATTGCTGCTAAAGTTCTAAGCCTTGTAACGTCCTAGAAAAATAAAAGGACGTTCAAAAAATGATGCAAACATAAAGTAGACATATAAGAAATGTTAACTAGTAAATATTTTGTGTGGTATTACTATCTGTTTTACAAGCAGATACATTACAATTTAGAAAAATGCAGATTTTTGCAAATTTTCTCTAAATTTTGGTGTTTTTTACAAATAAATATTGAATTTAACGACCACATTTTTTCAGTATCATAAAGTACAACATGTCAAGAAAAAACAATCTCAGAATCGCTTGGATATGCAAAAGCATTCTGGAGTTCTTACCACATAAAGTAACACATGTCAGATTTGCAAAAATCGGCTGTGTCCACAAAGCCAAAACAGGCTTAGACACTAAGGGGTTAATCATGAGGTTGTCAAAGAAACAGCTTAGGTCTCTTCTCTTTAAATGACTGAAGAGATATAAGCCATCTTAAGAACTTGCACCTTTATTCTTACTCCATAAAGGTTAGGAACTATTACAATTTGTGCTGATAATTGGTCCATGTAAAATAACAAATGTGGACTGCTTGATACAAGCAGGGTTTTATTCAAGAGATGGTATAATTTTATTCCTAACTCACTTCACTACTACTGATGTTGTGATTTCAAGATATGCTCAGTGCAAAAGGCAGAACTCATCATCAGAGCATTGATGTTGATGGATATGACTTTTGTTAACACTTAGAATTTGTTATTCAAAGATAATTTGTACAGATAAAGTTGTTATACATCTGCTGATAGGACAGTAAGAAGTTTTATGAGTAACAGTGGCTATGTGGTCAATTGCTCTTCCTTTGAAAATGCTGGCCAGTTTCTTACGGCACGTAGTACTGACGATCAAGACAATGGGACACCACAGCTTTCCTCTGCTTGTGCTCTGCGGCTCCAGCTGGAGGATTGGGATCCACCTTGGCATGTGCCGCCACTCCTCCTGGCCCTTAAAGGCATAAATGTATGATTACTGGGACCCCCATCGATCTCTATAACAGGGTTCCCAACCCCTTTTCCTCCTAGCTGCACGATCGCAGTGAGGAGGATTTTGAATGGAGCGGTGGTCGCACATGTGCGCTGCCACTCTATTTAATGTCCATGGGGGCTGAAGTAGAGAGCAGAGTGTAGCTATAGGTAAAAAATGTTAATTGTGGGGAAAACCTCTTTGAAGGTGAACCACTCCACTGATGTAGTGATAGGTTATCAGTCGTGGGATTTTTTTTCTGTGTTTTACCCTGATTTTGTCTGGACTTTTGATCCGACTTATATGTACATTGACCTCTGGCTGGACCCTTACTTTGGTTTGAGATTCCGATTGCTGCAGTTTAAGTTTCCCACTTATCAACCAGGATCCGTTTGACTACGGAGCAGTGCTGTTACGGGCACGGTCACGGACCGCGACCTCCAATTACTTGCCTCCCGCAAATCTTCCTCTTCCTGCCGGCATCTCCCTCGCCAGAGACGCCGGCACATGCGTCCGCTCTGTCCCATAGTGCACACTAGAGGGCGCGCGCTGGTTCCCTGCCTTAAAGGGCCAGCACGCACATATGTAAATAATTAATTATTCCCAGATCACCCTGAACTATAAAAATGGCTCTGCCCTTCTGATCCTTGCCTGAGCGTTGTTTGTAATCCACGTTAGTCTTGCAAATGGTCCCTTAGTGTTGTCCCGTTTCCAGTGTTCCCGTGCCCTGCTACCTGTATCCTTATCCCGTGCTGTTATTGTTCCTGAGCCTGTTTAGTGATTGGAGTTGTGTCCTACTACACCCATTGCCCTCCACCACGTCTGGCGTAACCTACTGCACTCGTTGTCATCCGCCACATCTAGCACAACCTACTGCACCCATTGTCATCCGCCATGTCTGGCGCAACGTACTGCACCTGCTGTCATCCGCCACGTCTGGCTCAACCTGCTGCACCTACTACCATCCGTGCCAGAGCCCCTGCTACCATCTGGACTATTTTAGTTACCCTTGTGCTACAAACTTGTATAGACTTTTGCATAGACTGTGACTTGGCCAGCTGCCTCTCCGCTATGGTGGAGCGGCCTAGTGGGTCCACATACCCCGAGAGTGTGACAGTTCGCTCAGGCCATGGAACCCGCTGGCCAGTCCAAGACTGCAGTTCAAAGGATACAGACGGAGATGCATGACCTAAGGACACGTTAGGATCAACTCCTTGAGGCTGTCAATTCCATCATGGCCCGTCCGGATCAACTCACTGTTCCACCTCCTGTTCTTCCTCCAGAGGCTGTTGCCGTTCCACTGCCCGTTGCTCCTCCTGTTTGTTCCGGATCCATAGTTTCACTGCCTCTTCCTCCTCACTATGATGGTGATCCCAGAACCTGTAGAGGGTTCATCAACCAATGCACGATTCATTTTAGGTTACGAGCTCATCTCTTCCCCTCTGAGGAGGCCAAAGTAGCGTTTATTATCTCCCTCCTCACTTGCAAGGCCCTCGCATGGGCGAATCCCATCTTGGAACAACAGGGACCTGAATTCTCGGACCTAGCCTTGTTCCTGCAGTCTTTCCGTACTGTGTTCGGAGCTGGGCCGAACATCTTCTGCCGAGCAACTCTGCTAACACTCAAGCAAGGAGGTTCCACAGTAGAGAGTATGCTATCTCCTTCCATACCCTGGCAGCAGAGTTGGCATGGAACAATGAGGCATTGGTGGCGACCTTTTGGCAGGGACTGTTCTCACACATCAAGGATGAGCATTCAGCCCACGACCTTCCTTCTACCTTGGATGCCCTCATCCTGTTGGCCACTCGGGTTGACATGAGGATACAGGAGCACACTCAGAAGGTGCGACAGGAGAGTCGGTTTCACAGACTAGCACCCTCGGTCCAGAGACCACTATTGCCTTCCCCTAATACGCTACCTGAAGAACCTATGTAGGTAGACAGAGTCCGGCTGTCCAAACAGGAGAAACAGCGCAGACGCTCTTCTGGTTTATGTCTTTATTGTGGCCTTACGGGTCATTTAGTGCGCAAATGTCCACAGAAGCCGGGAAACTCCAGCACCTAGGGTTGGTTAGAGAGGCAACTCTAGGGAGGACGTCTCCAAACATCAAAACCTCTTCCAAACTATCCATTCCTGTGACCATCATATCTGGAGAGACATCACATTCCTCCTCTGCCTATCTTGATTCCAAAGCAGCTGCAAATTTCATCCAGCAGGATCTAGTGGATCGCTTACATCTACCCGCAGTTCCTTTAGAGAGACCTCTGGCTGTTGCCACTCTGAATGGTCTACCATTGCCCAATCCAATTGTGTTCATCACAGAACCATTGACACTACAAGTCGGAGTTCGTCACCCAGAACAGATCGCCTTCCTTGTATTGCCTAAAGCGATCAACCCTATTCTGCTGGGCCTGCCATGGCTCCGTCTACACGATCCGGTTCTCGACTGGAGTTCGAGAGAAGTCCTCTAATGGGGCCCCAAATGCCTTAACCGCTGCCTGATACAAGTATGTCCAATTTTGCCTCCACTGCCTCAGTCACTCTCCGATCTACCCTCACACTATGCCAGTTTTGCGGACGTTTTCAGCAAAAAGGAAGCAGAGACTCTTCCGCCCCATCACAGCTACAATTGTCCAGTCGAGTTACTTCCTGATGCCTCACCACCCCATGGGCGAGCCTATCCCCTCTCTCTGCCAGAGACCTTAGCCATGTCTGCCTACGTTAAGGAAAATCTGGAGAGAGGGTTCATCCGGAGGTCTTCCTCCCTGGCCGGAGCCGGATTCTTCTGTAATGATGGGGTAGGGAGACAGACAGGTGAGCCCTAATCTACCCGCCACTCAGTCCCTGCCTACTTGCAACGACCCGCCCTAGGCGACGGGGTACAACTGGGCGACGGTCCCTACACTCAATAGGTGCACGACAGACAAACAGACAAGGGTACAAAGAAGCCGGGGAAATGGGGAAGTTGCCCACGGGAACACCGTGAGCAACAAGCGAGGTGAACAAGCCGAGTCAAACCAGGAGATGAGCGAGGTACAAAACGCAGAGCAGAAGAGTGGTCAGTAAAGCCAAGGTCAATAACAAGCAGAGGGTCAGTAGTTCAAGAAGCTGCAGCAGGGCCAGGGAACCAGCAGAGAAGAATCACAAGCAAAGGAGGAACAGGAAAGGCAGGTATAAATAGACAGAGGGCGGGAGCTAGCTCCGTCTGGCCAGGCTGTGATAGGCTCTCCCACTCCTAAGCCTGCCATCCTGAGTGGTGGAAGATGGAGTCAGTCTCACAGACATAGAAGCAGGTGCAGACTGATTACCTATGGGCGTAGACACAGAAGCTGTGTCTGGCAGATCCTTTACATCTTCTTTGTGAAAAAGAAGGATGGATCTCTTCGTCCTTGTATCGATTACCGTGGTTTGAACCAAATCACGGTCAAGAATAAGTACCCCTTGTCACTCATTTCAGAACTCTTCGATAGAATTCGCGGGGCCAATGTGTTCACGAAGCTGGATATACGCGGGGCCTATAACTTGATCCGTATCCGCAAAGGTGATGAGTGGAAAACCGCATTTAACAGCCGAGACAGTCACTACGAATATCTCATAATGCCCTTTGGACTGTGTAACGCTCAAGCTGTGTTCCAGAAGTTTGTGAATTACATCTTCTGGGATCTGCTGTATGTCTGTGTGGTGGTCTATCTGGACGACATCCTGATCTACTCATCTGATTGGACGACACACCGGAGGAATGTTCACCAAGTTCTCTCTTGATTAAGGGGGAATCTCCTGTATGCTATACGAGAGAAGTGTGTGTTCGAGAGGAACGTTCTGCCCTTTCTGGGTTACATAGTTTCCGACCGTGGACTCAAGATGGATCTAAAGAAGGTGAAATCCGTCTTTGAGTGGCCACGTCCACAGGGGCTTCGGTTCATGCAACAATTTCTGGGATTCCCAAATTTCTATCGCCAATTTATCCTGAACTTCTCGTCTCTGACTGCCCCAATCTTCATCCTTACCAAGAAAGGGGTGAACGCCAAGGTTTGGCCTCTGGAGGCAGAGTCAGCATTTATAAACCTCAAGAACGCTTTCACCTCAACCTCCATTCTTCCTCACCCTGATGCATCTCGGCAGTTCTTTCTGGAGGTGGACGCATCCGCCGTTGGTGCTGGAGCACTACTATGTAAAAAAAATTCTACGGGCAAGATGGTGGCTTGTGGCTTCTTTTCGAGACTATTCTCTCCAGCTGAACGTAATTACTCCATCAGGGATCGGGAGTTGCTGGCCGTCAAGTTGACATTAGAGGAGTGGAGACACATGCTGGAGGGCGCGGTTCACCCTATTACCATTTATGCAGATCACAAGAACCTCACGTACCTATATTCAGCACAACGACTAAATCCTCGCCAAGCCAGGTGGTCGTTGTTCTTCGCCCGATTTCTATTCTTGCTTCACTTCCGTCCTGCTGATAAGAATGTGAAAGCTGATGCCCTGTCCCGATCATTTGAGACTAGTGACTCTGAGGACATTCCTTAATATATTATAGATCCTTCTAGGATTATTACCGCTAACTCTCTGAAAATTAGAGACATTCCGCCTGGAAAGACTTTTGTTCGGCTTGCAGACAGGAGGAGAATTCTCCGCTCGGGACACAGCTCCAAACTGGCGGGGAACTGTGGTGTTCGAAAGACTCAGGACTTGGCAGCTCGTCATTACTGGTGGCCCACGCTGCCTAGAGAAGTTGCGGATTACGTCTCTTCATGTACAAATTGTGCCTCTAACATGTCCACCCAATCTAAACCTGCTGGTCTTCTCATAGCCCTGCCTGTCCCTGATGCCCCTTGGTAGCATATCGCTATGGACTTTATTACAGACCTTCCCACCTCAGCTGGATGTACTGTACTGTGGTCTGGGTAGTAGTGGATAGTTTCTCTAAAATGGCACATGTTACTCCGTTGACTGGTCTTCCGTCTGCTCCTCGCCTGGCAAACCTGTTTATTCTACACATTTTCCGCCTGCACGGACTTCCTCTGCACATTGTCTTGGATCGGGATGTACAGTTCACGTCCAAGTTCTGGAGAGCCCTGTGCAACCTGCTAGATGTTAAGCTGGACTTCTCCGCCTACTACCCACAGTCCAATGGTCGTGGTGGAGAGGACCAATCAAATTTTGGAGAACTATCTTCCTCATTTTGTTTCCGCCCAAGATGACAATTGGGCACAACTTCTGCCTTGGGCGGAATTCTCATACAACAATCACACTAGTGAGTCTACTACTTCGTCTCCCTTCTACATTGTGTACAGTCAGCATCCTCGAGTTCTTCTTCCTGTGCCAGCCATGACTCAAGTACCAGCAGCTAACTCTTCATTTGGGACTTTTGTTAACATCTGGCAGTAGACGAAGGCTGCCATCCTACAAGCTGTGGTCCGCATGAAAAAGCAGGCAGACAAAAAAGAAAAGTTCCTCCTCAATTCTCAAAGTCTGGCTGTCCTCGCGAAACATTAGACTCAAGATGACTTCTCACAAACTTGCTCCCGGGTTCCTCGGTCCTTTCAAAATCCTGCAAAGGATAAACCCTGTATCCTACAACCTTCGGTTGCCTCCTACGCTCAAGATTGCCAAATTTTTCCACGTGTCCGTCCTTAAACCTGTGGTCCTGAACCGCTACAGTAAAACTCCTGGTCCTGTGGTTGCTCCCAGCGGTTCATCTGATGTGTTTGAGGTGAAGGACATCCTGGAACGCAAGAGGGTAGGAGGAAGGACTTTCTATTTGGTGGACTGGAGAGGGTTTGGCCCTGAGGAGAGATCCTGGGAGCCAGAGGAGAACCTCAATGCCCCTACCCTCATTAAAAAATTCCTCTCTCGCTCTGGACCCAAAAAGAGAGGGTGTAAGGGGGGGGGTACTGTTACGGCAGCGGTCACGGACCGCGACCTCCACTTACCTGCCTCCCGCAGATCTTCCTCTCCATCCCCGGAGATGCCGGCACATGCGTCCGCTCTGTCCCATAGTGCTCACTAGAGGGCGTGTGTTGGTTCCCGGCCTTAAAGGGCCAGGGAGCGCATATGTAAATAATTAATTATTCCCAGATCACCCTGACCTATAAAAAGGGCCCTGCCCTTCTGATCCTTGCCTGAGCGTTGTTTGTAATCCCCATGTAAGTCTTGCAAATGGTTCCTTCATGTTGTCCCGTTTCCAGTGTTCCTGTGCCCTGCTACCTATATCCTGTGCTGTGTTATTTTTCCTGAGCCTGTTTAGTGGTTAGAGTTGTGTCCTACTACACCCGTTGCCCTCTGCCACAAGCTACTGCACCCGTTGTCATCCATCACGTCTGGTGCAACCCACTATACCTATTGGCATCCGCCATGCCTGGCGCAGCCTACTGTACCTGCTGTCATCCACCACATCTGGCGCAACCTGCTGTACCTACTACCATCCGTGCCAGAGCCCCCTGACACCATCTGGACTATTTCAGGTACCCTTGTGCTATGAACTTGTATAGACTTTTGCATAGACTGTGACATGGCCATCTGCCTCTCCATTACGGCTGAGCGGCCTAGTGGGTCCACATACCCCAAGAGCGTGACAAGTGCACACCCACCATTTGCAGCCTGACCATCTATTGGGGACTATACTGAGGATCACAACCTGGGAATCTTACCGGAAAAGTCCACACCTTTGTACAGGGGTTAAGGCTTAGGAACGGAGTATTCCTTAAACTCTGGACCCCAGGATAGCCTGCGCCAACTCAATAATTGTCCTGCCAGCTGCCAAACTACTTCTACCGATGAGCAATTACTTCCCCAAAAAGACTGCATGCTGCCACTGAAGTCTGTCCCCGATACGCTGTGCTACTGTGCTTCACCGCATTCGAGATGCCATACAAGTTCTGGCTATGCTAGTTTGGGAGGGGCATATTGGTACGCTCTTGGGCTTATAGTCTACTAGAGTTACAGTATAAACCAGACAAAAGAAGCGACAAATTATGGAGGCAATGCTTAAAGAATTAGAAGGCAAATATGTGCAGCTATGATTAGAGGCCTAGAAATTGCATTGTACAAAGTTCCTGGAAAACCCCAGCCAATGTGTCCTACAATGGCTGACCAGCTTGCACACGCCCCTGAACCGAAGGTACCTCTACATGAAAAATTTTCTGGTGACAGAAGTTACTTCAGATCTTTTAGCTACAGCTGCCACATGCTTTTTCTTGGTTAACGGTTGGGTAGTGTGACTAGTATTATGGCAGCGTGGCCAGCACCAGGGGGGCATAGCTATGCATTGGAAGTTTGCAATCAGGGCACTCTTAACTCATGGTTTATCTGCTATTACTCAGGGTTATTTTATTACTCTGTCTATTCTCCGTTGTACCCCTATTGATTGTGCCCCCTAGGTACAAGACTATAACTACTATTTTACTGCCCCATATGTACAAGAATATAACTCCTATAACACTGCCCCCTATGTCTAAGAATATAACGGCTATAATACTTCCCCCTATATACAAAAATATACCTACAATTATATTGGTTTCTTATCCTATTTACCACTACCATTCATCTCTCACCAAAGCACCTACTGCTCCAAACTATAATTTTTCCACTGCACTGACGTTTCCCTCGACATTCCCCTGCCAGCGGCGGATTATGCAGCCCATAGGCCCTGGGTGTTCCACAAACCTGGGCCCATCAAATAAAATAATATTCCAAATACACTATATATTAATGTGGACCCTATATAAATATTTTATATGTATTAGTAACATCCTATAAACTTTCCAAACTTGTGGCTGCCTGTCCAGAATATTTAACTGGATTGCCACAGTATGTATATAAATACAGGAGTATACATGCCTACCCACACTTACTATATTAAACGTATACATTACATATAGATCTGTGTGTGTGCACATTTAGTACCCTTGGCATGCGCAGCCCATTTAGTCAGGCTGTGTTTTGTGGGAATAGTGGAGAGCAGTGCGGCGTACTTTGTAAATCTTCCGGCTATTTGACACAACCCCGAACACAAAAGTTTAGTGTACAAAAACAGTATCATATTCAAGCTTAACCTGTTCCCGCACCACAACGTAATAGCACGTCGTAGTGCAATGGGTGATGTTTGGAGCAGGCTCACCCGCTGAGCCCGATCCGAATGCAGCAGGTGTCAGGTGTGTAATACAGCTGACACCCGGGACTAACGCTCAGGAACAGCGAACGCGCAGTTCCTGGCCCTTTAACCCCTTAAATGCTGTGATCAATCACGATCGCAAGATTTAAGATGTTAGAAAGAGGGGGCGCCACAATCCCTGGTGGATGAGCTCTCGGAGTCCTTCTCCTTTAAGTGGGCTAGAGATTCCCTTAAATACCTGGGGGTCCGACTGACCGGAGATCTATCTCGCCTTTACGCAGTGAATTACCCTCCGCATCTTCAACGGGTGAAGAGCAATTTGGATTCCTAGACGTCGGGCACCTTCACCTGGTTTGGTAGATGTGCCATATTTAAGATGAACATTCTGCCCCGGATTTTGTATCTCTTGTAGGCCTTGCCAGTACACGTCCCACGCCTCTTCTTCCAAGCCCTGTTGTCCCCACTCCACAGATTTATATGGGTATAGAAACCAGCACGCATTGCGCGGTCTATGCTTTTTCGTGCCAAGTGTGATGGTGGCATTGGTCTCCCAGATTTTGTCTCCTATCACCAGGCCTCTCATGTGGCACGAATATTGGACTGGTTTCGGCACACGGAGGTCAAACAGTGGGTGTCTATGGAACAGCCCCTTCCGACACTGGTTGAGGGCGGGCAAGGGCTATGCTGATAATTTTATACAGGATTCGGCTTGGATGAAAGGCGCACAGCTGTCATCCGTGTCAGAACCCATCTCCTTTACCTCCTGGCAGGTCACCCAGTTAAGACATTTCATTACATCCCTACCTAACCCACAGGCATATTCGCGAGGCTGCACACCTTTCAAACTCTTATGCAGGGGCACGGCCTCGGTGCGTCACTCACTGTCCAGGCTCTATGCGCTGCTGATCTCTCCCTCTACTCTTTCCACACCTTCATACTTGAGTTGCTGGGAGAGACTTAGGTTTCACATTCACTGCGGAACAGACGGATCGTCTGTTTACTATGACGCACAAATCCTCCATGGCCAGCAGATTTCAAGAAGCGGGATTCAAGATCCTGTCGCGTTGGTATAGGGTGCCTTCCAGATTGCATGCAATGATTCCGGCGGTCTCTCCGTTGTGTTGGAGATGTGGGGGCCAGGTAGGCACGATTTTGCACATCTTCTGGGACTGCCCGCAGCTGTCAGATTTTTGGTCTGAGGTGTGGCGCATTTCATATAAATTTACGGACTTCCCCTCCCGCGTTCTCCGGCTGTGTTCCTGCTCCAGTTGTGCGATGTCCCCTTATCTACGTACCGACGCTCGGTGGTTCGCCTTTTGGTGAATGCTGCTAGGGCATGTGTTCCCGTGTTGTGGAGACAAACCTGTCCGCCAACAGTGGGCATGTGGTTTGGCAAGATTCAGGAGATCATGAGAATGGACGATCTTGCGGCATCAATGAGAGGAGCTCATGCCAAATTTCTCAAAACGTGGCGTGAGTGGATTCGATTTCAATCATCAGCGGAGTATAGGACCATTATGGCCTCCTAAGTATGCTTCCTAGATTTATGTGTGTGAGGTCAGCTTCCTCCCCTCCCTCCCTTTTCCTTTTCTCCCCCTTCTTTTCTGTTTTTTCTATACTTCTAATTTGTCCTTCTTTGGTTTTTATGCATGGCTGCTGGTTCAGGATGAATACAATTTGCTGTTCTTTCTGGATTGTGGCAACTGAAGGCCGGGCTGTGTATTGTATCTTTTGCGTTGCACTTATTGTAATCATATATATATATATACTGGCCTGTGAGCCGATGCCTGTGCTGATTATGTTGGCACTTTCTTCTTGGTGTTTGAAAAATGGAAAATAAAAGAATTTATTAAAAAAAAAAAAAAGAAAGAGGGGGCAACCCCCTCCGACAGCTCATTGCCCACCCCACGACGCGACGCGATTACGGGGATGCAGATGGTTGTCATGGCAGCCAAGGGCTTTTCTTCATCTCCTGTTAAAGAGGATCTGTCACTAGTTTAGTTATGGCCAAACTCCTAGCTAATCTAATAGGCTCTGTCACACTGATAACGCTAGTGAAAATAGTTTCCCAAAAGGTTTATTATTATCAAAAGAAGCTTTTTTTAAAAAAATATGCAAATGTCTATACTAGACAAGTGGGTGTCAAAACCAGTGATTCTCCTGAGGTGGCGCTACCCTAATGTCTCTGACGTTGTCCTATCAGCATGAAGCTGCTTCACACAGTGTGAGAGACTGAAGCTAGAGGGAACGGGATCACTTCAAATAGCCCTATCTCGTGCTGTGAACCACCTAGAACAGTTGTTCAGGTGGTATATGGTAGATGAGATTCTAATCTTTCATATGCCCCCTAGGATCTAGCTGTGAAACAACCGGAGGTATCACCAGTTGAAAACACAGTCGGAAATGGAAGCTGTATACTATATAAACACGCTGTGTTGCTGTGCTGGGAAGAGAACTGTATGATGCTTATTGGACAGCATCATACACAAAACATTACACTGCCCAGAGTGAAAAGAACGAATAACCTCCTATTTGGCAAGTATAGTAAAATTAGCATATTTTGAAAAATGCACATAACTTTGCAAATAATAAACGGTTTTGAAAAAACATTACACTGCAGTTATCAGCATTATAGCACCTATTGGATTAGTTAGGAGATAGGGCATTAATAAACTAGTGACAGATCCTCTTTAAAGAGGCTCTGTCACCACATTATAAGTGGCCTATATTGTACATGATGTGATCGGCGCTGTAATGTACACTACCGTTCAAAAGTTTAGGGTCACTTAGAAATTTCCTTATTTTTGAAAGAAAAGCAGTTTTTTTCAATGAACATAACATTAAATTAATCAGAAATACACTTCCACTGTTTGGAAGAATGTCTCTAATTAAAAAGGTACGACTTTCAAAAATGTTGTACATATTTCACATGATACCTTTCCTAATTTGAAATAACGAAATAAAAGACTTTGAGACAAACTTTCGTCAATATATTTGGAGAGGCAAAAGACATAAAACGTCTCTTGATAGATTACAGGTCACAAAATGGGGAGGTGGCATTTCCTTCCCGAATCTGATAAAATACAATTGGGCGTGTATTATGCGATATCCCATTGAATGTATTACAAAGTCTCCCTACTTTATGAATACTAAGCTTGAGGAGGCATTATTCTCGCCTTTTCCACTGAGCTCCATGATCTTGGCACGGATTGGAGACATTCCAGCACCACAGAGGAATATGATGTTGTTTAGGATTGGCGCAAGCTTACCGCATTATTCTAAATCTCCCCACATATCGCCAGATTCTCCATAATAGGAGAACATCCTGCATTAGTTAGTAACATACCCAAATGTGTTATTTCAAAATGGCAAGAATCTGGGCTGATACGTACTGTATAACTCAAGTGATACATCGAGATAACGGGCGCATCTATACTTTTCGTGAAATACTAAATGAATTCCCGGTCTCATCTAAGGATTATTTATATTATCATCAGTGGAGACATTCAAATGTAAAAATCAACCATATCTATGGAGCCCAACAGATTTATATAAAATAATACCAAAAGCAGGAGGGAGAGTATCAGTTTCACTTATTTATTCTGTATAACGCAGACAAACTTGAAAAAGTTAAAAATAGTAACTGCTTTTAAAAATGGGCATAATAAATCTCCCCGGATATTAAAATATCACCAACTGAAATCCAGGATAACATATATATAAGGGGTGGAGGAATACTAATCTAGATTTAAAATCAGAAATATTAAAGGGAACTTCAATGTAAAATTAGCTTTAGAGCATGCGGGGTCTTTAACGTTGGCTTTATACCTAAAACTATTGGAAGCTGAGAAACAATGCCCCACCGAGACGTGCATTCGCTAAGGCTGGAATTTGGCATTCTATTTGGAGTTGCCCACAGGTCCAGAGTTTTTGGCAACTAATAGTATCATTTATAAATTCTGTATTGGATCAACCTGCAATTTTAAATCCATCGATTCTCGTTTTCAATTCGGATTTAGAATACACTGAAATCTAAATTGGTAGAATTTTTCTTATCTGCTCACAGACAGCTAAGAAGATTATTCTTAACTCATGGTTAAAGCCGTGCGCACAGACTTATTCAGAGTTTCTAAATACACTCAAGTACTACTCTAGAATAGCTTCATATCAGTCAGAAAGAAAGCCTTCAAAAGGAAATACAGGGAAAGGTTAATGAAACGCCTGTTTGATAATCAAGATATTGAAGTTTTTTTGATTAAATATCAGGCCTTTTTTCTGTGTGCTCAGGAAAATGGGGGGGGGGGGATTTATTGTTATATTGCTGGGGGGTAATTGGGGTATTTGTCCTTGTGACCCTTGTTTCACGGCTTGTTATTTTAAATATCAGAATACATTTAAGAAAAAAAAAGTTAACTACTGCCAAGTTTAAAAACATTTTTAAAGGCATCTAGCTTTATGAATGCTTCCCTTGTTCACGCTTATTAATGTACTATTTGTCTTTCCAAGTTTCTATGGCATTACGTTCATTGTATTCACACTATTGCATTTCTTGCCTGGCAGCCGTTGTTGTGCAGACTGTTCCTGAACTTCTATTTATGTATTATGTTATTAATTGCTGTTATCAGAGTCCCCCATTATGTAATATCACAGTTGTTGATGCTATGTCAATTTTATTTATGTACTGGTGGTTTTCGCTTGAGACGTAAGAGTTTAGTATCAAGAGACAGGGGCAATCCAAGCATGTTTGTATCTCATTGGTTATCAGCCCCAAGATAACATTCCTGGCATATTCATATAAACCTCTACATCCTCCATATTTCAGGGGAAAAAAATGGAGTCTGGTGAGTCTCTGCTTCAAAGGGTAAAAGGGTAAAACTTGTTCAAGGCTCTTTATTCTAGTCTATAGAAGTTACAAAAAAAAAGCAGAGCACAACTATCTTAAAACTTTAGATTTAAATTATTTTCTTTCTATTCTTCTGTACATCAATTTTCTACTTCTAAGCGCACCTTCTGGACTCTGGACCTCATGGACTCTGGAAGCCACATGAATCATGATCAAAATCTTTCTAAAGCTTTCAGTAGCCAGTTTTTCTCACATGGAGAAAACAATTCCCCACATCAGATCACTGCTAAAGCCAAAACTTTTGAAAGTATTCATTTTTAAAGAGGCACTCAATTTTTTTTAATCTTTTCCCCCGTTTGTAATGGGCATTGTGTAACTAGTTGTTCAGTTAAAAATCCTAATTGCTTTATTCCAGATTTATCAGCCTCTATTCCGGCCCTTCCATTGCACCACGTGACCACACGAACTGTCCGAAACATACAGGCTCTTATCTGTGGACCAGCGGTCAGTCTTTCTATACAATTTTCTGAGAAAGATTGAGGCTCTCATAGGCTTGCATAGAAGTCAATGTTCTTTCAAAGGGACTCAATTTTGTACCTACAGCCAAGTTCAATCTTTTCCAAACTATATTGGATGTCAAGAAATTCGCCAGTTTTCTGACAGTAAAGAGAAATTTTTTTGATAATGGTCAATGTCAAGATTCCCAAGAGAAAATTTCCTACAATAAGAATGTTGAATTCAATTTCCTCTATGTCTAGTAACACGGACTTTCTTTGTCATGCTTCACACGAATGCATTTTTCCCGAAAATGAATTTTAAAATTTAAATTTTGTGGAACAAAAATCATTATTACCTTTAATAGATTTGTATAAAGAACACAATGAACCTATTTATCAAAATACACAAATAGTTGGTTACAAGATGTCGAACCCTAGGTTTTATCCTACTCAATCAAGAGTTGGCATTTTGTATGATTATCAATTTTGCATAGAAAGATTTATAATCCCTATATGATAAAATCTCAACCCCTAGGTCATCCAATATAAATTGTGATTTAATTAGTCAAAAGTATAATCTTACAAAAAAATATTTTTTTGCTTCTCGACAACTTAAATAAAAATAAAAATATTGTCGTGCGTAAAGCTGACAAGGGAAGAGCAGTAGTAATCTTGGATTCCTGTTTGTATAAAAAAAAACAAGTAAATGATTTATTATCCAATACTAAAACGTATCGCAAATTACCATCCCATCCAACTGCAATGTGCACATTATCATTAAATAAACTACTGACAGAGGGCTTAGGTTTGGGAATTCTAAATGTAAAAGCTTTTAAAATATCTTATTCCTGACTTTGCCATTATGCCCATTTTCCATGGGTTTCCAAAAGTGCATCAAGAATTTTTCCCATTTCCCCTACGTCCAATAATATTGGGCATAGTATCTCGCAATGAAAAATTAAGTGCATGGATAGACCATTTGCTATAACCTCTGTTCCAACGAAGCCCAGGCTATCTGAAGCACAGTAAAGAGGTACTTAAATCCTTCCAGGACTTCATATGGTCCAACATCTCGTCTTGGCTCATGTGCGATGTCGTGGGGCTATATTCATGCATTCCCCACGATTTGGCCCGTCATGCTGTTGAATTTCATTTAAATAAATAAAAGTACATACACTCTAGAATTGCAGGAGTTCATTATAACATCGATAGAATATCTTTTGAGCCATAATTTTTTTTTAGTTCTGATATGCTCTATATACAAATCGAAGCTTCCCCAATGGGTTCTAAATTTTCTCCTTCACTGGCTAATTTATACAGATCTTACATAATTAGTATGGTTCAACCAAGGGATGGGAAAAATTTCTACACGTAGGAGATAATTTTTTTTTGTTCTAGGAAATTATCTAAGCCTTTTTTAAAGCCATCTACTGTAGCTACTGTGACCAGCTCCTGCGGTAGACTACTCCATAGATTCACAGTAAAGGCTTGTCGCCTCAGCAGATTAACCCCTTAAGGACGCAGCCTAGTTTTGGCCTTAAGGCTCAGAGCCCATTTTTCAAATCTGACATATTTCACTTTATGTGGTAACGTCGGAATGCTTAAACCTATCCAAGCGATTCCGAGATTATTTTCTCGTGACACATTGGGCTTCATGTTCGTGGTAAAATTTGGTCGATATATTCAGTGTTTATTGGTGAAAAATTCAAAATTTAGAGAAAATTTAGAAAAAATTGCATTTTTCAGAATTTATATGCATCTGCTTGTAAAACAGACGGTTATACCACCCAAAATAGTTATTAGTTCACATTTCCCATATGTCTACTTTAGATTTGCATTGTTTTTTGAACATTCTTTTATTTTTCTTGGACGTTACAAGGCTTAGAACATAAACACCAATTTCTCATATTTTTAAGAAAATTTCAAAAGCCTTTTTTTTAAGGTACCTCTTCAGTTCTGAAGTGGCTTTGAGGGGCCTATGTATTAGAAACCCTGATAAAACACCCCATTTTAAAAACTAGACCCCTCAAAGTATTCAAAACAGCATTTAGAAAGTTTTCTAACCCTTCAGGCAATTCACAGGAATTAAAGCAAAGTGGAGGTGAAATTTGCAAATTTCATTTTTCTTGCTGAATTTAAATTTTATTAAATTTTTTTCTGTAACACAGAAGGTTTTACCAGAGAAACACTACTAAATATGTATTGTTCAGATTCTGCAGTTTTAGAAATGTCCCACATGTGGCTCTACTGCGCTTGTGGACTAAAACACAAGCCCTAGAAGCAAAGAAGCACCTAGTGCATTTTGAAGCCTCTTTTTTATTAGAATATATTTTAGGCAGCATGCCAGGTTTGAAGAGGTGTTGAGGTGCCAAAACAGTAGGAATCCCCCAATAGTGACCCCATTTTGGAAACTACACCCCTCAAGGAATTCATTTATGATTGTTGTTACCATTTTGACCGCACAGTTTTTTCACAGCACCTACATGAATTGGGCTGTGAAATAAAAAAATGTAATTTTTTCAAATAAGATGTCATTTTTTATCAAAATTTCTTATTTTCACAGGGAACAAAATACCCCATTTTGTTGCCCAATTTGTCCTGAGTGCAGCAATACCCCATTTGTGGCGATAAACTGCCGTTTGGGCCCATGGGAGGCCTCAGAAGGAAAGTAGCGCTATGTGTTTGTTGGGAGTCCAGATTTTGCTGGATTGGTTTTCGGGTGCCATGTCGCAATTGCAGAGCCCGAGGTATCAAAGCAATGGAAACCAACCAGAAATTACCCCATTTTGGAAACTACAGCCCTCAAGGAATTCATTTATGGGTGTTGTGACCATTTTGACCCCATAGTTTTTTCACAGAACTTATTTGAATTGGGCTTGGAATTAAAACAAAAGTAATTTTTTTCAATAATATGTAGTTTTGGCTGAAAATTTCTTATTTTCACAAGAAACAAAATACCCCATTCTGTTGCGCAATTTGTTCTGAGTGCCGCAATACCCCATTTGTGGTGATAAACTGCCGTTTGGGCCCATGGGAGGGCTCAGAAGGAAAGGACCACCATTTGGCCTACTGGGGATTTTCTGGTGCGAAGTCATGTATGCAGAAGCCCCTGAGGTACCAGTACAGTTGAAACCCGCAAGAAGTGACCCCGTTTTAAAAACTACACTCTTAAGGCATTCATCTAGAGGTGTAGTGAGCATTTTGACCGGAGACATACACCCCATAAACTGTAATGTGGGTTCTCCTGGGTACGGCAATAACCTACATGTGGCTGTTATCAGCTGCCTGGGCACACAGCAGGGCCCAAAGGGGAAAGACGAGGGGGGATAAGCTGTGCGGAGTACATCAGGGTAAGTAAAATTGGGGTAAATTATAAACCAAGGGATGTATGGTAAATTTTAAAATACTCTTTCATACTAGGGGACTTGAGGGCAGGAGGCCCTGATCGCAATTCTAATACACTGCACTACATGCGTAGTGCAGTGTATTAGAACTGTCAGCTAATCACTGACAGCAAGCATAGTGGGTCCTGACTTCGTCAGGACCCACTAGGCTTCCGTCGATGGCATAGCCGGACGCCATTGTTTGGTGTCCGGTTGCCATAGTCACCATCGCCGGCCGCTATCGTGTAGCAGGCCGGCGATGGCAGCTTAACCCCTAAAAAGCCGCGATCTCTATTTAACCCCTTAAAAGCCGCGTTCATCAGCGGGGACACAGCGATCAGTCCCCGCTGTAGGAGCTGTGACAGCTGCTGTATGAGACAGCAGCTGTCACAGCTCCTGTATGTTTCGGGAGGACGGCCGAAACGGCCGTTACTCCCGAGACGTACTATTAGGTCATGGAGCGCGAACGATACAGCTACCATGACCTAATAATACGTCCAGGAGTGGGAAGGGGTTAAACCTTTCTTTTCTCCAGGTGGAGGGAGTGCCTCCTTGTTTTTTGAGCGGGTTTTACATGGAACAGAATTACCATATTTTTTTATGTTCCATTAATATATTTATATAAGTTAATCATGTCCCCCCTTAGTCGTCTCTGTTCAAGGTTAAATCGGTTTAATTCTTTTAATCTTTCTTCTTAAATTATATTCTCCATGCCCCTTATTAGCTTTGTTGCTCTTCTTTGTATTTTTCCAACTCCAGGGCATCCTTTCTATGAACTGGAGCCCAGAACTGAACTGCATATTCTAGATGAAGCCTCACTAATGCTTTCTAAAGTGGTAATATATCCCTGTCCCGCAAGCCCATGCCTCTTTTAATACACGACAAGATCTTTCTGGCCTTTGAAGCATCTGATTGACATTGCATGCGGTTATTTAGTTTATGATCTACAAGTACACCCAGATCCTTCTCAACAGGTGACTCCCCCAGTATAGCTCCCCCTAGGACATATGTTTCATGCAGGTTGTTGGTACCCAGATGCATAACTTTACATTTAGCTACATTAAACTTAATTTGCCAAGTGGATGCCCAAACATTTAGTGTGTTCAAATCAGCTTGCAATTTACAAACACCTTCCATAGACTGAACACTACTACATAGCTTTGTGTCCTCTGCAAAAATAGAAATAGTGCTATTAATCCCATCCTCTATATCATTAATAAATAAGTTGAATAATAGTGGTCCCAGCACGGAAAACTGGGGTATAGCACTAATAACCAGGGACCATTCAGAGTAGGAATCATTGACCACGACTCTCTGAATACAATCCTTGAGCCAATTCTCAATCCAATTACAAACTATACTTTCTAAACAGATCGTCCTTAATTTACCTATTAGACATCTATGAGGGACAGTGTCAAATGCCTTTGCAAAGTCCAAAAACACTATATTCACAGCGGCCCTTCTGTCTAGGCTTCTGCTCACCTCTTCATGAAAACAAATCAGGTTGGTTTGACTACTTCTGTCCTTAGTAAAACCGTGCTGGCCGTCACTTATACTATTTTTTGTCACATAATCCTGTATATAGTCCCTCAATAGACCCCCAAACATTTTCCCCAAATGGATGTTAGGCCTACTGGTCTATAATTACCCAGGGAAGACCTAGAGCCCTTTATAAAAAATAGGCACCACATTTGCCCTGCGCCAGACCCTTGGCACTATATCAGTCACTAAAGAATCTCTAAATATTATCAAGAGGGGGACAGAAATAACTAAACTAAGCTCTTTAAGAACTCTAGGGCGCAACCCATCTGGTCCCAGGGCCTTGTCTACATTTTATTTAACTTCGCTTGGACCATATCTACATTCAGCCAATTGAGTGTATATAAACTGATATATTAACAGCACTGGCAGCGGCTACATCAGCTGCTCTTTCTTCTGTTGTATATACAGAGCTAAATAACCCATTTAGTAACTCTGCCTTCTCTTGATCCCCTGTGACCAACTCCCCATTACCACTATCTACATGTTCAGACCTTGGCTTTTTTGCATTTACATACTTGAAGAATTTTTTGTGATTAAGCTCTTTATAATTACCAAAAGCTACAGCTGTACCCTCAGATTTGTATTTTTCAAATGCCCTTTTTACAGAAGCTGTAAGCCATGTGGGGTTTAATTTTAGGAGAGGGAGAACATAATGATATAACTATATCGCTAGTGCAGTGTAAATGAATGGAGAGAAGTATATGACGCTGATTGGTCAGCGTCATACACTCCTCTGTACAACGCCCACTTGGGCATTAAGAAACTAATTAGTATAAAGCTAGAAATCGCTCATAAAGCGGTAAAAATAGATTGTTTTTCTAAATAAAAAGCACTGCTGTAATCTACATTACAGCGCCCATCTCCTTATGTAGGAAATAGGGCACTTATAATGTGGTGACAGTCTCTAAGTGTTTTTGCCCCCCCGTCCCAGTGTTTGTTTTTTACTCCGATCACGAGATTTTCACGAACATTTACATTCCCAACAAGCTCTGCATTATTAGAAATTACCAGATCAAACAGAGCTTCACCTCTATTTGGGTCTTCCACAAACTGACCCATAAAATTTTCCTGCAACAGTTTGAGGAAACCTCCCCTTTGCAGTTGAAGCCAAACTAGGATACCAATTTATATTCCTGTAATTAAAATCTCCCACTATCACTACAATACCAGCCTGTGCAGCCCGCTCCATCTGTTTATATATTTGACCTTCTATCTTCTATTCAGTGTTCACCTCCCTTTGTAATTCCACCCACAAGGTTTCAACCTCCTCACAATCTTCACCCACTATTGTCTCTTTCACACTCACTTTCATATCACTTCTCACATACAGACATACACCACCACCTTTCCTATTCGCCCAGTCTTTCCGAAACAGTGTAAAACCCTGTAGAATTACAGCCCAGTCATGTGAAAAGTCTAGCCATGTTTCAGCAACACCAACTATATCTATATTTTCTTCCAGTATCAAGGCCTCCAGCTCCCCCATTTTGCTTGCTAGACTTCTGGCATTTGTGAACATACACTTCAACTTGCCTTTCAATTTTTCACTTTCAGTATCAGAAATGTGATTTGACATTTGGGCATTTTTGTTTTTATTGCAGTTTTGTAACAAAAGGATCTCCTTATCCTATTGTGTAGTGCTCTCCCAACAGTCTATTTCTCCCCCCACCAATTTAGTCTGACCCCTCTCTAACCCAACTACCCATTTATTTTCTACATTGACCTCCCTCCTCAGCCCTAGTTTAAATACTCCACCACCCCAGCTAGAATTCCCTCTCCCAGCACAGCGGACCCCCTTCCATTTAGGTGCAAATCATCTGCAGAATACAGTTTGTACCCCAATGAAAAGTCAGCCCAGTGCTCTAGGAACCCAAAGCCTTCTCCTCTACACCAAGACTTAAGCCATGCATTTAACTCCCTGAGCTCCCGCGGTCTTTCCTGTGATGCGCATAGCACAGGCATTATTCCATAGAATACTACCTTGGAGATCCTTCCCTTCAGCTTATAGCCTAGTTCTTTAAAATTATTCTTAAGGCTCCTCCACCTAACATTTATTCTGTCGTTGGTTCCTACATGGACCACGACAGCTGGATCACCACCAGCCCCTCCCAGTAATTTATCCACCCGTTCCACCACATGCCAAACCCTGGCACCAGGGAGACCGCATACCATTCGGTAGAGGCAGTCTTAGCAACAAATTATTCTATCCATCCTCCTGATAATAGAATCCCCTACATCTACCAATTGTCTTGCCTTACCTGCTTTACCATCCCGCCGACTACTAACTGGGCTGTTTTCCCGGCTGTTAGGGAGATCAGTATCCAATAGGGCTGCCATTTCAGAGACCGACACCCTCGCATCATCACCCAACTTGGCAATTTTGCTTGGAATATCAGAAACAGTATTGGTCTTTCTTTTCTTGGACCACTTTCTACATTAACCCAGCTACTTGCCTGGTCCTGCTGATAAGGGTTTTTACCCTCCAGTTCTACCCCACTAACGGCTTGCTCAGTGAGCAGCGTGCTCCGCTCAAGATTGTCTATCGCGCTGTGTTGCATTTTGCTCCTCCAAATCTCTAATGCGAGTTTCCAGGTGAACAACATGCTCACATCTGCCACAGAGGTATTCACCCTGGAACTCTGGCTCCAGTCGTGCATACGTATGGCAAACTGTGCACTGAAGAAAACCTCCAATCTTGCTGTCCATTATCCCAGTTACAAAAAAGCAGTGACCAATTGAAAAAGTAAAAGAAACAAAGCGTACTTACAGGGGCTTTAACTCCTCTTTTCAACTCCGGTTTAAAAACTCCACTTATATCACAAGACACTTAATTCAGCTAGCCCAAAAACAGAGCAAGCTGAACTGAGGCCTGCAGGCCAGTTTATATCCTCTGACAGCAGTTAACCCCTCTCCCTAGTCAGCTGCACAGCAGGACAGAAGCTAAGAAGGAAAAAAGGGTTTTAAATTGTGTCAGTTTTGCAAACTTCTATTAGCAAGCACTCAATTCATATATAAAAAACAGTTTCACACACAGGAACACAGCAAACAAATCTGGTTTAGTGACTCCACTTAATTTAGCAATGCCAAAACAGAGCAATGTAGTTTACATGATTCACATTGTATGTGCTTCATGTAACCTCATATACATAGGCTGTACGACCAGAAAACTTAAGACACGTATAGCAGAACACGTATAGCAGAAGACGCGCGTTTCGGCGAAATGCCGGACGAAGGCATTTCGCCGAAACGCGTCGGGCTGGTGTCTCTGCAGTGTGGGAGTTTCAACATGGGTAAGTGACCTGCTTGTTCTAATTAGCCACGAATAAAGGGTTCAGCTGCACTTATATAGTCACCTAGGTCTGTTTACATGAGATCGATTGATCCACTTATGAGTTACCCATGACGTCCACTATGTTTTGACCCAAGTATATGATGTGAGTGTTTCTGCCCAAATGAAAACAGCACACACCTGGTTACTACCATTTTTCTGTGGCCCATACCTATCTCCATATGCATTGTATGTATACCCATGTTTCTCCTTGTAGGACACCGTGTTATTGTACTGTGTGGTTCATTTTTAAACCGTATTGTCTCATATTTGTTAATAAAGCATATATCTTTTATACGATCTCTAAACAATTGTGTTAAAGAGGCTCTGTCACCAGATTTTGCAACCCCTATCTGCTATTGCAGCAGATCGGCGCTGCAATGTAGATAAGAGTAACGTTTTTATTTTAAAAAAACGAGCATTTTTGGCCAAGTTATGACAATTTTTGTATTTATGCAAATGAGGCTTGCTAAAGTCCAACTGGGCGTGTATTATGTGCGTACATCGGGGCGTTTTTACTTCTTTTACTAGCCGGGCGTTAGGAATGGGAGTGTATGATGCTGACGAATCAGCATCATCCACTTCTGTTCGTTAACACCCAGCTTCTGGCAGTGCAGACACACAGTGTGTTCTCGAGAGATCACGCTGTGACGTCACTCACTTCCTGCCCCAGGTCCTGCATCGTGTCGGCCACATCGGCACCAGAGGCTACAGTTGATTCTGCAGCAGCATCAGCGTTTGCAGGTAAGTAGCTACATCGACTTACCTGCAACCGCTGATGCTGCTGCAGAATCAACTGTAGCCTCTGGTGCCGATGTGTCCTCGCTCGTCTGACACGATGCAGGACCTGGGGCAGGAAGTGAGTGACGACACAGCGTGATCTCTCGAGAACACGCTGTGTGTCTGCACTGCCAGAAGCTGGGCGTTCTGAAGAGAAGTGGATGATACTTGTCAGAATGCCCAGCTAGTAAAAGAAGTAAACACGCCCAGATGTAACACACATAATACACGCCCACTTGGACTTTTACTGTAAACACGCCCAGTTGGACTTTAGCAAGCCTCATTTGCATAAATACAAAAATGGTCATAACTTGGCCAAAAATGCTCGTTTTTTAAAAATAAAAACGTTACTCTTATCTACATTGCAGCACCGATCTGCTGCAATAGCAGATAGGGGTTGCAAAATCTGGTGACAGAGCCTCTTTAATTGACCTTCTTTGTAGGCTATATCTTGAATTTAACAGGTCAATGCACCAAGTTTGTACTTGGTACATTCAGGAGCAAATCTTTTTTTAACTGAAAATCAGGCCAAAAGATTTAGTATATCACCAATAGGTGATTGAGACTTTTGCCTATTGCATTCGGTCTTTAGAAACTTGCTTTGTGCAGATCCGTTGCTAGGGTTACAACTTATAACGAACTTTTATATACATATATAATATATGCTATTACACGTCAAGTAGTTTATTCACCTGCCATCTGCACATTATAGTTACATATTCGTAGGTGTGTCTAGCGCTCCAGTACACATTCGATTTTTCAAAAGGTTTGGTTAATTCTGGCTTTTGTCAAAAATATTTTTTCCAAAAAGGATTTATTTTGTCAATTTTTTTGTTTTCTATAATGGTTTCCAAACTAAATATAGCCTTATTGATATAAAATTGCTGCATCCACTGGCATAATCCATGCATGTTCAGTTGTGTATTTTCATTTGACATATGTAACAATATAGGGACCGGCTTTTTTTGCTTTCTCTTGATATTTTCTATGTTTGATACACACTTGGATTATATTTCAGCTTATACTGTGCTATTTTTTTTCTATTTTCATAAAGTCCTGTAGTATTACTTATTTTCCTGTAAAAACTGCTGTGTATAAATTTTCACATACGGTCATAATATATTGCAATCTTGCTGAATAATTAATCTGTTTCTACAAATGTTGTTCGCATTGCTTTTAATTAGATGTGCCAGGATTGGCTAATGTTGATTTTAAAACCCATGTTTTGAATCTGTTACGTTATGCTATGAGTAAGAACACTTTGGTAGTGTGTGTTACTGCTAATGCGATTCGAACAGTATCCTTCTGGACTTACTTATGTCCTAATAAAGCTCTTTTTTTTTTATATATACTTTTTCAAATGTGGATGTGCTGAGGATTTTTTTCTACATTTTTCCACTATCTTGCATAGAGAGAAATATAAGAGAAAAAAACGGCGCCACCTTGTGCAGATCAGTAGGTACGGGTGAGACAAAGTAGCAAAAAATGTGCTCACCTGGATATGGAAGTTTTAAGGCATGTAATAACCACAGTGCTGCTGCCAGATCCGAGTCGGTAACCAGATGGGACCGCTTAGGTAGAGATAAGTGCAGGAGAAAAGGTGGATCTTTTCAGGGGCGCTGCTGTGTGGTGGAAATGATAGGAACGGAGTCCAGAGGTATTGGTAATAGGTTCAATTTATTGTTAGTGGCTACGCGTTTCAACGATGATCAATCGTCTTCCTCAGGCCATCTACGGCCTGAGGAAGACGATTGTTCATCGTTGAAACGCGTAGCCACTAACAATAAATTGAACCTATTACCAATACCTCTGGACTCCGTTCCTATCATTTCCACCACACAGCAGCGCCCCTGAAAAGATCCACCTTTTCTCCTGCACTTGCATAGAGACTGACTTCCAGTCCAGACAGAAGAGCCTGAAGGAGATTAACCCTCAGTTGCTTTACTCAAGCAGTCTGATTTCAGGAGATCTTTCTTTTTATATGGTCTAACTGGTAAAACCGCATAATCATGAAGTTATGTTAGCATTTAGGCTGGGTTCACACGAGCACATAAACGTCCGTAATGGACGGACGTATTTCGGGCGGAAGTCCCGGACCGAACTCAGTGCAGGGAGCCGGGCTCCTAGCATCATAGTTATGTACGATGCTAGGAGTCCCTGCCTCTCTGCAGGACAACTGTCCCGTACTGTAATCATGATTACAGTACGGGACAGTAGTTCCACGGAGAGGCAGGGACTCCTAGCATCGTACATAACTATGATACTAGGCGCCCGGCTCCCTGCACTGTGTTCGGTCCGGGACTTGCGGCCGAAATAAGTTCCGTATATTACGGACGTAATGTGCTCATGTGAATCCAGCCTTAAAGTTGCAGCTGCCAACGCTTCGGCCTTATTATCGATGAGTTTCTTTTGACGCCAGATGGAAAAGAATGGATACACTGGCAATAGGTAATTAATGTTTGGGACTTAACACACCAGTCCTGTTTGTCCATACAATAAATTGTATTGATTTTGATTTCTTGTCTGTTTTTAGATGTTTTAACACATTTGTATCTAATAAAACGTGAATTGCTATTACCTTGGGCGTGCTCTCTTTCATGTGTTTGACCATATAATGTTGTATGTATGATCTAGATGTACTTCAGAAAACCTCAGTGTACATGATGAACATTCTCTTCATTTGTAAGAGGATTACTCATTAAACATACTGTATATGTAAAAGGGTCAGGAAAACAAATTCTTTATAAATCAATAGCTTATGAGTATATTATTTTATAAATATGAACAAGGCAGGAATATATTTATTCTCCTAAAGTGAAATGTGACTGATGGAATCAACAGTCAGTCAAGATTCCAAAAGCTATATACACCAGTGCTACTACCTTCAAAAACAGATGTGCAGCTTGAATCAAGTGTAAATCTGCCAAACACATTAAAGTGGCTGTCACCACATTATAAGTGTCCTATCTCTTACATAAGGAGATCGGTGCTGTAATGTAGGTGACAGCAGTGCTTTTTATTAAAAAAACGATCTATTTTCACCACGTTATTAGCGATTTTAGCTTTATGCTAATGAGTTTCTCAATGGACAACTGGGCGTGTTTTACTCTTGACCAAGTGGGCGTTGTACAGAGGAGTGTATGACGCTGACCAATCAGCGTCATACACTTCTCTCTATTCATTTAGTCAGCGCATAGGGATCCTTTTAGATCGTTATGTGCTGTCTTATACGAACACATTAACGATACTGAAGTGTTTAGACAGTGAATAGACATTCCACGGGATGTCTATTCACAATCCCTGCACTTCGTTAATGTTTCTGTGGTAGTTACAGCAGAGCAAGCGTAATCTCGTTGTAACCTGTCATTTAGGGGGGATTCACACGAGCGTGTATTCGGTCCGTGCGGGCCGCGTGGTTTTCACGCGGCACGCATGGACCAATACAAGTCTATGGGGCAGTACAGACAGTCCGTGCTTTTTGCGCAGCATTTATCTGCTGCGCAAAAAGCGCGACAGGTTCAATAACTCTGCGTATTTCGCGCATCACGCACCCATTGAAGTCAATGGGTGCGTGAAAACCACGCAGGTTGCACGGAAGCACTTCCGTGCGAACCGACTGAAACAGCGCATCAGCTGTCAAAAGGATGAATGTAAACAGAAAAGCACCACGTGCTTTTCTGTTTCCGAAAATCCAAACGGAGTGTCTTTGCGATGAGCGAAGCCGGACAAGCGAAACGAACTTCACCGGGTTCGGCCAAACTCGTTTTGGCCGAACCCGGCAAAAAAATTATCGGTACGCGACATCAGGAGATAGTCACTGTCCATGGTGCTGAAAGAGTTAAACGGTTTCAGCACCATGGACAGTGACTTCCGATCCCAATATACATGAACCTGTAGAAAAAAAAACGAAGTTCTGACTTACCGATAACTCCCGGCGTCTTCCTCCAGTCTGACCTCCCGGGTTGACAATTCAGTCCAAGTGACAGCTCCAGCCAATCACAGGCTGCAGCGGTCACATGGACTGGCGCGTCATCCAGGGAGGTGGGGCCCGATGTCGAGAGGCGCGTCACCAAGGATGCGTCACCAAGGACGCGTCACCAAGGCAACGGCCGGGAAGTTCTCGGTAAGTACGAACTTTTTCTTTTTTTTCAACAGGTTTTTCGATATTGTGTTCGGCATTCACTGTCGAGGGTGCTGAAAGAGTTAGCTGTTTCAGCACCTTGGACAGTGACGGGCGTCGACTAGCCTCATCTCTATGATGGCGGCTGCGCGAAAATCACGCAGCCGCGCATCATACACGGATGACACGCAGCTGTCAAATGGTTTGTGCGCGCTCAAAACGCCGCGTTGATTGCGCGCGCAAAAAGCAGCGTTGATTGCGCGCGCAAAAACGCAACGTCCGTCTGTATCTGCCCTTACAGCGTAATCTCGCGGGATTACGCTTGCTCTGCTATAACTACCACAGAAACATTAACGAAGTGCAGAGATTGTGAATAGACATCCTGTGGAATGTCTATTCACTGTCTAAACACGTCAGTATCGTTAATGTGTTCGTATAAGACCGCACATAACGATCTAAAAGGATCCCTATGCTCTGACTAAATGAATAGAGAGAAGTGTATGACGCTGATTGGTCAGCGTCATACACTCCTCTGTACAACGCCCACTTGGTCAAGAGTAAAACACGCCCAGTTGTCCATTGAGAAACTCATTAGCATAAAGCTAAAATCGCTAATAACGTGGTGAAAATAGATCATTTTTTTTAAATAAAAAGCACTGCTGTCACCTACATTACAGCACCGATCTCCTTATATAGGAGATAGGGCACTTATAATGTGGTGACAGAGTCTCTTTAATAAAGATAAACTGTAAATATACAATTGGATGTATATTCTGCTAAATAAATCTCTATATAACTAGGATGCATATCACAACCACTAAACTGCCTCTATTATCTGGTGAGAGATAATTGAAAAAGAGAGTGTAAAGGCCCTATTAGACCGGCCGATAATCGACCGATGCTGCGAGCGCCGATCAACGAGACATCGTTGATCGGCGCTTGTTTGCTCCTGTCACATGGAGCTATGGATGGGGATGAGCTGTCATTACTCAGATCGCTCGTCCCCATACATCATCATGCCGGCAGCGCGTCTTCCTGTTTACACAGGGAGATGTGCTGCCGAAAATGATATTTTACTTTTTTTTAATTTTTTTTAAACGATACGATCAGCAGATGAGCGTTTGCTCGTTCATCTGCTGATCGCTGCCCTGTTTACACAGGGCAATTATCGGCAACGAGTGTTCTATAAACGCCTGTCTGCCCGATAATCGTCCAGCGTAAAACCTCCTTTACAAAGTCTACAAGTACAATTGCAAGATAGCTATACTTGTAGTAGATAGCTAAAAGTGTAGCCATCAGCAATTGTGTTGTAACAGACGTTATCGCAATATACATCCAATTGTACATTTACAGTTAATCTGTGAAGATTCATGAAAAAAAACAAAAAAAAGTATCATAAGTGCAGTCTTTCTGTAAAAAGTCCAGCACGCCAAGGCATACAAAAACTAGAAGGATCTTTACTGATGGACACAGTTTAAAGAAATTGATACATTTCTATGCATATCAGTTTTGCCACGCATGGCATAAACCAGTAAAACCTGATTAGTAATTAATATTTTACCAAAATCAAATTATTTTTGCAGTCTTAATAACTGGAGCAACTATAGTAGGACACCTACATATGTAAGCAATTTACATATTAGATGTCATCTAATTCTGGATCCAAACAGCATCAACCTGCAAGTGGCTAGTTTAATAGATGTCTGAACAAGTTATGATGCTTATGATGTAGCAGCATACAAAACCATGAAAATCAATTTGATTGAATAAAAAATTGTATTGAAATCCAATACCAAATAATAATCATGATGTTATAAAAAAAAAAAGTCACAATAAAAAGATACATTCTAAACACTACAGAGAAAGCAATAAAAAAACAAAAAAACAACAATTCTGTACAGAAAAGACTGGGTGCGGTGGAGGATAGGACAATATACAGAAGAGTGTGTGGGGTGGTGGATTTCATTTACAACACAAGGAAGTCACACAAGATGGAAAATAGTTTGATATGTGAGAGAGCTGAAACCAGATTGGCTAAAAGAAGGCTCCTTTTTTGGCTCTTCTTGTAGCCATTAACAATACGTAAGACACAGGGTTTCTTCAGGTCAGCAAACAAGAAAACCGCTTAGTCTTTTCAGCTCACGTGTACTGTACAGATCCGGACTTCATCTAGCTGCAGCAGTCCAATACAGTTATCTCATCAGGTCTCAAGACTTAAAAATGGACGGAGATGTGGAAAAAACATCTAGCCAAAATTTAGGAATGGTGGGGGAGTAACACTGTTTTAAGTCTCACAGAGGCTGGAGGGGAATTGCTGCCAACTGATGTGCTTTGCAGCCAAGAAAAACTGCACAAAAAAATGTCCTTTTGCATTCCTGCCAGCCCAAGGTGGAGCGTAACACTGAGCCACAGCAACAAGTTGGTGACCCATCAGCGGTAAAAAGAACAAAAGCAATGGCAATACACAATATTCCTCCATGGATTACATAAAATTTCTCTTGTTTCATATAAACCCCCCAAAAACCTTATAAATCAGGGGAAATAAGGTACAGAATATCAGGCCTCAGCCCTTGGTGGTTGCCACAGAAGAAACAGTCTGGGCTCCCCAAATGCTTCTTGTCTGTACGTTTTGGTGTGGCACAAAAGCCCCATAAGAGCTGAACGGCCTCTGTCCATACAGTGTCAAGTTTGCCTCTGTGCTGGGGATATGTTCTTTTATGCTGTGGTTATGGCGTTAAGATCCTTCATCAGGCCTTCAAGGTGAGCCATTTCCTTGCTTAACTCATCTGGTTCATAGTTCTAAGAGAAAAAACAAAATCAAAATTTGGATCTCAGCATAACTAGTAAACAAATCCAAACAGTCAGTAGATTCAGATCAAAGTTTTGTTAAAAAAAAACAAAAAACCTCTAGCTTAAAGTGCAGCCCCATCATTAACATTGAATTCAGCAAATGTAGCATATTTTTCATATCTCTCCGTAATCTGTTTTTTTTTCTCGCAGGGTTTGCATAAACCTTCTTTTGCTTTATAGAAATGAACACACAGACTAACCGCTCTTGAGAGTTCTTATGTGTTTTTTTTTTTATTATCGCTCTGTTTTGGTACAAAAGATTGCATTTGTGCCATTTAAGGTAGGGTTTATATAGTTTGCAGAAGGGGCATATCTGGTGCAGAAAAAATAAAGCCTCCTCTTTGTGAATGGGAGTTTTTAGAAAAAGGCTTGTGCATGCCCTATCAGACACATATTGCATGTGGATATTTTCACCCATTTTAAATGAATGGGGAAATCCGCTTCTGAACCCACATGTAAAAATGCAGTGACAAATGTGCTGGTAAAAGGGTCACAGAAAAATTCAATATATATTACAAAATATTTTTGAGTAATATGAAGTATTTTCTCATAGATTGCGGAGAGGGGGACTATACATACACATTCTGAGCCCTCAAGCATCCTGCTGGTCTCTAGTGGTTCAGGGGCACTGGGCACAGTAACTGGAAGTGGAGGACGTACTCTTCCCAGGGTCGCAAGAGATGCAGTTTTCACTGAGAGCGCAGATGGAGCTGGAAATTCAGCAAAAACATCAAACCCATGACAGACATAAAAGAATTAACAAAATATTTGAAATTATCCAGCTATGCTTTACCTTGTTGTGCCAAAAGTGGTGAGCTAGGCAATGGTTCATAGGTTGAGCCAGCCGCCGGAGCTGGAACAGCTGGCACCGCAAAGCTCTTTAAGGGATGAGATGGTCTGATATGTGCTGTCGGAATACTGGGACCAGACTCCTCATCCATAGAACCAGGCAGAAAACTTCCCCCAGGGGGATCTGGGTCTTCAGGACCAGTCTGTGAAGAGGATGATGCAGCTACTACTGTGTCACAGCTGGGAGTATGACGGATTGACTCTAAATGGTAAAGAAAATTTAAAAAATAAAATTATATATCTATATCCACCAATTTGAAAAATAAACTTCTAAAACTGAATATGTACATGACACATACATATGATTGCATAACCGTACAAACTTGATAAGGGAAACCTATACAGCCCAATGGGGAAATTGCTTAACTATTAAACAATCGGTCCTCAAATAGATGTTCCACTTGAACAAGGAATCGGTGTGCTTTGAAACAGGTTAGCTGTTCCTTGTACCACAGAAAATGAACAAAATCCCTGAACACGCCTGGGTTACCCTTTAATTCTAATACTAATCACTATGAATTTATTTCCATACAATGCTGGAACGTAACTTTTATTTTAAAATTGTTATTTTGTATAGACAGTGTTATTAAAATGGCAAGGCTAAGTAAAATTGCCCCAAGGAAGATAAAAACGTCCAGCAACAATAGTACATTAGAACAGCCTCCTGTTTATGAGACAAGCAGTTCATACCAAGAACCACGCAGAGACAAGACAAAGATCTGACTTAAGTAGCTAAATCCCCAACACTAGTTTCCGTACATGGAGACCAACTATATAGTTCGCAGCCCTAATAATACCTAACATGTAGTAGCAGTAGTCCTATAACACTAGCTACTAAACAAACGTGTGGTGCAACACCTCCGGGTTTCGCCTGGATCCAGTGGCTGGCTCACCAGGCAGGACAATAGCCGGGTGACCCCATCTCTGGAAATAGGCGCGAGTCCTAGAGCTGCATCTATCAAACATTTACGGCATATCATGTTCTTTTCTTCCTTTCCATCAGGGGTTCCGTTTGTTTGGCGAGTTTTTTGGATTTTTTTTTTTCTGGCAAGAATTGACCAGTGTGCACCACTATTCGGTCATCAAAAATTTGAGAGCTATTTAATGTCCATGGTTAGGCACTTTTGAATTTTACTGCTGAGCCAGGTCAGGGATGGGGTTTGTTGGAGCGTAAAATACAATTCTGTTCTACATTTTTTATATGCATATGTGGTAACGTAATTCACATATACACACTCACACATGCATATTATATATATATATATATATATATATACATACATATATATATACACACACATACATACAAACACACATACATACATAACTAGATCCCCTGGGGAATAACGAATGTTCTTATTGGCATCTAATGGATCTGCCATAGCGGTCATTGCTCCATTTCTAATAGAAGTCATTAAATAGAGGAGTCAGATGGTTATAGGTTAAGCTTTTTTTCCAGCGACATTGACACTACTATATATATATATATATATATATATATATATATATATATATATGTGTCTGTGAGATAGAGGACTACAAACTAATGAGGGTTTACAACCTGTGGATAGCATAGAAGACTAAACAGACACTATATAAGCAACAGGAAAAAAAAACACATTCTTTACACTATTCCTTTATACTTTGTACCCCCAGTGCGGAATCCAAAATCCACAACAGAGGATCCTCAACTAAAGTCAACAATGTTTTGATTTTTCTCACCTGCAGCCTGAGGAGCGCCACCAAGCACGTGCAGCATGAACCCAGGTACAGAACGGAAATGAGTGTTATCGATGGAATGGATGGGATGTGCACTGACAACCGCTGAAACAGAGATTGAATGGTGAATGCTTGCTTAATGCTGTGATGTAGAGATGGCAACATGGTAAATGACCTTCAAAAGTGACGGTTAGAAAGCAGTAATGAAAATCACACTATGGGCTCAAGTGGAAAAGTGGGAAACATAAGAAATCATGGACGGAAAAGGGAATAGAGTGTTTGTAAAAGGCACAATGTAACAGTTAGAGGAAATGGGAGGACATGATAATTGTGAAGCACATCCAACACCAGATACACATTGAGGCCAGGATCAGACACACCGTTTTATTGAAGTTTTTGTCTAATGTTTTTTAGCCAAACACAGGAGTGGATACAATAGAAAGGAGATGCATCAGTCTTTATACATTTCATTCCTTTTGGATTCAATTTTGGTATTGGCAAAAAAAACTGCCACAAAAACGGCTTCAAAACGGTGTGTGTGATCCTGGCCTCAATCACACACCTAACGATCAACCTGAGCTTCTTTAACAACTGCTTACCAAAGGGAAAAACTTTATAATACACGTTCCAACTCTAAATCCGAAAATAATCTGGATACTGGATGGCTGCAGTATAGAAACAAACTGTACAGCGGTCAGAGGCCGGCAGTGATCCAGCACAATTATAGATTCCTGCTCTGTAATAAAAAGTGTGGCCCCTTCCCAAGTACTCACGTTGTGGTGGTTGTGAGTCAAATGGCATCATTATTTTTGGTCTCATCCCTCGACGTCCAGCAAGTGAGGACACCGAATCCTCAGATTCCAGGCCTAGAAAAAAAGTTACATCATTAATTGCTACTCATACACAAATAAAAGACTACTTATGCATCCAGCTAGCTCAACTTTTTCATTATCATTGTAGTTTTTATTTACATGCCATGAAACAAGGATACATAGCGGCTGACTCAATAGGATTTTTTTTTCTATTATGAGAATTTGTTTCCTCATCACCTCGGTATGAATTGCTGTGCTGGTGAATGCTGCCCTCGGTGGTGCTGTCTCCAGGGGTGAGATCCTGTGGTGATCGGGGCAGGGTGCTCTCTGTTAGCATTGGGTTTGTTTCTGGGGATTTATCCACTGGTTTTAACTCCAGTCTCTCATGATGAATCCAGAGGTCAGGAGGCTTCACATCCTTAGAGTTACCCTTGTATTTATGGGATCCATTCACTGATTTACATGCAGCTCTTTTCCTTAAAATCAAAGTCAATATTTACAGATGATTATTAAGAAACGGACATTTATGAGATGACAAAAAATAAAGTCATGATTCATAATGCAGATAATTTAGGCCCTGCCCACACAGATGTTATTGCAAGCATAAAATTTTGCAGGTGCCAGGTTTTGCTCTGCCTGCACGCCGTTTGCCACGTTTTTCACTCGCGCCCATTGAGCGCCACGAGCAACAACGCAGCGAAATACGCTTTCTCTGCCTCCCATTGATGTCAAAGGGAGGTCAGAGACGTAAACGCCCGAAGATAGGGCATGTCGCTTATTTTTCACGCGAGCGAGAAAAAAAACAACCAAAAACGCCTCCACCTCCCATTGAAATCAACGGGAGGCATTTCCGGACTTTTTTTGGCGCTTTTTCCGACGCAGATTCCGCTTTAAAAAAATGTGTCAAAAAACTGAGTGTGAAACGGGCTTTAGCGACCACTGCAGTCGGAACATAACCAATACAAAGCAGCTATGCAACTCACTTTTTATGATGGGAGTTGGAGCGACGAGAGCAGATAGCGGCAATGACCACAGCCACCAAGACTGTTATAACTCCAAGAGATACAATGATTGTAAGCAGCATGTTCTGATCCAATGAGGTAGGACTTCCATGAGGACTATTACTCCCTGCAAAGGTTCAAAGACAGCCAAGATTAGAGAGGAAAAAAAAAAACACATTTATTCCTGACCTAGTTGCCATGAAAGAAAATCAGAAAGACTATTACCTCCAAGTGGGGGTCCACCATTTGCTCCCATATCCGGAGAGCGACTTCCTTTTCCTGTTACACCGGATGCTGGAAGAAAGACCTCAATAAGATAAAGTGTAAAGGGGTTCTCAGGATAGACCGTGATGGTATATTGCTAGTATATGACATCACTGCCGGTTGATCCAATATAATAAAAATATATTTCCTGTGTTACAACTTACTAACAAGTTTTTACCTTGATTGTTAGGCATGTAGGGTGTTGATTCTGCCATAGGAAGGCGTTAATAAAAAAACAAGTTGGAATTGTCAGTAAATATTAAAAAGACACTTCAGAGTATGATGCATAAAAAAAAAAAAAAAAAAAAGCTGAAAATTAGTAAGCTATCTGCGTCGGAGACTGAGTCAGAGAATTAGACAGGAGAAATAGTTCTACATGCAGCACTATTTTACCGATCAAAGCGCCAGACACTTCGCTGGACACCATTGTAAGTCAATGGGGTCCCATTTGGCACTGGTGGTATAATTCGTACAATGCATCTGACAGAGCGCTCTGGCTTTCATTATGAATGGAAGCTGCGACGCATGTGCAAACATAGCCAAATATTTAGGGAAAAGAGAAGTTTACATTAAATTGCAAAAATTATATTAGGTGTCTGACATTTTGTAGATTTATCTCACAACCCCTACGGTTTGTTTTTTTACGCTAATAAATGAAAGGTTCTGAACATTTCTACTTCAGGGACTTTCATAACAGACTTTACAAATATGCAGTCTTGGTAAATAAGCAACAAAATAGATGTTTGTATTTTTCGAATCCGTATTAAGGGACAACTATATTACTTATAAGTGGAACATTACCACTAAATGTATTCTGCATGTATCACGTGGTCAAGGAATAGTTGCAGTGATGTGGTTTAGAGGGGTTATGTGGGGACTGAAAAGTTTTAGCAGTGTACTCACAGTAGTATGCGAGTACAGTCGCTCATATACATTCCGGTCTCCCATCGCGCGGTTTATGAAATTTTAATTAATTTTTACACCGCTGGCGGGGGACCAGAAGTCTAGTGGCACAGTCTTCCTTGATGACAACACGACTCTTCGTCATGTGACCGACCCCTACTCTATGTACAAACAGTAGTATAGCGATTACATTGTGTACAGCGGGACCGGTCATATGACGAAGAGTCGTGTCGTCATCAAGGAAGACTGTGCCACTAGACTTCTGGTCCCCCGCCAGCGGTGTAAAAATGTATTAAAATTTCATAATCAGCGCGATGGGAGACCAGAATGTATATTAGCGAGTGTACTCACATACTGCAGTGAGTACACTGATGATAATTTTCGGTCCCCACATAACCCATTTAAAGAGGCTCTGTCACCAGATTTTGCAACCCCTATCTGCTATTGCAGCAGATCGGCGCTGCAATGTAGATAAGAGTAACGTTTTTATTTTTAAAAAACGAGCATTTTTGGCCAAGTTATGACCATTTTTGTAGTTATGCAAATGAGGCTTGCAAAAGTCCAAGTGGGTGTGTTTAAAAGTAAAAGTCCAAGTGGGCGTGTATTATGTGCGTACATCGGGGCGTTTTTACTACTTTTACTAGCTGGGCGTTCTGACGAGAAGTATCATCCACTTCTCTTCAGAACGCCCAGCTTCTGACAGTGCAGACACAGCCGTGTTCTCGAGAGATCACGCTGTGTCGTCACTCACAGGTCCTGCATTGTGTCGGACGAGCGAGGACACATCGGCACCAGAGGCTACAGATGATACTGCAGCAGCATCAGCGTTTGCAGGTAAGTAGCTACATCGACTTACCTGCAAATGCCGATGCTGCTGCAGAATCAACTGTAGCCTCTGGTGCCGATGTGTCCTCGCTCGTCCGACACAATGCAGGACCTGTGAGTGACGACACAGCGTGATCTCTCGAGAACACGGCTGTGTCTGCACTGTCAGAAGCTGGGCGTTCTGAAGAGAAGTGGATGATACTTCTCGTCAGAACGCCCAGCTAGTAAAAGTAGTAAAAACGCCCGATGTACGCACATAATACACACCCACTTGGACTTTTACTTTTAAACACACCCACTTGGACTTTAGCAAGCCTCATTTGCATAACTACAAAAATGGTCATAACTTGGCCAAAAATGCTTGTTTTTTAAAAATAAAAACGCTACTGTAATCTACATTGCAGCGCCGATCTGCTGCAATAGCAGATAGGGTTGCAAAATCTGGTGACAGAGCCTCTTCAAGCAATAACAGTCAGTTTCTTATTACCTTATCCCAGCAATTTCAGGCCTTGTATAGCATTACTCAACACTTTGAAAAGCAGTTAGAACCCTTTCACGGCCAAGGAAATATGTAATATGTCATGATTTTAAACACCTACCGCAACTAGAATATAAGGATTTAGATTTTGATATATTAAAGGCCAGAATAATATCTTTCAAATAACACCATGCTCAAAGATCTGTTCAGGCTCTATTTTTGTTTGAAGTTGGGGAGCTGGATGAAAGGTTTTGTTGTCTTTGGAAGGCAGGGATAATGGGCCGTTTGACGGTCGTTTTTTTTAGCGGCTGTCACACGCCTGCATTAAATTCAATGCATGTCTATGGGGTATTTACACGGTCGTTTTAACAGACTGTGAATGGCTTGTGAAAAAATAGGATGTGTCCTATTTTTGCCAGTTTTTTCGGATCCCTCAATAGACTCAAGTCTACGAGGGATCTGTGAAATCAGGTCGCGCAGGGGTGCAAATCAGTCATGAAAAACGGCAGTTTTTCAAGGCCAATTTGACACCCATTTGTGTGAATACCACCTATCGTAGGATTTCGAGGATGGAGGCTGCAAGTGACAGCAGGAAGATTGATCACAGCCTGCTGCTGTCATCTCTCCACCTGTTCAGTCTTCAGTGACCCCTGTGAGGGGGATAAAGAAACTTTATTCAGGTCATCATACTCTTCTGAATAAGAGAAAATTTTTGTTCTCCGATTGTCACATGTAGGTTTTTTTTCTCCTACAGCGGTGAAAAGATGGGCAGTTGCATATCTAATCACCTCCTGCGCTTAATCAGACCATTTGTTGACTTAGTTTACTAACATCTGGATCGCTGATATTTTGGTCCATTCAGTTCTGGTTGAATATGTAAAATATATCTGCAATGTAGATATAGACATAAGTAGCATGTATGAACTATTCACACCTTGAACTATTGTTTTTTAGGAGGCGTTGTGAGTCTTAGGCTATGCTTGGGTCAGACCTAGAGCTACATACATGACTTTTTATAGAACGTTAAGCTTTGTTGCAGAATTGAAAGAAGGAGCAATAAGTGCAAAGTACTAAGTCACATTTTAACAGTGTATGGTGTCTCCTTTGATAAGATATGTGTGTGTATATATTTTTATATGTGTATGTCAAAAGTGTGAAAACTTGTCACGGCAGCTAAAAGGGGTTAACTGCAGATCACGAGCTTGGATCTGGTCACCTTTTGGAGTGCGAAATGCAACAGCTTCGGACAAGGGGCCCATTCCTTTTGAGTTTCGAGCCTGGATCTTGAAGTAGTAAGTTGTGTCCAGCGTTAGCTCCTGTATTTGGTGTGTCAAACGGTTTCCAACAACTGGCTCTATAACCCAGTCAAGAAGCTCTGTATGGACATCTGTGCTATAATATATAATATAACCTGCAGGAGAAAAACATAATTCAGGCCCTGGACTGAAGGACATTTCAAAAGTTTAATGAAAGAATACTCAGCAGAAGAAATTTGCTTCTAGAAGAGGATTATAGGGCAGGAATTATTCAACCTAAGAAAATGACTCCTCACCAGTAATTTTGCCATTGGCTTCAGATGGAGGCTGCCAGTTCACAATTATGGTACGTGGTTTCCCTTCTTTGCTTACTACGGTCACATCCTTTGGAGGCGAGGATGGCACTGGAAGAAAGAAAAAAAAAAAAAAGAGAGAGACGGGGCTGAACTTGTGCTCAAAACTAGATACATTCCAAAGGAACCCTAAAAATGTAAAACATACCTGACTCGAAGGTAGTGCCATGAGCAGTCATGCTCCATGTACTTGACCGTCGACCTTTAGTAACCATAACAGAAAATTCATATAACGTATTTGGCTTCAAACCAGTGACCGGGTAACTTAGTGTGGTGCTGTTGGCCATCTAAAAATAAAATAAATAATAAAACAATTTAAAAAAGGTAAAAACTATGCAAAAAATCTATAAAAGCAAAATATTCTTAAACATTTCACAGTGACTCGATAAATGCTCACCTTATACTTTGTATTAGCAGGAATATTGGTTTTCCACCTCGCTGTGTAGTATCGGGCATCAGTAATCTTCTGGTTCTTAGGCAGGGAGTTGTCTGCCCAGGTAAGGCGCACTGTGTCACTGCTGAGGATAGCAGCTTGAACCCCCACAGGGGGCAACATAGGGGTAGGCTCTGGAACTGGGGTGTATGAGGCATGAACAACATAAACATCAACCTCAGAAGCGTCTAGGTCAGTTATGTTGCAAAAACAAATTTGGCAATGACAATATAAACAAAAAGAAATGAAATAAAAAACGGATGTGGAAATTGAACAGTGAATAAGATACATAAATCCATGCAAAGGTAGGGATATGAAAGGTATCAAATTAAATCAGATAATGCCGATCAAACAAAAATTTAAATATGTAAAAAACGTTTTAAAGAAAGAAAATATCAATGCAGGAACAGAAAAAGGAGAGAAAGAGAAGATAGTTAGTTATAGAAACAAATAAGATTATCACATTAAACAAGTCAAAAGCAACACAATGCCAATGTTGATTTATACTAAGAGTCCACCAATGACCATTTACAAACTGGTCAGCACTTAGCACAATGGCCTTGCAGCGCTGGGGGCCTGGGTTTAAATCCAACCAAGGTCAACATCTGCATGGAGTTTGTATGTTCTCCCTGTGTTTGCGTGGGTTTCCTCCAGGTACTCCGGTTTCCTCCCTCACCCCAAAAACATGCCAATAGGGAATTTAGATTGTGAGCCCCAATGGGGACAGTAAAAAAGAGGACCTCTGTACAGCGCTGCAGAATATTATGGCGCTATATAAGTAACTGAAATAAAGAAACTGGTGGTTACCTGTGTGCTGGCGGGTGACGGCACTTTCATATAAGGGTATACCTTCTCCCATATTGTTAAAGGCTTTTAGGGAGATGACATAATGTGAGCTGGGCTCTGCAAAGAAAGGATATGGTTATGAAAGTTTACATCTATACATAAACAAACACAACAAGCTGTAAGGTCACACGTGGTAGACTAGTTGAACATTTTGACATGCTGCGGAAAAAACATGTGCACATAGTAAGGCAAGTTGCAGGTATTCAAAAATTCTAAATATGCCGTACATTTTTGTGAATTTCTGCAGTAGAAGTTTTCTGCCGTGTGTAAATGTGGCCCAAGATGAACTACAGCCAATGTTTCCAAGACGCGACACAAGTCTAGATTTGAGCAATGATAAAATGCGTCGCCAGGGATTTGAAACAAAGTAGGAATTTCTATTCTATAGTATGAAGGGGCCTCTGTGCTCTGAAAGCTCGCATATACCATTGTTCTGGTTAGCCAATAAAGGAGTCATACCTACTATACTTTTGTCTTTATGGCCAGTATTTATACTATAGAACATGCAATGTTAAACTGTACAACTTTTTTTTGTTCACAAAACAGCCCCAGCCTACATCTTAACCCCTTAATGGCCAGGCCTTCATGTGAGTTAATGACCAAGCCCTATTTTTCACCATCGCATTTCTAAAGTTATAACTTTATTTTTCCGTCGACAGAAGTATGAGGGCTTGTTTTTTGCGGGACAAGTTGAATGTTTTAATTGCACCATTTTTGGGTGCACAAAGTCTATTGATAAACTTAACTTTTTTTTTGGGAGGGAATAATTTAAAAAAACCAGCTATTCCAGCATTGTTTATCGCGTTTTAAATTTACGCCGTTAACTAGGAGGCGTAAATAACACGTTATGCTTATTCTATAGGGTTGGTACAATTGTGGCGATACTAAATAGGTTTAGGTATTTTTTTATGTTTTACTACATTTGCATAAAAAAACTGTTTTTGCATTGCTGTACTTAGAGCTGTAACTTTCTTATTTTTCCGTCAATGTGGCCATATGTGGGCTTGTTTATTGCGGCACAAGGTGTAGTTTTTATTGATACTATTTTGGGATACACGGGACTTATTGATTAATTTTAGATTTTTTTGGGTAAGGAATGGAAAAAAAAAAAGGAATTTTGCAGTTTTTTTGCACTTTTCTTTTCTAGGTCGTTTACCCGGCAGTTAAATCAATGTGTTAACTTCATTGTTTGAGTCTTTACGATTGTGCCAATACCATATGCTTTTTGTTTTGTTTTTTCTTTACACTTTTACGAAGTAAAACCATTTTTTTTAGTCCCTCTATGCAATCTTCTGATCGCAGATATAATGCACTGGTATACTTAGTTTCACACTGACAGGCAATAATGCTTTGGTATACTAACAGGCAATGTATTAGGCCATGCCATGGGCAGTTACTGAAGGCAGACCTTGTGGACATTGTGGGTGGTGCTTCACTTTCAATCAATCTTTTCTTATTTTACACAATGTTCTGTGACAGTTTTTTCTTAAAGGAACAGTGTCACCAACATTTTTTTTTTTTTATATCAGTTTTATGTTAGGGTTTTATTAAAAACGTTTATATTTATTTGTGTGTTTGTGTGTTACTTTTTTCTATTTTTACACTTTTTCTTCCCTATGGGGGCTGCCATTTTTTTTTCCATTTCTGTATGTGTCGATTAACGACACATACAGACATGGAATACGGCAGCTCCAGTCCCATAGGGACTGCGAACGGGGCCCGTTCCATCCACTATCGTGTACGCCGCTGTGTGGGAACGGCGCATGCGCCGCTCCCACACAGTCCGATTTGAAATGCGCGCCGTCCGGTGCCATTTTCCTGTGGACCGGAAGTCGCGGCCGGACAGTAAGATTACTACTTCCGGTCGCGGCTTCCGGACTTGTGCACATGGAGCAGCGGCAGCAGACGGAGCGGACGGACCGGAGGGAGCGGCGGCGACTGGAGCAGGTAAGTGATTTCTATGTATGTTCGTGTTTCAGTGTGTTTTACTAGTGTATGTAAACCTTCTACACTGTGTGTTAGCTCAAAAAATGGCGACACACAGTGTAGGAGGTTAGACCATTCAAACCGCTCGTTTCTCCCGGCACTAGCCAGGATAAAGGAGGGGGAGATTCTGAGAGCTCACTAGAGCGAGGGATTTTTTTTTCCCAATTTTGCAGCATAAAGCAATGTGGTTGCTTTACCACATGCAATACTGCAATTTTGGGAATTGCTCCATCTAGTGACCAGTGCTGGGAAATATTATAAATTGAATCCAATTTATAATATTTCCTGACTCGTGAAAAAAATATAAAAAATTAGAACAATGTTTAATCACCTACACACTAATTGTTTAACTAAAAAAAAAAAAAAAAAATCATGTTTTGCTGGCAACACATTCCCTTTAAAAACATTGTTGAACGCCAGTAAGCAATTTGTCCACAGGAGGGCACTGTTGGAACACTGAATAACGCTGCCAAAGCCCACTATTAACTGCCCAGGCAGGGAGTATATAAATCAAGACTGAAAAACAACAATTGGCCTTACCTCTGAACAAGAGCCCACAAAAACAAGTAACAGAATACTTACCCAAGTTTTCAATGGTGTAGTAACGCTGCTTATGGTCAACACGAACAGTCTGTGCATGAGGGCTCCCAAGACCATAACCTATAGCATACCCACGGACAACCACTTGGTGCTGATTTTCTGGGGGTGTCCAGCTTACAACAATACTTGTCACCAATGGACGCACATGTAGAGAACTAGGCACATCTGGAACACGGGACTCTATAGAACAGAGTTTATTAAAATATATTAGCAGAAACTGAAAACCGGAAGAGCCCCAGATACATATCATTAACTGGCACAGAAGCAAGACAGGATTAAAAGGCTTAGAAAGTAAAATGGCACAGAAATATCATAACTGTGAATCACAAACAGAATCAAAGAAACAGACGGGTCAGTTCAGACAGAGCTTTTTTTTTTACGGGAAAATCGCAGTGGAAAACGCGCCAAAAAAGCCTCCCATTGATTTCAATGGGAGGCGGAGAAAGGGTATGTCGTGCCTTTTTATTACCCGCGGCGCTCAATGGCCGCGGGCAAAAAACGCAGTGAAAATCTGCCTGCAAAAAACTCTGTTTGAACCCAGCCGTACAGCAAGATAAGTTGTTCACAGAAGGAAAAAACAAAAGCATAAAAGAACACAAATATATATATATATATATATATATATATATATATATATATATATATATATTCATTTATTTTTTTACAATTCATAGTATACACAATGTCAGATATTACAGTGAAACTCCTTTAGGCTGTGTTCACACAGAGTTTTTTTTGCAGGAAGAAAATTCTTTGCACAGGAAAGTTTTTTGCACAGTGGTTTGACAAAAACTAGTCAAAACACTCGTCGAGGCGTTTTTTTCCTGTTTCTGACTGATTGAAATGGGGTTTTGGAGGCGGAAACCGCCTCAAGATAGGCCATGTCGCTTCTTTTTACCGCAACGCGGTTTTTCCGCTCGCGGTAAAAAAAAAAATATCAATGGGAGGCATTTTCGGGATGTTTTCGACAACTTTTGCGGAGCGGTTTCCGTGCCAAAAAACTGTGTGAACAGGGCCTTAATCATACACCTAAAACTCTGACACTTCATTTCATTCTCCAAAGAAATCTGGAATCCAGAAGGGAGAGGCTGAACGGAGATAATCAGGAGATCGCTAAAACTGCTAACATAAAATAGGCTACTATCACTATCTTCTGGAGGTTCTCTATTCTTGCAGGCCATTTTTAGCCATCCGTTATACTCTAGATATCAGATACTGGTACTATTGGAATAGAAATCTGTGGCCTGTAAAAAAGGACTCCTGGTCATAAAGTCAACAAGAATGTATAGAATAATAATGGTCATTGCTGACAGTATAATGGCATTCTCTAGTAGAGGGCGAGGGCTGTATAACATTTATGAAGATAGGTGCAGTGGTCATGAACTATTAGTTAGCCACTAAAACTAGATAGAGACTTTTAAAACCTATTAAACCAGCACAGACGTAGGGAATTCTTATCTGGATAGAGCTTACCATCAAGATCATTTTCAAAAGTCTCTGCAGAACCCCAGTCAGTAGCTGGTCCACTACCGTTTACAGTCATGGCCACAACACGGAAGCCATATTCGGTGTCGCGATCAAGTCCTGGACAGAAATGGATCATTAAAAGTCAGAAGTATAACAGAAAGATCTCATTGGTGCTGCAGAACTCACCATTGACAAGTTGCGACAGTTGGGTGTCTACCAGAATCTCATTTGTGTCAATCTTCCTAGCAGTCTTACGGTAACGCAATTTATAGCCTACAATCTGTCCATTCTGAGTTCCCGCAGGAGGAGGTTGCCACTGAACCAAAATACTCTATGGAGGTAAAGTGATAAAAATATAAAAGAAGAATACAATAAGGGGTTAAATAGCAAGCACAACTTCACCGATTAACTAAATGAATACGTAAAGCAGATAAAGTTGGTTTGCGGTCTCTGCCAAAACATTCAAGACCTAAGGCGCTTTTACACAGGCCATTGATCGGGTGTACGAGCATTTGTACTAACGCGCGTTACTGATCGATGTCCTGTGTAAACGGATTCATCCAAACAAAAGTCCGCTAGTCGGCAGCACATCTTTGTGTACGGGTGCCTTTCCACGGGCAAATTTCATGGCCGGTAAACGCACTCGTTATCTACGTTTCCATGGAGCAATGACCGCAATATATGGTGACAAAGGACCTTTACTACGATCGTTCTTACCCATACGCTTGCATCTCGTTGGCAACACATAGTTACATAGTACGGCTGAAAAAAGACACATGTCCATCAAGTTCAACCAAGGGACGGGAAAAGGGAAGGAAAAATTTCTACACATAGGAGCTAATATTTTTTTGTTCTAGGAAATTATCTAAGCCTTTTATAAAGCCATCTACTGTCCCTGCTGTGACCAGCTCCTGCGGTAGGCTATTCCATAGATTCACAGTTCTCACAGTAAAGAAGCCTTGTCGCCTCTGCAGGTTGAACCTTTTTTTCTCCAGACGGAGGGAGTGCCCCCTTGTTTTTTGAGGGGGTTTTACATGGAACAGGATTTCACCATATTTTTTGTATGTGCCATTAATATATTTATAGAAGTTAATCATGTCCCCCCTTAGTCGTCTTTTTTCAAGGCTAAATAGGTTTAGTTCTTTTAATCTTTCCTCATAAATTAGATTCTCCATGCCCCTTATTAGCTTAGTTACCCTTCTTTGTATTTTTTCCAACTCCAGGGCATCCTTTCTATGAACTGGAGCCCAGAACTGGACTGCATATTCTAGATGAGGCCTCACTAATGCTTTGTAAAGTGGTAATATTACCTCCCTGTCCTGTGAGTCCATGCCTCTTTTAATACACGACAATATCCTGCTGGCCTTTGAAGCAGCTGATTGACACTGCATGCTGTTATTGAGTTTATGATTTACAAGTACAACCAGATCCTTCTCAACAAGTGAATCCGCCAGTGTAGCTCCCCCTAGGACATATGCTGCATGCAGGTTGTTGGTATCCAGATGCATAACTTTACATTTATCTACATTAAACTTCATCTGCCAAGTGGACGCCCAAACACTTAGTTTGTTTAAATCTGCCTGCAATTCATGAACATCTTCCATAGACTGAACTATATTACATAGCTTGGTGTCATCTGCAAAAATAGAAATAGTGCTATTAATCCCATCCTCTATATCATTAATAAATAAGTTGAATAATAGTGGTCCCAGCACTGAACCCTGTGGTACACCACTTATAACCGGTGACCATTCAGAGTAGGAATCATTGACCACAACTCTCTGGATACGGTCCTTGAGCCAATTCTCAATCCAATTACAAACTATATTTTCTAAACCTATAGTCCTTAATTTACCCATTAGGCGTCTATGGGGGACAGTGTCAAAAGCCTTTGCAAAGTCCAAAAACACTAAATCCACAGCGGCCCCTCTGTCTAGACTTCTGCTCACCTCTTCATAAAAACAGATTAGGTTAGTTTGACAACTTCTGTCCTTAGTAAAACCGTGCTGGCTGTCACTTATGCTATTTATTGTCACATAATCCTGTATATAGTCCCTCAATAGCCCCTCAAACATTTTCCCCACGATGGATGTTAAGCTTACTTGTCTATAATTATCCGGGGAAGACCTAGAGCCCTTTTTGAAAATAGGCACCACATTTGCGCTGCACCAGTCCCTTGGCACTATACCAGTCACTAGAGATTCTCTGAATATTATGAAAAGGGGGACAGAAATAACTGAACTAAGCTCTTTAAGAATTCTAGGGTGAAAACACAGGGCGATGTGCTGCCAACTAGCGACAATTTTATTTCAGTTGATGAGCACATTTCTTTATATACTGGGGAAAGTTTACTGGCGTTTCATACAACAGTCTTAGCTTAAAGCCTGCAGGAATTAGATGTGACAAATTTATTAAGAGGCATGCCTCTTAATAAATTTGTTGCATTTTTGGCTGTTGGTGCACCACAGAGAGAAATCTACGCCAGCTAGGTGCTGGTGAAGACTTCTGCAATAATTTACGCCAGTTTCTCGCATAAATTATAGTAAAATGTGTCGGTCTGCAAGTGGCCCCTCACCCTTTTACTAAGACTCACCCGCTAAGTGCCTTAAACGGCGGAAATAGCACAAAAGTCGATTTTTGTCCCGCAAATGGCGACCTTCGTGCCGTCTGACTTTTTTGCGCAACAAGGAAAGCTAAAAGTAAAAAATGTTCTCAATGCACACTGTGTATTACGTGCGGTTTTGCCGCACGTATTTGTGTGCGGCAAAACCGCAGTGTAATACAGTACCAGCATAGGCAATGAGTTTCCAGGGAACCTCGTGTTCACGCTGTGGTATTTGTCGGGAAGTAAATTGACCTGTGGTGCGTATTTTCGAAACCGCGGCATGTCAACTTATCCTGCTCGAGAATTGTATCCCTGTAGTTCTACAAAAATATACAACAAAACCCACAGCATGAAGACGCAATTTATGCAGCAGAACTTAAAAACCACACTGAAAAACCCATCGAAAGGCCGAAAGAACAAGCGATTAAGAACGGATTTAGAAATCAAGTGACCTTAAGCAAAGCGTGGCACAAAGCCTGTAATGTAAACCGTACCTGTGAGCTGCGCACCTCCAGGGTTAGGTTCTGAGGAGCAGCACTGGGCACTGAAATGGAAACAGAACAAGAATATTACTAAGGTGTTGTAAGGTGACCAGTAATAAAATTGTAGTGCAAATCACAAGAAGCTAGAAACAAACCATCTGATAGAGTCCTGGCTATGACATCCTGTGTGGATACTCCAGGCCCATGTTTATTAAATGCTACTACCCGAAACGTGTACTCCGTGTATTTCTTCAGTCCATTTACAGTATATGAAAGCCCTGCAATATCAAGATCCTGCAAACAGAATATCAAATCAGTATTTACAACTGACAAAACATTTAAAATGATAGAAATAACAGCATACAAAAAACATCCTAATCTATAGTCATTTTCAAGGCCCATAAAGGGGTTTTCCCACAAAACACGTGTCTACATGTGTGATGGCTGGGGGTCTGGCCACTGGGACCCCCAATGATGTTGAAATCTGTCTCCTGTTCTGCTCTTCACTGGGGATCTGATCGCTGGGACCCCCAGCGATCACACATGTATCCCCTATCCTGGGAAAACCCCTTAAACGGTTAAAATTTTTCTATATCTCAAACTGTGTATAAAAAATTTGCCTGGATTTTTCAAAGGACTAACAGTTTTATGGAAAAACAAGCACATAAATAAAATATCTAAAAATTTACATTCAGTCCAAAGTATAGCTGCAATCTCCATTTTGGCTATACAGTTTTGTTTACCTGCTCATTTCCTGCTCCTTTCTCCATATAATAAAGTTTATAGTTCTGAATTTCCCCATTTCCAGAAAGTGGCGTTTCCCAGCTGACGCTAACAGAAGTAGGGGAGAGTGTTGTAGCTCGGAGATTTGGGGCTGGACCAGGAACTTGAACTGAAAGACAACAAATTAATAAACTAAATATATGTTATAACCGGTAAAACACAGTTGGTGAATTGAAGCTTTCAACTTCTTACCCTACAAAAATATCTTACCCTCAGGTTGTGTCTCCACCTTGAGAGGGGGTGAACTATCACCAGCGCCATAGTTATTATGAGCCACAACACGGAAGTAATAGACTGTTTCTGGCAATAGGTTCTGGATGGTGACCTGCAATTCTCCCGGCCGGCTGGTGTTCTCTACCCGCTCCCTGTATTTGGTAAAATAAATGTGGCACTACAAAGATCAGAACTCCACGATTTCAAATCAACATGCGACTTTAAAGAATTAAAATTGAAGTAAAAATAAAAATGTAATAAAAAAAAGAACCTAGTATTTTTACATAATTAAGTAATCTTACTCTACATTCATTGGGCCGGTTTCATTAGTGCTTTCCACTGGAAAGCTACACAACAACCATATTCAATTTTACACTCTTGTTTAGAACATTTTGTCCAGAGCCTTTACTGCTACAATCAACCGCTTCTCCATAAATTACACAACTAACTTCCACGAGCACTTCAGTCATTGACAATTCCCCAACATGAGGAAACTTATAACTTCCATTATATTCTATGGAATTAACAGTACACTTACAAGCTTAGCACAAATCTGTAAATTAACGGCTTAAAATTGTACTTCTTAATAAAGGACAGAATTGGACCTTTATAAGTTGCATGGCTAAGGTCCAATATTGCCTATTTTCTGTTAGAAAACAGACAAAAAAAAGTTTAATAGATACAGTTAAAATAAAAACGAGATATATATATATATGATTGACAAGTGAAGCAAAGAACATTGGATTATCTCCTAACAATGGGGCCTGTAAAGAGGTGGGATACATGAGAGCAAGTGACCGGTCAGTTCTTGAAGTTGAGGTGTTGGAAGCAGGAAAAAATGGGCAAGTGTAAGGATCTGAGCAACTGACTTTTGCCAAATTGTCATGGCTAGGTCAGAGCTTCTCCAAAACAGTTGGTTTTTCCGGGTGTATGCAGTGGTTAGTAGCTACCAAAACGTGGTCGAACAAAAGTGATCTGGTGAACCAACATCAACGTAATGGGCACTGAATGCCCACTGATGCGTGAGGAGAGCAAAGGATTGTCCAATCCTACAGAAGAGTTACTGCAGTACAATCTGCCGAAAAAGTTACTGTAAGCTTTGATCGAAAAGTGTCATAACACGCAGTACATCGCAGCTTGCGTTGTTCAGGGCTCCATAGCCACAGACCGGTCACAATGCCCATGCTGACACCTGTCCACCGATGAAGCGCCTACAATAGGCACATGACTATCAGAGCTGGACCATGGTACAATGGAGGTAGCTGGCCTAGTCTAATAAATCATGTTGCTTTCTTTCACATAATGTGGATGGCCGTATGTGCACGCGTCGCTTACCTAGGGAAGAGATGGCACCAGGAGGCACTATGGGAAAGAGGCAAGCTGGTGGAGGCAGTGTGATGCTCTGGTCAATGTTTTGCTGGGGAACCTTGGGTCCTGGCACTGATCTGAATGTTACTTTGAAACGCATCACCTACCTAAACATTGTTGCAGACCAAGTACATCCCTTCATGGCAATGGTATTGCCTAATGAAAATGGCTTCTTTCAGCAGCATAATGCCCCCTGCACATTGCAAAAATTGTTCAGGAATGGTTTGAGGAACATGAGAAAGTTCAAGGTGTTGACTTTGCCTCCAAATTCCACAGATCTCAATCTGATCGAGCCTCTGTGGAATGGGCTGTAAAAAAAAGTCTGATCCATGGTGGCTTCACCTCACAAATTTATAGAACTTAAGAAGGATCTGCTGCTAACGTCTTGATGCCAATACCACATCACACATTCAGAGTTCTTGTGGAGTCGGACCTACACCATATTAGGCGTGTGGTTTAAATGCGATGGCTGAACAGCATATTATATATACACCACTCCATACACAAGATACTAGACCTAAACTAGAAACCAATATCATATTTGGAAGCAGAATTCTGAACATTTTCTAGTACATGCTAATTTACTAGTTCAATTCATTCTTGCGATTAAAACCAGTACATCATCCAAATTACTTTTTTGTATTATCCAAATTACAAGACTTACCGATTCATTCCCTCTTTGCTGTAGTATACTTGGTAGGTAAGATTTTCTCCATGAGCATCAGCAGGAACACGCCACGTCAGCTTGATAAAGCGCGTTGATACCAAAGAGGCCACAACATCCCGCGGGGATGATGGAAGAGGACCTCCTGGAGTGGCAGCTACATGGTGAGCAGTGGCACGGGTCAGTGAGGGGGCAGGAGAGGTTGGGGCGGTAACACCTTGACATGGTTGAATAGGGAAGGGGCGGGGTAAAAGGACAAGCACAGGCACACAAACACAGAGCAAAAACAAGAACAGAAAATAAACAAAACCAACCAAGCACAGCCTCCATGCAGACAAGGGCCACCTGCCACCGAGAGGGACACCGGTAACGATAAGGGGTCAAACAGCAATTTCTGAAGCTGTGATAAAAACAGAGTTTTGACCCCCTCAAGCTTCATTCGGTGCCTCATCTGGCTGGCAATGTAGCCCACAAACATGCAAAACAGCAGGTTTGTCCCACTAACTATCCGAGAGACCTGCACTCCACAGCCACACTGCAGGTCCCCAGGTTGTAAATGGGTCAACCTGCTTGATAGGACAGTCTCCAATGATACAGCCCTTCAGATTCCAATAGATATACTTTAATACGAGTTTGAGAAAAACTTTCAACGTTTAATACTCCCTATGATTTTTGTTTTCAGGTTTTGTTTTTTCTGTTTTGTTTATTTAACGGAATGTCCATTGCAACAAACCTGTACAATACTTTAAAAGAAGGAAGGACTGTATCATTGGCAGTCACATAACAATACATGCAAAATCTAAGAACCTGAACATGTAGAATAAAAACGTTAAAATGCATATAAAAAAGGGCAGAGCTGCAAGGCACACTTTGATGTATGAGCTACATCTTTATTTTGCTATACTGTAAACATTTAGTTTTTTTTTAATCAGCTTAACAAAACTACATTTGCAGAAGATTTTTTTTTTTCCATTTGTTGCGACATAGGATCATCATCTCAATGTCAGGAAGCCATGGGGCGCTTTCCATGACACAGAAAGCAGCAGGCTACATGACGCATAAAGAGGAGAATACTAGGCAGGGGACACTGGAAAGGAGAATCAGGAAGAGACTGGGAGGGGGACATTACAAATAGGTAAGGGCCACTGGGACAATACCCTGCAGGTGGGACTACATGGAAAGTCCGTTCCAAGTTTAACTACTGAACAAAAGGTCACTGGTTTTAAAAGGCCAAATTAGTCACTAGTTCTATAAAGTATGCCAACAACACACCCTAAATTATTAAAAACTATGGAAATATTGTGATACAGTAAAATCTAAAAATCTCACTAAGGGTTGGATGCGGGACACGGAAAAGAGACAAGTAGTCCATAAAAGGTTTTTATCACATCTTACCAGGCTCGACGATAATGAGCTGAGCTGCTGCCTGCACATTTCCCACTTCATTCTCAGCTATACACTGATAAAATCCTTCATCTGAGCGCACAAGACCAAGAACCTGAAGATTATGATCGTCCTGAATAAGAGACAAAATTGGTGAACTTTTACGTAAAAACAGTTCCCCATTTCTCGATCACCTACGAACTAGCACTTTTCTTAAATAGGTTGTCCAGAATTAGAAAAACACTGCTGCTTTACTCTAAAAATAGCACCACACCGGTCCAGATTGTGTGGGGTATTACAGGCCAGCCCCATTCACTTAAATGGAGCTGAGCTGCAATATCAGACAACTCATTGACAGGTGTAGGGTGCTGTTTTGGGAAGAAAGTAGGCATTATATTCTAATCCTAGACATCCCCTTTCAATAGGATTGTCTCATGTCTACAACCTCTTTACATATGTCCTATTAGAGCACATGATCACCATAAAAGAAGGGTCCTCTGTGCAAGACCCCTTTCTAGGAGGCAGGGAAGAATTTCTTCAATACCTACATAACAGTTAGACTAGGTATAAAGAGGATTTATATGAAAAAAATTAGCTAACTTGTAGACGGAACGTTACATGATATACACTCAACATTGTAATTGCAATACCAAGAAGGGCAAGACGTAAGGTTATGCAAATCGAGGAAGTAGCAGGTGTCGCTAAGATTTGCAAATGATCAAATTTTTAAGCACCGAGCTCCAATCTGTGGCATGTGGGAGAGGCATAAAAGCCAGATTAAGAGCACATTTTTTTTAGCCACATGAAACCTCCAAAAAAAATCGGATCAAGTGGTGTGGGATGATTGTGTGATGCCCCCTGTTAGTCAACGTGCCAGTTATCGCCACTTGTCGCAAATGGAGAGGGACAGAAATCGAGCGGAGAGACCTAGGCTTATCATTCTGGCAGATTGCTACGCGCCTAGGCAGAGATGTCAGAACTGTTCAACGTTGCGTGTCCTGGAGGTTGGGAGAACGAACGGGAATGACAAGAAGTGCACGCAGGTGAACCTCTGCACCGAGAGATCGTCTGGTTGGAAGAACGGCGCATAGTGATCCATTCTGTACTGCAAGTGAAATTGAACGTCACATCCCAAGCTTAGGGCGGAAACCAGTGTCAACACAAAGCACCAGAAGGCATTTGCACAACATTGGGCTACGAGCCAGACATCCAGCTACAGGTTTTCCATTGACCACACACCCCACTGCTCTCAAAGGCTATCATGGTGAACAGCTACACGGCAATGGAGGCTGAAATGGAGGTCTATCCCCTTCAGCGATGAGTCCCGCTTCGGTCTTTGATGAAATGGTAGCCAGACTCTACTAACAGGATTATGGTGAGTAAAGGCATAATGTATGGTAGCCAGACCCCTCTAGTCTTCATTTGAGGTACACTTACAGCTCTGCGTTACATTCATTTGGTCGTGGAACCAGTGGTACGGCCATTTCTCCAAAGTGTCCTAGAAGTGGTTTTTGAACAGAACAATGCAAGGCCACATGTTTCTCGTGCTACTGTGAACAGCCTGCATGGCCTAAACATGCTACCATGGCCTGCAATATCTCCAGACTTGTCTCCCATCGAGCACATCTGGAACATCATTGGTCGGCAATTGTAAAGGATTGCCAGAAGCCAATCTTGTTGACTTGCGTGCCCAAGTGCATTCAGTGTGGCATAACATTCCTCAGACAAACATTAATAACCACATTAATAGCATGTCAAGGCGTGTAAGTGCGTGTATTTCTGCGTGTGGTGTTCATACTAGATACTGAATAAATCAAGAGGTTTGGAGTATTTTCCTGTGATTTCCACAATTCCCAAACTTTTCCTTCTTGGTGTTGCAATTTCAACGTTGAGGAGTGTATTTTTATTGTGCTAATGTCCACACTACAACTGCACATTTGACCACGTTTACTCACCACTATTTTGAAGTAGTCACTTGGGATGACCACATCTCCATTCTTCACCCATTTTACAGTTGGAGCAGGCTTCCCTCTAACTTCACACTCAAACACAATATCCATAGATTCATGAGCGTGTGTGTTAGATGGTTTTACATATAACATAGGAGGCACTGCAAAAGGAATAGATTACATTTATTATAGTGCACATAGCGTTGGTAATGTGAGGTTGAAATACATTTTTCAATCAAAACTAGATTATCCGTTTAAGATATGGGAGGATGATTTTGATCACAAAATTACCGCAAAGCAATGAATCCTATTGAACGCCAGTGCACAATAGGAAAGCCAGTGGAAACATACAGAGAAACATACAGCTGCAGATGCCAGGAGAGTTAGAATTTGCTGCAAATTCCATGCGAGGAGAGTTAAAATTTGTTGTAAATTCCACATAAGGCTAAATTTATGCAATAATCGATACTGATGGAGCGGTGAAACTCTGTTTTCATTCAGTATTATGGTGCATGTCACATAGAACATGGAATATACAGTATAAGGTGCGCAGATTTAAAAAAAAAAAAAAAAAAAAAAAAAAAAAAAGAAACCCTAAAAAAAAAAATATATAGCTATAGGGGAAAATATGGGATAGGGTGAAGTTGTCTTTTACACTTGGCTCAAAGTAAAAGGTTAAGTGATTCAGAGCACAGAGCAATAAAACACAGGATGAACGCTTTATACAGATGTACACCACCGTGTCAGCTGTGATAAAGGTTTAATAAAAGGCTGGCACAGCAGTACACCATGGGGGACATCCCGAAGATGTGTCACCAGCAAAACCGCAGTTGGAGATGGAAGGGAGTGACCCATTTTTTTTCTAACTGCCCCCCTTATCACCTGGAAGGAAGTAGGACAGGCCCCGAGGGAGTGCAGGATTACATCCCTGTCCAGAAAGTTAACAGAAAATAAATGAGCATCCTAGTGCAAAAGCCATGGTGAGATTTAATTGGGATCTTATAGAGGCCCTGTCACCAGTTTAATACGTCTATCTCCTACCTAATCTAATAGGCGCTGTGTTGTAGATAACTACTGTGTTTTTAAAAAAACGTTTATTAGTAACAAAGTTCCGATCATTTTTACATTTGTGTAAATTTTTTGTAAAAGCCCAAGTGGCGTTTTTTTTTTCGTTTTACAAAGTGGGCGTTACATAGTTACATAGTTAGTACGGCTGAAAAAAGACACATGTCCATCAAGTTCAACCAAGGGAAGGTTGTAAAGAAAAGTGCATGACGCTGACCAAATCAGCGTCATACACTTCTCTTCATTCATTCCCTCGCGAGATCACGCTGTGACGTCACTTACACCCGCAGTTTCTTCACTGGAGCGACGGGAGAATGACCATTGTTCCAACGCTTCAACTATAAACTAAGCTCTGTATTAACCACAATATTAAGGCGGTGATCAGAATACCAGCCTTACCATACCAATGGAGTTTACTTTGCTCATGTCCACAAGCATCCTATAATAAACCTCAGATATCTGTGAATCTCAGATATTTCCCAGTACATCTCATTTTTATACCTTGTACAAAGAGCTCAGCCTGGGCATGGATAGTTTGGTTCCCATTGTCTGCAGTGCATATATAGACCCCAGCATCTTCCTCTGTGACATTGCTGATCTGCAGGCTGCCTCCCGCCAACAATGCGAATCTGTCTGAACTGTAAATGGTAAGCACAGTCAATGGACACGTAAAGTCAAGCCATCTAGGTATGCTTTGTACTTAACAATGACAGCTACATGATAGACGCGATCTTCACTGTATTGATCTTCCTGTATTATCAAAGCCGAAAACAAAATGGAGTATTATGTAACAATCTTTTTCACCCTACAGGGTACGATTTCTTTTGATAGTGGCCATTTCATACGTGCTATACTAAAGAACAGAAAGGTCAAAATAAGAATTTAACAGGTGTACGTTCATTTTAAAAACACAAAGATAGAGGAAGGAAGGAATCAAAAGATGATCTGAGCATTATTTTTTTTTTAGAAGATTAAACTAATGTAAGATGAAATGGCTAGTCTTCAAATAAGTTGGGCACCTTAGTCCTCTACTTAGCATTATACAAGAGCAGAGATTTCAAATGCAGCAATCACAAAAGTAGATAAAAAAAGCACTCATCAATTATAGTATTCACACGAAGAATCTAGGCCTAATGAGAGCGGTGGAGGAACGGCAAAGCTCATCACCTTTAAAAGGCAGCCATTTCAATGAGCATAAACTAACATTTTCTAGCTGGCTGCGGAACATAAAATGAATGTAAGTAATTACCAGTCAATTTCCCATGCGCCCAAGCTTTGGATGACAACTATCCAGGGGGGCTTTCACTGGATACTTAAATGTGTGTCAGGTACAAGAAACTTACTATACTCAGTCAGTGCATTGCTACTTTTATTTTATTACAATTGCGCAACAAACCTATGCCAATTGAAAGAGAAAAAAAAAAAGGGGGGGGGGTGTTTCCCCCTTACATGGGAATTTTGTGGTTTTAAAGAAGGCGTGTGGGATCTGCCATTGTATGGTCTACCATTATTCCCCATCTTCCTCCATAAAAATCTCTTCAGCCAACTCCGTAAAATGAATCTTTCAAGGGCTCATAAAGGGTAGGAACACACTAGGCGGAAACACCGGATTCATTGCAGAAAATCCACAGCGTAATACAGTAGCGTGGGTGAGAAGACCAAAAGAGGTAAAAAGTTCACAAATTGACCGGCGGTGCGGTTTCTGAAGCCACAGCTTGTCAATTTATGCTGTGGAATCGCTGCGCTTCTGATGCGGGTTTTCCTCATTGAATTCAACGAGAAGTAAAAATCTGAAACAAAGCTATGTGTTGGGACGGAAAAGTTGCGATTCCACCACAAAATTCGTAAATTAATAAAAAAAGTTTTTTTAATTTGAAAAAAGTTCATACTTACAGGAGAGGAGACCGCGTACAGCATGTGACAATGGTGTTTCCTCCCACCTCCTGTGGCTTCCCGACCGTAATGCTCTGCAGTACTGGCACGGCATGTCAGTACTGCAGCTATTACTCTTCTGATGTCTGGCAGCTTATGAAGTCATAGGCGGACAGCCAAGGAAATATGGGGTGGGGGTCATGTAAACGGAGATTGGTGGGCAGGTTTGGAGAGGGCAGGCTGGCTAGTTGTATATAAGGGAATGGGAGGCAGGGCTAATACTTTGTCTTTTTACAGGCTTTATGAGTGGCTATACGAGTTCTTTAGAGCCCCAGGTTAGCAGACCGGCTTTTTTCGCATGCGTTTGTGCACCAACACACATACCCTCACTGTATCCCTGTTACACCTCACCTCCTAATACTTTGCGGTTCCTGCTACCAGCATAAGTTAGCCTCAGGTTAGCTTAAAGGCTATGTACACTTATGAAAGGCATTTAAAATAAAATAAAAAAATAGAAAGTTGCACCAATCACACTGAACTTTTTAATTACTTTTTTTAAAATAATTTTTACTTTTTGAGATACAGCGGAATTGTATTCTGTATTCTGTAGACATAGCAGCTAAGACCTGAATCAGTCAGTCCCCTGGACCTGACAGGTTCAGTGTCTGGCACACAGAATCCACCTGTAATCTATCACATCTAAATTCACAATTTAGAGGTCATGGATTACAGGTGGATCCTGTGTCAACCCGCTTTCACTGAACCAGTCAGTAACACGAACCTGACGGGATTTAGCGCCAGATACAGCTGCTCTGTATAAAGAATACAGAACAGCTGCAATCTCAAAAAGTAAAACTATTTTATTTTTTTTTTTAAATAAAAACGAATTATAAATTTGCACTAATCAAATTAACTGGCCCTTTTAGTTTTATTTAAAAAAAAAAAAACCTTTCAAAAGGTTTACATAGTGTTTAAATGGCACTCTTGCTCCATATTTTTTTTTCATCCTTCACCTCCAGGTCCTTCTCTTGCGCTCTCATCATCCCTATAGTCACCTCACTGCCCCTGATGCAGCTCACCCATCCTCCATGTGCCTTGCAGCCCTAGTAATGGCTCCCTACCTGCCAGACATCTCCATGCCAACATAGTGGCTTGAGGCCCCTGATGGCACATCTCCATGCCCCAGGTGCCTCACTGTACCCGACGGATCTTCCCGACTCACCATGCGACTCGCTGTCACTAGCAGCACCTCCCCACCACCACGACGTGCGTTTTTTTTTTATTATTAAACCAAAATAACAAAATAGAGATTCAAACAGAAAATCGGCCAGAGTTGAAAAAAAAATCTAGATTAAAAAAAAAAATCTAGATAAAATTTTTGCCCAAAATGGACCAGCCCTAGTTAAAGAGTAACTAAACGTAAAAAAAAAACAAAACTTGACATTTCATGGTGACATGTCAGTGCTCTGACCCCCACGGGTTAAACGGACGTTTAAACGTTAATAAAAAAAATAAAAAAAGTTTAGTCACACTTTAATTGGTTTTGACCTATGAATATTTATTCCATAAGTTGTAACAGGTAAAATATTGGTTTGAAAGATCCACTGATTCAATCCTAAATAAATTCGAACAAACAGTGCAAAATATATACAATAGTGTGAATGTTTTTTGCAGATGTTTGACTCTTTAACCACTATTAATAAATAAACTGTTGGAATGCTGGTCAAATCTGAGAAAATGTTACCACTTATAGTAGTTTTAAGAGATATAAGCCCCCAAAATATCATATTGTTTTACAATTAAAACAGAAAAAAAAAAGAGGATGTGACGAGTCTTTAGTTCTATGAAAAGATGGATTCAAATCTTGTATACCAGACATTAGTTCACGCAGTTGAGATATATATTCAATAAATTACCTCCCAAAAATGACGACTTCTTGATTATGACTCCAGACCACACTGGGGGTCGGGTAACCAGATGCCACGCAAGGAAAGACTGCAGGTTGCCTGACAATGCTTGTCAAAGTGGAAGGCTGACGTAAAAATATTAAAGGGCGATTCTCTCCAACCTCTGAGGAAAGTTACAGTTAAGTGAAGAAAGTTAGATACACAAAAGATAGATACAAAGTGAGACATTGACAAAAATAAAAAAAGTAAAAAAAATGTAAGCACTTATGTTTGACCATTTATATTAAGTGCTCGACTCCATCACATATTTCAGTATTTTGCTGCAGTCACAATTGCAGGAGACTGTTTTTACTCTCCTTTGTCAAACACATGGACCATATACAGCCGGCAATTCATTGCACATATTTTGGACAGAAATAAAGGTCAGACTGATTTGGACTCTGTGGCGCAATGGTGGAAACGTTCCCTACGATCTTTGTATAAGGGCTGGACCTCCACTATGATGACAGCAGTCCATAAGGAATCTGAGGACTAGCAGATATCAAAGATGGAGATATGAATTAATGTATAACCAACTTCAGAACAGCCATTTATAACAGCAGACAAATAAACAAGGTCAAGAATCATTGTTACTTTTTATCTTTTTTGTACAAGCCCTGACATACAAGTTTTGTAAAGTATACTTGACTAAAGTTTTGAGGAACATTCAACTTGCTCTAAATAGTAGATAAGGCTATGTTCACATCTGTGCCAGGGCTCCGTTCCGACGTTCCGTTTAGTCTACTACGGTATGGATTCCGTCAAAACGACAGAACCCTTGCACAACGGAGACAAACTGAGACCATTGGCATCGGATTCGTCACCAATGAAATCAATGGTGGTGTACCTATGGTTTCCGTGTCAGTCAGGGACCCATTCTGACAAAGCTCAGACGAAACGTCGGAATGCAGCCCTGAGGCAGATGTGAACATTGCCCGTCACTACCTCTTAGGCTATCAAAAAATATAGAAAAAGAAATTCAGCGCAATTAAATGGTCATCTGGCGAATTTCGGCTTTATCAATTATTTTTTCCCGGTTTACAAATTGTATCTGCATCTTCAGCACGCAGATACAGTTTAATCCAATGGTAGAGCAGGGAGCCGCAAGGTCCATGCTCTACCATTCACTATGTGTCGCCGGACGCGAGGCAGTGACGTCATCCCGCCTGTCTCCGCCGAGCTGCACAGACCGAAGGAGCAGAGGCATCTTCAACACATCGTTGGAACGGGATTACGTGAGTATGTATATTATTTTTATCAGGCACTATTGGGGGCATTATACAGCATGAGGACAGCTATTGGGGAGGTTATACTGTGTGGGGTGCAGCTTTGGGGGCAGTTATGGGGCATTATACTCTGTGGAGGCAGCTATGGGGCGCATTATACGGTGTGTGGAGCACTATGGGGGCAATATACTGTGTGGGGCCAGTGTCAGGGGGTATATTATATACAGTAATATACAGCAGGCTCAGGGGATAAATATTAATTCAATGGCGTAGCATGCAAAAAGTGGTGTGGCCCAAATAATCGTTCAATCATCGTAATCGAGGTTACATGTTCAATTAATCGAGATGATGATTTAGCCCTAAGAGGTGAGGCTCAAATATTAGGGTCTGAAACCTTTCCCTAGTTTCTCCTATAAACGGCTGGGGTGTGTATCAAGGAGATGTATGGAGTAATGGCCGAGCATGTTCACATTTGGAAAGGACCCTGGCTCGAAGTATGATGAGAAATTTACTAGTATTTCCAGAACCTATCTTTTTACGTACTAATATGCCTCTGCATTTTGTAATAAACCTACTGAAAGCATAGAATAGAAAGAAAAAGCAGGTTATGTATGTGCATATTGCTCTCTTACAAACTACTTAGGAGACATGGTAAGATTTTTATTACCGTATAGTATTTTGACCTCCGCTTCTTCACTGTATTTCAGAGCTGCTCCGCTGCCCACACCACAGCGATACAGACCAACATCACTCTCATTGGCACTGCTTATAACGAGGCTGCCATTAGATAGTATCGTGATTTTGTCATCTAGCGCTCTCAGGGAGCGGTTTTGCTCCCAATGAACAAATTGAACAAGTTCTGGACTGACATCACAACTTAACGCAAAACTATCTCCAACATACACTGTAGTGGCTTCTGGCTGGCTGGCAAATCTGGGAAGGCCTGGAAAAAAAAAAAAAAAAGGTACATTTATGACAAACACGATAAATGAATAAAAAAAAAAAATATATGTAAACATTTTTTTTCACTGGAAACTTTACTCATTGGAGATGTTTTCATAGTGACTATTTGGATTTGGCTAACCATCTAGGTTTATTTTGCCCTTTGGTAAGACAACTTATTGAAGTTTTATATTCATTGCCAGCATTAGGACCACATTTTATTCACATATTGGAGAAATTCAAAAATTACGGTTATCTACTTGGACATTAGAATTCTCCACTTCGTACTTCTGACAGGCTTGAGTTTATTTATTAGCAAAACACAATACAGTGAAGGGTCGTGAATCAGCCCTAAAGCTTGCTGAATTTACCTGTGCTCCCCCTCCATTATTATTCCAGACACTTCTTTCTACGTCTACCTTACTAAGCCACTGAACGAAAAATCACTGATAACTCATTAAGATCATAGTTCCCATTCCCTAAGAATTTGGTCAAGCAAATCTAAACCCGTTTGGTGTCCATGCGGTCAGCACTCTGTTCTTTTAGGTTTGTTGGGTTTTGTGGTGGAGTAGTTTGGGATTAGAATCAGCACAAATCTTGCCGATGGGCGGTGTCTAATACTGCAGCTCATCCCCATTTAGGTAAAGCGTTTTTTTTTTTCTGGGGAGGGTGTGACATATAGCGGTTTGCTGAAATAATCCTAAACTGATGGCTGTATTTCCGGCAGAGAGAGCATTAAACAACCGAAAACCTCTAAGTACAATGCCTGGTTTTATAATATTAGGCTGGATTCACACGAGCATGTACCGTCCGTAATGGACGGAACGTATTTCGGCCGCAAGTCCCGGACCGAACACACTGCAGGGAGCCGGGCTCCTAGCATCATAGTTCTGTACGACGCTAGGAGTCCCTGCCTCTCCGTGGAACTACTGTCCCGTACTGAAAACATGATTACAGTACGGGACAGTTGTCCCGCAGCGAGGCAGAGACTCCTAGCGTCGTACATAACTATGATGCTAGGAGCCCGGCTCCCTGCAGTATGTTTGGTCCGGGACTTGTGGCCGAAATACGTTCCGTCCATTACGGACGTAACATGGTCGTGTGAATCCAGTCTTGCACATATGTCGAATAGCCATAGCAAAAAAAACACTGTTTAAACATATGTAAACATGATTGCAATGGCTTCAGCAGATATAGTTTGCCTCTAGGATGTAACATCTGTGTGGAGCACCGTTCAAATTAGTAAAAATAGTTAAAATATTTAACAGAATACTGGAAACATGCAACCAAGCAATCTATTTGGTTTCACCAAATGCAAATATAATATTTGTTACTCCAAAGATTAGGCTCCATGCACACGACCGTATTTTTGCGGCTGCAATTTATCTGCATTTTTGCAGAGAACATGCAGACCCATTCTTTTCTTTGGCCTCATGTACCTGGCCGTGATTTACACGGATCAGTGCGGGGGCTGTAAATATGGACCACAAAAACTCAGGACAAGTCATTTTAGATTCCAGATTTGCAGATACACCAATACTAGTTAATTGTTGTGGATTCGTGAGTCTGGGTGACACACGGGATGGCGAAAAACCCTAGTTGTGCATCCAACAGACCCGTGGTTTTGTGGACCGCAAAAACGAATACAGTCGTGTGCATGAGGTCTAAGGCTCGATTTACATCTCGTTTTAAGCTTATGTCTGAGGTATAGGTCAAAAACCTCCAACCTATATGGCACTGTGTAGGCATGCAGCAGCATATATCGCCCACAGGCCCCCATTATTTTAAAAAAAAAAAAAAAACACCTTATACCACAAACAAATGTGGTTTGGGTTGATATTTTTGCATAACTAAATATGCTGCTATGTATTCTAAAGTTAACACCAAAAAAGTGCCTCAATAGAATAATTTGGTCAAACACCAAAGTCCTAGTTTAAACACATATGCAGAAAATCAGTGTTAAATGACACAAAAATATTCAAAATAAAAAATTGTTTTTATTGACATGATAAAAATAAAAAAATATCTTTTAATCCATTTTTGATGCTATTAACTGTAAGTCCTAACAGTAAAGAAAACTTCTTCCAGTCGTTTGACTCTCATTCTACCCAATCCCGGTGGTTTTTACATTAATTTCTGCACTCACTGAGTCTGTTATGAAATCTCCTATTGGATATGGGGAGTTCCCGCCCTAAATTAGCTCACTTCCGGTCGCTAGATTTGATTGACACTTCCCTCATCCAATCACTGTGGCTTTTACACCTACCCTTGTTCTCACTGAGTCTTTTACATAAGTTACCGCCCCAAATTAGCTCACTTCCGGTTTCGTGTTGACCTGCTTCTGGTCGCCAGATTTGATTGACACTTACCTCATCCAATCAGATTCTGATTCTTTTACAAAATTTCTTATTGGCTATGGGGAGTGTCTGCCCCAAACTAGTTCACTTATAGTTTTCACGATCATACCAACCATACCTCAGGTAAATCCAATTAAACTAAGATTTGTAGAGCTGGAGATATATTATATATATATATATTACACACACATATATATATATATATATATATACACATACATCTTATCCTGTCAAGGAGCCTTCATCCTTTTCACCCTGACTAAGCCTGGTGGCGAAACGCGTTGGGTGTAAGTGGGCTCCTGGCACATCGCTACCCTTTACCCCATTGTATATCTGCATGGTCTGTCAACTTCTATTCTATTATTTTTTGTCTACCTTGCCAGCTGTCTATCGATTCTGATGGTCTATTTCACAGTTTATTTTTGTTATGTGACTCACCATGGCTGTATTATTTACAATGTATTTCTGTATGGTAGAGAGGTTATGGCCAGTAGCCCACCCCAGGGGCGGACATACCGCATGTGCAGCCGGTGCAGCTGCACAAGGGCCCCGCGTGGGAAGGGGGCCCGTTCCTCTGCTGGCCGACTCAGTTCTCAGCTGCGCGATGCTGAGGACTGAGACAGAGGCCCGTGGACCACTGGCGTAGCTATAGGGGTCGCAGCGGTCGCAATTGCGACCGGGCCCCGAAGCCAGGGGGGCCCACGGCCCCCCGCACCACATCAATAAAAAGTTACTATAGTAACTCGGGCCGCGGGCCCCTGTTACTATAGTAACATACTTTACTTACCTTCCTGGTTCCGGATCGCAGCGGAGGTCCTGACGTCAGGCGCTGTGCGCAGCGCATGACGTCACAGCGCTATGCCGCCGCGCACAGCATCGAGACTACAGAACTCCCGCCGCGGCCGAAGAGGAAGGTAAGATAGCCCTGACTGGCGGGGTCCGACTCCTGGGACCCGCCAATCAGCTGTTTTGAAGGGGCCGCAGCACTCGTACGAGAGCTGCTCCCCTTCATTCCTGTCACTTCATTCCGGTCACACTGTGAATCGGTTTCGGCGATTCACAGTGTGGGCGAGTAGTGAAATGAAGGGGAAGCAGCTCTCGTACGAGTGCTGCGGCCCCTTCAAAACAGCTGATTTGCGGGTCCCGGGCGACACATCAGCTATTGATGGCCTATCCTGAGGATAGGCCATCAATGTTTAGGGACTGCACAACCCCTAAGCCTACGATGTAGCAGGCTTAGGGGGCCCATGAGACAGGATCACAGATTGTGTGATGCTGTCTGCTGGGCCCTGTATCTAAGCCAATCACATGGTAGGCTTAGATACATGGCCCATGCGTGATCCTGTCTGCTGGGCCCTGTATCTAAGCCTACCACACTGTAGGTTTAGATACAGGGCCCCAGCACACAGTAATCTTATACTGTATAAGATTACTGTCTGCTGGACCCTGTATCTAAGCCTACCTTGTGGTAGGCTTAGATACAGGGTCCCACAGACAGTATCACACATGGGCCCTGTATCTAAGCCTTAGGGTATGTGCACAGACACTAATTACGTCCGTAAGTGACGGATGTATTTCGGCCGCAAGTACCGGACCGAACACACTGCAGGGAGCCGGGCTCCTAGCGTCGTACTTATGTACGACGCTAGGAGTCCCTGCCTCGCTGTGGGACAACTGTCCTGTACTGTAATCATGTTTTCAGTACCGGACAGTGGTCCGGCAGCGAGGCAGGGACTCCTAGCGTCGTACATAACTATGATGCTAGGAGCCCGGCTCCCTGCAGTGTGTTCGGTCCGGTACTTGCGGCCGAAATACGTCCGTCAATTCCGGACGTAATTAGTGTGTGTGCACATACCCTAACACATGTGTTACTAATCATTTTTTGTGTGTTTTCTTACAGGTTCGGTCGTTGGACTACGGCGGATTCCAGGACTACTTCGATGACAGCTTTTTTTTTTATTAATAAAATGGTTAATGAGGGTTGTGTTTTTTTTTTTTATTTCAATAAAATATTTTTTCTATGTCTTTGTGGTTTTTTTTAAACTATATTACTACCGCCTTAGTAATGGCCGCCGGCTGATTGACAGCATCCATTGCTAAGGCATGGCTTAGTGTTAGCGGATGCAGAGGCTAACACTAACCCCCTTTATTACCCCGGTACCCACCGCCACCAGGGGTGCTGGGAAGAGCCGGGTACGATCCAGTACCTGACCATCTGTAGTGATGGTCGGCCACTGGGGTGGCCGCAGGCTGGTATTATCAGGAGGGGAAAGGCCAGATACAGTGGCCCTTCCTACCCTGGTGATGCTAGGCTGCTGCTGCTTTATTGTATCTGGCTGGTTATGAAAATGGGGGGGACGCCACGTCATTTAAAAAATAATTGGAAAGAACGATGTCGGGTCCCCCCCAATTTTCATAACCAGCCAGATACAACACAGCAGCAGCAGGCAGCATTACAAGGGTGGGAAGGGCCACTGTTTTTGGCCTTCCCCAGCCTAATACTACCAGCCTGCGGCCACCCCGGTGCCTGCCCGTCACTACAGCTGGTCGGGTACTGGTTTGTACCCGGCTCTTCCCAGTACCCCTGGTGGCGGTGGGTACCGGGGTAATAATGGGGGTTAGTGTAGACTCTGCACCGGCTAACATTAAGCCTCGCCTTAGTAATGGAGGTTGTCAATCAGCCAGCGGCCATTACTAAGGCGGTGATAATAAAGTTTAAAAAGATACAAGCACATAGAAATTTTTTTTATTGAAATAAAAACACAACCCTCATTAACCATTTTATTGAGAATAAAAAAAACGCCGTCATTGAAGTCCTCGTATCCGAAGTCCAACAACCGAACCTGTAAAAAAAACACAAACACACAAAAATAATCAGTAACACATAAAGAAGCAAAATTATTATTCTTACCTTTCCTGGGTCCAGCGCTGGAGCCGCAATGTCAGCGAGCTGGGCCCTGTATCTAATCCTATCATGTGTGATACAGTCTGCTGAGCTGTGTATCTAATCCAATCATGTATGATACTGTGCTGGGCCCTATATCTAATCCGATCATGTGTGATACTGTCTGCTGAGCCACTGTATCTAATCCTATCATGTGTGATACTGTCTGCTGAGCCACTGTATCTAATCCTATAATGTGTGGTACTGTCTGCTGAGCCACTGTATCTAATCCTATCATGTGTGATACTGTCTGCTGAGCCACTGTATCTAATCCTATCATGTGTGGTACTGTCTGCTGAGCCACTGTATCTAATCCTATCATGTGTGGTACTGTCTGCTGAGCCACTGTATCTAATCCTATCATGTGTGATACTGTCTGCTGGGCCACTGTATCTAATCCTATCATGTGTGATACTGTCTGCTGAGCTGTGTATCTAATCCTATCATGTGTGATACTGCCTTCTGAGCCACTGTATCTAATCCTATCATGTGTGATACTGTCTGCTCAGCCACTGTATCTAATCCTATCCATAGTTTATAGGGTCGTAGTGCTATAGATATGCTATGCTGTCTCCTATACACACACTTTTTTTTGGGGCGGACACATATGTATTGGGGCTATTTCCCGGACATTTTAAGCCCTGAGGGTATGTTCACACGGCAGCGTCTGTTACGGCTGAAATTACTGTGCTGTTTTCAGGAGAAAACAGCACCGTAATTTCAGCCGTAATGGCATGTGCAGGCGTCTTTTGCTGCGTCCACTACGGAAGTAATTGAAGCTGGTTTTCCATGGAGTCCATGGAAAACGGCTCCATTTACATCTGAAGAAGTGACAGGCAGTTTTTTACGCGCCGCCTTTCGACAGCGGCGCGTAAAAAAAAATGACCATCGGCACAGAACATCGTAAGACCCATTCAAATGAATGGGCAGATGTTTTCCGACGCTTTTGAGCCGCATTTTCGGATGTAATTCAATGCTAAAACGCCCAAATTACGTCCGTAAATAGTGTGTGTGTGAACCCAGCCTTAGTGACGCCCCGGCTGCTAGTGCTGCATTGTTGGGTCACTTAGGAGACCCAGCGATGCAGCTGAAAGCGGACCGTCGGCCATGAGAAGTTTGCGGGGTGGGGGGGGGGGGCCCTGGCACATTATCTGCACAGGGGCCTTTTGCAGTCTGTGTCCGCCACTGGCCCACCCAGTACTTTCTTTACTGTGAGGATTTATATTTTAATCCATTTTTGATGCCATTAACTGTATTTTGTATTCTAAAGGTTCACACTTCCACTTTTATATCAGAATAGGTATAAAAATGGATCAGAATAACGAATTATAAAACACATCAGTTAAAAGTCCCATTGAAATCAAAATAACGGATGCAAACTGATAACAAACCGTTTGTATCTGATTTACATTGACACCAATAATAAAAATAATCCATCTGTTCAATATCTGTTTTTTTGAATGGACTAAAAGTCCTGTACGCTGCACTTTTATCTCCATCAAAAAAACGGATGACTAACAAAACAGAAAAACTCATGCAATTAAAAATCCTATTGACTTCAATAAGATTTTTAACGGATATGTTTTTATCCTAATTCTGATCTAAAACTCAAGTGTGAACTTAGCCTAATATGGTTTTAAACATTACAGTATGGAGCATGTTTTGTAAGATACATAAAAAATAAAAAAAAATAGAAGATTGGTTTAGATAAATAAGCAAATGTGTAACTGAAAGTTAAAAAAAAAATGCATTGATGGACGTGCGTACTATAAATAGAAATTGAGAACTAGGGGGCCCTGGTACCAGCTGTGCATCATGGCCTGTGAGCTTCATGTTACGCCTCTAACTGTTAGGGGGTTTCAGCTATTTACAACATAAACCACAGGATACAAGAATTATTAAACTAGCAACGAGTCACTATTTCAAGATAAATCATTGTATAGTTGTGCGCAACTAAATGTTCGATCAACTTTTTATTTTCTAGCAGCATGTGTAAATATATTTTGTAATATACTTTATTAATGAATTTGGGCACTTTTTGTGTTATAAGTGTTTAAAATGGCCACTGACACCTTTCTACCACATTTCTTGTATTTTTCCAGTTGCTAGCAGAAATCCATACACCGTTCGAATGTATAGACTCTGCTGCCTGTGTGTACGGGTGGATGAGGGCCACATTAATGGCATCAGATGTGCACATCCCCATCGTGATGTCAGGAAGGCCTCTCCGCCTCGATGTACTATACCCTTCCCTACAGAGTAGCAAGCAGCAGCAGAGCGCAGGGAAGAGAATGTGATGAGCTCTGCTGCTGTCCGGTATATAGTATGTGACAGGCGCTTCACTAGGAGAAGCGCAGGTCTGGCGGCGGCTCCCTGTACCCTCTTCCCCCTTCTGTACACTGCTGGAAATGGCAGCAGCAGAGCAAAGGGAAGAGAACATGATGCTATGCTATCTGGTCTATAGTATGTGACAGGCACTTCACTAGGAGAAGAAACGCAGGTGTAGCGAGGGTACAAGGAGCCGCAAAGCTCGTCACATTCTCTTCCCTGCGGTCTGCTTGCATACAGTACTGGCAAACATCACCAGGTAAGACGCGCCACTAGCAAGTTGCCAAAATCAGTGTGAGAAAATAGATATAGGCTGTTTCACAAGAAAAGCTGCAAATAAGGTACTTTGAAGTGAAAAAAAATTGCTAGGAGTAATGTATTCACATAGTGACATAATAGAAGTTGTTTTTATTTATTTATTTATTTTTACTCTTTTATTCATGCATGTTGTGCCCCTCTAGCCCGATGTTATCCTGGGCACTTGCCTTTAAAATCGTGACCAGCAGTTTACCGCTGATTTCAAGTGTTTATTATATAACTAAACCGTGCTTTAAAAAACAAAACAGAAAAAAAACTACAGACATTTAAAATAACACTGACATTCTGAAAACGTATTGGCTGTCTGTGTGTTTGGTGTCTATGCTGTCGGAGCGTGTTAATCGAAAAAGGTATGCATTAGACAACAGGTCTGCGTATAGGGCAAGGTTTGTAGGTATATAGTATAAATTTGTATGTGTCCCATCTAATGTGATAACAGATTTCAATTGAATCTTTAACAAAGTGGAAATCAAAATGATCTCATATGGGATAGTGATGTAAGACTATCCCACCCAGATCATTTTTTGTATTCCAATGCACACAAAAGAAATTGCGCTACATTCCATGCCTTTAATGCCCGCATTAAACTGTATATATAGGATATACAGTCACATTATTATGACCACCTACTTCTGACTTCGGCAGCACATAGCTCATAAAGGAAGCTATGTGTCCTGGGCTGGCTTGGTGGGTATATAAGTTGTGCGGTAGGCTGTTTGAACACATATCACTCGTTGTTGCCATATGTAAGGGGCGATGTATCAGAGTTGCAAAAAGGGATGACTGTTGACTTTTGGTCTAAGGGTGGCAGCATTTCTCAAACAGCCAGTTTGCATTCTGCTGTGGTAAAAGTGTATCGTGAGTGGACAAATGGCACCATTGGGAATAAGGGACGTGGAATCTGCGGAGCACCACGTGTCATTGATGTGAGAGGCGAACGACGGCTACGAAGGTGCGCAAGGGCCGAACAACATGTTACAGTGGAGCAGCTCACCAAGAACATCAGCCAGGGGGCTACCAGACGTGTCTAGAACAGTTCAGCAAACCCTACTGCGTATGGGGCTCCGAAGCAGACGGATGGCCACTGCTTCTATGCCAACAAAGGTGCATGGGAAAAAAAGGCTTAAATTTGCACGGCAGTATCAGAATTGGACCACCGATGATTGGCAAAGGGTTGCCTTCTCCGATGAGTCACCTTTTCTGCTTCATTGAACGGATGGATGTTGGCGTGTCAGGCGAGAAACAGAGAACAAACACCCTGCAACCATTGCTGGATGAACACAAGCTGGTGGCGGCAGCGTTATGGTCTGGGGAATTTTTCCATGGCATTCTCTGGGCCCACTCATCCATGTGGAAGGCACTCTGGACGTGATCTGAAACTATTGATTCATACCCAAATTGGTTCACTCATACACACAGTTTGTCTTCTCTGGGGCAGATTGAATCGTCCAGCAAGAAAACGCAACACGTCACATGGCTAGAAATGTCCGACAGTGGTTGGAGGAGCACGACCAAGACTTCCAAGTACTTTTCTGGCCCCCTAATTCAGCAGACTTGAACCCAATTGAGCATCTGTGGGACCACCTCGATCGTCTTGTTTGCGCTATGGATCCTCCCCCACGAACCCTCCAACACATGTGTGATGCACTGCAGTCAACATGGCTCCAGATACCGGAGACAACCTACCAGCACCTTAATGAGTCACTCCCAGGCCGTCTAGCTGCTATCCGTGCTGCACACGGTGGTTACTGGTGGTCATAATAATGTGACTCGACTCTGTATTAAGGGAATTATATGCAAGCTTCTTCAAGCAGCCACACAAAAGATGCAAGCATAGTCCTGAAGAGAATAAAGGGGTTGCATGAATCATAGTTATGGCGTAGAAAGCAAGGCAAAAACCATGAAGAGGATGATAAAGCTGAAAGAAGTCAGTGACAGATTTAGATAGAGAGGCCGTACTGGGTGTGAATGTGTAGTCTCCTCACTGACTTGCAGCCGTAACCCTTCACCTTGCACAGCCCATACAATACAATTAGTGACACCAACACATCTTGTCAAAGATCAATGTTCCGTTCATTAAGAGCCTGTAGGAAATGCACCCCCAACCTCCCCCGCCTGCTTCTCAGCTCCCAATGAATCACTCAGCGGCAGTGCCACATTCTTCTATCGATCGCTCCTCAGTGTGGATAAACCTGCGCCGGACGATAAAGGAACAAGAACGAGGTTTACAAACTACATTTAAATGTATAAACTCCCCCTCTTGATAAATAGGATTTTGGTATTGCATGTAAATAACCAGTGATAACATTGCGATAACTGGGGGACAAAAGTACTAATCTTTATATGGTATACTTTCTCTCTCTAACTAGAGCATACAAAGTTTCGTGACCTAAATGTCAGCGCTTCCACAAAAAAAAATTATATTTAAAGAGAATTGAGAACTATGCAAATTTGGTGGCCATACACGACATAACAGTTACATAGTTAGTACGGCTGAAAAAAGACACATGTCCATCAAGTTCAACCAAGGGACGGGAAAAGGGAAGGAAAAATTTCTACACATAGGAGCTAATATTTTTTTGTTCTAGGAAATTATCTAACCCTTTTTTAAAGCCATCTACTGTCCCTGCTGTGACCAGCTCCTGCGGTAGGCTATTCCATAGATTCACAGTTCTCACAGTAAAGAAGGCTTGTCGCCTCTGCAGCTTGAACCTTTTTTTCTCCAGACGGAGGGAGTGCCCCCTTGTTTTTTGAGGGGGTTTTACAAGGAACAGGATTTCACCATAATTTTTGTATGTGCCATTAATATATTTATATAAGTTAATCATGTCCCCCCTTAGTCGTCTTTTTTCAAGGCTAAATAGGTTTAATTCTTTTAATCTTTCCTCATAACTTAAATTCTTCATGCCCCTAATTAGCTTCGTTGCTCTTCTTTGTATTTTTTCCAACTCCAGGGCATCCTTTCTATGAACTGGAGCCCAGAACTGAACTGCATATTCTAGATGAGGCCTCACTAATGCTTTGTAAAGTGGCAATATTACATCCCTGTCCCGTGAGTTCATGCCTCTTTTAATACACGACAATATCTTGCTGGCCTTTGAAGCAGCTGATTGACACTGCATGCTGTTATTGAGTTTATGATTTACAAGTACACCCAGATCCTTCTCAACAAGTGAATCCGCCAGTGTAGCTCCTCCTAGGACATATGATGCATGCAGGTTGTTGGTACCCAGATGCATAACTTTACATTTATCTACATTAAACTTCATCTGCCAAGTGGACGCCCAAACACTTAGTTTGTTTAAATCTGCCTGCAATTCATGAACATCTTCCATAGACTGAACTATATTACATAGCTTGGTGTCATCTGCAAAAATAGAAATAGTGCTATTAATCCCATCTTCTATATCATTAATAAATAAGTTGAATAATAGTGGTCCCAGCACTGAACCCTGGAGTACACCACTTATTACCGGGGACCATTCAGAGTAGGAATCATTGACCACAACTCTCTGGATACAGTCCTTGAGCCAATTCTCAATCCAATTACAAACTATATTTTCTAAACCTATAGTCCTTAATTTACCCATTAGGCGTCTATGGGGGACAGTGTCAAATGCCTTTGCAAAGTCCAAAAACACTAAATCCACAGCGGCCCCTCTGTCTAGACTTCTGCTCACCTCTTCATAAAAACAGATTCGGTTAGTTTGACAACTTCTGTCCTTCGTAAAACCGTGCTGGCTGTCACTTACGCTATTTATTGTCACATTATCCTGTATTATAGTCCCTCAATAGCCCCTCAAACATTTTCCCCACGATGGATGTTAAGCTTACTGGTCTATAATTAACCGGGGAAGACCTAGAGCCCTTTTTGAAAATAGGCACCACATTTGTGCTGCGCCAGTCCCTTGGCACTATACCAGTCACTAGAGATTCTCTGAATATTATGAAAAGGGGGACAGCAATAACTGAACTAAGCGCTTTAAGAATTCTAGGGTGTAACCCATCTGGTCCCGGGGCCTTGTGCACATTTATTTTATTTAATTTAGCTTGGACCATATCTACATTCATCCAATTCAGTATATCAACTGATATATTAACAGCACTGGCTACATCAGCTGCTCTTTCTTCTGTTGTATATACAGAGCTAAAGAACCCATTTAGTAACTCTGCCTTCTCTTGATCCCCTGTGATCAACTCCCCATTACCACTATCTAAGGGTCCTACATGTTCAGACCTTGTCTTTTTAGCATTTATATACTTGAAGAATTTTTGGGGATTTGTTTTACTATCCTTGGCCACCTGCCTTTCATTTTGTATTTTTGCTAATTTTATTACATTTTTACAGATTTTATTAAGCTCTTTATATTTTACAAAGGCTACAGCTGTACCCTCAGATTTGTATTTTTTAAATGCCCTTTTTTTGTCATGTATTGCCCCTTTCACAGAAGGTGTAAGCCATGTGGGGTTTAATTTAAGTCGTTTATACTTGTAACCTATAGGAATAAATTTTGCACTATAATAACTCAAAGTAGATTTGAAAATCTCCCATTTATCATTTGTCCCATTATTTGACATTAGTTCTTCCCAGTCTATATCCTGAATTGCCGCCCTCATCCTGGGGAAATTGGCTTTCTTAGAATTAAATGTTTTTGCCCTCCCAGCCTGCATTTGTTTTTTACAGTATAGGTAAAATGTAACTACATTATGATCACTATTACCGAGGTTTTCACGAACATTGACATTCCCAACAAGATCTGCATTATTAGAAATGACCAGATCCAACAGAGCTTCACCTCTAGTCGGGTCTTCCACAAACTGGCCCATAAAATTTTCCTGCAACAGGTTGAGGAAATGTCTCCCCTTTGCAGTTGAAGCTGAACCATGACACCAATTAATATCCCGGAAATTAAAATCTCCCATTATCACTACAGTACCCGCCTGTGCAGCCCGCTCCATCTGTTTATATAGCTGAACTTCCATCTCCTCAGTTATATTGGGGGGTCTATAGATTACACCAAAAGTAATTTTTTCAGTGTTTACCTCCCTTTCTAGTTCCACCCACAAGGTTTTAACCTCCTCACAGTATTCACCCACTATTGTCTCTTTCACACTCGCCTTCATATCATTTCTCACATACAGACATACACCACCACCTTTCCTATTTGTCCTGTCTTTCCGAAAAAGGGTAAAACCCTGTAGATTTACAGCCCAGTCATGTGAAGAGTCCAGCCATGTTTCAGCAACACCAACTATATCTATATTTTCTTCCAGTATTGAACAAATATTTCTCCCAACTTCACCATAAACGTACACGCTCAGTCAAGAATGCACGTTTATGCCATTGGGGTGAGAGGTATAATCTGCTGCAAGACTCCACTGGCAGCTGCTTACATCCCGTGGGCACAATGGATCTGCATGTTGAAATCCAACATTCTTCTTTCCCATGACATTTGCCGTCGGGTGGCTCTCAATACACATTAGTTTGAAGGTCAGTCCCGTGGAAATTAGCGGGTTCGCCCTAGTTGCATATGGGCAGCTAAACTTAATAACCAGATATTTTACAGCTCAATGTTCTTTTTATTTATTTTCGATTGTGTAATTATGGAACACATTGGTGCATATCTGACATTCATTATTATATGGCTAAAAGTATGTTGATAACCCCCTTAACCCCTTAGTGACCAGCCCATTTTAGGCCCTAATGACCAAGCTATTTTATTCGTTTTTCTATAGTCGCATTCAAAGAGCTATAACTTTTTTATTTTTTCGTCTACATAGCTGTATGAGGACTTTTTTTTTTGCGAGATTAGTTGTACTTTTTAATAGCACCATTTTTGGGTACATATAATTTTTTTATTAACTTTTTTTTTGGGGGGGGGGGGATTATAAAAAAAAAAAACTGAAATTCCGCCATTGTTCTATGCGGTTTTAAATTGACGCCGTTCACTGTGCGACGTAAATAACACGTTACCTTTATTCTATGGGTCGGTACGATTACGGCGATACCACATATGTAGAGGTTTTTTATGTTTTACGACTTTTGCACAATAAAAACACTTTTGAACTAAAATTATTTGTTTTTGCATTGTCGCTTTCCAAGAGCTGTAACTTTTTTATTTTTCAATCAATGTAGTGATTTTTTGGGCTTGTTTTCTGCGGGACGAGACGTAGTTTTGATTGGTACTGTTTTGGGGGTGCATGGCACTTAGTCTTTTTTATTATGACTTTTTGGGGGGCAATGGAAAAAAATTGCAATTTCGGCATTGTTTTTTGCGTTTTTTTTTTACGGTGTTCACCTTGCAGTTTAAATTACATATTAACTTTACTAATGGAGTCATTACGGTCGCGGCGATACCATATATGTGTACATTTTTATTTATTTATTTTTTACACTTTTACTAAATAAAACCACTTTATGGAAAAAATGGTTATTTTTTTACTGTAATTTTTATTATTAATCTTTATTTCACATTTATTATTTATTTCACTAGTCCCACTAGGGGACTTTACTGTGCGATCTTCAGATCGCTGCTATAATGCTTTGGTATACTTCGTATACCAGAGCATTATTGGCCGTCAGTGTAAATCTGACAGGCAATCTGTTAGGACGTGCCTCAGGCGCGTCCTAACAGGCATATGTCCAGGGCAGACATGGGGGCTTTTATCAAGCCCCCGGCTGCCATGACACCCCATCGGAGACCCGCGATTGCATTTGCGGGCCGCCGATGGGTGACAGAGGGAGCTCACTCCCTCTGTAAACAAAGTTAAATGCCGCGGTCGCTATTGACGGCGGCATTTAACGGGTTAAACGGCCGCGATCGAAGTAAACTTCGATCGCGGGCGGTGGAGCAGGAGCTCAGCTATCAGACAGCCGAGCCCCCGCTCCAGCCTGCACGGGAGACCCGTGCAGGACTTAGACTAGACGAACGTGAAAAGGCGTCAGCCTAGCCTAAGGCCCCTTAGTGACCAACGTGAAAAGGCGTATTGTTGGTCACTATGGGGTTTAATTATTGAGCTGCAGGGCTATGTCCATAGACAATTGAATGCTTACAACTTTGTGGCAACCGTTTGGAGAATGCCCTTTCCTTATTCTGGCATGACAGTGCCCCTATATACATAAACTCCATAATGACATGTTTTGACAAGTGTTGACAAGTGTTTTAAATATGTTTTTTTAATTGAAATGTCAAACAATCATATTACATAGCGCTAGTTCTGCATCTTCGGGCACTAAAGGCATGTAAAAATCGAAGTAATAGTATGATAGAATCAACAAATAAAGCAAAAGAAATTAAAGTGTAGCTAAACATTTGACAAACTTCAGACATGTCATAGTGACATGTAGGAAGTTTGGATTGGTGGGGGTCTGAGCACTGAGACCCACACCAATCGCTAGAACGAAGCAGCTGAAGCGCTCATGTGAGCTCTCAGCCGCTTCGTGTCAGTTCGGCTTTTTCCGGAAAGCCGATGTATCGGAGTACGGGCTCATAGACTTTCTATAGAGTCCGTACACAGATACATTTATTACCGGAAAAAGACGAACAGACACGAAGCGGCTGATCTCTCACACGAGCGCTTCGTTCTAGCGATTGGTGGGGGTCTCAGTGCTCGGACCCCCACCAATCCAAACTTCTGACATGTCACTATGACCGGTCAGAAGTTTGTCAAACTTTTAGCTACACTTTAAAATTAGTCATAAATAAAAAATTCTTGTCAGATCACAATGACTGAGGAAGCAACATAGGACTCATAACTTACAAAAGGTGTGGGTGGGGTAGGAAAATGACAAGGTGTAGATCAGACTGAACTCCTGCTACATATTCAAAAATTACGGCGTGTACTATAAAAATAAAAAAAAAGGTAAGGATCTCAAGTCTTCATGGTCACAGAATTATGCCTTATAAAGATTATAAGTATGGCAATTTATAAACGAATAGTTCCTTTTTTTTGTTTTATATGAGCAGAATGGTTTTCCAAGGTTTTTAGATTTTAGCATATTTAAGTCTGCCAGTGAGTAAAGGCCCTTTTACGCGGGCCAATGATCAGGAAATGAGCGTTTATAGGATTGCTCGTTCCCGATCGTTGCCCTGTCTAAAAAAAATGCAACGATCAGTCGAATGAGTAAATGCTTGTTCATCGGGCCAATAAAATGGTGTGTAAACAGGGAGATGTGCTGCCGACATGATGCAAATGCACGGGGATGAACGACCGTAGTAACGATTGCTCGTCCCCATACCTTACAGATCATTGCTCCTTGTGACTGAAGCAAATGAGTGCCGATCAACGGACGTGCTGTATGTATCATTGATCGGTGCTCATTTTCACGGCCAATATAAAATCTTTCAACCCACAAATCTTCTCCAACTTGTTCTATATTCTGCCATAAAAAGGTTCAGTAATTTATCTGCAGTAATTAGAAATGTTGGTTGCTTATATTGCGGGGTGTGAAATCAGGCAACGGTCTACAATTAAGCCATTGTCAAGAGCTAAATATAAAGGGAAGGTGTCGCGAAAATGTTTTATATAAATTTGCTTTTAGTAGGTTATTAAAATAAATTTTATTTGTGTTTTTGTTCTGTACTTTTTTCTTTCTTTTACTTCACTATGGGGGCTGCCATTTTTTTCTTCCATCTCTGTATGTGTCAATTAACGACACATACAGAGATGGAATACGGCACATACATCCCCATAGAAAATGCGAACGGGAGACGTTCCATTCACTATAGTGTACGCCGTCTGTGTGGGAACGGCGCATGCGCCGCTCCCACACACTCCAAAAGGAAGGTCTTCAGCAGAGCGACATCCGGCGCCATTTTCATGTGGACCGGAAGCCGCGGCCGGACAGTAAGATGACTACTTCCTGTCGATGACCATTTGTTCCGGTACTTCCAGAACAAATGGAGTTTATTTTAGTTTTCACTAATCAGTGGACATGTTCACCATATGTGAGATCGTGACCTGGATATGTCAAGTATCCTTATGACATTCAGCATATGTTCGACATGTCAGGGGTTGATGAAGTGTAAAAATACAGGTGTCTTGTACAACCTGGTTAACAATTTAAAGGAATTCTCTTGAATTTATACACCGTGTTCCAAATTATTATGCACATTGGATTTAAGTGTCATAAACATTTAATTATTAGTTTTTCAATTAAACTCATGGATGGTATTGTGTCTTAGGCTGGGTTCACACGACCTATTTTCAGACATAAACGAGGCGTATTATGCCTCGTTTTCCGTCTGAAAATAGGGCTACAATACGTTGGCAAACATCTGCCCATTCATTTGAATGGGATTGCCGACGTACTGTGCAGACAACCTGTCATTTACGCGTCGTCGTTTCACAGCTGTCAAACGACGACGCGTAAAAATACAGGCGCGTAAAAATACACCCTCGTCAAAAGAAGTGCAGGACACTTCTTTCAGACGTAATTTGAGCCGTTCTTCATTGAACTCAATGAAGAGCAGCTCAAAATTTACGGCTGTCAGAGAGGCCTCGCAAAATGCGAGGAGGAGCTTTTACGTCTGAAACGAGGCAGCTGTTTTCTCCTGAAAACAGTCTGTCATTTCAGCCGTAAAAGCCTGCTAAAGTGTGCACATACCCTTAGGGCTCTTTGGATCATCGTAATCAATCTCAGACACCTGTGATAATTAGTTTGCCAGGTGTGCCCAATCAAAGGAAAACTACTTAAGAAGGACGTTCCACATTATTAAGCAGGCCACAGGTTTCAAGCAATATGGGAAAGAAAAAAGATCTCTCTGCTGCCGAAAAGCGTGAAATAGTGCAATACCTTGGACAAGGTACGAACACATTGGATATTTCAATAAAACTTAAGCGTGATCATCGTACTGTGAAAAGATTTGTGGCTGATTTAGAGCACAGACGGGTTCGTTCAGATAAAGGCATAATGAGGAACGTTTCTGCCAGACAAATTAATAGGATTAGGAGAGCAGCTAATAAAATGCCATTGCAAAGCAGCAAACAGCTATTTGAAGCCGCTGGTGCCTCTGGAGTCCCGCGAACCTCAAGGTGCTTCTGTCTGCCTCTACTTAGCTATGCCTCCGGCATTGCTTAGCAGAAGCCTGTAAAAATGACAATATACTGCAATAGATTTGTGTTGCAGTGTATTGTACCAGCGATCTGACGATTGCTGATTCAAGTTCCCTAAGGGGGGGGGGGGACTAAAAAATGTTCAAGAGAAAGTTAAATACATTTTTAAAAACTGAAAAAAAATAAAAAATACAAAAATATTAAAAGTTTAAAAAAAAAATCCCTTTTTCCATTTTTCCTCAAGCAAGAGAAATTAAGAAAATAAAAATTGGTATCGCCGCATCTGTAAAAGTCCGACCTACTACAATATACCATTAATTAAATCGCACAGTGAACGGCGTAAAAACAAAAACCAAACAAATTAAATTAAAACACCCAAATCAGTGTTTTTTTGGTCACCTTAGGGCTGAAAAAAAAATGAAATAAAAAGTCATCAAAAAAATCGTAAAATGGTACCAATAAAAACTACAGCTCAACCCGCAAAAAATAAGCCCTCACACCGCTCAATTGATAGAAAAAGAAAAAAAGTTATGGCTCTCAGAATGTGGTGAAACAGAACAATTTTTTTTGTTAAATAGTTTTTTTCTTTGTAAAGGTAGTAAAATATAAAAAAAAGCGATATACATTTGGTATCTCCGTAATCGTATTGAGAAACAGAATAAAGTTCAGCTATCGTTTTTACTGCACGGTGAAAGCCGTAAAAACAAAACCCCAAAAACAAAATGGAGGAATTTCGGGTTTTTTTCCAATGTCACCCCACAAATATTTTTTTTTCCGTTTCCCAGTACATTATATGGTACTTTAAATGGTGAACATCGAAGCTACAGCACCTCCTGCAAAAAATAAGCATTCTTACCACTCCATCGACGAAAAATTTAAAACTTTATGGCTCTTGGAAGGCGGGGAGTGGAAAAGTAAAACGGAAAATGGCTGGGTCGTTAAAGGATTAAGCATTCCGTATCTGGTCCTTTATTGCCATCAAAAACCGTTGAGATTTTAAACTTGCATTAGGTGTTCCCAGAAATTTGCATGTTTTTTCAAATGGGTGTTATTGTAATCCCGCATTAATCCCAGGGGTTTAACCCGTTAGTGACCGCCAATACGCCTTTTAACGGCGGCCACTAACGGGCTTTATTCTGATGCATATGCCTTTTTACGGCACTGCATCAGGATGAGTAAACAGAGCAGGGAGCTGTCAACTCTCCCTGCTCTCAGCTGCCAGAGGCAGCTGAGGGCTGGGAGCGTCCCTGCTCTGCCGTGTGAGATCGATATAAGTATCGATCTCACATGTTTAACCCCTCAGATGCGGTGCGCAATAGCGAGCACCGCATCTGAGTGGCTTTGGAGAGAGGGAGGGGGCTCCCTCTCTCTCCCACCGACACCCAGCGATAAGATCGCCGAGTGTCTGTGTCTTCTATGGCAGCCGGGGGCCTAATAAAGGCCCCCAGGTCTGCCTGTCATGAATGCCTGCTAGATCATGCCTCTGGCATGACCTAGCAGATGCCTGCCCGTTTTAAACGGACAGGCAGTAATACACTGCAATACAGAAGTATTGCAGTGCATTATAAATGCGTTATAAATGCGATCGCAGAATCGCATATTAAAGTCCCCTAGTGGGACTAGTAAAAAAAAAAAGTTTAATAAAGTTAATTTAAAAAAAGTGAAAAAAAACGAAAAACCCACCTTTTCCCCTTACAAACTCCTTTACTAAATTATTTAAAAAAGTTACGCATATTTGGTATCGCCGCGTCCGTAACGACCCAAACTATAAATCTATTACATTATTTAACCCGCACGGTGAACGCCGTAAAAAATGTAATAAAAAACAATGGAAAAATTGCTGTTTTCTGTGAATACTGACTTAAAAAAAATGTTATAAAAAGTGATCAAAAAGTCGCATCTACTCCAAAATGGTACCAATAAAAACGACAAGTCTTCCCGCAAAAAAAAACAAACCCTCATACAACTGCATCGGCGGAACAATAAAAACGTTACGGCTCTTCAAATATGGAGACACAAAAACAAATAATTTTGAAAAAAAAGCGTTTTTACTGTGTAAAAGTAGTAAAACATACAAAAACTATACAAATTTGGTATCGTCGCAATCGTAACAACCCGCTGAATAAAGTTATTGTTATTTATATCACACGGTAAACGGCGTAGATTTAAGACGCAAAAAAGCGTGGCGAAATTTCAGGTTTTTTTCTATTCCCCCCCAAAAAAAAGTTAAAAGTTAATCAACAAATAATATGTCCCCCAAAATGGTGCTATTAAAAAATACAACTTGTCCCGCAAAAAACAAGACCTTCTACAGCTAGGTCGACACAAAAATGAAAGAGTTATAGCTCTTGGAATGCGACGATGGAAAAACTTAAAAAAATGGCTTGGTCATTAAGGGGTTAAGGCCCGATTACAATTGAGGAACGGATAACAATTTGACCTCTTTATTCCTATAGTTCCAAATAGTACCTGTAATAATTTGTGTATTTGATTGCTGGAGTATGGTTATATAATCCCCAAAGTGCTCATGTTTCTAATTGAAAGAGTAAATGATTCTGGTGTGGTGTGTAAATTTAAGGATGAAAATCAGATTTAAAAAAAAATCCCATCTACATAGGCGATTTGCCTTATAGCATGTGGAGATGTCAGAGTTCTAAACCAACAAAGCGGCTTTTGTTGAACAATTGGTAGGAAAGTCTGGGGCATTTATTATCCCATAAGAAGGTGGAGAAAAATGACCTGATCTTAAGGATTTGGGGAGCCATAAAGGTAATATTTTAAAGGACAAATTATTTTTTTGACAATGAAAGGCTGCAGCAGGTTTCTGCATCCTATCTAAGGCTTTACATAGAATTTTCAAAAAGTAGTTTATTTTGTATATTTCTAAATAAGGGTCAATTATTTAAGCAGAACAAGTAGGCAGGGTCTTTAGGCAAATGATTCCCCAAGTAATTAATTGATGTTTTAGCCAATTTATTTAGAGAATTGTGCTTTAGGTGTTGAAGCATTTCTCCAGAACGGATATATTAAGAATTTACGATTTTCTAAGTTCATTTTAAAATTAGACACATTGAACAGTTGAGTAAAATAAAAGGGATGGAATTGGTTGGCTTGGCAGCTAGAATCAGCAGGTCATCTGAACATACAACTGTCATGTGTGTCTGAGAACCTACACTATATGGACAAAAGTATTGACACCTACAGCAGCTTGTAGGACTTCCCCTTCTAAATCCATAGGCATTAATATAGAGTTGGTCCCATCATTTCAGCTAAAACAGCTTCCTGTCTTCTGGGAAGGCTTTCTATAAAACTTTGCGTGTACGTCTGTGTGAATTTTTGCCTGTTCATCTAGAAGAGCATTTGTGAGGTCAAACACCGATGTTGGATAAGAGGTCCCAGCCTACAATCTCCGTTCTATCCCAAAGGAGTTTGATGGGGTTGAGTTCAGGGTTCTGTGTGGGCCAGCCAAGTTTTTCCACACTAAACTCACCCAACCATGTAATTATGGACCTTGCTTTTTGCACGTTGCAGACTTCTGCTGGAATGGAAAAAGTGCCTTCCCTAAACTGTTCCCACAAAGCGGGAAGCATACCAAGTGTCCAAAATATCTTGGTATGCAAAAGACCCATAGCATTATCCCTCCGACACTGGACCTTACAGATGGCACAATGCAGTCAGGCAGGCAACGTTCTCCTGGCATTCGCCAATACTAGAACCGTCCATCAGCCTGCCAGACGGAGAAGGGTGATTAGTCACTTCACAGAACACGTTTCCAGTGCCCTTGAGTCCAGTGGTGGTGCGCTTTACACCACTCCATCCGATGCTTGGCGATGTAGGCTGCTTGGCCCATGGAAACCCATGTCAAGAAGCTCCCGGCACAAAGGTTTTGCGCTTAATGCCAGAGGTGGTTTGTAACTCCGCAGGTATTGAGGCAGCAGAGCATTGGCAACTTATACCTCTGTCCAGATGGCAGGTCGCTCTGTAACTTTACCTGGTCTGACACTTCGTGGCTGAGTTGCCGTGGTTCCTAAACGCTTCCACTTTGCAATAATGCCACTCACAGTTGATCGTGGAATATCTTGGATGGAAGAAATGACACAAACTGACTTGTTACAATAGTGACATCCTATTCTAGCACCACGCTGGAATTCAGTAAGCTCTTTAGAACAACCCATTCTTTCACATGTTTGTAAAGGCAGACTGCATGGCTAGACGCTGGATTTTATATACCTGCGGCAATGGGACTGAATGTATCACTACAATTCAATGATTAAGAGGTATCCAAATAATTATTTTTGTATCGTGTATTTTCAAATCCTGTATATTCCTTGTTCAATTCTTTAAAATAGGGTTTCGATTACCAAGAAGATAGATGATATAGGGGAACCTTTGCTAGCGGAATTTTTTTTTTTATAGAAAATGATTTGGAGGGGATTCTATTTACCCATATTCTCGCAGATAGCCGGTGATCGGAAATTTTGCATTCCATCATGTGCATTCACACGAAGGGTGGCTATCATGTAAGGCCTACTTGCCCTATCATAAGCTTTTTTGCATCTGTGCTGAAAAGGACTAAAGGTATCAAAGTCTTGCATATTCCAACAACCTAATAACCCTAGGAGGTGTTTGGCTTTGTCAAAGGAATACAGTGTAAACCTGTCTGTTCACTACAGATAACAGCAGGGAGAAGGTGGCATAAACAAGACGCCAAAGCTACGTTCTCATCATGTTTTTTTTGCCTACGTTCATGATGTATACGTTAAACATAGGCTGTCTCAGATGTCTAACAGTGACATACATGGATACATCATGAACTGGGGTCTTGAAAGTTTAGGACGTACCCATTAAACGGATACTCTTAGTCTTTCGGTGTTGGATGCCACTATTATGTTCCCTTTAGGCTTGTCACTAGCATTTCACCTATTGAACTCTACTGACCCCTTGCTGGCCGCTGCTGTCAAAAGTTCATTGCAGTTATCCCCTCTCCTACATTCCTTCTGGACCGTAAATAACGGTCTGCAAACATGTTGCGCCTTTTGTGGTAATAATTCGGCAGTCTCGTTTGTTCCTCTTCTCATGCCTGTCCACCACCGAAAACTGGCCCTTCCTGAATGACAAAATCTTGTCTGAGATCGCGCGCATGTATCAGTCATGTACGCTTCGATATCCTTCCCTGCTTCGTCCGTGCCTCAAATCTAGTTACTGCGCATGCACTGCTACGGTGTCCCATTATGTGCGCGCAACAGAACATCGATGCATAAGCGTGGGATTTCGTGTGCGCTGGGGGGGGGGAGGCGGGGACCTGTCAATCAAACACAAGGTGGCGGGGTTAACTCTGAAAGGCCTGAGATCTGACTCTGCGAACGAAGATATGATTTTTTTATGCTCATTAGCATACGGCACAGGAACAGTAAAAAATGGAATACTAAAAGGTACAGAGCCTACTTAGAAGATAAATATAATTTACATTAAAAAAAAAATGTCACCCACTTTCACCAGGTATTGCTGGTTTGATAGGTAAAATGCGGTCGACTGGTTCCCTTTAACAGATCCATCCTCCATAGACTATATTGGTATTGATGTAACAGATACGTCATGAAAGGCTATTGGTAAGCCAACTATGTATCTGTTAAACATATGCCTGTTACATATACTATACAGTGGCATAGGTCACCCATTGGCTCCCATTCTCCGTCAGAATGTAGACCTATGGACACGTTTAGCATGTACGCCAGGAGCGCTCTTGACCCAAACGCGATGTGAACAGGGCCTACGTTTTTGGCCTAAACTTTCAGGTCAGTGTTCAGCAATGATATGGGTCTATCGCTGCTGCACATTTGAAGATTCCTACCTTCTTTCGGTGATAAAGAATTATGTGCTTCCAGCTATTATGTTGGCAAGCGTTCAACTCTAAATAGGGCATTATAGTGTCCTGAAGTTTGGGAGTAAGAATTAATGGTAAATCTGGGCCTGGGCTTTTACCCATAGGTATGGAGCGTAAAATCTTTTCTAGTTCTTGATGTGAATGGACGGATCAATGCGTCCATCTTATCATTTGATATGTGTGGCAGTCTGATTGAGTGAAGTAAATTGGCAATATTTATACCCTCCCCTAGCCCTACTTGAGGATTAGCCTCTGATGGTAGGTTATATAAAGCAGAGTAATACAGGTTGTAAGAGTTTGGTGTGGAGGAACTTTACCTCAACCCCATCAAACACCCTTGGGGATGAATTGGAGCATCCTTTGCGAGCCAGACCTTCTCATCCAGCAACAGTCCTGACCTCTATTGGCTGAAAAATTCTGACACTCAAATCTTGTGGAAAACCTTCACCAGAAGAGTGGAGGCTGTTTTAGCTGAAAAAGGAGGCATATTTCCATATGAACGCCCGCGGTTTTGGAATAGGACATCCAAAAAGCTCATACAGGTATGATAGGAAGGTCTCCATGTACTTTGGGCCATAAAGTGTACATACGCACAAAGATTTATAGATAAAAATACATGCACACATAGATTGCAAAAAAACAACCCTCCGGTCTGGGGGATTTTCATAAATTCTCAGGGTCTAAAGTTACACTTGGCTCCAAAATTGTATTTCTTTAACAATTTTTTAATGGCGGAAGTCACAGTGGGTGATGTCACCATGATTTTAAACAGCTTCTTCCCAGAATAGAGCAGCACCCCATAATCCATCCAAATACTGTGCTGATGCCTACTATGAAAGCCAGCAGTCTAGCCATCCTGAGTAAATCATTGGGAGAAAGACCAGCAACACTTTAGGGAGACCCGACGCTTTACAAAGCAAGAAAGTAATTCTTTTTTTTTTTTAGATTTTAGTAGAGCAGAGTTCTGTATAATAAATGCACAACACAGCGGCCCCGCAGTCATGGAGATTGGCATGTTGCGTCAACTGCAGTGGCAAACAAATTCTAGAATTTAAAGAAACCGACACATTATGTTCTACCTAGGCACGACACCAGAATTCCCTTTTTGGTCATCTTTGACATGTTTTACCCCCTCTAAGCATCACAGTATCAGTTTTGGTCCAGATTTTTTCCTTTTAACCAGTTACCTAATTTCTATGTCATCTAATACTGTGGAATTTTGTTAAGGAGTGCACTAGGGGGAATGAGGCGCTGTGGATATTGCACGGACCTATTTGACACTACTAGTCTACTACAGTATTATACCAAATTAAAGGAGTTGTCTAGGATTAGAAAAACATGGTTGCTTTCTGTTCTTCTAATCCTAGTCAACCCCTTTAAGCCTAGCGTTGTAATTTTATATTTTTTCCCCATTGCACACTAATCGCCTTATCTTCCTTAAAGATTAAACTTCTCCAATAATTTTCAATCCAATATTACAGAATAGTCTAGTAGCACAAATATAACACCATATATTATTTCAATACTAGCTTAGAATTTGTGCACGTGCACTCCAAACAAGACCATACGATATCTGGAAACATTCAGTACGTAGCACTTACCTGCAACAGAAAGTCGCGCAGTACGGCTGACAACACTGCCTAAACTATCCACCGTTGCCACACATTGATAGATACCCTCATCTGGTTTGTTGTGCTTTGAATGCACCACACTGGTAATGAACAAAGACCCGTCTGGAAGTAGTCGCCGCCGATCATCCGATACCAAGTTAAGAAAAGTCCCATCTTTTTTCCATTCAATTTTTGCGGTTGGCTCTGCATAAACAGAACAATTTAAAACCGTGGGAGTTCCACGTAGAGTTACAGTGTCTGTCGGTTCCGTCAGGAAATAGAAGGGGGTGAATGTTCTGAAAGCTGAACCTGCAAGTGATACAAAAACGAGTTAGCCATTGCATCTTAAAATGACAACCTCGGCTAACAAAAGATACTATTAGAAAAAACTAAATAAATTTGTATTTAAAGAGCATGCTGGAAAAAAAACAAAGTGCAGTAAGGACAATACTTAGCAGCAACACCATTGTGGCTCCGTGTGCATCCACTAAACCCTGATAGAAGTTCTTTATAAAAAATAAAAAAAAATAAAAAATCAGGCAGCCACCTGCATGGACTACAAAGGACACCCTGCCCCACCACATAAGCTACATGCACACGTTGCGTAATTCGATGCAGAAATTCTGCATAAAAACCGCAGGTAAAATCTGCACTTAATATTGCTTTTTTTATGCGTTTTTAGGTGCGGATTTTACATATTGATGTGAAAACAGGTGCGGATTATCTGCCGTTTTTATAAGATGAGACGAAAACTGAAGATAAACGGACAGGCTATGGATTTTAAAAAAAAGCCCTGCACCGCAGGTCAATTTACGTGAAGAAAATTCTGCAAAATGTAGAGGAGATTATATAAAGTCATTTATTTTGCGGATGCTGTATCACGAAGTGGATTTGCCACAGGAAAATCCACATGTAACACGTGTACACGTAGCCTTAATGTCCAGAGTCAACCAGAAAATCATCTTTCAGAGTTCCAGCAAGCACAAAATATTCCCAATACCGCTCACTCAGAAAATCACCACACCATCTTAAGAATTTTAAGAACTTATTACACATTAAAAGAGGTATACGTTATGTATATGTTAGGTCTAACCAAAAGACCACAGAACATAATGAAACTATTTACGAATATATTTATTCAAAGATAGCTTTATTTTTCCATGAAAAATTGTTCAGATCACAGCAGAAATTGGATTGAATTTTTCCATTTCCCAATGTGGCAAATTCTTAGATACTTTGTTTATCAGCACAACGATGAATACAGATTTTATTTCTCACAGCTTTCCATTAGCCAGAAACTATCAATTGACCAACATAGGTGTTTAGACTATTGCCCCAACCGCTCATGTTGGCCAATTGGCAGTAGTATGTTTCGGACTATGGCCCCAATAACACAACACTCATACTTGGGCTGCAAAAGAATCTGAAATGATGTCCAAGAAGCAGCAGAAATGGATGCCAGAGAGGAAGCAGTACAATACCGGCTGAACACAACCGCTTTTTAGAAGTATATCAGCAAACTCCTTCACGTGAAGTGTATACCTCGCAACTGTGATGTCATGGACATGGTTTTATTCTGCACATAAGCATCGTGTGCAGTAGAATGGGCCCTGCATGAGCAGAATGTGAGAGAAAGGCTGATGTTGCTGATGCCATTCTAAACATCTGTTCAGCAACGGAAGAGGGAACAGAAAACACTTAACAAACAGCGCAATCAATGGCAAAGACAGAGGCTGGTACAGCGGCACAGTGCCAACTCACCTCTCCCCGCCATGAAAATCAGCTAACTCAGCAGTTCTTCCAAAACAAGTCTCTGTAAGGGCAGGTGGACCGTGTCCTTCCTCACCCGCTTTCCCCTAGCATTTCCTTTAACCAGCATGACAGTGGTTAGATAGATCGGGGAGAAGAGCCGTCACACTACAACATGTCACATAATCAATTCTTATTAAATAAGACGAGCAACTTCTCAGAAACTGCTTATTTAGACAGAACAATAATCTTTCAATCATGCCACAATGTTCTAGCAATGGCATCTAAAAAAAACAAAAAAAAAAATACACAGAATTTGGTTTCAGTGCTGTAGAGGTATCAAGAATGTTACTTGAATGCCACTTTAGTAAATTTTACCTTTTAAGGTCACCAAGAAAATCAATGAAGCCTTTCAGATTGGATTCTACAGCCGTATGAGGACTTTGTCGTGTTAAAATACACACAGCGTAAGCCACACACCACCACACATTTTTTTCTAACATCCCAACAGAATTCATGTGCAACTGGAATCTAAACAATGCATGTAATAACAATCTACACAATAGGGAATCCAGACAGCATGAATTTGCTTATCTTTACTAGAACTCTAGTCTAATGCTACATTCAGACAAACGTAGCCAACCTCGGACGGGAAAAACTGAAGGTTTTTCACGTCCGAGGTGCACCCATGCGGGACGCGTGATCACGCATCCCCTATAGACTAGGGTCTATGGCAGGTTGCATGAAGTACAAAAATATAGGATGTCCTATTTTTTCACGGAAACCCTTCACATGCTCCGTTGAAACAATGGTCGTGTCAACGGCCCCTTTGAAGTACAAGTCAGTGTGATGGCCGTTGTTTTTACAGCCATCCCATGGATTACATATACACTTGTCTGAATGAGCCCTAAGTGCTTATTCACACGTGTCCAATTTGTGTCCCCAAAAAAATGGACCATTTTCTATCTGTATGAATGTCTGTCGCGTCTGTGTCCGTTTTTTACATCTGCATGTTCTGTTATTCTTGTCTGCATTTTGTGTTATTCTTAGTCCAATTCTGTCTTAACCAACTGAAAACCCACAGCAAGGTCACATGATCGCTCAGACGCCATTTTTTATTGCTTTTGCAGCATAGAAAACTTTCCCGCATCGCTTAGCAACAGATCAGTCATCGCTGTTTTTTTCAACTGACAAATCTGGACCGCAAAAAAAACAAAAAACGGTTTAAACATCCCTATTAACTTGTATGGGGTCAGTGTGCTGTCCGTTTTTAAGATGGTCAGTACACGGATGAGAATGCTTGTGTGAATATGGCCTAATGTGCACCAAGACTTTTTTTATTAATTATTAAAGAATATCTCAGACTCCTGGGACGACCAGCGTAGTTCCCGACTATGCTGCGAAAATATTCATTCCTCCTGTGTTTCAAAGGAGAGGACAGCTGGGCACCAGCACTGGGCAGCGACCACAAGGCTTTGAAAATGATAACCAGTGTCACATTTGTTATATTCCTGAATGTGCTTGAGGATGCATTAACGTAAAACCTGGGCAACGCTTCTACAGCTCCATTATGTATAAAATGTATTCAAAATGGCAGGACCCATTACATGAATAAATGAATGATTAGACTATAATAGTCGATTACACTTTACTAACCCCTAACCAATAGTAAACTAGCAACCGTTCAATGTCGAAAGCCTCTACAGCAAAGCTCCTGCCATGCTCGGAGTTGTACGATCTAAGCAACCAAACCGCCCTGCTCTACAGGCCAAATCTGCCGCTGTCACTTTTACATTTCTGGCGGGAGATGCGGTAAGCAACATTATTGGTTGTAACTTTATGAAAATGGAAGGTAAAAGGTTCCTTTTAAAGTTTAACACTCAATAATCCAATATTGAAAGACTGCAACGTATCATTATAGACATTAACCAATAGAAACTACCGGTAACTGCACTCTATACATTGACGAGCATATACTAGTGGAAAGGTCACCTTCAAACGGCATTTATGACTCAAGTAAAACGCTTACCATAATAACCCGCTTACATACTTATAGGTTAGATCACCACAACTTTAGGAGAGAATATAATTTAACAATTTCATTGCAGTTTTTAAATAATCTGTAGCTGTGTGATGACTTAATAAAAGAATAAGGGGGGGGGGGGGTCAACATGGAGTCCAGTTTGAAAAATGGTGTGTGCGCACGTGGGTAGGAGATCTCAGGAAAAGTAAACTATGCTCATAGGAGGGGGGGGGGTGAATGGTACTAGATGCTGCTTCTGGTCATCACACAAGGTGGGCTTTATTCCAGACTGAATTGGATTCAATAAGTCTAAATATAGAACATAAAGATATCATCATGGCAGCCAAATATCATAAAATATCAAGAAGCAAACCTAAGTGAAGCAGAAGGGTTATGTGCATATAACAATTACTAGGACTATGAATTTAAGCACATATAGTGATCATCTGCCTGCCATTTCCAACAGCAAAAATAATAAGCATATACGCACACACTGCCGGAGATAAATACTATGCTCAATCCTCAAACACTGAGGCCGCCACAAAACCCAGGTATAAAATGCATTGAAAAAGGAAGTGTCTAAAGAGAAAGAAGGCCATGGTGCAGTGCTGAAGGCTATATCGATGGAGACTCTCCGCTGACAGAGCACAGGTGCCATTCTGTTGATAGCACCGGAGAGAGGAACCTCAGGGAATTTGATTTCCCTACGGCTTTTCTTATTATTAGTTAAATATCTCCAGCTTGTAAATGGAGTGAATAGGCCACTATATGTATATATTAGAGAGCGTGTAAATTCAACAACCATCCTGGTCAGAAGTGCCCTCTCACCACCATCAGACACTGGCACCTTTCCTTGCAACAGTAGAAAATGCAAGACCTGTACCAACATCTTGTCATCAAACACCATCCACATCCCAAACACGCAGCAGGACAATAAAATCACTGGCACGTTCTCCTGTACATCCTCCAATGTAGTTTACATGATCCTGTGTACAAGGTGCATCAATAAAGGAATCTACAGTGGAGAAACAATACAAAAACTACAAACCAGGATGAATCTTCACAGACATACAATAAAACAGCAGCTAGATACACCTCGTGGGAGAACACTTCTCTGGACCTGATCGCAGTTTGGCAGATTTAAAAGTCCTAATACTGAGGGGTCATTTTAAAAACAGAGAAAAATTTGGGAATTCAAGCCGATAAAATTCCAGTCATTGACACAAGGCCTCAATCTAAGGCCTCATTTACACGAGCGTGTGCGTTTTGCGCACGCAAAAAAACGCTGCGTTTTGCGTGCGCAAAAGGCAATTGACAGCTCCGTGTGTCATCCGTGTATGATGCGCGGCTGCGTGATTTTCGCGCAGCCGCCATCATAGAGATGAGGTAGTCGACGCCCGTCACTGTCCAAGGTGCTGAAAGAGCTAACTGATCGGCAGTAACTCTTTCAGCACCCTCGACAGTGAATGCCGATCACAATGTACACCAACCTGTGAATAAAAAAAGACGTTCACACTTACCATGAACTGCCTGCTTCCTCCAGTCCGGTCTCCCGGCCGTTGCCTTGGTGACGCGTCCCTCTCTTGTCATCCGGCCCCACCTCCCAGGATGACGCGGCAGGCCATGAGACCGCTGCAGCCTGTGATTGGCTGCAGCCTGTGCTTGGCCTGTGATTGGCTGCAGCTGTCACTTGGCCTGAATTGTCATCCCGGGAGGTCGGACTGGAGGAAGAAGCCGGGAGTTATCCGTAAGTCAGAACTTCTTTTTTTTTTTTACACGTATATGTATATTGTGATCGAAAGTCACTGTCCATGGTGCTGAAACAGTTTAAGTCTTTCAGCACCGTGGGCAGTGACTGTCTCCTGACGTCGCGTACCCGAACATTTTTTGCCGGGTTCGGTTAAAACGAGTTCGGCCGAACCCGGTGAAGTTCGGTGCGCTCATCTCTAATTTGACACTCCGTTTGGATGTTTGTAACCAGAAAAGCACGTGGTGCTTTTCTGTTTACATTCAGGAGTTTGACAGCTCTTGCGTGATTTTCGCGCATGCAACGCAGGACCGTCAGTGTGGCATGCGTTGTTTTCACGCACCCATTGAAGTCAATGGGTGCGTGTTGCGTGAAAAACGCAAGAATATAGAACATGTCGTGAGTTTTACGCAACGCACTCACGCTGCGCAAAATTCACGCATCGTCTAAACAGCCCCATAGACTATTATAGGTGCGTACGACACGCGTGAAAAGCACGCGCGTATAATACGCTCGTGTAAATGAGGCCTAACACCCGGATTTATGAGCCACTACATGGACACACATCACATCCCCCATCAGACTGACTCCAGATCCCTTATCTCCCAAGTCATCACCCCTATAACCTCAGTTTTATTGCCCCGACTTATCTTAATGATGTATCACCTCATGTACTAATTGTCTTTGTGTAGCATCTTAAATGTTGTGCTTTTTCCTAAGTCATTCATTTGTAAACTGCCTGAAGAAGGGGCCTCTGTGCTCTGAAAGCCGCATATAGAACTTTTATGGTTAGCCAATAAAGGTATCATACCTACAATACTGTTGTCTTTTTTGAAACACAAGTATTTAACATTGCAAACCATACATATGCAAAGGCTATCTCCCAGTCAACAAGTCCATAGTGCAATATTCTAAAAAAAATATATATACCATGCAAACGTGTAATACATGAATACAGCCTAGGTAAGTGCCTGATGTAGAACCAAAATATGAATAGGACAGCACATGTATTCACTGTACAATAGAAGGAATTCTGTGTTGATATGATAATATTTGATTTACCAGCCTTGAAAATAAATATTTTCTCCATACAGTAGTAGTATTTAAAAAAATAAAACAAAGAAAACACACACAAAACTTACTGAACATGTAATACATACAGGTTGGTAGAACACATCTTATTCCAAGATCAAAGTGAAAAAAGTAGCACATGGAAATAAAACCTCAAACATATCAAAAGGGGCAAGCAAAAAAATGTTTTGCCGAGGCCCAGCAGGACTGGTTGATTCCCAGTGATAAATGGTGTTGCTTCACCCTGCATAATGTGTACGCTTCCCTACATCCATCAGAGAGCTGTTGCATACCCCCAAAGCACAATAACAGCCCCCCTGCTACCAGCTACACGCCAAAAATCACACACCCCCTCCTCAGACATGTGTATAATAGAAGGGGGGAGGGCAGTCCGTAGTCCCATGCCACTCGTTTCCATGGATACCCAGGGCTCAGCAAGTTGCATTTCTAAGGAGCTGCCTGCAGACTGCGGGTATGTACAGTGCAGCACAGAGGGGGAGGGCGAGATGCACATGGTGTCAGGAGGGTCTGCGCCCGCCCTACCTGTAACCACTACAGCCACTTTGTTACCATCTGTGTTCTCTCAAAGACCGTAAAGGTCTCTTTACACTAGCAGATATTTTATTAGAGATCTTCGATACGATTTGGTAAACTATACAGCCATGTATTTACACACAACGTTATAGTCTAAATTATTGCAAAACATTTATTGTTTGGGCTCTTATTTAACAATCTTACATGTCAGCTATCAAACGATGAATGTTTACAAACCACAATGTCAGATTATGTTTACGTTGGCATAAAGCAAGATTATTAATCGCCAGGCGTTCAGTCATTACCCCGATACACGCTCATTCAATAGTGTTAGATTAATTGTTATCCTTCAACCACAGGATAGGTGATAACATGCTGATCGTTCGTGGTCAGACCGCGGTGAGCCCCACCGATCACAAGATAGAGGGTCCCGTTCCTTTGAATGAATGGCGCATGAGCCCTGCTGCTCCACACATTCTCTATGGCACTGACTTAGATAGGCAAACACTGTACTGGGATACCCGCAGCAGTGCCGTAGAGATTGAATAGGGACCACGTGCGACCTGCCAACCATGCGCGACCTAGCACTCTAAGGCCAGGTTTTACATTGCTTTTTTGACTCTTCTTTTGGTAAACTCTTGTCTCTCAAATGCAACAACACAGTGTAAAACCTAGCCTTATTACGATCTCCTTAAGAAAAAAAAAAATATGCGGCCAAACAGGTTTATGGTGGGGTTGGCAAGAATAGTGGTTGGCCGAACTAAACTTGCTCTAGAACAAACACACACAGGAGTTACGATTAGTCATTTTTCTAGAATCCAGAAGTATTAAGGGCCCTTTTACATGGGCAGATACCTGCCCTTTAACGAGCGCTAATCAACGATAACATTTCGATCGGCACTCGTTTGCTACATTTACATGGTGCAATGATTATAGCTATACGGGGTTGAACAATCCCTTTACAGGATTGTTTGTACCTGTAGCTTGCAAATTGTTGGCAGCACACACACAGGAATAACAATTTTTATGGCATCATAAAAAATCCGAATGGGCGTTTACTCAGTCATCAGTTGCTTGTTTACATGGATCGATAATTGGCCCATGTAAAAGGACCTTTAGTTACAGAAGTCCTTTGTTGCCGCTATGGAGCTACAATCCGGTCAGCGGATCAGTTTTTAAGAATGAATTGTCCCGGCTGTCTCCTCACTCTCTGTAGGTCATTCTGATAGGCATTTCATAAAATTCAGTTTAAAACCAAACTATGGCCATCTTGGAGTGAAATGCTATGAAGAGATTGTGACTGCTTCGAGTCAGCAGGGTTTCCCCAGACTAGAGCCATGGGCAAATTCCTAGAGAGTCTAGAGATAGATTTGCGTCTGTTATGCATGACTACATTTCTTCCCTCACTGATATTGAGACGAGATTTGTGCGCTTTCATCTTGTTCCCATATATTTTCTCTAGGCACTCCAATTTCCTCCCGCACTACAAAAACATACAGATTATCTGCCGTCCTATTAAATTGGTACTTGCATGTGTGTTCATGCTAGAGGGAGTATAAGATGGGGAACTGCGAGTGTAAACTGTAGTATGGGTAGAAACAAAAACACAACTCTGTATATCGCTGTCTGTTTCACTTTACAAAGAATAAATAATTTTAAAAAAAAGTTAACTCCCTATCGATTATAATGCGAGGGAGCTGGATGCATGACACATACAGCTCTTACATGACCTTTTTCAGTTTATTGGTAAATTTTACAAGTCTCTAGTATCTGGACTAACCATTGTAGTATGACTTAGTGAGCACAAGTAAGCGCCGCATTCTATGACCTAACCACATACATTTAGTTGATTTATAGCAAGTAAAGCCCAAGCCCTTCAAGCATTATTGTTAAGAATCGAGAAAAAGTATACGTTACATAGCTAAAAGCCTGCAATGAAGACTTTGCACTTAATGAACCAAAAGTTCACAAACCGAAAAGGGTTATAAATTTTTACTACCCGGCCGATCATTGAGGATAAATGTCATGACCCAAGGAGTCTTTTGACGTTTTATTTTTAAAGAATGTGTGAAGATGCCCCCAACCCCATAACCCCTGCAGTGTAGACTTATAGGTCTGTCCATCAGCCATTTAACTGGCTTTCAAGAAGACCGTCTCATCCTGTCTCATGTGGAGGAGACTACGCATGAAAATTCATTGGTGAATTGGCGCCAGGAGTTTCTCCCAACTCCTATATAATACAAGCAGAGAACAAAAGAAAAGAAGAATCCCTAAGGATATTTGTCCCCATCGACAGGATCATAACTTTCTATATCTATCTTGACTGCAGACATACTATAAGAGAAGTCTTTAATAAGACTTGAGGGTCCTTCCTTTAGGTTTTGTCAAAGTCACAGATTTTTTCACACTCAAAGTCAAGCACAACTGAGCTGTTAGAGGTGAATACAGATTGTGAACACAATGGATATACATAAATTCATTGTGGATATATCCCTTTATTTAACTAGAAGCCACCATCTATTTCTAATCGATGAAGGAAAATCAAAGTTATTTTGGAGTTAATCGAGCTATACACATTAGGCTTCAATACCGTAGTAGACAATGCTATTGCTTCAGGGAAAACGATGGAACCCTTGCACAACAGAGACAAACGGAAACCATTGGCACCGGTTCCGTCACCATTGAAATCAATGGTGATGGAAACGAAAACCTATGGTTTCCATTTTTCTGTCAGGCCTCTGTTTTGATGGAAAGATCCGAAAAAAAAATGATGTTGAAGTACTTGAGATTACTTGAAGCCGCATAGTCTAAAAGGAAAATGCTAAATACACGCGTTTGTTCAAAGTACAAAATAAAATAGAATATAGCTAGTGCGGAAAATGTACGTATTAAATATATTGAACTATGTAAACTTTTTAAAGTCAATACACACAGTATAGAACCTTTTATCCCTTTGAACAGACTGTAAAGCAAAAAAGAAAAAGGATGCAAATTACTTGTCAAAGAAACAATTGATCGATTTATTTACAGATCTTATTTAATTTCTATAAGACACAAAGTGATGCCAAAGTGCATCAGTCTGTGATTACGTCTTTTTCTCAGGATTCGTACTTTAAAAAAAAAATATATATATATATATTTTTTTTTTTATATCATTTAGGTCAATGGTTTTGGAAAGCTTTTGCAAACGGATGTCATTGTGACCCTAACCTTGGGTGGATGTGGACACATATACATACACATATATATATATATATATATATATATATATTTATTTATTTTTCCTTATATTCAGCTTACACGTATAATGTTATGTTAAATTTTTTAGGATATATCAGTTTGATTGAACATATTATCATGACAGTGTATACAGTTCTCTATTAAGCTATCATCGTAGGAAGACAACACAGTAGGTCTCTCCTAAAGCTCTTAGACCGTTATGTATTTTAACGCTATGTAGGGGAACTGCAGCAAGAAAATAATACACATTGTGCCATAGCAGCTAAAACTAGAAAGCATTGGGAGTTCCTGACAAATGGACCAAGTCTTCCATTGCAACAGCGGTATCTTTTGCGCTTTTGTTCTGTGGTAACAATTCTTTCACTTATCAATCAGCAGTTTTACATACGATGAAACAGAGAAATGTTAATTAAAAGCCCTACTGATGAACAATGCATGGCCCAGACAAAAACAGGTCAGGCATTTTTATCCATATTTGTTAGATTTAAAAAAATTGATTCTCACTTTTTTTTTTTTATATAAACGGTTTGTCCTAAAGTCAAAAGAAGGAAACGGTGAATGTGCATTTGGAGGAGGGTAAGGAAGATCAAGATGCTGTTTGTTTAGCTAAACCTTTTCATTCTGTCTTTTCCATGGCAACCCAGCTATTACAGGCAGAAGCCATTACTCAAACTGACGTACAAGACTCCATCCAGTGACAATAAAATCAGTGTATATATAGGCAGAAGGCTTCACCACACCAAGACGCTAAAATAGAATTTTCCTTTATTAATTTTAGCAGCTCTAGAACGTAAGCATTCTTCGTGATATAGGATGCAGAAATAGCTAAGTACATGTACATTTACTAAATCCATCACAAGACATTCCCCCAAAGAACACGAAAACAAAATGTTTCTGTACTAAAAAATGAATAAGTTACTGGAAAAAAAAAAAAAAAAAGGACTCAGCCCCGTCACACCAAAAAAAGTGAAGGGAAAAGGTAGAATAAATTAAACCGCTTCGGGTGGTTTCACACGGGCATATTTTCTGCCCAGTAATAAGCGCCGTTCAGATGATAACATGTCGATCGGCGTTCGTTTGAGCCGTATTAATGGCGCAATGATCGGGAGTATGGAGAGGAATGCTGGTTAATAAAATTGTTTAGACCCCATACAGTTTGCATATTGCTAGCAGCACATCCCGTTTATACAGGGAGATGTGATACCGACAAACTATTCAATTTTTTATTAGTAGCATAAACGACGCAATTAGCCGATTAACGAGTGTTTTGTCGTATGCCAGCTGATCACTACGATGCTTATACAGGTCAATGATCGAGAATGAGCGTTCACACGAGTGCTTATTTAGCCGATCTGCCCATGTAAGTGTGCCTTTACACCAATAAGATTACTAAAACGGTCAGATACATTTCTCGTTTCACATATAAAATATTTTTTTGGTCTATATGGTCTATCAATTCTTCAGTTAAACAATGAAGGTTTCCATTTGATGACTTCAGAGATTTTTACTTCCGGAAAGTGAAAATCTGAATTCTAATGCGAAGACCAAACGTGGCAGGTTAAAGTATAAATTCCGATGCAGATTTGCCGTCGATCTGACCATTTGCATTGCAAAAAGTGCTAAATTCTGCATAGTTGTTTTTGTGCTACACGCGGTTGGGGGATTTTGAAAACCCAAACCCTATGCATTGTATTGTAAATTGTTGTGGATTTAAGGTACGGAAACGTGTGAATTCATTCTAATACAGGTGCATGGCTCTGTGCAGTTGCAGTACAGTTAGCAGAGATCTTGTAACATCCTATGCACCAGTTTGAGAAGCACACGATTAGGTCATATTTTTATCCTAAGAAATGGGGTACAAAGTAGCTCCAACAGAACATGATAAAAGGATCTCAGAGAACATGTTAAAATTGAAATACACTTGTTCAGGCAGGTTATTACTTTGTGTTGTTTTCTAATCCATTAGTGACCACCAATACGCCTTTTCATGGCGGTCACTATGGGGCCTTAGGCTAGGCTGCGGCCTTTTCACGGCAGCCTAGTCCAAGTCCTGCACGGTTGTCCCATGCAGGCTGGAGCAGGTGCTCGGCTGTCTGATGGCAGCCGGGCTCCTGCTCCAACGGTAGCGGTGGAAGTTTACTTAGATCGTGGCCGTTTATAAGTGCCCTATCTCCTATATAAGGAGATCGGTGCTATAATGTAGGTGACCGTAATGCTTTTTATTTAGAAAAACGATCTATTTTAAACCACTTTATGAGCGATTTTTAGCTTTACGCTAATGAGTTTCTTAATGCCCAAGTGGGATTGTTTTTCTTTAGACCAAGTGGGCGTTGTACAGAGGAGTGTATGACGCTGACCAATCAGCGTCATGCACTTCTCTCCTTTCATTTACACTGCACTAGCGATATAGTTATATCGCTATGTGCAGCCACGTAGACAAACACTAACATTACTGTAGTGTCCTGATAATGAATATATATATTACCTCCAGCCAGGACGTCATGTTTATTCAGAATCCTGACACTTCTGAATCTTTTCTGTGAGATTCCAGCAAGGCAAGCGTAATCTCGTTTGAAATGACAAGTTACATCGTAATCTCGCGAGAATACGTTTGCCTTGCTGTATATCACAGAGACGCTACAGACATGTCAGGATTCTGAATAAACATTGCGTCCAGGCTGGTAGCGATGTATATTGATTATCATGACACTACAGTAATGTAGGTGTTTGATATAACTATCGCCAGTGCAGTGTAAATAAATGGAGAGAAGTGCATGACGCTGATTGTCCGTTTTGCGCTAGTGCTTCCGTGTGCGGCGCATGATTTTCATGCACCCATTGACTTCAATGGGTGCGTGATGCGCAAAAAACGGGCAAGTATAGGACATGTCGTGAGTTTTACGCAACGGACAAACGCGGCGTGAAAATCACGGAATGTCTTAACGGCCCCATTGACTAACATAGGTCTGTGCGAGGCGCGTGATTTTTACGCACGTATCATGGACGTTAAATCACGTTCGTGTGATTAAGGCCTTAGAGAGAACAGTCAGACATCAAGAAGGGAGAGTAAATTTCAAGCCAAGTTACTTACGATCTGTTTAGCAGAATGACATAATAGTAGCATCTATTCCCTCCCATATGCCACCAGATTAGAGATTTCCCTAGTTCTCCAAGTGATAATTAAAGATGCTCTAATTAAGTATGTATTAATTAGAGAACGCAAACAAGTCTGACCTGTTACTTATTTCATTGTGTAAAGTAGACCATATGCCTTCTACACTAGTTTCTGACCACATTAACTCCTTAACGCCGAAGGACGGATATATCCGTCCTCAGCAGCTGCTAGTTCGCGCAGGAGGACGGATATATCCGTCCTGTGATGGCGCGGGTACTGAGACTGTACCCACGCGATCAGCAGCAGGAGCACGGCTGTTATACACAGCCTGGCTCCTGCTGCAACTGCCGGAATCGAAGCGCGCTCCGATTCCGGCAGTTTAACCCATTAAATGCCGCTGTCAATAGTGACAACGGCATCTAATGTGTTTGACAGAGGGAGGGAGCTCCCTCTGTCACCCCATCGGCGCCCCCGCAAACAAATCGCGGGTCGCCGTCTGGTTTCCATGACAGCCGGGGGTCTAAAAAAGACCCCCAGGTCTGTCTTCCGCAACTGCCTGTTAGGTCATGCCTCTGGCATCGCCTAACAGGTTGCCTGTCAGTTTTACACTGACAGGCAATAATGCTTTGGTATACTAAGTATACCAAAGCATTATATATGCGATCGACACATCGCATAGTGAAGTCCCCTGGTGGGACTTAAAAAAAAAATACTGTCAATCAGTTAAATAAAGTTTGTGGAAAAAAAATAATAATAATTACAGTCAAAATAAAAACTTTTATTCAGTAAAAGTGTCAAAACAAAATCACACATACACATATATGGTATCCCCGCGATCGTAACAACTTGACCAATAAAATGAACACATTAATTAAACCGCCGGATGAACGGCGTCCAAAAAAAACGCAAAAAACAACGGCAAAATTCTCTTTTCTCCCATTCCCCCCATAAAAAATAAAATAAAAAGTTAATCTATAAGTCCTATGTACCCCAAAATAGTACTAATGAAAACTAGACATTGGCCCGCAAAAATCAAGCCCGGATACGGCCACATCGACGGAAAAATAAAAAAATTACGGCTCTTGGAACGTGGCGATGCAAAAACAAGTAATTTTTTTCTAAAAGGGTTTTTATTGTGCAAACATAGGAAAACATATAAAACATTTACATATTTGGTATCCCCGTAATCGTGCCGACCCATAGAATAAAGTGAACATGTTATTTACGCTGCATAGTAAACGGCATAAATTTATAACGTGAAAATGAATGCTGGAATAACTGCTTATTTTCAATTCTCTCCTAAAATAAAGTTAATAAAAGTTAATCAATATATTGTAAGCATCTAAAAATGGTACAATTACAAAATACAACTCGTCCCCGAAAAAAACAAGCCCTTATACGGCTATATAGACGGAATACAAAAACAGTTACGACTCTAGGAATGCGACCGTGAAAAAACAAAAAATAATTCTTTGTCATTAACGTGCAAAATGGCCCGGTCATTAAGGGGTTAAGAAAGTGAGCGGGGCAAGATGGAGGAAATTAGAAATATTAAAATTACTTAAGATTCCCTTAAAATACTCAAAAGTTGTAATCACACATGGATTTAAAGCATCTTTTAAACAAATTAAAAATTATATTGAAAAATATCTATTTTTTTATCTGGTTTTAGTTTCTGATCCATTTTAATGCAACCAAGGCAGAAATGTGTCAAATATAATTTTGATTAAGATTGTATCAAAGGATTACGATAAAGGTGTACGACATTAAAGGGGTTTTCCAGTCACTAAAAATTGACGGCCTATCCTCAGGTAGGCTATCAATAGCTTATGGGTTGGGGTCCAACTCCCAGGACCCCAGCCGATCAGCTGTTTTGAAGGAGGTGTAGCGCTCGTTCATACGAGCGCTGCTTCCCCTTCACTTCTACTTGCTCACTGAACAGTCGACACAGATGTAGCGGTGATACACATGTATCGCAGCCCTCTTCTCCCATTCACTTGAATAGAAGAAGGCTGCAACAGTGCCTTACATGTGTGTCAACGATTCAGTGAGCAAGTAGAAATAAATGGATAGCAGCGCTCGTAACGAAACGGCTGATCGGCGGGGGTCCCGGTAGTCGGACCCAACCCATCAGCTATTTATGGTCTACCTGAGGATAGGCTGTCAATTTTTAGGGACTGGTAAACCCCTTTAAAATGCATGTTACCATTGGTATAGGACAAGCAAACTAGGGTACTAAAAATATTAATGGGACACCAATGAAAAAAAAAAAAAAAAAAAAAAGTTGTGAGGTCCATTCCAATCAAACGGAAAATAATTTGCTATTAACGCATTTCTGGTGAGAATCTCAAAGTTAAACGAGATTTGAAGAAAAAGAATAAGGCATAAACATTCATATTGGAATATCTTTTTTTTGTGCAACATCAACCACATACATGGTGACATGATCAGCCTCCATCTGAACACTTGCCTCTATGGATGGTCAAAAATGGATTGTGAAGTATGACATTGATCCAGGTTTATTTCCATTGGCCTTTGTACTTCCACATTTGGACTAACCGGAATAACTAGGTTTCCCATCTCAACATCTGCTGGATTAGAGGAATTTAAGGTTCTGAAAAGCAGCTCAGAAGTCGGACTTCCTTCACCTGAACGCTTTACCTCACACTCAGCCAAACAAAGACCTCAAGTTGTGCTATTGTTCACATCTGTGTCATGGTTCCTGTTTAGAACGGAAACCACAACGTGGTGCTGGATAGGTCATATGGTGGACACCACCGGCGGCCTATGGACCCCAGACTTCTAGTAGGGTCCAATTGTGGTATTATGCGTTTTAATGGGACATTATTCCAGTCAAATCTGACAGATTCTGCGATGGAGCCTTCAACGCAGATGTGAAGAAAACAAAAAGGTCTTCACTCATATAGTTAACCGAAAATAAAACAGCAAATTCCAAATATCTCATGGTCTATAAACAGACTTGATAAAATTATGACTTAAAATATAGCTATCAGGGCTGGACAGATCTCAAGAGACCGGTGTCCACAAGGTCACATCTAAAAAATTGCTGCTGGTCTCAATCTTTTTCTATGGAGGTCAATGGGTACTAAAAAAAAAAAAATATATCAAATTGGCTCCTGGGGGCTACAGTAATTTTTTCCCTCCTGAATACGCTTTATTAAGCTGACAATTCTTCACGGATGTTTAATGCAATGTGTGCATAGATTTTAAAAAAAATTATATGAGCGAAAAGAAAAAAACGGTACATGTTTATTACAAACCTGAAATTCAAATATATTTTTTTCCTTTGTAGAATGCAGATTTCCAAAAGAACATTGGTAGGTTTAAAAGGACAGGACACGTCAAGAGGTTCTCACCCTGCCCCCAACAGATATTCAGCTGCCACTCCAGATTCAAGCTGGTAATTACACTACTGAACTCTTGTCTCCATTAAGGCGGCAAACAGACCATGGCTAATTCATAAAATCAACAAAAACACTTGTTAGAGGATGCGCTATTATTTAGCAATTTGGCGCAGAGGTAGCGACTCCCTCCCAACAGTAAAAGAGTTAATTGACTTCTCTCGCTTTCCATGTGAGACGACCATAGCGACCCTACAAACTTTACTCAGTGACCGGGAATATTATAATGGCAATTGTTATAGGTACGTCAATATGTGTAAGTGATACATTTTGCCTATGTGGACTTCTACAACATTCATTATTTCCTTTAGAGCATGTTCCATACTGGCAAAAATGGATATATAGAGAGCAATGCGTTTATACTAGTAAATATGATCTTAATGTATTAAAGACACAGTGGTTTGCTACCTGAAGGCTTTATGAGTACCACAGTGTGATGTCCACTGGGTTTGCAGTTTGCTGGTCACCAAGCCATAGTTACTGGAAATCTGTGCTGGGACAGATGCCTCAGTCAGGCCAAGTATGTGCCGCTTGGCAGTAACGGGAGTATATATTACAGAGCAGTGACCTCCTGTGACATCTACAGTTCAAATAACACACGATTCAGAAATAGGAATTCTATCCCTGGAAAGGCAGCCCCGCAGGTCACACACACCCCCATCTGTCCTATTTAATATTACTGGAAGAGGATTCATTCCCGGCAAAAAGCACAATTAAAAAAAAAAAATCATACGATAACACTTTATAGGCACAATCCATTATAGTCGATTATTTTCCTATTAAACGCTTAAAAAAACGAAACATTAAAACATCCATTATCTGTGCATGGGTGTAATAGCGAATGACACGATAATACACAATCCCTATTTAAGAGACCGTCAACGTTACTATAAATATATTATACCAGCTTTGTGTATATACAAAATGTGCATTGGAAAAAACAATACAATATCCAATTACAGAGGCTGGGCTTGTATGTAACAAAACAACCAAAAGTCGTACTGAGAATTAGATCCACAAGATCTCATCATATAATCTAAATAAATTAGGAGATGACGTATACAGGATTGTGCTCAGCACTGGGTTATGGGAGCGCTGGTAGAGTGTGATAACTATATAAATATATTTTGATCATGATTGCGTCAAATATGAGACTGAAGGTCGATATCACCAGTCTATTCCTCATAACAAAAATGGTAAACAAAATGTGTTCCCAAATGGTATGAGGCATCAATCGTTCCTCGTAACAAACTGGTAAATATTAAGCTATATTCTCCATAACAAGGAATCATACCATTAGCCAAGAAACAAAAAACAATTCTTCAGACAATCCCAGCATCAATTTACCTTTTAAAGAAACAGATTATTCTTCAATACAGAACGGATAATCCATACGAAATGGAGTAACATAGCCCAAACTTACTAAATTAAATCAAACACATTTTACTCACTTTCACATACATTACTTATTGTAGTAATCCCAATTTGCCATTGTAATTCTGACTTTTTCAGCCTTCGGGGGGAGAGAGATTATTTCTTATAGGCTGAACAAGTCAAAATTAGGTCGTGTTCACATCACCGTTGCCCTGCCGTTGAGGGGTTCAGTCAGGTTAACCCCTCAAGAGAAAGGCAAACCTAAGCTTCTGTTTGCATCACCATGGATATCAATGGTGATGGAAACGTTACTAGAGGTTTCCGTTGTGACAGGGTTCGGTCGTTTTTGACGGAATCAATAGAGCAGTCGACTTAGGTTTCCCTTTCCGTTCAGGGATTAACCCGACTGAAACCTCCGACGGAACCCATCAACGGAAGGGCAATGCTGATGTGAACAGGCCCTAACATAACCAAATTGGGATTACTACAATGAGCACAAAACAATGCATTTATTGGATTGGTGGCTGGGTAGGATGGGAACAAGGCAGTAAAGTTTACTAGCAGGGACACTAAATAGTAGGCTGAAGATAATCTTGTAAGGTCATAGGTGTTAGGGTGGGGATAGTTTCTAGCAAGCACACGAGAGGGGGGGAAAAAACCCATTGATTAGCCCCATTGTGATAACAGCCACAATTATTGGTTCATCTTCAGATCACATTTTACTGAATATTTAGAAATTATTGGTTTGATTTTGAGATGGCTAACACTTGAAAAGGTATTTTGTGCCCAACTGTAATGCAAGAGGAGATACATTTTTAGATATTACAGCAGATATTAAAATGTTTAGTGCTTTCCTACATACCGATAGAGATTTTACGCAGTCAGATTTTTGCCTGGTAACTGTCGATTAGCGCTGGTTTGATCCATTTAAATGGAGCAAAGATCGGAATGTAGGGGGGGGGGGGGGACTATGATAATTTGTCCCATACATTTTGCATCTGGCCAGCAGGCCATCCCGTTTGCACAGGCAGATGTGCTCCAGAAAAGCGTTTGTTTATTGGCTGATCGCTGCCCTGTTAGCGCAGAGCACTGATCGGGAACGAGCGTCCGTACAAGTGCTCATTCTCTAGATCATAGACTCATGTAAAAAAAAAAAGGAAAACAATCAAATTAAATGAAATAAAAATGAATATTAATTGTAGCACGTCAAAATATTTTAGTCGTTATTTTGTATATTTTGTGCAACTTACAATAGCATAAGGGGGTCCATGCCGGTACCAACCTGACTAGCCATCATTTATTGCTTGCTCCACTTCAAGTTCTCTGCTAAATCTTTGCAAAGGGAGGATTACACGGTGGGAGACCTCAATAAACACTGGCAATGCTGTACTAGAACAGAAAGCTCAGAATCCCTCTCTTTGCAATGAGCGGAGGGGATAGATTTGCATAAAGAGGGCATGATATCAACGGTTTGTCCTGTAATTAGACTAACGGCGAGAGACGCAGCCAGCAGACAGGACAAGTCCTAGGAGACTTCAATGTCCTAGAGGCTCACAAATGTATGAAAGGTTCCTGAGCCCTTCATAAGCTGCACATGAGTTCTTTTAATTAGTAAGCGGCATCCTTCACAGATATGGCGCACAACGCTTGGGAAGGATTGCATAGAAACGCGGCAGATGATCCATGTCGACAAGGCTGCCATCTTCTCACCTGCTGTCAAACATCAGAACCTGTTAAACGATCATCCCTTTACAGTGGCCACTCAGCAATGTTGCTATGGTATTTCATAACGTTAGCAAAACAAAATTATCCACACTCAATTTCACGCAAAGGTCACAAGAATTATTTACATTAAAAAAGGTATTCGAAAAGCTTGAATGGACTATTTTAAACAGCTAGGCCCTGTTCAGAGTTTTTTTTTTTGCCGCGGAAAACGCGGCCAAAAACGTCAGAATTTGACTCCCATTGATTTCAATGGGAAGTGGAGGCGTTTTTCCCCGCGAGCAAAAAAAACAAAAAACGCTCGTGGGAAGAAGACGCGACATGCCCCATCTTGAGGCGTTTTCCGCCTCAAAAACCCATTGAAATAAATGGGAAACGGAAAAACGAGTTTTGACACTTTTTTGCTGCGACTTTTCCCTTCGTCTGTAGAATTAAAGAAAACCGCCTTAAACGCGGAAAGAACCACGTGTGGTGCAAAGCCGCTTAATAAACCTGGAGCTGATTTTTCCAGGCAGAAATTTCTGCCTGCAAAAAACTCAGTGTGAACATACCCTTACATTTGAAAATCATTTACAAAAACATTTTATTTAGCAAAAATCTACATTTGTTTGCTTAAAGTGTAGCTAAACGTTTGACAAACTTCTGACACGTCATAGTGACATGTCAGAAGTTGTGATTGGTGGGGGTCCGAGCACTGAGACCCCCATCAATCGCTAGAAAGCATCTAAAGCGCTCGTGTGAGAGATCAGCCGCTTCGTGTCTGTTCGGAATTTTCCGGATATAAATGTATCTGTATACGGACTCAATAGAAAGTCTATGAGCCCGTACTCCGATACATCGGCTTTCTGGAAAAAGCCGAACAGACACGAAGCAGCTGAGTGCTCACACGAGCGCTTTAGATGCTTCTTTCTAGCGATTGGTGGGGGTCTCAGTGCCCAGACCCCCCCCACCAATAAAAACTTCTGACATGTCGCTATGACGTGTCAGAAGTTTGTCAAACGTTTAGCTACACTTTAAAACTCTAATCATTAAGGCCTTATTCACACGACCGATAAAAACGGCCATTTTGGACAGTTTTTCCCGGCCGTTTTGATTCCGTTCCGGGCCGTGTTGCCATTTTTAACGGCCGATTTTGACCCGTTTTTTTCCCTGTCCGTTTGAAAATCGGATTAATTTCATTTGTACATTTGACACACACTTCCCCTTGTAGGTAGGGGCACACAGCCCCCCCCCCCCCCCGTAGGTAGCGGCACACAGCCCCGCCCCCCCCGTAGGTAGCGGCACACAGCCCCGCCCCCTGTAGGTAGCGGCACACAGCCCCGCCCCCTGTAGGTAGCGGCACACAGCCCCGCCCCCTGTAGGTAGCGGCACACAGCACCCCCCCCACCCGTAGGTAGCGGCACACAGCACCCCCTCCGTAGGTAGCGGCACACAGCACCCCCCCCCCCCTGTAGGTAGCGGCACACAAAACTTTCACTTCCCAGATAACCCCTTTAAGGCCCTATTAGATGGAAGGATTATCGTACAAATTGTTGTATAATCGTTTGAATGGAAGAGATAATTGCCATGTGTGATAGCGTACAACGATAGAACGACAAATTGTTGGGTTTCCATGGATCAGCCACATCTACCCGAGCGAAAGATTATGGTTGGTCGCAGCCACGTCCCCTCATCTAAATCATAAATCTTCCAGTCATTAGCAGCTCAGAGATCGTGTGAGAGACCGAACAGCGATCGCAGTAACGACTGAACAGCGAAAATCTTTAGCAATCATTGTCACGTGTAGTAGACCGTCACTCAAACACAAACTACTCGCTAAACCATCACTTTCATGAAATAAAATCTGCCCGCCTAATAGAACCCTTAGGCGGGATTCACACGACCGGGTCGTTCCCGAGCCCGAATGTCGGCCGGTAAAATCGGCCATTTTGCCCGGCCAGTTTGCATTAAGTTTTGCATCCGTGCCGGGCCGGGCAGATCCGGACAGTGACATCAGCGGCAACTCCTAAAGGGGAATCCCCATGTGTTCGGGGATTCCGCTTCAGGAGTTTCCCCTGATGTCACTGCCCAGATATGGACAGAGACATCAAGCGCTCTGTCCAGGAGCGGAATCCCCGAAAACACAGTGATTCCGCTCCTTCAAGGAGCTAAAGTGCGGCTAGCACATAGCAGAGCGGGGAGATACCTCCCCGCTCTGCTATAGTGGCGTCGCTACAGTAGTAGCAGCAGCAGCAGCTGCAAGCGGCGCCATCAAAGGTGTGGCCGGGCCAGGGTGCTTTTCAAGCAGGGGAAGGGAGCCAGCGCAGCGCTCCCTTCCACCTGCTGTACACCCCGGCCCTGCCACACAGTGTACAGCGATGCCATTCGTCAGAATGGCATCAACTCCTCCTCCTCACATAGAGCGCAAGCTCAGGAAAACCCGGCCATCACTCGGGACACATCCCGGTGATGGCCGTGTATTACCCGGCCCCATAGACTCTATGGGAGCCAGGCGGCCGGGTACCCGGGCGAAGATAGAGCATGTCCTATTTTCTGACGGCCGGTTTTCCCGGCCGTCAAAAAATCGGTCGTGTGAATAGCCCCATTAGGGGTCTATTATTCCTAATGCAGCCGGGAAACCCTGCCGTGTGAATGAGGCCTTATATGTTCACAGGCACCATTATTATTTGTATGGTAAAAAGCCACACCACACTGCGTTTACGGTGCTTTTACAAGGGTCTACGACGGTGCAATCCAAATCGCGCTTATGCCACGAGTACAGCAAAATCGCGGGAACCGCGATTACTAAAGAGAAAGCTGATATTTGCCGTGATTTTGTGGCAATAAATCGCAATATACGACTGCTCCATGTGAATAGACCCCTTAGGCATCTACATTAACAATAATTTTACAGCATTTAAAGTACACAAAATATAAAAAAGGTAAAGATAGTTTTGTTACCTAGATGTACATGGTCAACGTCTAAAACATACATAAACACCCCTATAACCATATTCTCAATTCAGATTCTGCATCAACCCCTCTGCTACCTGCACACAGATAAATTCCTATACATTTGTAACGCATGCACAATTACAATGTCTGAATTTCTTTGGCTACATTTACTAGACACATCAGATGCAGACTATTTATGAACATCTGTCTATTTTATGGTGGGATGTGGTTTCCTTACGTCACTGTACTAAACAAATAACCTTCAGTTGGAGGAAGGGGGGTAAAGACATATTAGTAAGATGACTGGTAGAAGGGAAAAGGACTAGCGAAGAGAGATGGAGAGAGGAAGAGGGGGAAGGGAAGAGCAGTAGTGATGAATAATTCACAGCAGGAATCTGCTCCATGTCTGCGTCCATGCTTGTGGAAGTGATATTTATTAAGTCCCCATGGATGTTTCTGGAGAAGTTAAAGATGGGAGTGGGGAAAGGACAGGCAGTGGAAAAAAGCAGAAGTGTTACAAGACTGATGTGCGTTGTGGATCTACATAGAAAACAGCAACAAGCTTCAGCAGACTGCGCAACATCTTCAGGAAAGCACAATGAGAATTATTATGCAAATCAGAGCACAATGTCAGGATTCTAGAAGTATACGTGTTCATGCGTGTGAAATTCCCGGGTTTAAATCAATAGAATTAATTTACTGTATGTTCCCTTATAGTCTCTGCTTGAAGCAATAAACAATGAATACAATAGATCCATAAATGTAGTCACTGGAAAATAAAACTTTATGCATAAACCTACAAGATACAAAAAATGATTTTGTTAACAACCACAAGTGCTAAATCCTGAATAAAAAAAACAAGTGAATCCTTTGAGATATGTCGGCGTGTAACCATAACAATAAAGAGGACTGCGGCATCTGTAGCTCCCATAAACCACTAGTATTTTTTTTAAATGCAAGGCTTGAAGAAGGCCCTGTGAGGCTGGAACGTTGCCTTTATACTGTACCGACCGATAAAGTGCCATTTTATACTGTAGGTTAGTGCACTGGAATCTTCGTACGCTAACAAAAACGCAGGCACAGACCCAGGATGGGAAAGCGGTGACAATCGGCAGAGATTAAGAAGATTTCTATGTGATCGCTTATTCGGAAATACAGCAGCACTGCCGTTCTTTGGTGACACGCATATCCCTGTCATTTTATACAGGAGGTTTTTTTTTAGCCCACATAAAAAATGTAAAATAAAAACTGCAGCATGCTCCATTGGAAGTTATATATTGGGCATTATTCCTCTCTAGAATCAGCATTTCAGTGCTTCTAGTGAGGAATATGTCACGATACATGGCACCCAATATGTAAACTTAACGGATATGTGATCAGTATTTCAGGCGTTAACTACTGAAAAAATTAAATACAGCTGCTACACAGTTTTATGTGTCCGGTGCATAAATTACAGCTTTCCGCAACGTATGCGCCAAACATAGGATTCAAGTGTGATGTGAGCAAAACCTAAACAGGGTTTACAGGGGCTTTGTTTTTTTGCCGATTTGACAGTTGGATTTTGCGCAGTATATCTCATTAAGAAATAAAGTCATTTAAAGGTTTAATATATCAGATAAACGACAGGAAAAAAATACATAGAAACATATGAACAGGTTTTATTGGTAAATTTAAAAAAAAAAGGGAAACACATGGAGAGACCACGTTGAGGTACATAATCTATTCTAGAGGAAAACCGTAAAAGCTTAGGTCATAAAAAGCTCATCAAAAGATCAGATTTATAAGAGCAAACACAAGGAATGGTAAAGGTTAGATGAAGCTCCAGCTGCAACCCCATAACTATTACACCATATCCCCTATGACCTTCTGAGCATTGCAAACCACAGCACTTCATTTTCTGAGCTATGTCAACTAAAACGGAAAGAGGTCATAGCCCTACTAAAGAGTAATGAAACCCAATGTAGAACGATTTCAGGAGCAGTTCATTAAGAGCAACCAATTCTTCCCAACCGGACATGGCTCCAATAAGAAGCCCATCATTTACATGGATTAGGGAGGAACGATTTCATTTATAGGAGGGCAACAACGCAGTGTATTCAGTATACAGCACCTTATCGCCGCACAATGACATTTTAAAGGAATACTTAAGCACAATGGGAACACAAAGCTTATTGCTAAAGAAAAAGTCTTTGTATCTCAATAACTAATTGAAGAGTCAGCCAGTCTGAAGCCTAAATGGAAATGCTAAAGAAAGAGACACTTGAGCACATGCTGTGAGATCCTCCTGTGAAGCAAATAGACATCTTTATTTTACACTGTACTTCCTATGCCAGATACATTAAATCAAGCCATCAACTGTCCTGACTATAAACAGAGCACGCACCGCTTCCAGCCGTCATGAGTAGAGGGTGCTCGCACAAACGGGACCAAAACCATTCAAAATGGATTCGTACAGGTCTCTGTCTGTGCACCCATAAATTTTTTGATGGAAAGAGGGGGTGATCAATTCTAACACTTGCCAATTCTGTTTACACGCTAACTTTAAGTAGAGAATATTTTCTACAGCTATATCTTAAAATAGTGTTAAAGGGAAGGTGTCACGAAATTTATTTTTTTTATATGTTATTGCTTTCAGTAGGTCATTAAAATAAATTTGTGTTGTACTTTTTTCTCTCTTTACTTCTCTATGGGGGCTGCCATTTTTTTTCATCTCTGTATGTGTCGATTAACGACACATACAGAGATGGAATACGGCACATACATCCCCATAGAGAATGCGAACGGGAGCCATTCCATTCACCATAGAGTATGCCGTCTGTGTGGGAACGGTCCAAAAGGAAGGAATTCGGCAGAGCAACATCCGGCGCCAGTTTCATGTGGACCGGAAGCCGCGGCCGAACAGTAAGACGACTACTTACGGTCGCGGCTTACGGCCATATGTTCAGACTAGGAGCGGAGGCAGCAGCTGCGACGGCAGGAGCAGGTAAGTTATGTTTGTGCATGTGATGTGTGTGTATGTTCGTGTTAGGCCTCATGCACACGACCGTAAAAACTCCCGTTATTACGGGTCGTAATCACGACCCGTAATAACGGGCTCATAGACTTCTATTGGCGACGGGTGCCTTCCCGTTTTCTCACGGGAAGGTGCCCGTTCCGTTAAAAAAGATAGAACATGTCCTATTTCTGGCCGTAATAACGGCACGGACAGTCCATAGAAGTCTATGGAGCTCTCGTAATAACGGGTGGCTACATGTGTGCACCCGTCATTACGGCAGCGTTGCTAAGCGACGTCAGTAAATAGTCACTGTCCAGGGAGCTGAAAGAGTTAACTGATCGGCAGTAACTCTTTCAGCACCCTGGACAGTGACTACCGATCAGTATAAACCTGTAAAAAATAAAAATAAAAGACGTTCATACTTACCGACAACTTCCTGCTTCCTCCAGTCCGGTCTCCCGCCCGTTGCCTTGGTGACGCGTCCCTCTCGACATCCGGGCCGACGTCCTGGATGACGTTTCAGGCCATGTGACCGCTGCAGCCAATCACAGGTCAATCACAGGCTGCAGCGGTCACATGGACTGCCGCGTCATCCAGGGATGTCGGGCTGGATGTGAAGAGAGGGACGCGTCACCAAGACAACGGCCGGGTAAGTATGAATTTCTTTAACTTTTATTACAGAAAAGGCTGTCCCTTCTCTCTATCCTGCACTGATAGAGAGAAGGGGCTGCCGATTAGTGCAGTGCTATTTTGCTGCCAAAAACGTGCTCGTAAATACGGGTGGAATACGTGTGACACCGGACCCGTATTTACGCCAGTATTTACGGGTGTGAAAAAATACGGTCGTGTGCATGAGGCCTTATACTGTGTGATTACCGCTATCTAATCCTCCTACACTGTGCATTTGCTCAAAAAATGGCAGCACACAGTGTAGGAGGTTTGAACATTCAACCCCCTCCTTTCTCCTGGCTCTAGCCAGGAGAAAGGAGGGGGGATTGTTTGAGGACACTAGAGCGAGTGTGTCTTCTCCAATTTTGCAGCATAAAGCAATGAGGTTGCTTTACCACATGCCAATGCTACAATTTTGGGAATTGCTCCCTCTAGTCACCAGCTTGTGGACATTTTATAAATTAGAATCTAATTTATAATATTTCCTGTCTTGTGAAAAAATGTAAAAAATTAGAACAATGTGTAATCATTTATATACTAACTGTTTAACTAAAAAAAAAAATTCTAGCGACACATTCCCTTTAAATGTAGACCACATATAAAGTTGTTCTAGGAGGCCCCGAATAATGGCCGCAAGGCTAATGAGCATAGTAGGACAGGTTTATAGAAACGGAAAACTTCAAAGGTTACCATTTAAAAGAGACTGTCACCACATTATAAGTGCCCTATCTCCTACATAAGGAGATGGGCACTATAATGTCTATCCTGCGGAACATTTTCTGCAAAGAAATCTGAGCACACTGGATTTTCAAATCCACATCATGTTAGGATGTTCACCCATGAATTTCACCCTTTTTCATTGTAGAAGAGGTGAAATCTACTGTAAGTCCGCTGTGTAGGGTACCCTTAAAGAGGCTCTGTCACCACATTATAAGTGCCCTATCTCCTATATAAGGAGATGGGCACTATAATGTAGGTGACAGCATTGCTTTTTATTTAGAAAAACTATTTTTACCACTTTGAGCGATTTTTAGCTTTAAGCTAATTACTTAATGCCCAAGTGGGCGTGTTTTTACTTTAGACCAAGTGGGCGTTGTACAGAGGAGTGTATGACGCTGACCAATCAGCCTCTTTAAAATAGTTTTTTCTTCTCCCACAATTTCATGCACTACAGCCAAGGTTCTTACTCCGGCGGGTACACATGTCCCTAGGGAGTACTTGCACTGTCCTCATGCTGTACATTTTAAACGCCGCACAGTGTATGATCATAGCCTTGGGTGTACTTGGATGTAATTTGTTGGAGATGGGGATTTTTGGCCTAGAAACATGCACACTCCAGTGTGTGACCTTTATCTTTGTCTATCGGGAGCTCACCGAAACATGAAACAAAACAGGCCAAGGACTCAGAGTAGGAGGAGCGTCCCTCTGCATAACAATGAAAATGTATATGCTATTAGGCCATGTGAAAAGCTAGGCAACTGCAATGATCACCCTTTGTGGTTGTCATCTTCGGAAATCCAACAAAAATGTAAAATTATTAGATAGCATATTAAAAGGGGTTTTCCAATACTTTTTTTTTTAATCACTGCAACGCTTCAATCTATTAATGCCCCCTGAATATCGTGCTCTACATTTTTATGTTTTAATTTACCATTATTCTCTTTTATTGCGAGGTTTCTTACCTCTGTGTGTTCGTTATCTTGCTCTTCCGGTCATACAGTTCCTGGCATGCACCGCTTGTGTCCCAGCATGCAATGCGCCAGCAGCAGGGACACATCACGCCTACTACACCCAGCTTAAACAATCGCCGGTGCCATTTTACTGCTCTCATTGGATCAGTGAAAGCCAACGATAAACCTGCGACATATCTTTGCTGTACCAAACACTTTTACATAACGGCAAAAAATTTTTTTTAAAAAATACTGCATTTGACCCCAGAACCGGAGTCCCCCAATAAGCACACGTTTCCCTAAACTGAATATATCCATGTCATCCTCTGCTGTGCACAATGGAGGAAAACAAAGCTTCTTCTAATAACTATTATTCCATTTAAACGGCAAAATGGACAGAAAGAAGAAGTCGCCAGCAGCCAACAATGGTGTTCTTTATAGAAACCTAGCAAGAGGAATTCTGTTCATTCAACTACCCCATGACATATCCTCCAAAGGTTTACTCTAATTAAAAGAAGACCAATTCACCCTACAGACATTTTCTTGTCGATTCGTGCATCTTGCCAAGCGTGGAGGAGGTATGGTCGGCAGCCAAAGAACAGTCTCCTCCCAACCCTTTATTCATTAGATTAATATCAATTCATGGAATACAAGGTCCCCAAACACGTCTCCTTACACAGCCACTAATAAAAATGTGTGAGAATTTATTTAACGTTGGAAGCCAAAGACAATTGACCAAGAAATAGAGAAAAAAAATTATATATTATAGGCGCGCGCGCACACACACACACACACACACTAAACTTCTATATACACGGACTATATCCATGCATAAATAAATATCTGGGTTGAATTACTTTTATGCCAACACAAAGGTTACTTCATTGGCTTCTAGAACATATAACACGGATTTAAGTCTGTTGGCTGCTAAGCTCCCAATATTGGCACATGAATCTCAAAAAAATGTCCTGCTGGTAAAAGTAATTAGTTGATCTCTGGTGGGACCTGAGGATTAGGAAACCTATCAGAAATCAGTCATCAAGCCTAAAGACATTGAGTCTCCTGACATAACCAGAAGGGGGTTCAGGGTGAACATCAAAATCATTCCACTAATTGTAAAATGAATGGGAGATTATAATTCACAGAATAATCTTAAAAGATGACCTGTCAGTTCATAGGGAATACAAAGATTAACTAAAAAGCTAACAATTCTGAAGCATCTTTTTGTACCATTCCGGTTATTTATCCTGGAAATGAATCTATCAAAACAGGAATAAATTGACAACTGGGCACATGATCATTCCCTACTTTTAAAAGGATGAATAAAAGAAGAAAATATGCACCAGAACTATTAATGGAGTACGCAGGTATTTACTAAAACAGACAGAAGAGCGGATAAGTCCAACAATATGGACAATGTACTATTCCCATCATTTCCTTTTTCACTGTAAAGGCTTGTTCATACAACGGAATTGCTTCAAAAAATTTCTGCAGCAGTTCCATGGAAAGTCAAAGGCTTTCCGCTGCGGCAAAGACTTACCACTTCCTGCGGTTTTTACGGCAGATATTGGTGTGTAAATTGCTGCATTTTTCCCCAACGTTAGGAGATGGAGACATCTCTAAAAAAAACGCAGCAATTCTGCACACTTTCCGTACCAGGAATGGACATGCTGCAGTCTGAAAAATACGCACAGCAGGTAAATTTCGGCTCGGAAATTTTACGCAGCATGTGGATGAGATTTGATCAATCTCATCCACTACGCTGCTACCGTATTCTGCTGCATTCTTTCCAGCCGGAAAAACGTGGCAATTCCACAGCATGTGGACGAGCCTTTAAAATACAGATGCTTTACCATGATGAAAAAAGGTATACTGCTTTTCATTGAATGGGAACCTTAACCCCTTCAGGACCCAGCTATTTATTTTATTTTAGTTTGTTTTTTTCCTCCCCTTCTTCCAAAAGCCATAACTTTATTTTTCCATCAATGCAGCCATATGAAGGCTTGCTTTTTGCAGGACGAGTTGTCGTTTTTAACGGTTTCATTTGTTGGACCATATAATGTATTGGGAAACTGTGGAAAAATTATTTGTGGGGTGGAATAGGAAAAAACAGCTATTCCTCGATCTTTTGAGGGTTTTCGTTTTATGATTTTTACCATAAAAATGGCACGCGAACGTTATTCCACCAATCAATAAGATTACGGCCATACCAAATTTATATATTTTTATTTTACTACTTTTACGAGGAATATACTAATTGTTAAAAATCCAATTTGTGTTTTGTCACCACATTCTGAGAGCCATAACTTTTTTATATTTTTCCATCGAATGAACGGTATCAGGGCTTATTTTTTGCAGGGCTAGCTGTAGATTCAATTTGTACCATTTTGGGCTATAATGAGACTTTTTATTTAAAAAAAAAAAATTGTGCAACATAAGGAGACCGAAAAACAGCGATTCTGGCGGTTTATTTTTTTTTTTATGGCATTCACCGTGCGCATTAGATAAGGCTATAGTGTAATAGTTTGAACTTTACAGATGCAGCGATTCCAGTTTTGTAGTTTCTTTTGGACATTACTTCAGAAAAGCGTGTTTTTTTTTAGCTTTTAATTTTTTTTACTTTTTTTTTACAGTGCTAAAACCGTTAAACTTTTTTTTTTCCACATTCATTTAGTCCCCCTAGTGGACTTGAACAAGAGCATCCTAATGTATTGCAGTATATTGTCATTTTAACAGGCTCATGTTAAGACGTGCCAGAGACCCTGCTTAACAGGAGATAAAGAAAGGCAGCTGTGGGGATCTTCATTAGGCCCCTGGGCTGCCATGACAACCATTGGCACCCCCCCCCCCAATTGCTTTTCAGGGGGGGGCGATGAGATGTCCGAGGGGGCGCACCCATGTTTGTAACATCTTAGGCTACTTTCACATCTGCATCGGGACTCCGTTCATGGGTTCCGTTGGAGCTTTCTGTCAGGGGAACCCATGAACAGAATCCAAACGGAAACAATAGGCTTCCGTTTGCATCACCATTGATTTCAGCGGTGCCTGTACAGGTGCAAATGGTTTCCGTAGTAGACCACGCTATTCATTCAGTCAAAACGACAGAACCTTTGCACAATGGTGACAAACGTAAACCACTTGCATCGGATCGGTCACCATTGAAAATCAATGGTGATGCAAACGGAAACCTATGGTTTCCGTTTGGATTCCGTTCATGGGTTCCCCGACTGAAAGCTTTAGATGGAACCCATGAACTGAGTCCGGACGCAGATGTGAACGAAGACTTAGATGCTGCGATCGTGCTTGATTGGTGAAACAGCCAGGAACAGCGCAGTCGCTGTTCCTGGCTGTTAGGCCTCATGCACACGACCGTAGTGTTTTTCTGGTCCGCAAATTCCAGGACCGTGTTCCGTGAAATGTCCTCCGCAGTTCACCCGTATGTAATCCGCAGTTCATCCGTATGTAATCCGCAAAATGCGGATATAAAAAAAAAAGACTAGGTAAAACAGGATGACGACAGAACTCATTCCCGGTCGTCGCCTAGCAACACTTCCGCAAACTGCGGTTGACACACGGAGGTGAACCCGCATTTTCCACGGGCCCATTGACTTCTATGGGCATGTGCGCATCGAATTTGCGGGCCGTAATAAGACATGTCCTGAGTTTCTGCGGCACAGATCTGCGGACATGCGGGGACTCGTGAAAACACGGATAGTGTGTATGGGCCCATAGAAATGAATGGGTCCGCAATTCTCCCGTGGATTTTCGGGGGAATTGCGGACGCAAAAACACGTTCGTGTGCATGCGGCCTTAGTCCCAGGTGTCCACTGTAAAACACAGCTGACACCAGCTGTGTACAGAGCGGGCTCAGCGGGCGAGTCCGCTCCGAACATTACCTCCCCACCACGACGCAGTACGGCGTGACAGAGGTTAAGGCTATGTTTACATTGTGGAATTTAAGCGGATTCAAACACAGAGAAATTCACGTCCTATCCTTTTAAAAGGGAAATCAATGTCAAATTGTTCATGACCCGGATTTTTTTTTCCACCGTGGATTTAAATGGGAATAATCATGCAAATTTGTAGCAGTACAAAAAGGGAAAAATCATAACCTTCTTGTTTACTTTCAGAGGATAAGGAACTACCCTGAAGACCAGATTATCACACTGGTGCATGGCTCGTTACCATTAGGTCATATTTACAATAAATATTTTCAGGCATTTTTCAGAGCGTAAAATTGCTCAATCTACTCTTATATACACTTGAAATATGTTCACACGTTTAGAATTCTGTAAAATTTAAGACGGATTCCACACCTAAATGCTGACAAAATCGACTAAAATTCAGTTTGTATAAATGTGAATGGGGTATTTTATTCACATGCGAAGGCTTTATTCAAATGAAAAAGACACACACACACACACACACACACACACACTGAAAAGTAGTTACGGAAACAGCGTAGCTCGCATGCTACGCTGCTTCCATAACTGCCATCTCTCCTATGGGACTTTCAGAAACATAATAGCTCAGCGAGTTACGCTGTTTCCGTAACTCCCAGCCATGTAATCCGGAAGCGGCCGGGAGGCAGCGTGAGCACAAAAAGCTGGAACGGGGATTAGGGGGCCCCTTATATAGTGATAGGTGCGTGTCCCAGAGGTGGATATGTCAAATGTCCCTCATGGGAAAACCCCTTTAAATTTTAAAGGTGAATGCAAATAATGGACAGCACAAGGACGACATCCATGTTCTGTTTTTCACAGATCTCTTGCTAAAAGAAATGCAGAAGAAAAAAAAACAAAAAACAGAAGAGTGCTTACAGAGGAGAAATAGACAAAAATTAACGACTAAAGGAAATTACACAGACGTAATGTGGACATTCATATGCATGAAAAACAGTCTTTTGCGGACCCAAATCGGACACACTCGTGTAAATAAGCCCTAAGGCCTCATGCACACGACCGTAGCCATGTGCACGACCGTGACTTTCAGGTCGGCCGGCTGCGGACAGTCAGCCGCGAGTCGCCTGCAAATCGCGGGCCATTATTTTCAATGAGCCCGAACCGCAGAAGACGGCCGTAATAAGGCATGTCCGTTCTTTCTGCGGTCCAGGCTCCCGGGCCATGCATGGACTGTAAAAACTACGGTCTTGTGCATGGCCCCATAGAAATGAATGGGCCGCAATTCTCCCATGGATTTTCAGGGGAATTACGGCCACAAAAGCACGTTCTTGTGCATGGGGCCTAATGAAAAATATATCGGTTTGGAATAATGAAAGCGCTGAAGGTTTTAAAATCCAGGGTATGTTCAATATTGGAGCAGATTCTATGCTGAAAAGTTGTGGATTAGCGTAACTGAATAATGGGGCTAATCCGCATACGAGTCCATAGTAGACAGAGTTTCAGCTGCGAATTATCAGGAAAAAATAGCTAGAATAGCTCTCTCGAGCACGTATCGGACCATCATGTGAAAATGTAATAAAAAAAATAAAAAAAATGAATACGATTTTATTGCTGAAACGAATACCACTTTGACAGAAATATTACTTTATTTTTTTTCTAGAAAAACAAATGGAACAGAACGGTTTTAGTTTTCACTGCATATCCAGTCGGTTTTTTTTTGGGGGGGGGGGGGTGTTTATAAAAAGGTTTGAGGTGTTCCCTGGCTTAATACCGCCATTATGTGGTTTGCACTAATGTTATAGTGCCGCAAAGTCTGGCTTTCGACCATTATAAATGGTACATGCTATTTTAGGCATAAGGTTCTATTACGGATAAGACAAGACCCTCTCAGAGGATGAAGATGCTGACAGCTGATACATTTTAATTCTAAAGCTCTTGGGTGCCTTTCACCTCTTCGCAATTTCAAGCACCAGACAGACAACACTGTTGCGGTACTGATAATCATACATATCTCGGGCAATAATCTAATTGCATGAAAACAGTAGGAGTAGAGAATCATTTTTACTCTGAACACAAGGCCATTAATGCTTAGGAAAAATGGCTTCTGGCTCCTCGAAAAAGAGCTGTGTGTGAAATCCTGGCCACAGCTCCCAACAAGCAGGATCCCTGAGCAGACGCTCAGCCGTGACTTTCACTGACCCTTCAATGCTCCCTGCTATGCACGTGCTGCAAAACTCATTTTGCACAGATTGGAGAAGCACACGATAAAAGCTTATATTTTATTTATTGCATTATAAGTTCCGTGCAGCTAAGCCGATTTAAACGTTGACCTGAAACAAAAAATAAACCTGAAGCCAAAGAAGGCAACAAATGCAGTTTCTAACACATCTTCTAGGACATTATGCGAATTCTGCAAGATACATACATTTTTATACCGCTATATCTTTAGTCTCCTCAAAGATCAACTGAAATCCCATCAACATTCAATTGGATTAAAAAGTGCACAAAATTTTTTTTTTAAATTCATAGTTGATATTACAATTTATACTTAAAACAAAAAATAAATAAATATCCAACCAAGGCAGATAAACTCTTCCATGGGGGATCAGTCTTTGGTTGATCATGCTCGTTCGCATCACAGAACGGCGCTGACATTCCGAAGAAAATGGTCTAAAAATCGGCCATCCAAAACCTCTAGTGTATGCCAAGCTTTAGACTATAGAGGCAAAGATCTACCCCAGACCCCAAAAAACATTCTGGACATTGTCACGAGAACATTCTTCACTCAATTTCTGACTTTTTTTCTTTTTATTACTTGCTAGTGCTACCATCAAACAGTATTCATAAAACTTTCTAATTACGGCAAACACACAAAATAATAAAAAACATCTTTGTAGCTACAAGTACAAAACAATAATGGTGAACAGCTAGTGTTCCATTGGAAGCAACGATCCTTCACTGGTGCCATACTATTTTATCACAGATGGTTGACAGAAGGAGAATACTCTTAAAGGGGTTTTCCAGGACTAAAACCTTGATGGCCTACTCTTAGGATGGGCCAAAGTTTAAAACCGGAAGAGATCCAACTGCCGATTAGCAGAATGGCGGTGCAGTGCCGCAGACCCCTCAATCTGATGAACACCCATCAATTAAATATTTTTGGACTATCCTACTTCCACCTGCTAGGATATAGACTTCTCTTTGCCAAAAAAAACAAAAAACCACCTCAGGAACAGCCATGAAAAGCTAGCTAGTCCATACTAAGAGCCATGTGCATAAACGTTTACGGTACTCCATGTGCCACTCGGTAGTGCCTCCATGAGGCACAGCATTCTCCTAGAGGAGAAATGGAAATTGAGGAAGAACCAGAGATGTGCATCAAAACTTTGTGTGGAAGTCACACATTTAGGCTACAAACATGGGATTGCAAAAGAAAAGAAAAAACAACCATCCGGGGAAAAAAAAAAAAAACTAAAAACAAAACAAAAAACACCTTTTAGAGGTTCATCTGCATGGACCTGATGGGATACAATCACATTTTTGGAGCTAAATGCGCAGTTCCCACACCATGCTGTAATACCAGTGTCTGAATAAAGCCAAAAGGTGCAAATCTTCTGTAAACTTCTCTCATTTAACGGTTTCTCAAAAGTACCTAAAATGGGATGATTCGTTTTTTTATTAATTCTATTTGGACTGGGATTTGTTTTTATTTGGAAATTATATCATGCGTACTATAAGTATGGATCACATTCCCCATCCCTGGCTCACCCTTTAAAGCAGATTACAGCTATTCTAATCCGACTCTGAATACAGTTTAATGGCTTATCCAGTAAATGGGCTAAGAATTTCAGGATTTAATGTCCACATGATATTTAATTGCTGGTTAGAGCACACGGGTAGATGAGGAAACACAACCCTATTACTAAATCAGCTCCCCTTTGGTGTAGCAAGCAGCAACTGTCTAGATAAGATCTGTCTAGAAAGGTTATTACTAATAAAGGGAACTCCTTAATAGCTGCTCCCCCTATAGCAACTTAATAGTTCAAACATTCACAAGTGCAAAGCTCACATACTAACATTTACTACAAAAATCATAGATAGTAAAAAATCACCATAAATCTGACCCACAGTACGTGACCAAAAGACACCAATATAACTGGATGAAATGTTTTTATTAATAAAGTTCTAGAGCATTTACAAATATTATTATAATTACTATTCTAGAATTCTGCATTAACCCTAATCCCTTGCTTTACAATGTACTGTTTAATGGAATCACAGCGCTATAAGGAATCAATAAAAAAAAAAAAAAAAAAGTGTAACAAGGATGCGTAATCCGTGTTAAAATAAGCCATAATGTTTAATTTCTTATTTCCCATGCCACTAGCCTGACATTGACAGGTATATGTCGCAGTAAGACAGACGGTCCGTGATATATACGCCCTTGTCAGACAACGCAACCATTAACCCCATTCTTCTCTTTCTATGAGACGAAGGAAGGACTGTGTTACACAGTTTGTACGGTTGAAAAAAAAGACACATGTCCATCAAGTTCAACCAAGGGATGGGAAAGGGGAAGTAAAACATTTCTACACATAGAAGCGAATATTTTTTTGTTCTAGGAAATTATCTAACCCTGTTTTAAAGCCATCTACTGTCCCTGCTGTGACCAGCTCCTGCGGTAGACTATTCCATAGATTCACAGCTCTCACAGTAAAGAAGGCTTGTCGCCTCTGCAGGTTGAACCTTTTTTTCTCCAGACGGAGGGAGTGCCCCTTCGTTTTTTGGGGGGGTTTTACATTGAACAGGATTTCACCTTATTTTTGTATGTGCCATTAATATATTTATATAAATTAATCATGTCCTCCCTTAGTCGTCTCTTCTCAAGGCTAAATAGGTTTAATTCTTTTAATCTTTCCTCATAACTTAGATTCTCCATGCCCCTTATTAGCTTTGTTGCTCTTCTTTTTATTTTTTTCCAACTCCAGGGCATCCTTTCTATGAACTGGAGCCCAGAACTGGACTGCATATTCTAGATGAGGCCTCACTAATGCTTTGTAAAGTGGCAATATTACATCCCTGTCCCGCGAGTCTATGCCTCTTTTAATACACGACAATATCTTGCTGGCCTTTGAAGCAGCCGATTGACATTGCATGCTGTTATTGAGTTTATGATTTACAAGTACACCCAGATCCTTCTCAACAAGACTCCCCCAGTGTAGCTCCCCCGAGGACATATGATGCATGCAGCTTGTTGGTACCCAGATGCATAACTTTACATTTATCTACATTAAACTTCATCTGCCAAGTGGACGCCCACTCAGTTTGTTTAAATCCGCTTGCAATTCACGAACATCTTCCATAGACTGAACTATATTACATAGCTTGGTGTCATCTGCAAAAATAGAATCGTGCTATTAATCCCATCCTCTATAGCATTAATAAATATGTTGAATAATAGTGGTCCCAGCACTGAACCCTGGGGTACACCACTTATAACTGGTGACCATTCAGAGTAGGAATCATTGACCACAACTCTCTGGATACGGTCCTTGAGCCAATTCTCAATCCAATTACAAACAATAACTTTCTAAACCTATAGTCCTTAATTTACCCATTAGACGTCTATGAGGGACCGTGTCAAATGCCTTTGCAAAGTCCAAAAACACTATATCCACAGCGGCCCCTCTGTCTAGGCTTCTGCTCACCTCTTCATAAAAACAGATCAGGTTAGTTTGACAACTTCTGCCCTTAGTAAAACCGTGCTGGCTGTCACTTATAATGCTATTTATTGTCACATAATCCTGTATATAGTCCCTTAATAGCCCCTCAAACATTTTCCCCACAATTGATGTTAAGCTTACTGGTCTATAATTACCCGGGGAAGACCTAGAGCCCTTTTTGAAAATAGGCACCACATTTGCCCTGCGCCAGTCCCTTGGCACTATACTAGTCACGAGAGAATCTCTAATATTATAATGTTATATCACAAGATTTTTTTCAAGATTATGAAAAGCTTGGTGAGATACTGTATACTTCTACTTGTTATACCAGGATATAAAAGTCAGTATGCCATGTTCTTGATATTTCCTACTCTCTGATCCAACAAAGAAAAAAAAAAAAAAAAATTAATAAAAAAGGGGGAAGGATCACAAATTTGGAAACCACGTTAAAAAAAAAAAAAGAAAAAAAGTCCCCATAGTCTTAGTGCATCGCATACTAATGAGTTGGTCTACTAGTCCATCTCCTTGTAAGGCGTGCCTTTTTTCTGACAAATTCAATTCTTGTGTGATAGGGTCTGGTTTTCAATCTTTGTACCTGAAAACTCAATTCAATGTTTTAAAAAATATATATATTTCAAATAATTCCCTATACACTGAACAAATCTAGATTGAAAAGTTGCACAGTATAAAAAAAAAAATTAGAAGCATATAATAAAAAATTGCACAAGATATCGGGACTAAACATTAAACTCTCAATTTACAAAAATCAAATATTTAGTGGCTGGTACATAGAAATAATGTTTCAATAAAATCAAGAGGTGTTCCAGCTTACAGCATTTTAAATGCTAGATTGGTGAGGGACCAACCGCTCAGACAACCACCATCATCAGAATGGGGGGGGGGGGTCCCCCCCCAGCCACAAGACGGCTACTAGGAGGAGTTGGAAAGGAGCAGAGGCCGGGCACGAGCGTTGCCGCTCCATTCAAAGTCAAAGGGACTGGCGGAAACTGTTGAGCACAGTGCTTGGCTGTTTCCATCAGCCCCACAGACTTTGAATGGAGTGGCATTGCGCATGCCCAGCCTCTACTTTATTAATGAAAGAGCCTGCAGCCACCTTGGTTACATACACACAGTTCATTTCAAGCAGTCTAACTTGGCAGCAATGCAGGTGACAATTCTGTCACTGCCTCCAACGGAGAGAGTGGCATAAAAAAGCGTCACCCACATGATCCAGTGCTTAAAACCCATATACCGAGCAGTATACTTTTTTGCAGGATCCCGTTGTATGGAATAGCTTTGTCTACTATCCTATTTCACAGCGCGCGCAAAACAAAACTGCTTGTGGCAGTTGTCGGGCTAACGAAGCCCTACGGATGCGTTTGGGATGTGAGCTTTCCTAGCATACATGCTAAATGTATATCAAACATGACGACAACAGGGCCTAAAATAAAAGCAAGTAGAATATGTAAGCCGCAAAAACGAAACAAAAGAAAGCTTTAAAATCCATAAATTCATTTAAACGGTAGATTGTACTTTAAAAGTATCAAGACACAGATTGGAAATTAACTATCCCCTGCCAAGGACAGGAAGGTTCCCTGTGAAACCACTTGACTCTTATCAGCACATACAGAAAAGCCGCCACTTACACACAGGAACCACATCATTCACAATGACTTCCTGCTCATCTCACTATTGTTTCCGTTCAGGAAAACCACAATGTGATGGCTGGAAACCTACGCACTACAATAGCTACATGCGGCATCGTTACAAGTAAAAGAACTACACAGTGGCAAATGTATTCACATGAAATGTTCAAGGTGAAGTAAAATGTATAGGTTAATCGTAAGGCCCAGTTCAGTATTTATATTCGGATGCAGTCTTATTTGGGCTGCATTTTTTTTCCCCCATTCAATCCTAAATTTGGCTTGGTTTTAATTAACGCTGGGCCTATGCTGAAACTCCAAGCGTCCTATATTTTCATATGGAGGCACACCAAGGTGTTTTTTTTCCTCAGGTCTGTAAGAAAAAAAAAATACGGTTCCTCATGAACAATATTCTCCACTAAAAGCATTACTTCTCAGGAAAATAAGGAGGCACAGTAGGTGTTGGTGATGAAAACTCTGATAGCAGCCTGCGTGCCTCCGCGTGAGGCCAGGGACTTTAGTTGCTGTGACAGACACCATGGATTGTCCACTAAACGAACAGGACACTGGGCCGAATGACAATGCAAGGATGCGTTTGGTATGGAATACACCTAAATAAGTGTGAGGATCACAGTCAACTCTTATTTGTTGCATTTATTTTAATAGTGTATTTGAAATACTGTAATGAACGAAAACCACAAAAAGAAAAAAACCAAAAAAAAAAACCTGTGTTAAACTTCAGGATCCTAACTCAAGAGGCAGACTAAACTAAAGATACAATAAGCTGGAGGTTGATCTTAAAGGGAATGTGTTGCCAGCAAAACATGTTTTTTTTTTTTTAGTTAAACAATTAGTGTATAGGTGATTAAACATTGTTCTAATTTTTTATTTTTTTTCACGAGTCAGGAAATATTATAAATTGGATTCAATTGGATTCTAATTTATAATATTTCCCATTGCTGGTCACTAGATGGAGCCATTCCCAAAATTGCAGCATTGCATGTGGTGAAGCAACCACATTGCTTTATGCTGCAAAATTGGGTAAAAAGCCCTCGCTCTAGTGAGCTCTCAGCATCCCCCCCCTCCTTTATCCTGGCTAGTGCCGGGAGAAACGAGGGGTTTGAACGGTCTAACCTCCTACACTGTGTGTCGCCATTTTTTGAGCTAACACACAGTGTAGGTTTACATACACTAGTAAAACACACTGAAACACAAACATACATAGAAATCCCTTACCTGCTCCAGTCGCCGCGGCTCCCTCCGGTCCATCCGCTCCGTCTGCTGCCGCTGTTCCATGTGCACAAGTCCGGAAGCCGCGACCGGAAGTAGTAATCTTACTGTCCGGCCGCAACTTCCGGTCCACAGGAAAATGGCGCCGGACGGCGCGCATTTCAAATTGAACTGTGTGGGAGCGGTGCATGCGCCGTTCCCACACAGCGGCGTACGCGCCGTTCCCACACAGCGGCGTACATGTTAGTGGATGGAACGGGCCCCGTTCGCAGTCCCTATGGGACTGGAGCTGCCGTATTCCATGTCTGTATGTGTCGTTAATCGACACATACAGAAATGGAAAAAAAAATGGCAGCCCCCATAGGGAAGAAAAAGTGTAAAAATAAGAAAAAGTAACACACAAACACAAATGAATCCAAACGTTTTTAATAAAGCACTAACATCTTTAACATATTAAAAAAAAAAAATTGTGGTGACACTGTTCCTTTAAAAGGTCTCATGATGCAATCTTACAACCTGGAACCAAAATAGTTTTTCTTCATTTAACTTTGTGATGTATCTAGCGAAAAATAGTCCAAACTGTTCCAGTGGAATAAAAAAAAAAATAAAAAATAAAAACCAGAAAAGTTGTGAATGCATGTGTTCACCCCCTCTGATATGAAACTTTTAAGGCTGGGTTCACGCGTCACGGTCAAAATACGTTGGTCACAACTACGGCAAAGTGGCATGGTTTGCCACTGATCGTGGCAAAAAAAGGTATTTTGACCGTGACCGGTGAACCCAGCCCAAATAGGGTCTGGTCAAACCAATTAACTTCAGTAGTAACAGTCTAAATTAGTTATACAATCAAAGCATCACATGATGTCAATATAAATACATCTGTACTGAAAAGCCCCTGAATCTGCAGCATCACTATGCAAGCAACATGAAGACCAGGCAAGGAGGGCATTAATCACAGATTCAACAAGAATACTGAAGGAGCTCCAAAGATCCACATTGGAGACGGGAATAGGTCTCTATGGGACCACTTTAACGTAAAGCCCCACTCTGTGGTGTGCAGCTCAGAGTGGCCAGAAACAAAACCCACAACACTGCTTAATGAAAAATCAGAAAACACTTTTTGAATTCCAGCTTGTAATTAGGGCTGGGCGATTCATTTTACTAGTCCTTTTAAAATATTAAAATCAAGTAGCTTATAGTTTTAGTATGGTGTGTTTATAGCTAATTTAGCAAGCAAAAAAAAAAAAAAAAAGAAGAAGAGGGTTGGGGGGCTAAAAATCGCCCAGCCCTAGTTGTAATGCAACAAAACACGGAGAACACCAAGGGTGGGTGAATACTTTTGCAAGGCACTGTAAAATCGCAAATGTTCTCTAGGTATCATCTTCCTAAGGTCAAAAGGGATAGTCTACAATACGATGATACTGAAACCAGAGACAGCTGCCTACATATATGGCTGTCTCCTGCAAGCACAGGTCAAACACTAGGCTTTCATGTCCCTTAAAGGGGTATTCCGGAACTAAAAAATTACATTTATTTAAATAAAACAATGAAAAAGATATAACTTTCCAATGTACTTACGTTTCATCAGATGGCTGTAGCGTCGTATATCCTCCTCCGTCGCCGTCCCCTTAGCAATGCAAAATCTGCACTTCCTGTGCAGACCCGTCCATTTGGTCTTCTGCCTTGCTTCCGGTTTCCGGCTTTCACACTGTACGGTTACGTCAAAAATGACGTAACCGTACCACGTGCTTCTTTATTGAATTAGAGCATGCGTGGTGAACACACTCCACCGCGCATGCTCTGTGAAATTATGTGGCTGCGTCTTCAGCGGCCGTGTATATTACACTGCGCATGCGCAAGGTTGAAGGTGTGTAGCGGTGTGTATACGAAGTTGCAGGAATAACGGCCGTTTCGGCCGTCTTCCCGACAGGTGCAGGAGCTGTGACAGCTGCTGTCTCGTACAGCAGCTGCCGCAGCTCCTACAGCGGGGACCGATCGCTGTGTCCCCGCTGTCTAACCCCTTAAAAGCCGCGTTCTATAGAGATCGCTGGTTTTTAGGGGTTAAGTTACCATCGCCGGCCTGCTACACGATAGCGGCCGGCGATGGTTACTATGGCAACCGGACACCAAACAAAGGCGTCCGGCTATGCCATCGACGGAAGCCTAGTGGGTCCTGACAAAGTCAGGACCCACTATGCTTGCTGTCAGTGAATAGCTGACAGTTCTAATACACTGCACTACGGATGTAGTGCAGTGTATTAGAATAGCGATCAGGGCCTCCTGCCCTCAAGTCCCCTAGTGGGACAAAGTAATAAAGTAAAAAAAAAAAGTTAAAAAAGATGTGTAAAAATAAGAAATTAAAAGTTAAAAAAATCCCCCTTTTTTTCCCTTATCAGTCCTTTTTTATTAATAAAAATATATAAATAAACGATACATAATTGGTATCGCCGCGTCCGTAACGGCCTGAACTACAAAATTATTTCGTTATTTATCCCGCGCGGTGAACGCCGTAAAAGAAAATAATAATATACCGTACCAAAATCACAATTGTTTGGTCACTTCACCTCCCAAAAAATGTATTAAAAATAGATCAAAAAGTTGCATTTACCGAAAAATGGTCCTGATCGAAACTACAGTTCGTTACGCAAAAAATAAGTCCTCGCACGGCTTTATTGATGGAAAAATTATAAAGTTCTGGCTCTTAGAATAAGGGAACACAAAAAGTGAATGATTTTTTACAAAACGTATTTTATTGTGCAAACGCCATAAGACATAAAAAAACTATAAACATCTGGTGTCACCGTAAGGCCGAGTTTACACGAGCGTGTGCGTTTTGTGCAAGCAAAAAGCGCGGCGTTTTGCGTGCGCAAAAAGCACTTAACAGCTCCGTGTGTCAGCCCTTTATGATGCGCGGCTGCGTGCTTTTCGCGCAGCCGCCATCATTATGACACTCCGTTTGGATGTTTGTAAACAGAAAAGAACGTGGTGCTTTTCTGTTTTCATTCATCCTTTACAGTGCTGTTGCGTGAATCACGCGCGTCCCACGGAATTGCTTCCGTGCGACATGCGTGGTTTTCACACACCCATTGACTTTAATGGGTGCGTGATGCGCGAACAGCGCACAAATATAGGACGTCATGCGTTTCACGCAGCGGACATACGCTGCGTGAAAATCACGTACCTGTCTGCACGGCCCCATAGAGTAACATAGGTCCCTGCGACGCGCGTTGCAAAAACGTATAATACGCTCGTGTAAATGAGCCCTAATCGTATCGCCCCATAGAATAAAGTGAATATGTCATTTATAGCGCACGGTGAACGCTGTAACAAAAATAGAATTAAAAAACAATAGAATTGCTGTTTTTTAGTCACCGCGCCACTTAAAAATAGAATAAAAACTGATCAAAAAGCTGCATGCACCCCAAGAAAACTACAATGGATTCCTCATGTGGTCTAGTTTCCAAAATGGGATCACCTTTTGGGGGTTTCCACTATTTTGGTACCACAAGACCTATTCAAACCGGACATGGTGCCTAATAAAAAGGCGGCCTCAAAATCCACTAGGTGCTCCTTTGCTTCTGAGGCCGGTGCTTCAGTCCATTACCGCCCGAGGGCCACATGTGGGATATTTCTACTGCAGAATCTGGACAATAAGTATTGAGTTGCGTTTCTCTGGTAAAACATTTTGTGCATAAACTTTCTAAATGCTGTTGTGAATACTTTGAGGGGTCTAGTTTCTAAAATGTCGTGTTTCATAGGGGTGTCTAATATATAGGCCCCTCAAAGCCACTTCAGAACTGAACTGGAAGCCCAAAAAAAATAATTAGGCAATACTTCGCTTCTATACGAACTAGTTAGCGATTCACAGTGTGATGAAGTAAGGGGAAGCAGCGCTTATATGAGCGGTGCACCCCCTTCAAACAGCCGATGACTTTTCAGTTCACAGGTAGCAGAGTTACATGATGGGGAATTTGTTTTCCTGTTGTGTAACTCTGCTACCTGTCAATGGAAAAATCAGCTGCCAGAGTGAAAAATGTTTCCACACAGAGGAGTACCGCAAAGAAACACCTGGGAATCAGACATGATGGACTAACATTTTTCCCTGTGGTGGATGACTTTTCAGTTGACAGGTAGCAGAGTTACATGAAGGGGAATTATTTTTCATCGATGGCTAGTTAGGAGCGCTGCTTCCCTTTAGTTTTTTCTTGCTCACTGTGAATCTCCGACACAGGATGCAGCGGCGATCCACAGGTATTGCTCCTTTTATCCCAATTCACATGTTAGAATTCAATTTATTTTATTTTATATATATATATATATATATATATATATATATATATATAAAATACAGTATTTAAAACTAAGACTGTATAAACAGTTAATATACATTTAGAAAACTTATAATTATAAAGACCAAACTTTACGTATCATCATATAGGGTCAGTGTTGTTTAAAAACGCAGATATCAAGTGATTTCAGCTTGTGCTAGCAGTAATAGAATGAGAGCACCAAAATGAAGACTGAGATTGCAGAAGTTAGTAGAGCTGGGTGTAGTAGGCGGAGCAAGTGCACTGCTGCATGCACATTGCATGCTGGGACTAGAGCAGTGCATGCAGGGAGGAGAAACACAGGAAGAGAAGAGGAATGAACTTACTGAGCAAAACAAACCTCTCCAGGTAAACAATAGGGAGTAATGTTACTAAAACCATTTATTATCAAGAAAAAGCTAGACAGAGTGCACTAATATATTAATAGAGGAACATTGCATTGATTTAAAAAAAAAAATAAAGTATTGGAAAACCCCTTTAAGATGACATTACAAAGTTAGGGGCCGGGGCATAGAATTCCACCCATCCTCCACCACAATTAAAATGTAATCATTCCCTAAACAGTAGATTTAACACATGGAAAGTATAATATAATATATACACATACATACATACATACATACATACGAATGGGTGAACGCCTCAGGGAGCCAACCAAATTTCCCAAATTAATCCATAAGCATACAAGAATAGACAGCACTCCAATTCAAAGTGAAAAAAGGTGTTCTTTAATCGCCCTCATGTAAAGCTTCGGCTCTATTGCTGGAACGTTTTTCAAATAAAAAGAATATATATACACATACACACACACACGTATACATACTCCTCTTAAAAAATGCCAGGTTGTCGTCAGGTTACAAAATCAGAAGAACAAAAATAATGTGGTTGAATAAATATGAAAAACGGATGAAAATTTGGGACACACTGATACAAAATGGACATGAAATACTGACAAAATGGTCAGTTTTTAAGGGCCATCTTTTTTTACCGTCACGTGCCTAAACGACTATGATGCCAGGAGTCCTTTTTACATGTACCGTGGTCGGGCTGGCGGCTGACACACGGATGGTTTTTCAAGGTCCAATCACGGTCGTGTGAATCGGGGCTTAGTTATTTATTTAACCCTCCATGGTGGGGCCGGTACTGCACAGTGTGCTGCTCAGACGCTATAATGTAATCTATTCTCGACCCAAAGCGTCCGCTCTGCACTATCTGCCTGTCCCTGCTGCAATTTACACTGCTGCCGCCTGCAATGTCGGAGACCAGCTGAGGTGGTGACGAGCAGAGGGGGTGTTCGTGCACGCAGCGCATCATTGATTATAGATTCGGTTAACACAAATTATAAATCAATTATAGGCATTTTTCCAATTGTATTTTTGATAAAGTATTTGTAGAGGTTAAAAGTTGTGAAGTTACGTCCAATAATTATAGCAATATATGTTAAAAACGGTATTTATATAAAACAAAACATATTAAATTATCTCTTGGTATTACTTAATAAACAGATGGAAAATCGCCCAAAGTGTTAAGAAAAAAAATCTAGATTTTATTTTTAGGCAAAACCACCGAGCCCTAGTGGCAACACAGGCAGAATATGCTGCAGTTTTTTTGCAACCAAAAATCTGCAGCAGAATCTCAAATAAACCTCAGGTTTTTCAGTCACAAATACCTGCAGTAAATAGTGAGCTTTTTTGCTTCGCCTATTGGTGTGAAAACGCTATGTTTTTTCCACAGCGGTTTTACCTGCGGATTTAGTTTTACGCATGTATTATAGCAAACTTCATGTACACATGCGTATTTCCAGCAATCTTTACTGTGTTTCCAACGTAGAAAACTCAAATTTCAATTTTAGTGCAGAATTTATGCTCCCCATTGAAGTGTTTGGGTCAAACACGCAGCATCTTTGGACAGAACCCGCAGTATAAATTGACATGCAGATTTCAAAGTTGAACCGTAGAACACTTTCCGCACAACTTTTGTGTTTTTTTCTGCATGGTAAGGCGGAAATTGGCAAAATATTCAATAGGCTGCTACTGTAAATGCTGCGGAATATCCGCACAGAACTCCGTTGCCATGTGGGTACCCAGCCTAAGGCCCCATGCAAACGAACATGCTTTTGCGGCCGCAATTCCCACGAAAATCCATTGGAGAATTACGGCTCCATTCATTCCTTAGGGCCCATGCACACAACCGTGGTTTCCATAGTCCGTACATGGCCCAGAAGCCTGGACCGCAGAACGAACGGACATGTCTTATTACGGCCATGTTCTGTGGTCCAGGCTCATAAGAAATAATGGACGCAGCCATGTGCACGTCCCGCGAGTGTCACTCAGCGGGCGGCCCGAAAATCACGGGCATGCACATGGCTACGGTCGTGTGCATGAGCCCTTAGACATACCCATTAGCAGAACTCCCCCTATATATTGGGAGGGGAGGTTCAATAATTTTCCATAAGGCCGAACTCACACGAGCGTGTTCGGTCCGTGATATACGGTCCATACGTCGGCCGCATTTCCCGTACCGAACACACTGCAGGGAGCTGGGCTCCTAGCATCATAGTTATCTATGATGCTAGGAGTCCCTGCATCGCTGCGGGAAACCAGTCCCGTACTGTAATCATGTTTTCAAAAAGAATCTCAATTTTTAAGAACTACAATGTACAAAATATTAAGGAATACAGAACCCAATTCCTATCCACTTTGCAATTCTCTGGCAAATGGAGGCAGGCTGTAAGAAAGGTACTGTGGCGTTCATGATTATTCCCAGTCATAACAACAACACTCAAGGAACCTTTTCAGTGCCGCCAGAGCTACCTACAGTGGATATTACCACCAGAGTGCATATACAAATATTCAAATGACTGGGGAATAAGGCAAGTATATAATATACTAGGATAAAGGGGTGGGCAGATACTTCAGACATAAGTGGCATATGAATAAGAACTTGCATAGGCATCTATAGAAAACAGTCCACAAAGCCTAGGTGCCAGACACAAATTATCAGGTGCAATGGCCAACTGACACGTGGGAATTGTCCAGCCGTGACTAAAAGGTAAATAACCTTGAATATCTGGGCATATCTTTTTTTTCAGTGATTACCATCAAGAACAAACAAAATATGTAAAGATGTACAATAAATAATACGTGGAGCAAAACGGACATTTCCACTGATGTGAATTACTGACATTCCAACATTGGACAAAGCCATTGTGATTCGCATATAGTGTTCACCCAACCCCACTTGCAGTATTCATTTTGCGAGGCCATAGAAACACAAAAGGAAAAAACTTTGAGGATACAAAGACACATACACGTGTAATGATGCACATTAATATGGTTGGACCTTAGGCCCATCAGTGATCACCATCCTTTTTATGTCATCATTTGTCTATACAGCAATGACATCCTCTACATTAATGTACACACAATACCACAATTTGTATCTGTCCCAGTTTACAATACAAACTAGTTTAACATCGGCCTGTGCACACAAACATCTGGATTCCGTTTCATAAGTAGCCAAAGTGTAAAGCTGGCAGTAGATGGGACTATCTGTTCCCTCAAAATTCGATAAGGGAAACGGTTTATGGAATATATTAAGACACAACTACAGATCTACATTAGGGTGTAAAGCTGGACATACATATTAGATCAATGTCGTCCGAGCCAGCCCTCATTTTCACGCAGCCATAGCTCCAACCCTTGCACAGCCATGGGAGATCTAGAAACAGCCAAGTAAGCTCAGCCTTTTTGAATGGAGCAGTACTGCACATGATTGTCTGCCAGCTCCTTACAACTACTCCTCCTCCCCTCCGCTAACGTGGCGTGCGTGCGTGCGTGCGTAATATATTTGTGGGAAGCACCCTCATAATAAACTGGCCTTTAAATACGTAGGAGACAGCAATTGTTCCAGGAATCACCCACAAAAGAGAAATCTGTGAGGCCCCATGCACACGGCCGTGCACGTAATCACGGCCTGCGATAGCGGACACGGCCAGCCGCATTTTCGGGCCGTGCGCCCATACAAAGTATCAGAGCACAGCGCGTAAAATGCAAAAGTACGGACATGTTCGATAATTTTATGAACATTTCTACGGCACGGATACCCATCCGTAGCGATACAGAAAGGTGTCCGCGCCCAATAGAACTGAATGGGTTCGTAATTGCGGATCGTATTACGGTCCAAAATTACGGAGAGTTTTTACGGTCGTGTGCATAAGGCCTTAAAGAGGCTCTGTCACCACATTATAAGTGGCCTATATTGTACATATGATCGGCGCTGTAATGTAGATTACAGCAGTGTTTTTTTATTTAGAAAAACGATCATTTTTGACGGAGTTATGACCTATATTAGCTTTATGCTAATGAGTTTCTCAATGGACAACTGGGCGTGTTTTTAAATATGGCCAAGTGGGCGTTGGAGAGGAGCGTATGACACTGACCAATCAGTGACCAGTGTCATACACTTCTCCCCATTCATTTACACAGCACATAGCGATATAGCTATATCACTATGTGCAGCCACATACACACACTATTACTTTAGTGTCCTGACAATTAATATACATTACATCCAGCCAGGACGTGATGTGTATTCAGAATCCTGATCACTTCTGTAGCGTCTGTGTGAGACTACAGCACAGCACAGCACAGCGAGATCTCGCTGTAAATGACAGTTTACAGTGTAATCTCGCGAGACTACTCCTGCTATGCTGTAAATCACAGAGAAGTGCAGAGAAGTGGTCAGGATTCTGACTACACATCCCGTCCTGGCTGAAGGTAATGTCTATTCGTGGTCAGGACACGGAGTAACGTTATAGTGTGTTTATGTGGCTGCACATAGCGATATAGCTATATCGCTATCTGCAGTGTAAATGAATGGAGAGAAGTGTATGACGCTGATTGGTCACTGATTGGTCAGCGTCATACACTCCTCTGTACAACGCCCACTTGGTCTAAAGTAAAAACATGCCCAGTTGGCAATTGAGAAACTCATTAGCATAAAGCTAATATGGGTCATAACTCCGTAAAAAATGATAGTTTTTCTAAATAAAAAAACACATTACAGCGCCGATCACATCATGTACAAGATAGGGAACTTATAATGTGGTGAGTCTCTTTAAGACTAATTTGAGCTGTACAATTTCATCACATAACATCCTAGTCCCCAGGAAATAATCTAGGTCACACTAAAGGGTATGTGAACACGATAACTGCATTTACGTATGGAATTACGGAGCTGTTTTCAGGAGAAAACAGCTCCTGAATTTCAAACGTAATTGCTCGTACTCGCGTTTTGCAGGGTGTCCATTACGGACGTAACTTGGAGCGGTTCTTCATTGGCTTCAATGAAAAATGGCTCCAATTACGTCCCAAGAAGAGTCCTGCACTTCTTTGACGAGGCTGTTATTTTACGCGCCGTCTTTTGACAGCGACGCGTAAAATTACAGGTCGTCGGCACAGTACATCGGCAAACCCATTGAAATGAATGGGCATATATTTGCCGACGTATTGGAGCCGTGTTTTCAGGCGTAATTAGAGGCGTAAAACGCCTCCATTACGCCTGAAAATAGGTCGTGTGAACCCAGCCTTACATTTAAAGCCGACCGGTCAGCTCTATATTCCTATCTCCATCTATCTATAAGTTATTGCAGCTACAGGATCGTACTCCTATTAGCCAAAAGAGAACGTAAGGAAAATAGGATCGCTAAAATACAGCAGACTCATTAGGAGTCCGCTGTATACATGAGGGGAGCCCCCACCCTTATGTCGGAGATTGACACACCGCTGTATTTATTAGTGGATCTCACCACCCACTCCCTGCAGTTAAATATATTTGGGGGGGGGGGGGGGTGAGTACAGAGTTTTAACTTATAAGTACACATTACTCAGCACAGAATGAGAAAAATAGGAACTGTCGTGTTGTCTGCAATATGAAGCATTAAGTCTCATGTGACCTTGTACCAATATAGGAGCTGTACTAGATTTATCTTCCGTAATACTACTAAGCCAGCATTTTTGCCTTTGTGCAGTCTAATTTCAGCATCAGAATATAGCAGAGAGTTTTTTATTTTAACTTTAACTTCGTGTAACTGGAGAATACAGAAACAAGAACTTTTCTGGTTTATCACACTCAGAAGCGTAATAAATACACGCTAGCTATCTCTCGACTCAAACATAAATCATGCAGGAAGTAGCGGCGTTAGGGTATGTTCACACGCAGTGTTTTCAAACGTAATTCGGCCGTTTTACTCCTCGAATCATGCCTGAAAAAACGGCTCCATTACGCCTACAAACATCTGCCCATTTCTTTCAATGGGTTTTACGGTGTTCTGTTCCCAAGAGCGTTTATTTTATGTGTCGCTGTCAAAATACGGCGCGTAAAAAGGACGCCCACGAAATAGAAGTGCATGTCACTTCTTGGGACGTTTTTGGAGCAGTTTTTCATGGACTTCATTGAAAAACAGCTCCAATAACTGCCGTAAAATACACCGTGAAATACGCGAGTTGCTACAAAAACGTCTGAAAATCAGGAGCGGTTTTAGCCTGAAAAGACGTTTTTGGTCACTGCGTGTGAACATACCCTTAGGCCAATTAATCTCAAGTGTATGGCCAGTTTAAGTTTGCTTTAAAGAGGCTCTGTCACCACATTATAAGTGCCCGTTCTCCTATATAAGGAGATCTGTGCTATAATGTAGGTGACAGTAATGCTTTTTATTTAGAAAAACTATCTATTTTTACCACTTTGAGAGATTTTTAGCTTTATGCTAATTTGTTTCTTAATGCCTAAGTGGGCATGTTTTTACTTTAGACCAAGTGGGCGTTGTACAGAGGAGTGTATGATCCTGACCAATCAGCGTCATGCACTTCTCTCCATTCATTTACATTGCACTAGCGATATAGATATATCGCTATGTGCAGCCACATAAACACACTATAACATTACTGCAGTGTCCTGATAACGAATATACATTACCTCCAGCCTGGACGTCATGTGTATTCAGAATCCTGGACACTTCTGAATCTTTTCTGTGAGATTTCCAGCAAGGCAAACGTAATTTCGTTTTAAATGACAGTTTACATCGTAATCTCGCGAGATTACGTTTGCCTGGCTGGAAATCTCACAGAAAAGATTCAGAAGTGTCAGGATTCTGAATACACATCACGTCCTAGGAGATAGGCTTTGTCACCACATTATAAGTGCCCTATTTAATTAAGGGTACCCTACACAGCGGATTTACAGCAGATTGCACCTCTTCTACAATGAAAAAGGGTGAAATCCATGGGTGAACATCCCTAACATGATGTGGATTTGAAAATCCAGTGTGCTCAGATTTCCGTGCAGAAAATGTTCCACAGAATGTGGATGAGATTGGTTTTAAAAAATCTCATCCACATAGCTAGTACTATACGCTGTTGTATATTTTCCATATGCAAAATCTGCACCAAAAAACAAACAAAAAACAAATCAACAGAATTCTGTCCCATGCGCAGGGGGCAGGCAATTAAAATGTAACAGCTGCTATAAATCAATTAGGGGGGAGGCAAGAATATCCATCCAGTCTGTTGCGCAATAAACTTTTAGGCCTCATGCACACGACCGTAGCCGTGTGCACGGCCGTGATTTTCGGGTCGGCCGGCTGCGGACTGTCAGTGGACTGTCAGCCGCAGGCCGCCCGCACATGCACATGGCCGCGGCCATTGTTTTCAATGAGCCCGGACCGCAGAACCGGGCCGTAATAAGACATTCCCGTTCTTTCTGCGGTCCGGGCTCCCGGGCCGTGCACGGCCCCATAGAAAAGAATGGGGCCGCAATTCTCCCGTGGATTTTCGGGGGAATTGCGGCCGCAAAAACACGGTCGTGTGCATGAGGCCTTAGGGTGTATTCACACCGGCAAACTTTGTGGCTTTTTTTTTAGCCGCTACATTCGTGAAATTGCAGAAAATTTTGCGTAATATCACTGCAAAAAAATGCTGTGGTTTTACTAAATCAAAAAATGTATTACCCTAAGGGCTTATTCAAACTAGCGTTAAAATTCGTCCAAGTTAAGTCCGTGAAAAAAGGACGATTTTGCATCATTTCATTTACGCGATTGCCTTTAGTTTCATTTTTTCTTTCCATTGTTACCATGTCCTTGAAAAGAAATAAGTGAAGAATGTACACAATTGTCTCAACCCCCTGAAAAACACCCCCACGATGGTCACATGACCGTGAAAAGACCATTTTCTATTGCTTATAGAATAGAGAGCATTGTGAGATTTTTCTTGTGCGTATTTTTGGCTTCTGATCAGGTTTTAATTCAGGACGACGACCATACGGCTCTGGCTCTACATCTTGGTTTCACCTCTCAAGCGTCTCCAGGCATATGTCTGTGAAAAACTAAATGGAACAGATCGGATGGCATCCACGTGGCATCTGTTGTTCACGTAGACCCATTGACTTCTATGGGCCATTCCTGAATAAAAAACAGAAAGATAAAGCATGCTGCAATTTTCTCATCATGGAAAATCTACACTCGGACAGCACCGGCCGTGAAAACGGTTAGTCAGAATAGGCTCTTTAGGAGGAAGACTCAATACTAATGAATACTAATGCTGCTGTGAAAAGCAGCCTGAAGCAAGCATTCCATTGTTCAATTAAGTTGTGCGCAATTCACAAGAAAACCACAAAAGCAACACAACTGTTCCCTATGGGGAGAATTGCACGCAGCTACGCGACTATTGCAAAAATTCAAACCGGATCTGAGATAGCCACATGAGATTGCACCCAAGGGATCCACTTGGCCACAACACTGATTTTACCGTCATCCGTGTGCAACATCATGCCCCCTAGACCTTAGCTTGTTATTGATACTACCAAATGAAGGATTATGATCAAAATTTTGGGCAATGATACCCAAATAGTTATTTTACAGATTGGTGTAATAGCAGTCATGTGGCCTAACATTTATTAGTCATTTATTTAGCTCCAACAAATTCCACAGTGCTTTAGATAGGTTATAAATTAATCACATCAATCTCCGTCCCCAATATCCCTAATCTTGAACATACACAAATTTGATAGAAAGAGAATGATCATTTATCGTCAATATCTTGTAGAATTCAACCACATACAGAAACCTTGTGAATCAAAATTAGTACTTAGGCGTATTATGGTTCCATACAATTTCTGTTTTGTATGGAGCCATAATACAGCCGGCATACAGTTTTCTTTGTGTCAGATTTATACAGAAGGGCACAATGACGTGACATGCGCCGTACTATGGAAGTATAACCATTGCAGCACATCGAGTGATCACAGCGCTGTACCGCGATGCCGCAGGGTATTGCGTGTGCCACTGTACAGGCTCTGTGAGACTTGGGCTGTGTTCACACAGTTTTTTGCAGGAGGAAAATTCCTCCTGCAAAAACTGCTCCAGACGGTTTTTGCACAGTGGTTTGACAAAAACTCGACAAAGCACTCGTCGAGGCGTTTTTTTCCTCTGACTGAAATGGGGTTTTGGAGGCGGAAACCGCCTCAAGATGGGTCATGACGCTTTTTTACAGCAACGCGTTTTTTTTTACTAGCGGTAAAAAAATAAAATAAAAAAAAACTCGTCCAACTCCCATTGAAATCAATGGGAGGCATTATCGAGCGTTTTTTTAGGAGTTTGGCGGTGCGGTTTCCGCGTCAAAAAACTCAGTGTGAACAGGGCCTTAAGGGAAGCGGTGAATAACTGTGTGGTCATCAAATTGGTGAATTGTAGTGCACCATTACACATCTGAAAGGAGTTATAACATGTGTATTTATTAGTATTCAAGCATACTAGACTAACTTTTATAGTACAGAAAATCAGGCTACGGTGCTTTTTAGAATCTCAAAAAAAAAAAAAAAAGGTATATTTATGATATTATTCAAACGTACTAAACAAACCTGGGATAAAACATACATTATACAAAAAAGGTACAGTGGCAAGGAAAAAAATTCCTGAACGGAGTCCTGACTTTACACACCTCTAAAGCCATTCCAAGCAGCACAATAGCTGGGCCTCTGCTTTGTGTGGCCACCTAAATGATACCATATGGGGCCTCAAGTCTTTGGGAGAGTTTTCTTTGGAAGCCTAAATGAAGACATTTGTGTTCCCTTCCCCACCCCCTTCTCCTCTCGACTAAAGTACACACAGCTCACACAAGCTACCTTGTGCTCTCCCACTTTCTGTTTACGCCTTTCCAGAGCTTTGAAACGGGTCCTTTATGTCTCCACAGTGGAAAAACACTCTGAGCCACAGCTTCTCTCACAATGTACGCAGCCAATTAAACAGGAAAGCAATACCTGCTTCAAAGTTTGGCTCCCTAAGTGGCACATTCCAGCAGACGGGATGGGGGCCAGAGAAAGATCAGCTTACGTCGAGGTCGCAAGAAACCAGCTTTTATTTTATTTCACTCTTTTTGTGGCCATATTTAATTACATAAAAGCAGAAGGTCAAATGAATAAAACCATATTTCTGAACAGGAAAAGGGGGCAAAACACCAAAACTACACGCACAAGGAAACTCCAATAATCAAAGTTATGGCTTTTAACTGACAATTTTCTACTTTTTGTATGTTCTCAGTGAACTCATAAGGAGACTTTGCATAAGGGCTTATGCAGACAGCAACAGCGGGTGATCAGACCCTTTACAGTATCACACCTGGTATGGCCCCTCATATAGTGCCCCATGAGGCCGTGTATTCTCCGCTAGATGTAATGATGAAAACTTCCATAGTAAAGGCATGCATTGGCGCATGCCACAATTTTCTGCTCCTGTAAGTACAGTATAAGCAACCCACACAGATTCAGAATGGCCAGGAGTCCTTAAAGGAACAGTGTCACCAAAAATTGTTTTTTCATGTCAGTTTTATGTTAGTGTTTTATTAAAAACGTTTTTATTTGTGTGTTTGTGTGTTACTTTTTTCTATTTTTTCACTTTTTCTTCCCTATGGGGGCTGCCATTTTTTTCCCATTTCTGTATGTGTCGATTAACGACACATACAGACATGGAATACGGCAGCCACAGTCCCATAGGGACTGCGAACGAGGCCCGTCCCATCCACTTCTGTGTACGCCGTCTGTGTGGGAACGGCGCATGCGCCGCTCCCACACAGTCCAATTTGAAATGCACGCCGTCCGGCGCCATTTTCCTGTGGACCGGAAGTCGCGGCCGGACAGTAAGATTACTACTTCCGGTCGCGGCTTCCGGACTTGTGCACTTAGACCAGCGGCAGCAGACGGAGCGGACGGGCCGGAGGGAGCCGCGGCGGCAGGAGCAGGTAAGAGATTTCTATGTATGTTCGTGTGTGTTTACTACTGTATGTAAACCTATTACACTGTGTGTTAGCTCAAAAAATGGCGACACAGTGTAGGAGGTTAGACCGTTCAATCCCCTCGTTTATCCCGGCACTAGCCAGGATAAAGGAGGGGGGGATTCTCAGAGCTCACTAGAGCGAGTGCTTTTTTCCCAATTTTGCAGCAAAAAGCAATGTGGTTGCTTTACCACATGCAATGCTGCAATTTTGGGAATAGCTCCATCTAGTGACCAGCACTGGGAAATATTATAAATTAGAATCTAATTCATATTTCCTGACTCGTGAAAAAAATAAAAAAAATTTGAACAATGTTTAATCACCTACACACTAAATGTTTAACTAAATAAAAAAATACATGTTTTGCCGGCAACACATTCCCTTTAAATAAATTTCAGAAGTGAAATTGTAGTGCAGTAGTGTGTGCTGCGTTCTATAATCTCCCAATAACTCGAAGGGGGTTTGGTAATCAGGGTGGATCTGAGGTTAGGACCACCACTGATGGAATTTTAACATCCCCAATATTGTGGTCGCGCTGCTTCTTTATACACCATTACACCGCATTCCAAATTATTATGCAAATGTTATTTTTCGCTGATTTTCCTAAATAGTCGATGCAAATGACAGTCGGTATAATCTTCAAGCCATCAACCGTTGGAGTATAATGCGAATTTTATTGAACAAATCTAATAACAGATATTTTTTTTAGAAGTAAAAAACTCAAAATGCACGGTTTCAAATTATTATGCACAACAGAGATCAAAACATTTTAAAGGTTGTAAAGAGAACTAAAATGGTTATTTGTAGCATCAGGAGGTCATATTTACAGAAATAAAAGCTCTTTGAGTTTCTCTCCTTTTATGCCCATAGCAGCCAATGACACAGAGGTATTCTTTGCAGCATGAGATGGTGCATTGTCATGCATGAAGATAATTTTGCTACGGAAGGCACGGTTCTTCTTTTTGTACCACAGAAGTGGTCAGTCAAACTCTACGTACTTTGCAGAGGTCATTTTCAAACCGTCAGGGACCCTAAAGGGGCCTACCAGCTCTCTCCCCATGATTCCAGCCCAAAACATGACTCCGCCACCTCCTTGCTGACGTCGTAGCCTTGTTGGGACATGGTGGCCATTCACCAACCATCCACTACTCCATCCATCTGGACCATCCAGGGTTGCATGGCACTCATCAGTAAACAACACGGTTTGAAAATTTTAAAGGAATTGCTACAGGAGTATCACTGCAACTTTCACTATTTACAGAATACGTGCTATAAACAGAATTTGCATCCTGCTGACTGCATGGAGAGTAGTCTTGGGGTACTAAATTCCCAGAAGGCGTCCTCCTTCATTACCTAAACCACTCCTGTTGTAAAAGGCATACAGAGTGCTATGAATGTGGAGCAGATTCTCCTTTTTCATTTTAAACCATGCGCACAGCTGCTTGCAAACACGTATGAGCCTAAGTTCACATGTACAAAAAGAAGTGGCTGAAAATTACAGAGCTGTTTTCACGAGAAAACCACCTCTGATTTCAAGGGTTTTGGTTTTTGTTTTGTTTTTTAGAAGAGAACCTGTCACCTGCCCATACATGTGCAGCTGAGTGCACCATGTAATAAGCAGGGGCTGCACAAATCCTGTGGCACTCTTTAAAAAAATGTTTTCCTATCCTCCTCCGTTATTTAGATATGTGTGCCATTATATTTGGCGCCCGATATTTAATTAACCCCCTGACTGAGCGGTCAATGGTGCATGTAATTGTCAGGGGGGCGTCCTACTATCGCTGTCACACTGTTCAATCAGCTACGGACAGTGTCACAGCAAGAGCTGTAGAGAACAACATGCGCGCACGCGCAGCTCTGCTGCCACCACTGAACAGAAGAGGAGAATTCTTCTTCTGTTCCGTGGTGGCGGGAGTATCGTCAGCAGTGGCGTCCAAGCTGTGCGCGCCCACCCTTTCACTCTTCAGCTCTCCTTGTCTGCCGAGAGGTAAGGAGTGAGCGTGGACGCGCATGCGCGCTCAGCTCAGAAGCCGCTGCCGACGATACTCCCGCCACCACGGAACAGAAGAAGAATTCACATTCTTCTCCGCCACCACTACTGAAAAGAAGAGGAGCTGCGCGTGCTCTCCCTCCCCTCTCCAGCTCTTGCTCGGACACGGTCCACAATCGTAAAACGCCCCCTTGCCAATTACAAGCCCCATTGACAGTTCAACGGGTTATTTAAATATCAGGCGCCAAATATAACGGCACCGATATCTAAATAACGGAGGAAGATAGGAAAAAAAAAATGTGAAGTGCCCCAGAATTTGTACAGCCCTCCCCATTACATTCTGCACATGTATGGGCAGTTGTATACTTGTATGCAACTGCACATGTATAAGCTGAAACTAAAGCTTTTTCTCATTTGAAGCTGAAGCTTTTTTTGAGCAGTTTTTCATCGTGTCAATGGAAAATCCGCTCCAAAAACGTTACGCGGCTTCTTTTTACGAGGCATTTTTTTCTTTTTACTTTTATTAAATTTAGCAGCGTAAAAATACACATGTTAACAGCACAGTGTATTTCCCATTGAATTCAATGGGAAGCTGCTTGTAGGCGTTTTGCTAGTGTTTTTTCCAGGCGTTTATACTCAGAAATACGCCTGGAAAAACTGTGTGAACAAACACTTAGGGCACCCCATCTACTACTATGGGTCCATACTGTTACTCTCTACAAAATCTAGGGCGCACACACTGACCCACAGTCTCTGGGTGCCGCATTATAAATTCGTAACAGGCCTTATTGAGATATATAAGGCCGTGTTAATAATGCACTTGTGCCCTGCATCATACGTACAAAAATAAACGCATTTTTAAAATTAGGCAGCCTGTACACAGTTGAATAGTTATCAGGTTGATGTCCGTTTTTTTGGGATTATCTAAATAAAGGAAGTGTACTTTGCCTCGATTTACCCAATGGTATACAGACGTACATAGTTCTGAAGTAAACATGTGAACAGAGACTTATACCAAAAACTGGAGCTTAAATTTAAAGGGAAGGTGTCCCGAAATTTTTTTTTGGGTGTTTTACATCTCTGTATGTGTCGATTAACGACACATACAGAGATTGAATACGGCAGCTACACGCATAGGAGTCAATGAACAGCTCCCATCCATTGCCTCTGCTATCTGGCTCTGTACTGCGCAGACGCAGGTCAGAGTCACACAGCAGGGAAGCTGTTTGCAGTGAGACAGCAGGCGCCATCATAAAGACCAGCTGCACTGCAGGTAAGGTGTGTTTCTCGGTCTGTCCCGCTCTCCCTCTCACAGGCCGCCGCTCTCATGACCCCCGACAGGTTCCAATGGGAAATACGGCGTTCTGTTCCGACAGGGCGTTTTTTTACGTGGTCGTTTTCCCAAAAACGGCAAGTAAAAAGACGCCCGCCAAATTGGACGTGCACATCACTTCTTGGGACGTTTTTGGAGCAGTTTTTCATTGACTTTATAGAAAAACCGCTCCAAAAACGGCCGTAAAAAACGCGAGTTTTATTTTAAAAAAATTGCTGAAAATCAGGATCTGGCTTCCCTTTGTTTAGTAAGTGTGTGAACATACCCTTAGCCTTTTGGTGTGTCCTATAACTTCTGCCAGCTGCAGAATCACACCCAAAATGGCTGCCGGACACTGCTTAGCAATGTGAAAACACCTTTTCCTGGCTTGGAGGGGGGGTGAGATTCCCTCCCACATTTACAGCATCTGTGAGTCATGTTGCTTTGCCTTATTCACCTTGCTGTAATTCTGGGAAGTGCTCCCCTTGGTGGCCAACATAGGAAAACATGTCAAATTATTATTTAATTTTTAGAACTTTCCACCATATGGAAGAAAAAAAAAAAAAACTGCAAAAAACAAATATAATAGAAATAAGTAACGACACTTAAGAAAAAAAAAAAAAAAAAGTTTCATTCGCGACATTCCCTTTATAAAGGCCCCGTGGTGTCCTCAGAAAGAGAGTGTGTGGGATTTTTGTAACCCGGTTTACATGCTCCAGAAAAAACAAATCTTATTGAGAATTCTGCAAGGAAACGGCGGATCCACTGAATGGTTCTAATCCTCGTGGAGATCCACTGGACATCAACTGCACATCCACAGAAGAAATCAGAGGTGTACACTCTTGCAATTCTGACATGTATTTACAATAGGAAAAACCGGTGACGTTTGAACAAACCCTTCAGGTATGTTCTCACTGCCAGTGACGGCGTCCGCACACGACGAACCCGGACAAGTATCCGTTGCCCTTGGGGGAGCCCACTCGGCCACTTTACGCTGCCGTCATGGCTTCTCCAGAAGCGGAATCCCCTGCCAGAGCGTTGCCGACGCTCTGGCCAGAGTTTCCGCTCCTAGAGGGATCCCCTGACATCACTATACATATATTGACAGTGACGTTAGGGGCTCCCCCAGGAGAGGAATCCCCGGCCAGAGTGTCGGCAACGCTCCGGCTAAAGATTCCACTCAGAGGGAGCCCCAATGGCCCTATCTACAGGGTGGATGTGCATTGTGCTATCTACAGGGGGAACCACGTGGCACTATCTACAGCAACGGAATTCCGTGCAGAAATTTTCAGTTACAGTAGTAGCAATGTGGATGGGATTTCTTAATGTCTCTGCCACACGTTGTGGAAAGGAAAAAAAAAAAAAAAGAAAAAAAGTTGCGTTGCAAGTTTTTTTGCGGTGCGGCTATCGAGTAGTTTCAATTGATGCTGCGGGTTGTGTGTGGAGACGTTGCGTTTTTGGGCAATAGTTGAATTGGGGGGTATAAATTACGCAAGCAGAGTTTTGTACAGTACTTATGCAGCGTAAATGCTGTAAAACTCACTGTAAATCTGCAGCTGCACATAAAGCTTGCTATAAATCAATGCTTTATACTTAATCTGCAGGTAAAAACTGCAGAGGAAAATCTACTATGATTTCCACAGCTGCATTGCATTTCTGCAGAAATATGCACAGCAAAAACGCTTTGCTGCAGATTTCTGTTACTAATTTACCTTTTTTTTAAAAATTCCGCTCAAGACTGTATTCTGCCTGTGGTACCAAACCCTAAGACTCAATTTGCAAATCGCTGTTTTAGAAGCGTTTTTTCAAAATTACCAAGAAAATGTTTGGTGCAATTGATGGAAAACCGCGTTTTGACCACTTCTTAACTCTATAGCAGCTTAAAGAGGCTCTGTCAGCAGATTTTGCAACCCCTATCTCCTATTGCAGCAGATCGGCGCTGCAATGGAGAGAAGAGTAACGTTTTTTTTTTGTTTTTTTTTAAAACGAGCATTTTTGGCCAAGTTATGACCATTTTTATATTTATGCAAATGAGGCTTTCTAAAGTACAACTGGGCGTGTTTAAAGTAAAAGTACAACTGGGCGTGTATTATGTGTTACATCTGGGCGTGTTTACTACTTTTACTAGCTGGGCGTTGTGAATGGGAGTGTATGATGCTGACGAATCAGCATCATCCACTTCTCTTCGTTAACACCCAGCTTCTGGCAGTGCAGAGACAGCGTGTTCTCGAGAGATCACGCTGTGTCGTCACTCACTTCCTGCCCCAGGTCCTGCATCGTGTCGGACCAGCGAGGACACATCGGCACCAGAGGCTACAGTTGATTCTGCAGCAGCATCAGCGTTTGCAGGTAAGTAGCTACATCGACTTATCTGCAAACGCTGATGCTGCTGCAGAATCATCTGTAGCCTCTGGTGCCGATGTGTCCTCGCTCATCTGACACTATGCAGGACCTGGGGCAGGAAGTGAGTGACGTCACAGCGTGATCTCTCGAGAACACGGCTGTGTCTGCACTGCCAGAAGCTGGGCGTTGTGAAGAGAAGTGGATGATACTTCTCGTCAGAACACCCAGCTAGTAAAAGAAGTAAACACACCCAGATGTAACACACACAATACACGCCCCGATGTACATTCACAATACACGCCCAGTAGTACTTTAGAAAGCCTCATTTACATAAATATAAAAATGGTCATAACTTGGCCAAAAATGCTCGTTAAAAAAAAAACAAAAAAAAAAAACGTTACTCTTATCTACATTGCAGCGCCGATCTGCTGCAATAGGAGATAGGGGTTGCAAAATCTGGTGACAGAGCCTCTAGTCTTTCTAAGAAAAAAAAAAAAAAAAAAAGTCACATTTTGCAGAGATTCAGCACCAGAAATCCGAGGGCTGACCTTTAGATTTCTGTCTCCGTTTTGCAAGAAAAACTGCCCCATTTCTGCATGGAGACTAGACCCATTCAATAGGGCTAATCTGCATGTGACTTCACTATGCTATTTTCGCAGCGGAATACACCGTGGAAACAGTGTCAAATAGTGAAATGTATATATATATATATATATATATATATATATATATATATATATATATATACACACATACACACACACACACACACTATATATACACATATACATATATATATATATACACACTAATATTGGAGGCTTTATACAAGCGGAATTAGAGTGAAATTCCCTCCCTGTGAACAAAGCTTTACTAGACCCATTTCATTTTAAAGAAACAAACAGCGGAGGGAAAAGGGGAGGGAAAAGCAGAGACATACACAAGACAGGAATCTTAGCAGCAGAACTTATGTTTATGTAGCATGGCCTCAGGGAGAGGAAGTTCCAGCATTCCTATGGGGAGCTGACTCCACTTTGTTTACATACACAAGAAACAAGCTCTGGTCTGAGTGCAAAGTCCACCCTATACTATACTATGGCATTTCATTTACACTTCCAAACAACGTGGGAGAGACCTCAATAATGTTAAATCCCACACTGTCCTAAGGCTCAGTTCACAGGTTTTTTACGCCGATTTTGACGATGGAAACCGTGTCGGAATAAACGGCAAAAAGAGTCTGAAACTGTTTCCCATTGATTTCAATGAGAGGCGGTGGAGTTTTTTTCTGCAGCAGCTTTCAGCTGCTCGCAGTAAAAAATGCCATGCTCTTTCTTGCCGCGGTTACGCCTCTAACCTCACATTAAAACCAATGGGAGGCAGAGTTGGGCCCTGTTCACAGAAGTTTTTTTTTTTTCTACATGTGTTTTGCCACGGAAGCCGTGGCAAAAATCAGATGAAATTTTTCCAATGGAAAGCAGAGGCGTTTTTTTCCCACGAGCAGACATGCCCTATCTTGAGTTTTCTGCCTGAAAAACCTCATTGAAATCAGTGGGAGACGTAAAAAACAGCCGCGAACAGCAGATGCGTTGTGACACGTTTTATGTAAAAAAAAAAAACTCTGATTTTTTGGCCTGTTCGAGAAATAGGTAAAAAAAACACCCGCTGGAAAATGCTCCGGAAAACGCCTGTCTGCAAAACCACTTTTTGTGGTCCTTACGGACGCGGAGATACCACATATGCGTAAGTTTACTTTATTTTGGTTTTTTAATAGTAAAGCAGTTTGTAAGGGGAAAAAGTGGGTTTTTCTTTTTTTTTCACTTTTTTTATTAACTTTATTAAACTTTTTTTTTTACTTTTTTACTAGTCCCACTAGTGGACTTTAATATGCGATCATCCGATCGCTATTATAATACACTACAATACTTTTGTATTGCAGTGTATTACTGCCTGTCCGTTTAAAACGGACAGGCATCTAATAGGACATGCCTCCGGCACGTCCTAGAAGGCATTCACTACAGGCAGACCTGGGGGCCTTTATTAGGCCCCCGGCTGCCATCGGAGACACAGACACTCTGCGATCTTATCGCCGGGTGTCAGTGGGATGAGAGGGAGCTCCCTCCCGCTCTCCAAAACAACGCAGATGCAGCGCATTCTATTGAGCACTGCATCTAAGGGGTTAAACGGGTGAGATCGATACTTATATCGATCTCCACTGTTCGAGCAGGGACGCCCCCAGCTCTCAGCTACCTCTGGCAGCTGAGAGCAGGGAGATTTGACAGCTCTCTGCTCTGTTTATTTATTCTGACGCAGCGCCGTAAAGTTTTATGCATCAGAATAAAGCCCATTAGAGGCCGCAGTGAAAAGGCGTATTGGCGGTCACTAACAGGTTAAAAAGTGATGCTTCATTTTCAAATTCTCTTCATCTATAACCAAGAACAAAAAAAATGTTTTTTTAACCACTTTACGTTAACTTCCAGATTATACATTCCTTTTTTTCTTGATGAGCTGGTTCAGACTTTTGTTGGGTTGAGCCTTTGACTTTGAGCCAAGATTGGCCTCTTCATAAGTCTTTATTATGCTTGTGTTGGAACCACAGAACGGAAAAAAAAATACAAAATACATGAGCACACTGGGCATTTTGCCTAAATGTAACTCAACACAAGGTAGAAGTAAAAGCAGAAGGGCGGTAAACTCTACAAGGATATGATCAAAAATCCACGCAGGTAAAAAAAAAAAAAAAGACAACATTTGTGTGTTTCATGAAAAGCTATGGTATGGATTCTCTCCCTATCTCCATCCAAGAAAAGCAGAGGCGACCTGAGAATGCTTCGTGATGCGGTGCTTGGCTGCAGCTTTCAGATGGCACTGTAGAGGTTAAGGATTTCAGCATTTTATATTTGGGAATTAAGATAGTGGGGGAGGGGAGCTGCTTATTTTGGATTGGTGAGTCTACAGAACGCAATTATCAGGTTCCAGGCTGTTACTAGAACATTATCGGCTTGCACAAGACACGATAGAATGAAGATTACAACTGAATGCTCTTGTAATTAAAAAGGTGTGTGCCAGACTTCCACATGCTGGGGAGAATGAACAGCTGCTTTTTGTTCTTTATTTCACTTTAGGGTTTTCTTCCCCTTTATGAAAATCTCTGTAATCTAATTAGGCTTCTTCCCAGGTTTGGGTTAAATGCATTTTATCTGTAATTTCAACACAGCCGCTGGTGAGAAAAATATCATATTGAAGACATGCTGAATTGATAAGAGGTCAACCGCTCTTTCTAGAGAATTTAATTCATGTAATGGAACCTGCGGCGCAATGAAGGGTAAATGAATTACATCCTATAATTACTCTTTTTGCTGCTATGGATTTGTATCCAATCAATCACAAAACGACAAATCAAACATTACCTTATACTTATTTTGCAACAGTAGGTCCTATGTACACGAGTATTACAGCTCCGTACAACCCCACGATTCCATACAGAGATTTTTTTGGTATGGTTTATAAATCAAAAAGAAAGAAGCGGACAGGTTTCAATTTGACATGGTATTAGAGCTATTCTCTCATTATCAGACGTAGATCACTGTAATTTTGGCAGCACAAAACTGCAGGGATAGAGTGAGCTCCTGTGCACACTGCTCTGCATTAGTACATTTCATTCGGTGTTTGAAAATCATGCAGTTTTTGGGGGGGGGCTTGAAAAACCACAGTACACCCTATAACCCTTCGTGTTATTCTCAGTGTCCATGTAGGGATTTCCCCCAATGGACTACAACATGGAAAATGACAAATGAAAAGGCATATGTAAAAATGACAGTAACATGCAGTACCACGGGTGTGGTGTCCATAGAAGTGGTTCTAAAAACATTTCCTAGAACGGCCACCAATCCCAGCAACATGTATATTCGCATATTTTTTCAGCTCTCTGCTGATCACTACCACCAAGTGTAAACAAGGAATAAGGCCAGATTTTTTTTCCTAATGACCCATGCACACAAAACTTATTTTTGCGGCCGCAATTCACCCACAAATCTGCATATGAACTGCGGCCCCATTTATTTCAATGGGCCCATGCACACGACCGCGGTTTCCATGGTCCATGCATTGCCCAGGAGCCTGGACCGCAAAAAGATCTGACATGTCTTATTACGGCCGCATCTCAGGGTACAGGCTCATTGAAATTAATGCACACTGCAATGTGCATGGCCCGTGGTTTGCGGGCGGCCGCCTCCGTGGCCGTCCGATCCACAAGTCACGGCCCGTGCATACTACTACGGTCGTGTGCATGAGGTCTAAGTGTTTGAATGGGGTATGAAAAAAACAAAACCCTTTACATGAAATGCCGGTAGAATGTAGGCGGATTCGGTCAGTATGCACACATAATTCTGAACGTGTGAACATGGCCCAAGTCTAGACATGGCAAGAAAAATCTCAATGTGTTACATGAGAATTTTGTCATGGATTTTGCTGCATTGAAAATCCATGCCATTACTGCAACAAAATGGGCATGCTACAGATTTAAAAATCTGCAGCATGCGCTGATTCCTGTACAGCTACTGCCACGGATTTGTGGTACAGAATCTACACTGCAAATCTGTGGCAATTCCGCTATGTCTAGTTACTTTTACATACAGCTGAATCTAAATGTACACGAGTCAAGAGAACGCATTGCTCAAATACGCAGCAGGAAGAATATATATTCGTGGAAAATGGCGCTGATTCACCAAAGCAAGGCTACATCTAGATGACTATTTACAGTTCTTAACACAACCGGGATCATTGTGTGACTAAATGTTCTGTGTATTGGACGGTTAACACTCCCAACTAATGGGGCAACAGGTCAAAAATTATATAATAGCAAAGCAAACAATCCCTTTCTGCTATTAGGAAAGTAAAATGTGTGCATTCTCTATAGAACAAAACCTTGATGTGAACCAATGCGCCATCACATTGCTGCACAAACAGTTTGTCCCCTCATAGTACCACCACCAGGGATTCAAAGTCAACCCCAACCTCTTAGGCTATGTTCACACGGAGTATTTTGCCGAGTTTTTTTACGCGGAAACCGCGTCGCAAAACTCTGCAAAAACAGCCCTAAAATGCCTCCCATTGATTTCAATGGGAGGAGTCGGCGTCTTTTTCCCGCGAGCAGTAAAACTGCTTCGCGGTAAAAAAAAAAACGACAGGCCCTATCTTCGGGCGTTTACGCCTCTGACCTCCCATTGACTTCAATGGGAGGCAGAGAAAGCGTATTTTGCTGTGTTTTATGCCCGCGGCGCTCAATGGCCGCGGGCGAAAAACGGCGCGAAAATCGCCGCGAAAATCTGCGTGCAGGGAGAGGAAAATCTGCCTCAAACTTCCAAATGGAATTTTGAGGCAGATATTCCTCCTGCAAAAAACTCAGTGTGAACATAGCCTTATTCAGGTTTCTTGTTTACCGGGCAGCCACATTATATTTTATTTGCAAACTTAAGAAAATATTCCTTTCCTGCTGCGAGAAAGGAATGTATTTGGTTTCTGAAGCCTTTATAACAGACTATAAATCAGCTTTACTGCACTGCTGCTTAGCGGTAGAAACTTCTAAGGATCATTTAATGTTATACATGTGAGATGTGGAAATGTATTGAGGAATGATGATTTCTGTGAAGGCACTCAGGATTTTATCAGTTTCGCCTCCCTATAGTGTTTATGCATTAGTTCAGTTCTTCATTCAAGGATTGGAATATTGTGCCGTCAACGGATAATTAACGGGTGAATAAGTAAAGTGAAGAACTGATGTGGTTAGAGGGACAATAAATCTATGTAATCCTTGCAAGCTTCTAGACGACAGCACCCAATTCCAATATAGTCTGGAGGATTGATAAAGACCCTAATGTAAAGGTCCTTTTACACTGGTCGATAAGCAGCCGGTGCAGCGAGCGCCGTTCAGCGAGAGATCATTGATCGGCGCTCGTTTGCTCCTGTCACACGGAACTATGGATGGGGACAAGCGGTCGTCACTCAGATCGCTCGTCCCCATCCATTATCATGTCGGCAGCGCGTCTCCCCGTTTACACAGAGAGGTGTGTGCCGACAACGATAATATTTCACTTTTTTAAAACGATACGACGAGCAGATGACGATAGAGATAATAATAAAGTCCAAATGGTGTAATTTCCTCCTGAGACCTGTAGTTCTCAAAGGGCCATTCAAGATCTTCCAAAAACTTGCCACTATACGTAGTCTCCACAGGTAACCGATTCTATACTTCTATAGATTTAAGAACAAAGTATAGTGCAACACTTTTTGGACAAGTTACCACTCCATGCAGATCCATACTCACAAGAGATAAAAAGGTTTCAGACATAGAAGGTTAGGAACTCACAGCATATTCAAGGCAGATATACTGAGTCAAGCTGCGCGGCATATCCGCCCTGAACACGCTGGGAATGCAGTCTGGAGGGAAAAAAACAACGCACCAATTGTGAAGCCTTTCTCCGGCCGCATATCCGCTACGAAGCGGCGCCGGAAAAAAAATAAAACACCGCTCATACTTACCCCCTCCCTCTTCTCGCCGCGCAATCCGGCCTCCTGGGATGACATTGCAGGCCATGTGACACTGCAGCCTGTGATTGGCTGCAGTGGTCAAAGGGCCTGCAATGTCATCCAGGGAGGCCGGACTGGAGAAGCAAGGAACTCTGGGTAAGTCATTTTTTTTCTATTTTTGCTGCGTAATCGCTGTGATTCCGCCGCAAATATCGCAACAGACTATTCGTTGCGGGTTTAAGCACCCCATTGAATTCAATGGGAAAACAGACAACGGAAGAGCTGTGAATACGCAGCATTATTGGACATGCTGCATTTGAAGAAACTGCACCGCAAGTCAATTTTTGTTTTTTTTTCATTGCCATTTTTCTGCAGTGTGGGGACGAGATTTGTTGAAATCCCACACACACGGCTGCTACTTTGTCCCCTGCCTGGACGAACCCTTTAACTCTGAACATGCATGGCGTTTGCATGTTCTCCCAGTGTTTGCATGGGTTTCCTATGGGTACTCTTCCTCCCACACCCCAAACACATACAGATCGAGAATTTACATTGTTAGTCCAAATGGGGACAGTGAGTGAGGACAACCTCTGTATAGTGATGCAGAATATGTTTGTGCTACATAACAGAAAGAGGTTTGCCTTACATGCTACACATGCAAACCAAAACAGCCCTATCTAAGCAGACTGTGTACCAACCAGTATTGCAAAGTGTGAATTCACACGCGGCAGATTTTGTTGCAGAAGATTCTGCAACTAAAAATCCGTTATATTCATCTGAATAGAACTTGAAGAAATGCATGCGCTTGAAATTTCTGCAATAAAATCTGCCATGTGTGACTGCAGCCTTACTACATCATGCCTCAGTCCTGTTCCTTGTGTAAAAGGTGCAAATTCTATAGGACCCAGGTGTCTTCTAGACATTGTTGGAGACTGGAGTATTTTGTTACATTGAAAATTTAATGAAAAAAGAAACATTTAAAAAATACTAAATATGGCACCCATTGAAGACTATATGTCCATACTGTACCTCCAACTTCATATGGAAAAATAGGTTCTCTCTTAAAATCCATCCATGGACAAATATATTCTCCACAAGAAGCAGTCCACTTTGGACTATCCCTCTTTGTTTGAAGCGTTTACGGACAATAAGCTCATTACAGGGTGTCCGGATGTTGGACCCCAGTAGATGGTGTACAAATCCCTACAGTGCTATCGCAGGAAAAATTTAGCATTACACATGCTGGTTCGACGAGCAAGAGGAGATGTCCTTTGTAGCTACTCTCCAGCTTTGGCTAATAGAAGAGGGGGCCTCCCCCTCCCTCATTTAAAAAGACAGACAACCTCTTTAAATTCAATGGAATAAAAGATGGAAAAATGGATGCAAAAAAATAAAAAATATGGCATTAACTGTCATACATCGTTTTTGAATGGTTTTTCAGCAACGTGAAAAGAAAAAAAAATGTCATAAGCTTACATTTTCTGTACGTCTCGAAAAATGCCTAGAACAGCAGATTATAAAGGATGCTTTGTATGAAACAAAAAAGTATCAAACAATCCCACCGAAATCTATGCACTCAGTTTCTTCATTTCCATACCTTTTTTGGTCACGAACGCTGCATGGAAATGGTCCAAAAACTGAATAGACTGAAGAGAGTCTAAGGTCATTTGATTTAAGTTCTGTTAGTTTTTAAAGGATAGTGCACACAACAGAAATGCACTTTAAAGAGGCTCTGTCACCACATTATAAGTGCCCTATATTGTACATGATATGATGGGCGCTGTAATGTGGATTACAGCAGTATTTTTTATTTAGAAAACCTCATTTTTGATGGTTATGACCTACAGTGAAGGAAATAAGTATTTGATCCCTTGCTGATTTTGTAAGTTTGCCCACTGTCAAAGTCATGAACAGTCTAGAATTTTTAGGCTAGGTTAATTTTACCAGTGAGAGATAGATTATATTAAAATAAAAAAAAATGAAAAATCACTGTCAGAATTATATAGATTTTTTTTGCATTGTGCACAGAGAAATAAGTATTTGATCCCTTTGGCAAACAAGACTTAACCCCTTCGCGCTCAGGTCAGTAATAGTACGTCCTGCTAAGTAGAACGTTCGCGCTCAGGTCAGTACTATTACTGACCTGAGTAAACACGGCGCCATTTAATCCCGGCGCGTGCTTGAGCTGTGATACCTGCTGTTTCCGACAGCAGGCTATCACAGCTTAGTGTGCAGGGACCGATCGCGGTGGTCCCCGCCGATTAACCCCTTAGAAGCCGCGTTCAATAGCGATCGCGGCTTCTTAGGGGTTAAGCTGCCATCGCCGGCCTGCTACACGATAGCGGGCCGTGATGGCTACTATGGCAACCAGAATCCTAACAATGGACTCTGGCTACACCATCGACGGAAGCCTAGTGGGTCCCGACAAAGTCAGGACCCACTATGCTTGCTGTCAGCGAACAGCTGACAGCTCTAATACACTGCACTACGTATGTAGTGCAGTGTATTAGAATAGCGATCAGAGCCTCCTGCCCTCATGTCCCCTAGTGGGACAAAGTAAAAAAAGTGTAAAAAAGTAAAAAAAAGTTGTGTAAAAATAAGAAAATAAAAGATTTAAAAGTAATAAAAGTAAAAGTCCCCCTTTTTCCCTTATCAGTTCTTTATTATTAATAAAAATATATAAATAAACAAATAAACTATACATAATTGGTATCGCCGCGTCCGTAACGTCCTGAACTACAAAACGATGTCGTTATTTATCCCGCGCGGTAAACGCCGTAAGAGAAAATAATAAACCGTACCACAATCACAATTGTTTGGTCACTTCACCTCCCAAAAAATGGAATAAAAAGAGATCAAAAAGTCGCATGTCCCTAAAAATGGTACTGATGGAAACTACAGTTCGTTACGCAAAAAATAAGTCCTCGCACGACTTTCCTGATGGAAAAATAAAAACGTTATGGCTCTTAGAATAAGGTAAGGCGGGATTCACACGACCGGGTCGGGTCCGAGCCCGAGTGCCGGCCGGTAAAATCGGCCATTCTGCCCGGCCGGTTTGCATAAAGTTATGCATCCGTGCCGGGCCGGGCAGATCCGGACAGTGACATCAGCGGCAGCTCCTGAAGGGGAATCCCCATGTGTTCGGGGATTCCGCTTCAGGAGTTTCCCCTGATGTCACTGCCCAGATATGGACAGAGACATCAAGCGCTCTGTCCAGGAGCGGAATCCCCGAACACACGGGGATTCCGCTCCTTCAAGGAGCTAAAGTGCGGCTAGCACATAGCAGAGCGGGGAGATACCTCCCCGCTCTGCTATAGTGGCGTCGCTGCAGTAGTAGCAGCCGCAGCAGCTGCTGCTACTAGCGGCGCCATCTAAGGTGTCGCCGAGCCAGGGTGCTTTTAACAAGCAGGGGAAGGGAGCCAGCGCAGCGCTCCCTTCCACCTGCTGTACACCCCGGCCCTGCAACACAGTGTGCAGCGATGCCATTCGTCAGAATGGCATCAACTCCTCCTCCTCACATGCACTCTGCGCTGTGAGGAGGAGGAGATAGAGCGCAAGCCACGGGAAACCCGGCCATCACTCGGAACACATTCCGGTGATGGCCGTGTAATACCCGGCCCCATAGACTTCTATGGGAGCCGGGCGGCCGGGTGTCCGGGCAAAGATAGAGCATGTCCTATTTTTTGACGGCCGGATTTTCCGGCCGTCAAAAAATCGGTCGTGTGAATAGCCCCATTAGGGGTCTATCATTCCTAATGCAGCCGGGTGCCGGCCGATTTATGAACGGCCGGCACCCGGACGGGAAACCCTGCCGTGTGAATGAGGCCTAACACAAAAAGTAAATGATTGTTTACAAAATATATTTTATTGTGCAAACGCCATAAGACATAAAAAAAAACTATAAACATCTGGTATCGCCGTAATCGTATCGCCATTCAGAATAAAGTGAATATGTCATTTATAGCGCACGGTGAACGCTGTAAAAAAAATTGAATAAAAAAACAATAGTAAAATTGCTGTTTTTTTAGTCCCCACGCCACCTAAAATTAGAATAAAAACTGATCAAAAAGTCGCATGCACCCCAAGAAAACTACAATGGATTCCTCAAGGTCTCTAGTTTCCAAAAAGGGGTCACTTTTGGGGGGTTTCCACTGTTTTAGCACCACAAGACCTCTTCAAACCGGACATGGTGCCTAATAAATTAAATTAAATTAATTAATTAATTAATTGTCACCTCTACTTTGCTCTAAATTCCTGTGAAACACCTAAAGGGTTAATAAACTTTTTAAATGCTGTTGTGAATACTTTGAGGGGTCTAGTTTCTGAAATGGGGTGTTTGATAAGGGTGTCTAATATATGGGCCCCTCAAAGCAACTTCAGAACTGAGCTGGAAACTAAAAAATAAAAATGAGGCAATACTTGGCTTCTTACATTATACTCATAATGAGCCGCGCCCACCCCGAGATGACCCCAGTTTTGACCGTTTGTATAAACGGAGACCCCTATTAGACCATTTCAGTGCCCGGTTTTCCCAGCATTCACCCCCGAGAAGTGTATTTCTATAGATGAATCCCTGGTACATTTGAAAGGGAGGCTTCAATTCCGCGAGTACCTGCCGGGTAAGAGGGCAAGGTATGGCGTGAAGATGTATGAGCTGTGCGAGAGTGCATCAGGGTATACCTACAAATTTAGGATATATAAAGGGAAGGACACCAGTACTCAGCCCCCAGAATGTCCCCCCTTACTGGGAGTTAATACAAAAATTGTGTGGGATTTGGTGCACCCACTGCTGGACCAGGGTTACCACCTCTACCTGGATAATTTTTATACCAGCGTCCCACTCGTCAACTGCCTCGCTTCCAGAAGTCCTGCGGCATGCGGCACTGCTAGAAGAAACCTGAGAGGCCTCCCTAAGACTCTGCTTGGGCAAACACTCAGAAGGGGGTGAGAGCAGGGCACAATCTAGCAGCAACATATTGTGTGTCAAGTACAAGACCAGGGAGATGCCACACCAGTACCCATGTACCTGTACGAGGTACCAGTACAGGGACCCCCAAACTAGACTGCATCCTGGACTACAATAGGTACATGGGAGGGGTGGACTTGTCAGATCAAGTCCTGAAGCCTTACAGTACTTCTGGAAGCGGGGCCACAGGCATCGTACCAGGGCAACACTTTTTAGGAGAAGTTCCCCAAACTGGCAAGAAGGGAAAAAGTCAAAAGAGGTGCAGAGTCTGCTATAAGAGGGGGATAAGGAAGGACACAATATATCAATGTGACGCGTGTCCCGAAAAACCAGAGCTCTGTATGAAAGAGTGTTTTAAAATTTATCATCCATCCCTTTATTTTTAATTTACCCCAGTTTTACTCGCTCTGATCCACTTCGCACAGCTTACCCCTCCTCATCTTTCCCCTCTGAGCCCTGCTGTGTGCCCAGGCAGCTGATAACAGCCACATGTAGGGTATTGCCGTACCCGGGAGAGCCAACATTACAGTTTATGAGGTGTATATCTCCGGTGGCACATGCTGGGCACAATATATCGGACACTGAATTGGCATATATGTATAGAAAATTGCAAATTTCACTCTGCACCAACTGCTGCACATTATCTTTTACACAATACCTGTGGGGTCAAAATGCTCACTACACCTCTAGATGAATGCCTTAAGGGGTGTAGATTTTAAAACAGGGTCACTTCTTGGGGGTTTCAACTGTACTGGTACCTTAGGGGCTTCTGCGTACAAGACTTAGCACCAGAAAAGCTCCAGTAGGCCAAATGGTGGTCCTTTCCTTCTGAGCCCTGCCGTGTGCCCAGGCAGCTAATAACCGCCACATGTAGGGTATTGCCGTACCCGGGAGAGCCCACATTACAGTTTATGGGGTGTATGTCTCCGGTGGCACATGCTGGGCACAATATATCGGACACTGACATGGCATATATATAGAAAATTGCAAATCTCACTCTGCACCATCTGCTGCGCATTATCTTTTACACAATACCTGTGGGGTCAAAATGCTCACTACACCTCTAGATGAATTCCTTAAGGGGTGTCGTTTTTAAAATGGGGTCACTTCTCGGGGGTTTCAACTGTACTGATACCTCAGGGGCTTCTGCACACACGACTTAGCACCAGAAAATTTCCAGTAGGCCACATGGTGGTCCTTTCCTTCTGAGCCCTCCCATGGGCCCAAACGGTAGTTTATCACCACAAATAGGGTATTGCCACACTCAGGACAAATTGGGCAACAAAATGCGGTATTTTATTCCTTGTGAAAATAAGAAATTTTGAGCCAAAACTACCTCTTATTGGAAAAAATAATATTTTTTTTTTAATTCACAGCCCAATTCAAATAAATTCTGTGAAAAAACTGTGGGGTCTAAATGGTCACAATACCCATAAATAAATTCTTTGAGGGGTGTAGTTTCCAAAATGGGGTGACTTCTGGTGGGTTTCCATTGCTTTGATACCTTTGGGGCTCTGCAAATGCGACATGGCACCCGAAAACCAATCCAGCAAAATCTGGGCTCCAAAGAACACATAGCGCTCCTTTCCTTCTGAGGCCTCCCATGGGCCCAAACGGCAGTTTATCACCACAAATGGGCTATTGCCGCACTCAGGACAAATTGGGCAACAAATTGGGGTATTTTATTCCTTGTGAAAATAAGAAATTTTGAGCCAAAACTACCTCTTATTGGAAAAAATTACATTTTTTTGAATTCACAGCCCAATTCAAATAAATTCTGTGAAAAAACTGTGGAGTCTAAATGGTCACAACACCCATAAATGAATTCCTTGAGGGGTGTAGTTTCCAAAATGGGGTCACTTCTGGTGGGTTTCCATTGCTTTGATACCTTTGGGGCTCTGCAAATGCGACATGGCACCCGAAAACCAATCCAGCAAAATCTGGGCTCCAAAGAACACATAGCGCTCCTTTCCTTCTAATACCTCCCATGGGCCCAAACGGCAGTTTATGGCCACAAATAGGGTATTGCCGCACTCAGGACAAATTGGGCAACAATGTTCCCTGTGAAAATAAGAAATTCTGATCAAAAATGACATCTTATTGGAAAAATTGTCATTCTTTTAATTTCACAGCCCAATTCAAATACGCGCTGTGAAAAAACTACGGGGTCAAAATTGTAACAATAACCATAAATTAATTCCTTGAGGGGTGCAGTTTCCAAAATGGGGTCAGTTTTGGGGGATTCCTACTGTTGGCACCTCAACACCTCTCCAAACCTGGCATGCTGCCTAAAATATATGCTAATAAAAAAGCACCACCAAAATGCACTAGGTGCTTCTTTGCTTCTGGGGCTTGTGTTTTAATCCACGAGCGCACTAGAGCCACATGTGGGACATTTCTAAAAACTGAAGAATCTGGACAATACATATTTAGTAGTGTTTCTCTGGTAAAACCTTCTTTGTTACAGAAAAAAAATAGAATAAAATTGAAATTCAGAAAGAAAAACGAAATTTGCAAATTTCACCTCCACTGTGCTTTAATTCCTGGGAAATGCCTGAAGGGTTAAAAAACTTTCTAAATGCTGTTTTGAATACTTTGAGGGGTCTAGTTTTTAAAATGGGGTGTTTTATGGGGGTTTCTAATACATAGGCCCCTCAAAGCCACTTCAGAACTGAACAGGTACCTTAAAAAAAAGGCTTTTGAAATTTTCTTAAAAATATGAGAAATTGCTGTTTATGTTCTAAGCCTTGTAACGTCCAAGAAAAATAAAATAATGTTCAAAAAACGATGCCAATCTAAAGTAGACATATGGGAAATGTGAACTAGTAACTATTTTGGGTGGTGTAACCGTCTGTTTTTCAAGCAGATGCATTTAAATTCTGAAAAATGCTATTTTTTCTAAATTTTCTCTAAATTTTGCAATTTTTCTCAAATAAAGACTGAATATATCGACCAAATTTTACCACGAACATGAAGCCCAAAGTGTCACGAGAAAACAATCTCGGAATCGCTTGGATAGGTTTAAGCATTCCGACGTTATTACCACATAAAGTGAAATATGTCAGATTTGAAAAATGGGCTCTGAGCCTTAAGGCCCAAACTAGGCTGCGTCCTTAAGGGGTTAATACTTGGTGGCAAAACCCTTGTTGGCAAGCACAGAGGTCAGACGTTCTTTGTAGTTGATGAGATTTTCACACATGTTAGATGGAATTTTGGCCCACTCCTCTTTGCAGATCATCTGTAAATCATTAATGTTTCGAGGCTGTCGCTTGGCAACTCGGATCTTCAGCTCCCTCCATAAGTTTTCGATGGGATTAAGGTCTGGAGACTGGCTAGGCCACTCCATGACCTTAAAGGGAATGTGTTGCCAGAAAAACATGTTTTTTTTAAAAAAATTAAACATTTAGTGTGTGGGTGATTAAACATTGTTCAAATTTTTTTTATTTTTTTGCACGAGTCCAGGAAATATTATAAATTTCTAATTTATAATACTACCCATTTTTGGTCACTAGATGGAGCTGTTCCCAAAATTGCAGCATTGCAACGTTGGGTTAAAAGCCCTCGCTCTAGTGAGCTCTCAGCATTCCCCCCTCCTTTATCCTGGCTAGTGCCGGGATAAACGAGGGGTTTGAAAGGTTTAACCTCCTACACTGTGTGTCGCCATTTTTTGAGGTAACCCACAGTGTAGTAGGTTTACATACAGTAGTAAACACACACAAACACTAACATACATTGAAATCTCTTACCTGCTCCTGCCGCCGCGGCTCCCTCGGGCCCGTCCGCTCCCTTTGCTGCCGCTGTTCCATGTGCACAAGTCCGGAAGCCGCGACCGGAAGTAGTAATATTACTGTCCGGCCGCGACTTCCGGTCCACAGGAAAATGGCGCCGGACGGCGCCAATTTCGAATAGGACTGTGTGGGAGCGGCGCATGCGCAGTTCCCACAGACGCCGTACACGGCAGTCAATGGGACGGGAGCCGTTCGCAGTCCCTATGGGACTGTGGCTGCCGTATTCCATGTCTGTGTGTGTCGTTAATCGACACACACAGAAATGGAACAAAAAATGGCAGCCCCCATAGGGAAGAAAAAGTGTAAAAATAAGAAACAGTAAAACACAAACACACAAATGAAAATAAACGTTTATATTAAGGCACTAACATCTTTAACATATAAAAAAATTATTTGTGATGACACTGTTCCTTTAATGAGCTTCTTTTTGAGCCACTCCTTTGTTGCCTTGGCTGTATGTTTCGGGTCATTGTCGTGCTGGAAGACCCAGCCACGAGCCATTTTTAATGTCCTGGTGGAGGAAGGAGGTTGTCACTCAGTATTTGACGGTACATGGCTCCATCCATTCTCCCATTGATGCGGTGAAGTAGTCCTGTGCCCTTAGCAGAGAAACACCCCCAAAACATAATGTTTCCACCTCCATGCTTGACAGTGGGGACGGTGTTCTTTGGGTCATAGGCAGCATTTCTCTTCCTCCAAACACGGCGAGTCGAGTTAATGCCAAAGAGCTCAATTTTAGTCTCATCTGACCACAGCACCTTCTCCCAATCACTCTCAGAATCATCCAGATGTTCATTTGCAAACTTCAGATGGGCCTGTACATGTGCCTTCTTGAGCAGGGGGAGCTTGCGGGCACTGCAGGATTTTAATCCATTACGGCGTAATGTGTTACCAATGGTTTTCTTGGTGACTGCGGTCCCAGCTGCCTTGAGATCATTAACAAGTTCCCCCCGTGTAGTTTTCGGCTGAGCTCTCACCTTCCTCAGGATCAAGGATACCCAACGAGGTGAGATTTTGCATGGAGCCCCAGATCGATGTCGATTCAGTCATTTTGTATGTCTTCCATTTTCTTACTATTGCACCAACAGTTGTCTCCTTCTCATCCAGCGTCTTACTTATGGTTTTGTAGCCCATTCCAGCCTTGTGCAGGTCTATGATCTTGTCCCTGACATCGTTAGAAAGCTCTTTGCTCTTGCCCATGTTGTAGAGGTTAGAGTCAGACTGATTAATTGAGTCTGTGGACAGGAGTCTTTTATACAGGTGACCATTTAAAGGAACAGTGTCACCAAATTATTTTTTTTTATATCAGTTTTATGTTAGGGTTTTATTAAAAACGTTTATATTTGTGTGTTTGTGTGTTACTTTTTTCTATTTTTACACTTTTTCTTCCCTATGGGGGCTGCCATTTTTTTTTCCATTTCTGTGTGTGTTGATTAACGACACATACAGACATGGAATACGGCAGCTCCAGTCCCATAGGGAATGCGAACGGGGCCCGTTCCATCCACTATGGTGTACGCCGTGTGTGTGTGTGGGAACGGCGCATGTGCCGCTCCCACACAGTCCAATTTGAAATGCGCGCCATCCGGCGCCATTTTCCTGTGGACCGGAAGTCGCGGCCGGACAGTAAGATTACTACTTCCGGTCGCGGCTTCCGGACTTGTGCACATGGAGCAGCGGCAGCAGACGGAGCGGACAGACCGGAGGGAGCGGCGGCGACTGGAGCAGGTAAGTGATTTCTGTGTATGTAAGTGTTATACTGTGTGTTTACTAGTGTATGTAAACCTTCTACACTGTGTGTTAGCTCAAAAAATGGCGACACACAGTGTAGGAGGTTAGACCGTTCAAACCCCTCGTTTCTCCCGGCACTAGCCAGGATAAAGGAGGGGGAGATTCTGAGAGCTCACTACGATTTTTTTCCCAATTTTGCAGCATAAAGCAATGTGGTTGCTTTACCACATGCAATGCTGCAATTTTGGGAATTGCTCTATCTAGTGACCAGTGCTGGGAAATATTATAAATTTAATCCAATTTATAATATTTCCTGACAAGTGAAAAAAAAAAAAAAAATTAGAACAATGTTTAATCACCCACACACTAATTGTTTAACTAAAAAAAACAACATGTTTTGCTGGCAACACATTCCCTTTAAGACAGCTGTCTTTAATGCAGGCACCAAGTTGATTTGGAGCGTGTAACTGGTCTGGAGGAGGCTGAACTCTTAATGGTTGGTAGGGGATCAAATACTTATTTCTCTGTGCACAATGCAAATATATATAATTTTGACTATGTGATTTTCTGTTTTTTTTTTAAATATTATCTCTCACTGGTAAAAGTAACCTAGCCTAAAAATTCTAGACTGTTCATGACTGACAGTGGGCAAACTTACAAAATCAGCAAGGGATCAAATACTTATTTCCTTCACTGTATATTAGCTTTATGCTAATGAGTTTCTTAATGACCAACTGGGCGTGTTTTACTATATGACTAAGTGGGCGTTGTACAGAGGAGTGTATGACGCTGACCAATCAGCGTCATACACTTCTCTCCATTCATTTACACTGCATATAGCGATATAGATATATCGCTATGTGCAGCCACATAAACACACTATAACGTTACTGCAGTGTCCTGACAATGAATATATATTACCTCCAGCCAGGACGTGATGTGTATTCAGAATCCTGACCACTTCTGTAGCGTCTGTGATTTACAGCACAGCAGAGCGAGATCTCGCTGTGAACGACAGTTTGCAGTGTAATCTCGCGAGACTACGCCTGCTGTGCTGTAACTCACACAGACGCTACAGAAGTGGTGAGGATTCTGAATACACATCACGTCCTGGCCGGAGGTAATGTATACTCATTGTCAGGACGCTGCAGTAGCATTATAGTGTGTTTATATGGCTGCACATAGCGATATAGCTATATCGCTATCTGCAGTGTAAATGAATGGAGAGAAGTGTATGACGCTGATTGGTCAGCGACAAACTTTTCTCCACAACGCCCAGTTGTTCATTAAGAAACTTATTAGCATAAAGCTAATATAGATCATAACTCTGTCAAAAATGATTGTTTTTCTAAATAAAAAACACTGCTGTAATCTACATTACAGCGCCGATCACATCATGTACAATATAGGCCACTTAATGTGGTGACAGAGCCTCTTTAAGCTTGTTTTGGCCACAGTTGTGTGTTGTGCATTCATTTGTGTCAATATTCTGCGGAGGAATTTATTGAGACTGGAGTTACAAAAGCCACTCGAACTAAACCAAGTTGTTGTGAAATGCACCAAATTTTTAAATGCTGCACGACTTATTTTGGCTCATTTTTAGCGGTCCTTGCGGAACAAATGCAAGTCTCCGCCTGCTATGAGTAGGCATAGATTTTTGCCATAACGGACTTCAATTTCAGATGTAAGTTATGGTAAATCTGTCGGTCTGTGGAAGGCCCCTTCTACTAAACCCCGCTCACTTATTTTGCCACTTTTTAAAATATTCGAAAACTGGCATAAAGCCTTTAAGAAATTCCCCTCAATGTGATATCAGCTACAAGGCTGCAATACGTATGGTCAACTTTACATTCACCAGTAGAGAAGTCGATTTCCTGCATCTTCATTCAAAGCATTTACAGAAAGGTAAGGCTGGGTTCACACAGACTTTTTTTTGCAGGCAGGAATTTTGAGGCAGATTTTGCTCTGCCTGCACGCCGATTTTTGCCCGCGGCCATTGAGCGTCACGGGCAAAAACCACAGTGAAATACGCTTTCTCTGCCTCCCATTGATGTCAATGGGAGGTGAGAGACGTAAATGCCCGAAGTTAGGGCAGTTCGCTTCTTTTTCCCGCGAGACTGTTTTTTCGCTTGTGGGGAAAAAAAACAACACCTCCGCCTCCCATTGAAATCAATGGGGGGCATTTTCGGCCGTTTTGCAACGCGTCAAAAACCCAGTGTGAACTGACCCTAAGGGTATGTGCACACGATAACTGCAATTACGTCTGAAAATACGGAGCTGTTTTCAAGGGAAAACAGCCCCCGATTTTCAGAAGTTTTTTGAGCAACTCGCGTTTTTCACATCCGTTTTTGGAGCGGTTTTCATTGGAGTCTGAGAAAAACGGCTCCAAAAACGTCCCAAGAAGTCTCCTGCACTTCTTTGACGAGGCAGTCATTTTACGCGTCGTCGTTTGACAGCTGTCAAACGACGACGCGTAAATTACAGGTCGTCGGCAAACCCATTGAAATGAATGGGCAGATGTTTGCCGACGTATTGGAGCCGTATTTTCAGGCGTAAATCGAGGCATAATACGCCCAGTTTACGTCTGAAAATAGGTCGTGTGAACGCAGCCTAACAGTTAAAGTTAATTAATTAATGCACAAAGGCAGTTCAGCTATCTCAGCATACAATGTAATTAATATGTCAAGCCATCTATGGCTATAAACACAGCTGTCAAAAGTAAAATGTTCAAAACGCACATTAATCGAGAACGTGGGAAAAATCTTAGTGCTAGGTATTAAAGTTTGGGGACTTTGCTAATGAAGGCCATTTTAGGATAAAGTGTGCATGAAGGCATTGGAGTGCTACACAAGCCATCTTAAAAATTTAGTCCTGGAACTTCTGGGAGAAGGGGGATAATTTTAATATGAATGTAATATTTTTGCTATTATAAAAAGGTAATTATAAATTGGATACCTCCACCCACAGCAATGTACAGTTGTGTCCACCATTAATTTTTCTTGAATTGCGTTAACTTATGCAATTTGTCATGATATTAATTCAACCTCACGCCATGTAGTTAAAAAAAAAAAAAAACATACACGCGTTAAACGTACACGGTTTAACCTGGGAGTCTATGGGCAACGGATGGCATCCATCAGAGTATACAGTTTTGTTGTTTGTTTTTTTAACATATTTAACATCTGGCACCATACATCTCAGTTATATAGGAATTAGAGACAAAAGTAAGGGAGGACACACCTGTTAGGGGCTGTTCAAATATATCCGTTGTCCCTGTCATTTTCCCTTCGGTGTGTTGCAGAAAAGCCGGATGGAAACGAATGCTTGCTATGGGATCTATTCTGGCACATAAGTTGTGGCACCTGCAGCGTTCATGTGAACGGCTCCCTGGGAGGACTGTCGCCATATCCTATCTTAATGTACTGTTCGCCGGATGAATGCCAGCCGCTGCCACATCCACCTTCCGGCAGCACCCGGTGTGGGAATCACCGGCCAAAGCATTGCTGGCACTCTGGCTGGGGATTCTCTTCCTAGAGGGAGCCCCAATAGCACTAGAAGGCAGTATGGTACCATCTAAAAATGAAATTCATCAGTTTTAAAAACAGACAGTGAAAAATGGATGCAAAACTGGTCACAATCGGCCATCAAAAAATGGAGAAAAAAAAAACTGAACGGATGCAAAACAGCATTTTTTTTTTTACCACGGACACCCAGACCCTGTTGTGTGCATAGGTTGTGGGGTGAGTAGGAGATGCAGGGTGGGATTGGGTAGCCGTCAAGCCATGTGTTTTTTTGCAAGCAGAAAAATATGCCCAAAAATTCCTTTCCGCTCACAGGGGTAAAAAAAAACCAAAACCTCAGTCTCCCATTGAAATCATTGGGAGGCGATTTGGAGCAGTTTTTTGGCGCAGTTTCAGTGTCAAAAACAGCGCCAAAAAACTCAGAGAACTAGCCCTGACGTTAGGGCTAGTGTGGCGCCATTGCAGGTTCACAAGGCTGCTTTGAAGATCTGAGGTGAGCCTTCTGGGCTCTTCCTCTCGGTGCCGGCCTCGGCGCTGCACGGGATATGACAAACGTGACATTACAATGTGTGTCAAACTTCAGTGTAGCGCCGAGGCCGGAGCAGAGAAGAAGCGCCCTCACATGCCAGGATCACGTCAGAAGTTCTGTGAAATGACAAGTACACAACACGTATCTAATCTATCATGTATTCAATCACAAACTATGCACCACATTTTGAGACCCTAGACTACCTTTTTAATTGGACCATTGTGGTAAAAATGGATGGTAAAAACGTACGACAACTAACAACTTATTGTTTGTAGTAAAAAAAAAATATTGTGAAAAAGCCTGATGGCAACGGATACATTTTTGCATCAATTGTAGCCACTTGACAGAAAAACGGATGCTGATTCAACTGATATGTGAACGCACCCTAAATAACCAGTTCATACATTGCATCATGTATAGACAAGACTATTGGAAACTATAATAAATGTCTTGAGATTTTAAACCAACTTTAGGAATCATGTATAATAATTAATTCTAATAAATATATCTGGAAGTCAGTCTGTCTGTCTGCAGCCACGCGTAGAGATATTTTATTTGTATAGCAAGAGAATAATTGCTGTATGTACCAGTCACACAGCTAGATGCTGTTTAACTATGGAAATAAGAGGATTTTCATATCCTGGTATAAAAGGTTTTTGCCACAATAGAGCTGTAGTCATAGCAATGACAACATATATTACAAAGCTTCTGTAACGTCAAAGGTGATCACTGGTCCTCAGTCAAAGAAAGCGTCCTCACTTTAATGTTTAAAACTTTATTTATTTGACGGTGCCAAATAAGGAACATAAGAATTAAAAATTCCCGGGACTGCTTCGTACTGAAGAACACCATACTGAAGTCGGTAGGGATAAAACAAGAAACAGTTAAAAAATAGCGCATGATGCTTTGGCTAGAAAAAAAATGCACTAGTGTATTTGGTGAATTGGAATATATAAATCATAATTTTAAGTGTAAATTCTACACAAACGCTGCAGGTTTGCCGATGTTGCACATCATTTATAGTCTTTTTATGGATCCGTACATACGGATGCACTACAGCCCGTATTTGCAGGTATGTTCCGTATATGCGGATACGTTACGGATGACTACTGATCCGTATTTGACAGTTTTTACGGACGGATGCCTGCAATCACGGGCCGCAGACAGCCGTCCGCACTTTCGGCTCATGCTCCTATACAAAGTATGGGAGCACAGTTCATAAAAAGCAAAAGATAGGACATGTACCATAAAAGATAGGACACTTCTACGGCCCGGACACCTTCCTGTAAATAAACGGGAAGGTGTCTGTGGACAATAGAAGTGAATATGTCTGTAATTACATTGGTGTATAGGTTCAGACAGCACCAGATGTGGAAGGATGGGGTTTTGCACGGATAGGGGCCCAACCCGAAGAGGAGTATAAAAGAGTATTCGGCACACCAATTTTGAAACAAAAAGGTATTTTTATTTTGTTTTTAATGCCAGTGGCAGAGTTTCGGTCTAAGCGACCTTCATCAGGCACTGAGCCGTGCTAGAAAACTGTATAGACGGCTGTATAATGGCGCTTAGAACGAAACGTCGCACTCTGCCCCTGGCATTAAAAACAAAATAAAAATACCTTTTGTTTCAAAATTGGTGTGCCGGATACTATTTTATACTCATGTCCGTAATTACAGTCGTGTGCATGGGGCCTTAAGAAGGAGAACCAGTTTAAAATAGGGATGCACGATACGGTTTCGATACTCTGCATCCCCAAACGGTTCGATACCGTTATTTCATGTATTTCGATACTTAGCTGTGCGGCCGCACACCTCAGTATTGTAACACATGAATGTATGAGAGCGGGGCTGCAGCTGTGTAAAGCAGTCATTGCCACGCTCCTGAGTCCTGACAAGTGCACGGGGTCAGCATGACGTGATGTGACCAGCGCTGCACTAATGAGCGGCGGCACTGAAGACAGAACATGGGCGAACTGCAAAATACCCCCATGTTCTGTCCTCCGTGCCTGAACCGCCGCTCATTAGTGCAGCGCCGGCCACATCTCCTCATGCTGACCGTGCACGCACTTCCTTTCGGGAGCGGGGCAATGACTATTACACAGCCGCAGACCCGCTGGCGTAGATCAGAGAAACCTCATCTCCGCCGTTATTCCCGTGAATGTTGCGATCACAGCTGACTGCAGCATTCAGGGAGAAATGAGAAGGGGGATGCCCCTTGGATCGAGTCACCGGTAATTCCTGTGACGCGATTGAGGGACATACCATATATGGGCAGACAGCCCAGGGTCCATTGAAAGACCCCAGGGCTGTCCTACCATATTTCCTGTTAGGGCATACTTCGGTATGTGATAACAACTGCCAGTGTACCATCCGTACACAGGCTAATGTACTGTAATATAGATATATGCCAGTACATTAAAGTTCAAACAAAAATAAAAAATAAAAAAATCAACACACATACACCTTTTTTACAATAAACATTAAAATGAGTCTCAATACATAAAATATACACATTCAGTATTGGCGCGGCCGTAATAACCTGCACAACAATTTTTTTGCATCATTTATGATGTGTACACTGTAAAAAATAAAATAAATCAGAAAATGGAAGAACTTTTTTTTGTTATTACTGTTGGCAAAGTATCGAAATCGCAAGACTAAACGAAGTATCGGTATCGAAGTCCAAATTCTGGTATCGTGACATCCCTAGTTTAAAAATGCTTCGCTTGGGAGCAGGCATAGCAGTTGACAGATCTTAGCCAGAATATAGAATGCATTATCTACCCCAACACCTAGATTCTCTTATGGTAGAAATGGAAGCAAGAAACATTTATCAGAGCTTCCACCCATTGTAATAAGAATGGTAATCACTAGTTAAAAAGACAACAACTTAACCTTTTGAAAGATTACGGTACCGTATGATGATACATCATGAAATCAAAACTTAAAAAGCATTCCTCAGTTTGTCACAGGAGATCAGCCACGTCTGCCCTCCAGTTTACAATCCGTCTCTGGCTATGAAAGGCCCTTTACACGGGCCAATTAATGCACTTCCGAACGTTGGTTCTTTTTTATTGGCCCGTGTATACATGCCCAGCGATCAACCGACAAACCAGTAAGCTTGTCAGCTTATCGCATCTTTTCTATGGGCATAAAAATAAATCTGTTGTAAACAGGGATGCACCGCCGAAAATAAAACTGTTAGAACGATCACACTAACAATCGGTCGGTCACATACACGACCAACGATTACTGCATGTAAATCTAGCTAAATGACCGCCAATAGACTTGCTATATCGTCACCCAGCAATATGGGCAGGAAATCTGCCCGTGTGAAAGTACCCCAAGGCAACTGCCTGCAGAGGGAGACTGCCTATAATACTTAGGCCTCATGCGCACAAGTGTACTCTGAATCCGTATCACACATATGCCGATTATGGTGGCACACGCATGTTGAGTATGCAACAAAATTGCAGTGTTCTCCATCTCATGCCGTATATTGGACAGGGTTTTTTTTTTTACAATGGGAGCCAATGTCCATTATATTCAACTCTATGGCATTCACTAGGCATACACACCGATTGTGGTGTAAAGAGATTCTCAAGCTGGCCATACATTTCAAATAAAGATCGGCCGAATGCACCTTCGGCCAACAGCTATTCCTCCCGACCCTCCCATACACGAACGCTTGGCAAATCGTACATGTGTTCTCAATAGAGAGAAGGCGTAAAGCCGCTGCCAGAGCTTATCTCCTTACAAACAAAAAGTATCGGTCATGGTGGAACCCAACATGCCTGACCCTTCTCTCCCTCAACATCTGCCAAAGGAGGAAAGTCAGGAAATCGTCATACACATTAGATGGTCGGCCAATCCCGCCGAATAAGACTGGTTCGGCCGACATATCTAATGTGTATGGCCACCTTAACACTTGTGTTCCTTGCAACATTTCTGCAAGACTGATTAGCTGACCATACACGCTCGTCCAGCCAACAGCTATCTCTCCCGACACTTAGGAGAGGGAAATAAGCAGTGAGCAGACACCTCCGGCAGTGGCTATGCAGGGGATTTGGAGCTCTGTATCAGAAAAACAGAGCTCAGAAGGCTATAAAGATATAAAAAGAAAAATCAGAACAGAATTGGAAGTCTATTTATTTAGATTCAAAAGCAACAGTGTGTTGAAGGGTGGACATTCACTTACATGCAGAAAATTCTGCAGACAAACTGTGGACAAGAATTTCTTCTGTTTACTTGTATGGTTGACTTATAGGCTATGTTCACACGGGGTCTTTTGCCGAGTTTTTTGACGCGGAAACCGCGTCGCAAAACTCGGCAGAAACGGCCCGAGAACGCCTCCCATTGATTTCAATGGGAGGCGTCGGCGTCTTTTTCCCGCGAGCAGTAAAACTGCCTCGCGGGAAAAAGCGACATGCCCTATCTTCGGGCGCTTCCGCCTCCGACCTCCCATTGACTTCAATGGGAGGCAGGAGAAAGCGTGTTTTATGCCCGCGGCGCTCAATGGCCGCGGGCGAAAAACGTCGCGATAATTGCTGTTCACACAGAGTATTTTGGGGGAGGAATATCTGCCTCAAAATTCCGTTTGGAACTTTGAGGCAGATATTCCTCCCCCAAAATACTCCGTGTGAACATAGCCTTAGGTTCAGTGTTCCTTTGAGAAGGCTTTTTCCAGAGTTTATTTACAGGTTCCAGAAGTCACAATTTGGAAATGAGAGATTCTGGTATAAATACTCAGCAATACAAATGCTTTTATGACATCAGTTGTTGAAGTGCGAGAACTGTCTGAAGTGTTGACACGGTCTGGCAGCTTCCTAATCACCAAACAGGAGGAGTGAAGGTGAGACATGCAGCCAAAAGGAAACAGAAGAGGCATTTAATATGACGTGTGAAAACTGAAATATGCGAATAAAAAGTATTTTACTAATGGTTGTGAACGAAAGCAGTGAGACACTGCAAGAAAAAAATATTTTGAAAGCAGATCTATTTTTACTTTCACCTCAAAGCAAAACTTTCAGCAGTGGCGCATTGGCTTAGGCCAAATTCACACGTGCGTTGTATAATCCGTTACTCTGATCCGTTTTTTGATCAGAAGATAATAAAAAAAAGTAAAAAATCCCATTGAAATAAAAATAACGGATACAGAACAAAAAATAGCAGCAGCGCCTGTTCCGTTGTAGAACATTAAACTGAAGGTGTGTCTTTTTCTCATCATTGCTTTAGCAACTGTTGCGTGAAAAACGCATAGCACACGGATGTGCGTCCGTGATTTTCACGCACCCATTGACTTCAAAGGGTGCGTGATGCGCAAAAAAAACGCACAAGTATAGGACATGCAGTGAGTTTCACGCAGCGGAAACACGCTGCATGAAACACTAAATGTCTGAATGGCCCTATTGAATTGCATAGGTCCCTGTGACGTCCGCTGTTTTAACACGCGTAACATGGACGTGAAATACGCTCGTGTGACTAAGGTCTAAATGTAGTCCAAAGAAAGTGGCTTCTCATCCAGCATTTTAATTGAACCATTACATCAAAATTATTTTGACATTGTAGCTTTTATTTTCAAGATGCCTGCATAATCATAGATGAAATCTAAAAAAAAAAAAAAAAGAAAGAAAAATATTGTCACTGGGGAGGAGGGGTGCACAATATAGGTAAGCTAGCCAGCCCAGTCAGAATTATTCACGTAAGTAAGATCATTGAATTACATGCAGACAGGGAGAGAAGCAATGGGGGGGGGGGGGGCACATACTACAGTACATAGTAAAGCTAGATCTATACTGCAGACTTTGCTGAGGTTATACTTATGGGAACCTGGCATTCTATAGATATGACTGCATTCTTGTGCTACAACAAAGCTGATGGACCGATGTGCAAAATAATAAGTCCATACACCCTATACTGGCAGTGTGGCAGTTAGGTGTTTCCAGGTTAATTAGTTCATAGTCAGTTTAGGCTATTCTTTAATATAACTGGCAAGGTCAGTTTTTCCAAACTAGCCCGGATGTGATTCTTAGGGCTGAGCCCAAAAAAAAAAAAAAAGTAAAGTTCCTTTTACACAGCCGGATATGGGCTGTGAATACAAGTACCGATCAACGAGACAGCTCATTGATTGGCGCTCCTTTAACAAGGAGCAATGATCGGTTATGTATGGGGATCTGCAATCGTATTTACATCGTGGAAGCAGCACATCTCCCGTTTTACACAGAGAAGTGCTGCAGACTAGCGACCATTTTATTGGCCGATAAAAGCTGATCGAGTATTTATTGGCTGATCGTTGCCTTGTTTACACAGGGCAGTGAACAGGAACGAGCGTTCGGATTAGTGTGTGGTTTTGGTGCGAGGCCAAAAACCTCACTTCAAAATCCCTTGTTCTTATTGCCATGGTTTCTGGGCTAGTTGCAAAAAACGCATGTGTTTATGCAGTGTTTTTGGACGCGTGGCAAAAACATCTTTTGTGCCTCCAAACATCTGCCCATTGATTTCAAGGGATGATTGGAAAAACGGCGTTCTGTTCCGACGGGGCATTTTTTTATGCAGCGGTTTTGAAAATCGGCCGCATTAAAAACCGCCTGCGAAAAATTAGAAGTGCATGTCACTTCTTGAGCCGTTTTTCATTGACACTATAGAAAAACAGCTCCAAAAACAGTGAAAAAACGCTAGTTAATTTAAAAAATAAAAATAAAAAAAGGCTACAAATCAGAAGCGGTTTTCCCTTCAAAACAGCTCCGTATTTTCAGACATTTTTTGCTAGGCATGTGAACATACCCTTAGAGGCTCAAGAACAAAATCGGCTGTAACTTCAACCAACCCTTGGTTAATCCTGGGGCATATTTAACCATCTGAGGAATTCCATATTCTTAGGGTTCTCTTACGTAGCCCGATGTGGCCCGTGTAAATGAGCGCCGATAGAGACAGCTCGTTGATCGGCGCTCGTTTGCTCCTTTCACAAGGGGCAATGCATGGGGACGAGCGCTCGTAACTCCGATCGCTCGTCCCCATGTATTTCTATTAGGGTAAGGCCACGCGTTGCGTCGTTGACGCGGTTTGTTGCGTTTGAAAACCGCATGCAGTCAACTGAATGCGTTTTGTCTCTAATGCTGCAGTTCTGTTGTGTTTTTAAAGGAAATAATTGATGGACATAGTTTGTCACTGGTGTTGAAGTTTGTTAGGTGCTTCCTGTATATAGTTCATTACAATGCATTGCAGAACGGTTAGCAAAAACGCAAGCAGTTCAGCAACAACTTTGGCAGCGCGATCAGTAACTACATGCGGTCGGACATTATGAAGACGCAGTTAACTCCACAAAAAAACACATTGTAATATAATAGCCGCAGTCTGTCCATAACAAACATTTCACCATTGACATCTATTGAAAAATAACTTCATGCGGTTTAAAAAAGAAAAAAACCGCACCGTGACGCTGCACCCTTATGCCGGCAGCACGTCTCCCTGTTTACACGGGAGATGTGCTGCCGTCAACTATCATATTTTCGGCTGTATAAACGATAAGATCAATCTATGAACGAGCTTGTTACTTTTTGTAGACCGCATCAACCGTGGATAAAATAAGTTCCCAAATAACTCACTATAATTTTAAATATCCGTTTAAGATGACCCTCATACTTGATCAAACAATATAATATGCATTTCTTTACAAGAAAAATAAATAAATAAGAAGACTGATCAAGTTTCATGGATTTATAAACACAAAATGCCAAAGTGTAAGGCTATGTTCACACGGAGTATTTTGGGGGAGGAATATCTGCCTCAAAATTCAGTTTGGCACTTTGAGGCAGATATTCCTCTCCCTGCACGCCGATTTGCGTGGCAATTATCGCTCCGTTTTTCGCCCTCGGCCATTGAGCGCCGCGGGCATAAAACAGCGAGAAATACGCTTTCTCATGCCTCCCATTGAAGTCAATGGGAGGTCGGAGGCGGAAGCGCCCGAAGATAGGGCATGTCGCTTCTTTTTCCCGCGAGGCAGTTTTACTGCTCGCGGGAAAAAGACGCCGACGCCTCCCATTGAAATCAATGGGAGGCGTTCTCGGGCCGTTTCTGCCGAGTTTTGCGACGCGGTTTCCGCGTCAAAAAACTCGGCAAAATACCCCGTGTGAACATAGCCTTATTAAAAGTGTAAAATCCTCCTAATTCCACTACAGAGGTAAAGAACCCCAGACACAGGACACAACGTCTATTTAAACATGGATTACATGCTCATGGTGGTTGGAGCAACAATGAAGCAAAGATTCCTAAGAAGCACTGATGAAGGACAAACTGTCACGCACATTTTGGTACCAGTCGCAGCAAAAAGACATTTTACATAAAGCCAGCAAAAAAACAACAAAAATGCATGACTGAATCGTTTGAAGGCAATATTGTAAACTTCAGTGAGACAACCATTGTAATCAGGGCCTTCAAAGCAAAGCCTGTGAATGGATCACTTACAGTACAGAATGCCTTCTCTAGTAGGACTATTCAATATCTAGAGTAGAACAAAGTACAATTGTAGACGGATGCATATGAAACACTAACAAAAGGGATGAACATACTGTAAGCATTAGAATGCAGCCAAACGAATCCAGGAGCCAACCTAACTTTTTAAAGGTCCATCGATAAGAACTTCCATTAGTATCAATGGAAAGGAACAGAAACTTAAGATGTAGGATGCAATAGAAATTTTCTTGATGAATTGGCTACCTGGCTCTTGGGGGGGGGGGGGGGTTGTTCTTCCCTGCAATAAAGGTATAGTAGAAAATTGGCAGAATCCCCTGACCAGAGCATCGGCCAGGGATTCTGGTCTGGCAGGAGATTCCAGAGGTAGCTACTGACGTCAGTGTCCATATATGGACAGTAAGGCCAGGGGCTTCTCCAGTAGCGGAATTCCCTGGCCAGAGAGTTGGCCGGGGATTCCCCTCCTTCAAGGATCTACAGCGGTGATATCTGGGGGAGGGTGCCATCTACAGGGGTTTCAGAGGGAGACAGGAGTCCCTAGCCAGAGATCTTGCGATGCTCTGGCCGGAGACTCCACAGTTGAAAGCCCGACATCACTGTCCATATAAGGATAGTAAAGTCAAGGGCTTTCCCGGGCTCAGCACTCGAAGTAGCGCACGCCCGTTTTTCACGGCCCTGTGAATAAAGCCTTAGCGTAAAATTTTGAAGTGATGAATGAACAGAGTGGTTAAAGTGATCAAACTTGAAATCTATAAAAGGCCAGGTTTTAAGTATTACCAGACGCGAAAAATGCAGCAACCGTTTAAAAAACATGAGGCAAGCCACCCGCCAAAGCATGCAGCATTTTTTTACCTTTTTAAATAGGTCTCATACCAATATAAGGCCCTATTCACATGACAGGGATTCCCGGCCGTGTGACCCCCACAGTGGCTCTATCTACGGGGGTACCATGTACAAGTGGGTGTGTGGCATTATCTACGTGGGCAGTGTGTGGCATTATGTATAGGGGGCCTCTGTAGATACTACCCCTTGTTGGTAGTGCCACACAGACACCCTCGTAGGTAGTGCCACACAGACCTTGTACATAGCCACCCCCCCATAGACGGCACCCCCCTTATAGATGGCACACTCCCCTACCTTGCTGTTGGGGACCGCTCCAGGAGAAGTCCCTGACTTCAATGTCCACATATGGACATTGTAGCAACATGTGGATATTGAAGTCAGGGACTTCTCCTGGAGCGGAATCCCCGGCTACAGCGTTGACCAAAGCTGTGGCCGGGGATTAGGGATTCAGCTCCTACAGGGAGCAACAAAACGCCCTCCTCCTCGCATGCACTTCGCACTGTGAGGAAGAGAGCGAGCAGCAGAAAGCACATCCGAGTGACAGCCGTGCTTTACACGGCCCCACAGACTTCTATGGGAGCCGTGCGGCTGGAAGAACAGCCCAAAATAGGTTATTTTCCATTTTTTGGGGTCTATTGTTCCTACTGCGGCCAAAGAACGGTCGGCACACGGCCAAGAAACCCTGTCTTGTGAATAGGGCCTTAGGCTATGTTCTCACTCAAGCCAGAGGCGTCCATCTTATTCCATTTATTTCCCCCCCTAATCAAAACAGTAAAGAGAAAAAAACACAAAAAAACTTTACAAATAACAGGATCAACATGACAAACTATAGGAATAGTGAAAATATTTAGAACAAGGATTTTTAAAACCAATAAAACATTACCTGACCGCCACAATTAGTTTCATAGGCATACTTGTTGGGTTAGGTCAACCAGTCTATATATGATCATTTTGACAATTATTTTTCATTGCTCTGCAAAGTGAGTTGTGCTGCTAAGGGCCTTTTACATGGGGCGATTACAGTGTAAAAAACTGTAATATCAAGTAAAAGATTGCAATCAATGGCCAGTGTAAACATGTGCAACAATTGCTGCTTTTTCATTGATCGAAACTTTTCTAATTACCTAGAAATTGTTTGTCAGCATTATATTTCCTTGTATTAGGGTGCGCTCATATGTAGCGCATCATATTTCCACAGCATAAACATGATGCGGAAAATACAATGCATGCCTACGGGAGAAATAATCCGCAACGCAAGAACCAGAGAATTTTGCCATAAGCATATATTGTAAAACATTGCCCAACTTTTTTACGCTGCGGAAATACCATGCCATGTCTGAGCACACTCCAAACAGGTAGGCTGCTCAACAGTAGGGGAATATCGGACCAGAAATCCAGCAAAATGATTGGACCATCTTTACGCTACAGACATAAGAGTTTCAATGAGGAAATGGATGCTTACAGGAACAAGATGTCATCTTAGCCACCAACTTTACATTCCTATATAGTGCAAGAGATGGTTCACGTTTTCTCGGCTCCAAAAATGCCAAACCCTTTGTCAGAACCGCCTATGTGCAGAACACCTAGAGCAGCTTCATAAATCTGCGGCTGATCACATAAGCAGAGCAGGATTGAATATACTGCTCAAAGTCTTACACATGAGTAGAAGCTTTTGGATGGTAGATACGTCAAATTAAGAGATTATTTCGTATTCTCACGGTGCTGTAGGTAGTAATGCAGTGACTGTCTTTGAAGTAGAGAACTGGATTTAAATCCTACCGTCTGCTCCCTTTGTAACTTTAGGCAAATCTATATTTATCCGCGCAGTTCAAGCAATATAAAATGCAAAGCTGCTAGAACTCCGAGGATATGGGGGTGGGGGAGAGTCTCATTCAAATGGAGTATATTTTAATGAAGACACTAGAGAAAAACATGTCTTTCAGCTTAACCTCTGCTGTGTCAAAAGAATTTTTATATATTTTTGTTTATTGCTGCAAAAAATTATTGTGTCAGAAAAAAAAATCCCAGAACTCCATAAAGCATTTACACAACGCAGTCATAACATTGGTTGTATCTCTGCACTCAGATACACGGCACGGTTTGCTACATTGTGAATGAAAAGTTGTACTAATCATAGCTAAGCAATCGCTTCTAATGAACAGCCTCCAACCAAAGGACATTTTTAGGTATGAACAGTCTATTTGATAACCATGTAAGTACACAGCGTATCAGTCCTGGAACATGCACGGAATTCTACCCAAAAAAACCCGCACCAAATCGTGATGACGTTTCAGGCCCAAACAGTGCTTGGGGAAAAAAAAAAAAAAAAGTTTCTACTTACCTTGTTGTCCGTTGTTATGGCGTAGCATCCCCCAGTTGTCCGTGTAGTCCAGACTCCTAGGGTGACGCGGCAGGCTGTGATTGGCTGCAGCAGTAACATGGCATCATCCCAGGAGGCCGGGCAGGATGAAGGATGAAGCAAGTGTCGCTACGACAATGCCCAGGGGGTAAAATAAATAAAATTATATATATATAATTTTTTATTTTTACATTTTTGCCGCAGAATCGCAGCATTTCCAATGCAAAAAATGCAACATTTGCCGTTTGTTTTGTGTTTCACTTCCCGCAACAGAAAAGCAGAGATTCCAAAGCATAAAACGACATGCTTAAAAGACAGCACTGCAGTTTTTCGGCTGATTTTTTTTTATTCAACGTGTGGATGAAAACGTGTTGAAATCTCATCCACTCTGCTGCTACTGCAATACACTGCAGATTTTCCCAAATTGAATCCATTGCAGGAAAGCCACAGTGTTAACGCTATATGTGAACATACCCTTATGGAGCCACTACTTGCCATAAAGATGGTGTATCAAACAGCTATAGTGTCATCCAGGACGCTTTAAGGTCACTGATAGATTTGGGAAGGCCACCTGTTAGCCACAGATGTGTGGCACGTAAACTAAATAGACCAGAAAAACACAATACTGTAGACATTTAGGAGCCAGGCAGACCACTCTAGGGCCAGATTTAGTGGCCCGACAAACTCACATAGAAACCAATATAACACTAACTATAAAGATTTTTTTGCTAAGAGCAAACTTCTAGGCTCATTGGCTACTTGTCACCAGGTATTCGTCCAACTCTGAAAAAGACCGTACACATGGAGTGATCTCAACCTCCCAACAGATTCATTTGTTAGTACTATATAAGCAGGTAGAAATAATAAATCCACCTCATTGGCATTTCATACCATACAAATCTCTTTGATGGAGGGAAAATACATCAAAACCTTAACTTTATGGAGTATATTCCTAGCAGCGTTTATGTTGTTTTAGGAGTGCAGATCTATAAGATTATTATTAGCAACCAATGATTAGGATCCAGTTTTGTCCTGAGGTCAGGCAGCGGCTGCTTACAGCCAAAGAAATATTTTTTCTTCTTCTTTTGGCATTTTGTCAAATTCGCTCACAAATGATCTGTTCCACTTCACTGGCCATCATAGGAGCCTTTCTTAATAGTGTTCAGGAGTGAAGTATCAGTGTTACTTATATAGCTATATGCAAGAACATTAATAATCATAATATGTTTTATGGCACAAACTTAGAGGATAACTAATAGATATGAAATATTTTATATTCTTTGGAAGCAAAAACATATGCTTGGGATTTTTTTAATCATTATAGACGCCACATTTCAATAGATTTTGTAATGAATTTGACAATTTTAGTTTTAACAGATTGTTAACTACATATATAAATATTTAATAACAATTATGCTTAACACCGCAGCTCACCAGTGGTCACCCAAAGCATATGTCCCAAACATTGGATCCATTTATTTTTATTATTATTATTTTTTTTATTATTATTATTTTAACAGATCCTGTTTTAGATGAGAACTGCATACATCTGCCATGGAGGAAACAAGGGTCAGGTTCGATTATAACCAGTCCTCCCCGTTTTTTCCCTCTGAGACAAGCTGCTAATCTTCCTCCCCCATTGAAAGAACATGCACGCTTGGCTGGGACCTGCTGAATATCTAATGTCTATGGCTCATCAGAAGACATCTGAATGATAGCAGATCCAAAATTGCCAGTTTGGTGTCAACACACTCGCTCTAGTGAGCTCACAGAATCCCCCCTCCTTTATCCTGGCTAGTGCCAGGAGAAAGGAGGGGATTGAACGGTCAAACCTCCTACACTGTGTGTTGCCATTTTTTGAGCTAACACACAGTGTAGTAGTCTTACATACAGTAGTAAACACACAGTAAAACACGTACATACACAGACCTAACTTACCTGCTCCTGCCGCCGCCGCTCCCTCTGGTCCGTCCGCTCCATTCTGCTCCCTCCGCTCCTCGTGCTTGCTTCAGAACACAAGTCCGGAAGCCGCGACCGGAAGTAGTCATCTCACAGTGTGGCCGCGGCTTCCGGTCGACATGAACATGGCGCCGGATTTCGCTCTAGCGAAGACCTGACTTTTGGTCTGTGTGGGAGCAGCCCATGCGCCGCTCCCACACAGACCGTGTACGCTATAGTGGATGGAACGGCTCCCGTTCGCATTCCCTATGGGGATGTATGTGCCGTATTCCATCACTGTATGTGTCGTTAATCGACACATACAGAGATGGCAAAAAAAATGGCAACCCCCATAGAGAAGAAAAAGTAAAAAAATATAAAAAAGTAAAACAGAAACACACACATAAATAAAACACTAAATGCAAATTGATATCAACATTTTTTTTCCTTGACACTCGTCCTTTAAAGGGCTCAATTTACATTAGATACTTCTATTAGCAAGAAGCTTAGGAAAGATTAATGATAACACACGCCATAGTGTCCAATCATGGTTTAAAAAGGTCACATCAGAATTCATTAGCCTTCCTCTACAGTCACCCATTAAACTGTTAACTCTGCCCAGCGTGCTACGGGCAGCAAAACTGAATGGGAGTATAACCACAAATTGCACAGAATCGGAGATTTATCATGCCACTACATGATATCTGCACTACTAGGCCAAGGAGATTCTGAGGTAAACTGCTGCCAGAGCCCACAAATGCAGCTGCTGGATTATTTCCTATGGATCCTGAAGAGGAACCAAAAACCACAGGAACTAAAGCAGACAGCAATATCCAGAGTACGGTAATAGTACAGCACAAAAGCATTTCATCAAAAATATACTGCACTATGGCTACATTTATTACAAAGCAATATAAATAATTCCTTCACAATAATGAGCTGCAAGCCAAAGTAAGTCTGTCATATTAGCACAGGACAGAACAAGGACCTTACTAAAAAGCCCCCACACCATAAAACGTCTCATGTTTATAATTCTTAATTCATGAACTAAGCAATTAGGAAACCGAAAAAAAAAAAAGTGTATGCGCACGTGTGCATATACACATTAAAGGCAGATTTATCAATGTACAGTACGTACTAAATTTTTCTGTCATAAATACATTGAGAAGCATGACGGTCAGGCCAAACGCCATAATTCCAAACCCCTGCGCCTCTTTATGTATTGGATAAAGTGAGTGTGGCTTTAGAATCAAGCTTATAGGGGTTTTCCACTCTGACAACTGATGACATATCCACCGTATAGGTCATCAGTATATGATCTGTGCGTGTCCGACACCCGGACCCCACACCGATCCGCCACTCCGGCTGCCTCTGTGCACCGGATGCTTGGACGGTATGCAGTAGATGGCTCTGACCACTGCATAGCGGCTGTTCGGCAGACCTGCAGCTCTGCTCCTATCCACTTGAATAGGAGCACAGCTGCAGCTATTCTTTGACCAGAGCCAAGTGAATACGAGCAGAGCTGCAGAACGGCCGCTATGCAGTGGTCAAAGCCATCTACTTCAGTCTCCAACTACTGCATACCGTTCCAAACATCTGGTGCACGGAGGCAGCCGGAGTAGCGTATCGGTGCAGGGTCCAGGTGTCGGACACGAACCGATCAAGTATGGATGACCTATCTGGTGGAGGCTATGTAAACCTTTGATGGGCATATTTTTATTTTTAATAAACAGGTCAGTCCGTGTGTTTGGTTTTAACTTTAGTCTTCATTAAAAAAATTTTTTTTAGATACAGCTGCTCTGACTGTGTGCTTTGCGGGGCTGACTGGTTCAGTAAAAGCAGGTGGATCCACCTGTAATCACATCTAAGATCATAACTTAGATGTAATGGATTACAGGTGCATACCTTATGTCAGAGACACTCAGGACCCACTGACACTGAACGAGTCAGATCCACGGGATACAGATACAGCTACTCTGTATGGAGACTACAGAACAGCTCTATCTGAAAAAGTAAAACAAATTTTTAATAAAGACCAACTCTGTTACAAAGGATGTCTGACACTTTTCTGTTAAGAAAAGTGGCAGAAAACAAAGCCAGGTCCAACATCGTGTCGTTTTTCCCCGCAACAGATTTATCAACAGCGAATGTGCCTAATTATTTTGCACGCTGCATGGGGGGGAATTTGGGTACCTTTCATAAGTTGCGTCCCCAGGGGTATAGCTATAGGGAGGGCAGAGGTAGCAGTTTCACTGGGCCCTGGTGCCTGAGGGGTTTCAATGGATTCTCTGACCCATAGGAAGACACCAGTATTATAAATGGTACATGGTAAGTGGGAGGCTTGGTTACCAATTTTGCATTGGGGCCGAGGAGCTTCAAGTTACACCTACGTGTGCCAGTATTGATAAATCTCCCCATTTAACACACAAATTATTTGAAAAAGTCAATCTTACTGTTTCTAAGTGCAGGACGGACATAAAACCTGCTGGCCAGAACTGGAGGGAAAACACTGACATCACTGATAAGACGCTGAGGTAAAAGGAATGTAAAGTAGATGCATAGTTTCCATAGAAACCCTTCATTTTGAATGTAAGTACACTGGATACTAGTACTACAAGTAGAGATAAGAACTGTTCAGGATTCCAGGCAGATCACCTGAAGTAACGCATTTAAATGAATTGGTTTAGTGTCCTGTTAAAAACAATTCTAAGTTCACTATAACGTCACAAAGTTGGCAGCTTATTGCACATTTAAAAAGGTCACATAATACTATGTATCACCATACAGTAACTCCAAATAGAAAAAATGGGCAGCACAGTAGAACAAGAACCTGCAGGGCAGCAGGGTGCAAGCCTCCAGGAACCTGACTTGGAGAAAGAGGCAGCACTCCAAAGATCATATTAAAAAAAAGTAGGTTTATAATCACCCATCAGTGCAATAGGATGAAACGTTTCAGCTGCTGAATGTGCTTGACAAAGGCTGCATCGAGCAGCCGAAACGTTGCATCCTTTTGCACTGATGGGTGATTAAAAACCTTTTTTTGACATGATCTTTGGAGTGCTGCCTCTATTTTATTTTTTCGACCATACAGTAACTGTCAGTGCAGGCTTTCCTCATGAAGATAGAAGATGCAATAGTGACGAGACCCAGACCTCAACCATCGAGGCAAATACTCCGACACATCTATTCATACCAAAGTTGAAATTCCAGCCAAATGGTTTCCAGGGCAGCAGAAGAATGGCACAAAAAGTGATCAGCGTTGGGGTATGTTCACACGTAGAGTCAAAAACGTCTCAAAATATGGAGCAGTTTTCAAGGGAAAACAGCCCTGATTTTCAGACGTTTTTTGAGCAACTGACGTTTTTCACGGCCGTTTTTGAAAACCATTTTCATTGGAGTCTATGAGAAAACGGCTCCAAAAAACGTCCCAAGTGTCCTGTACTTCTTTTGACGAGGCTGTAATATTACGAGCCGTCTTTTGACAGCGACGCGTAAAATGACAGGTCGTCGGCACAGTATATCGTAAGACCCATTGAAAGCAATGGGCAGATGTTTGCCGACGTATTGGAGCCGTGTTTTCAGGCGTAACTCGAGGCGTAAAACGCCTCGTTTACGCCTGAAAATAGGTCGTGTGAACCCAGCCTTATAGGTCTAGCATCAGTACTTCTAATGGGCACAGTATGGACGTAGACAACAACTTGTGTCTTGATGTCATGAGAATCGACTCATGATGTGACTTTGTGGATCCCAGTAAGGGTATGTGCACACGATAACCGCAATTACGTCTGAAACTACGGAGCTGTCTTTTGACAGCGACGCGTAAAATGACAGGTCGTCGGCACAGTACATCGTAAAGTCCATCGAAAAGTAATGGGCAGTTGTTTGCCAACGTATTGGAGCAGTTTTTTCAGACGGAATTCAAGGCGTTAAACGCCTCCATTACGTCTGAAAATAGGTTGTGTGAACCCAGCCTAATAGTTTTTATTTTATTTTCCCCATAGAGGTTTGGGAGAGAAGTTGTACAAAAGCATCAATTTCCATTTACCTGTATGAGATCAGATTACTGTGGACATCTAGGCGCAATGTGTAGCAATGGACTTGGACATACTGATTGGCAAATAACGTTTCAAAACTATGTCAATAAAAAAAGTGACCCTGTCGCCCACAGCAACCAGAGGGCAAGTTTCAGTTCTCCATCGCAGATTAGAAAATTAACATTAAAGTGACCCTCTGGTCCCAGAACAATTTTAGATATGGAGTAATAATATTGGGTGCCATAGATCCACGATGTTATGGTCCCCTCTGTTCGGTCCCAAAATGGCTGCAGCTCTTCTTAGACTAAGAGTCTGAGACACTCCCACTGTACTCCGATTGGCCAGAGTTACTCACGTGAGCAGTTCTGTTCAATCTGTGAACAGAGGGAGTTTCTTAGACTCAGCCGGAGAAGCTGCTATGGCCAATTTGAGACAGCCGGGGTTGTATAAATGGCAAATCCACAGCAAAGGGTGGCTACTGGAGGACACCAGGTAATATTACTCCATACACCCCATTACCCTTCTAATTCTCCTCAGACCGGAGGGTCGCCTAAAAAGGCAGATTTGTTGCTAAGCAACTTATGTGCAACTCTTCAGGTTTAGGACAAAGGTAAAGTAAAACTCAATATATATCAAATTCAGCTATCATTTGACAGATACTAGGTCAAAAGTTAGGCAACAAAAGTCATCTGGTGCAATTGTAAAAAAACAAAACGTCAGTGGTCCATGACCTGTGCTTTAGACTGACAAGATCCAAAACCTTTACTAAGATACCCAATATGTTTGGTGCCCACGAGCTCTGGAGTACGAGAGCAGTTCTGCAGTAACAGGGTGATCTTCCAACATTTCCCAGACAAAAATCAGAGCCCACCACAGACTCATGACCATTTTAACATTACAAGCCGAGCAATAGGGCAAAATGGCAAACATCAGCAATACTGCATATGGCTTTTATTAGAGAAAATGTATGGCTAGTTTGGTTTCTGCCCATTGTACAGATGATGAGGCTCAGCATTATGTGCAGACAATCTCATCAGCATTCTGAGCAGCTCGCAAGCAAATATGAGGAATTACCGCACAAATATATGAATTTTCCATGAATTATTAAGCATGTACTTTAGTAAAATATTTACACATCAGTGCCTTAAGAAAATCAGTTGCATCTGTAATGAAAGTAATTACACATAAAAGGACAAATATTCTACATCCATTTGATATGCATAATTAAATATATTACCCATAGTTCTGGGATTCAGACATTGCCTTACATGCAACTGTATGGAATATTTGGAAAATCGCAAAATAGAGCCACGTAAATGACATTCCTGTTTTAATACACTGGTAGGAGGTTTTACAGTAAACCATTATATACTCCGGGTAGACCTAAGAAGGAGTATTTAGACACGTCCATAAACATGGCTGAGCATGTATAGTATATATAAATATAACGCAGGACATCAGAGTTCTATTCACTCGAGCCCTGGTAGACAAATAAATGTGAAATTGCTAGAATAAACAATTTGTGACAGCCCGGGTCTGGGGGTAATTACATACATGTGTATTCTATTGTATATACACCAAAGCCTGACGCGTGTTTATAATCCATTGGGTGATTCACATAAGATACATAGGAAGAGAAAACATGATACGGGATGACGTAACGTAGATCTTTACCTTATGCATCTAAAAACGACCCCCACTGTAGATATATCATATTATGAAAGATCTGGGACCCATACGGAACCAGCCAAGATAGTATATACATAAGACACTTTGGCATCTCAGAACCTGGTGCATGTCACAGCACCACTGCCAATGGAAAAGTATATGCATGGAAGGAATGGTGTGCAACAGCTTGTCAGTCCCCACACACTAGCGCAGTAAATAAGGAGACTACACCATGGCAGGCTGCTGTACAGCTGGGCAACAAGCTGCCACCAACCTTCATAGTATACGGAGAGCATGTACATGAATTACCCCCATCAGCACCATTACATCCAGCAGTAGGAAAGCAACAAAGCCAAATCTACGGCACAGACCCGTCTCTGCGCAGCCATGCTACCATCTACTACATGCCTCCGTATTTCTAACGTGTCCGTATACATAACCAGGGCTCGATGGGGACATCCGCGGCCAGGTCACAGGCTCCTTACATGAACTCAGCCTGTAGCCTGGCTCTACTGCCCCGTCCTGCACTCAGCTCTGGTAGCTACTCCCGCACTCCAATCACTATCTTCCACTTATTCCCCCCACCCCCTGCGACTGGCCCGGGCCCTCGCGTCTCACCTGCAGTCCTTGCAGCTCCAGCCGGCTCCTGCCCGAGAATGAGATAGATGGAGACCGCCAGCAGCCCCCGGGTGATCCGGACACCCAATCCCGGGGGGCCCCAAGCTGCCATCCCTCACCTTCTCACCGAATCCTGCTTCTAAGCATCCCTAGAGAAGACTCGTTCCGCAGCTCCGTCTCTCTTCCTAAGAACGACTGCAGCCAAGACCGACCACGGCGCAAAGCAGACAACCGAGCACACTGCGCGCTGCCGAACCCTGCGCGTCCTCGCAACCGCATCACTTGGGGCGGCGCGCTTATGACTCCGCCCTACCCGTACCTAGAGGCGCGCCCCGCCCCCACGCGCAATACTACAGAGACGCCCTTCAGCGTCGTGTGCACAGAGGCTCTTCAGAAAGCCGGAGCCGCCCCGTCAGCTCCCAAATGACGTCATCACTCCTCTCCCGCAGTGGACGCTGGAGGACAGGCTGCCCGCTGCTTCACCCGGAGGCGGTGCTGTGCGTGTCTGTCGTACTAACAATGTAACCCAAGTCTGTAGTGGTTGAGTCGGCAAACGCAGGTCCAAATGTGCGTGGCAGACCATCTCATATTAACATTTTCTTTTTGTTTCTTCATTAGTAGGAGTATAAATCCTGCTGATGTGTTCATATTACTAGCTGAGCTATAGACTTGTTGCTTCTCGTTATTATTCATTTTAGGTCCCCCAATCTGTGTTAAAATTTTATCCCCCCAAAAAACCCAGGAGGGTGGCAATCCTGGTAAAGAAATGGTTTGGGATTCAGAGAGTACTCTATACAGGAGCGTTCATATAAGGCGTTGTTCACACAAACTTGTTTCTCGTCTCTGTGCTGTCCTGTTTTAACCGCAAGGCAGCACATGGATTCATGCAATTCAATGGGGCTATTCACACATCCGTTTTTTGTTTTCTTCAAAGAGCGTGTGTCCGTTGTCAGAAACTTCCAGCGTGTTCTATTCGAGTAAGTTTTTTTTCACACAGTTACTAAAGAAACCCAGAAGAAAAATGGATGACACATGGAAATCACGCTGATGCAACACGAATACGCTTTTGTGAATAAGGCCTTAAAGAAGCACTCCACTTATTTTTTTATTTTTTTTGCGCCCTCCATTTGTACATTGGTGTTTCAGTGGGGTGCTTTGTGCTTACCGATCCCCTCATCTTGTCGTTTTTCCGGTCCAGCGCTGCTCATGTGATCTTCCCTCTGACTTATCTGGAATCGCTGCTTTTCAGAAAACTGGAAGTAAGGCTCTCAATGTATTCCTATGCACCTCGTTCTGGCTCCCATAGGAATGCATTGAGAGCCTGAGTTCCAGTTTATTCAAAAGCACAGTGACTCCAGATAAGTCAGAGGGAAGATCACGTGAGCGGCACTGGACCCGAAAAATACAGATGTGGAGATCAGTAAGTATTTCTGCACACAGCACCCCACTGAAACACCAATGTACAAATGGAGGGTGCAATAAAAACAAAAAGTGGAGGGCTTCTTTAATTATATGGCCCCAAAGTAAGACTCCGATTGGGAGAAGGAACACGGTGTGGATTTTGGGGCCTCCTTTTTATTTTATTTTATTAGGATAGTTTCCCGGCATCACTGTAGGTTTGCAGAGGCCTTGTGGTGCCAAAGCAAAAAGCACATCCTCAACAAAAATACACCCCTTAAAGAGGCTCTGTCACCAGATTTTGCAACCCCTATCTGCTATTGCAGCAGATCGGCGCTGCAATGTAGATAAGAGTAACGTTTTTTGTTTTTTTTTAAACGAGCATTTTTGGCCAAGTTATGACCATTTTTATATTTATGCAAATTAGGCTTTCTAAAGTCCAACTGGGCGTGTATTGTGTATGTACATCTGGGCGTGTTTACTTCTTTTACTAGCTGGGCGTTGTGAATTGGAGTGTTTGATGCTGACGAATCAGCATCATCCACTTCTCTTTGTTAACACCCAGCTTCTGGCAGTGCACAGACACACTGCGTGTTCTCGCGAGATCACGCTGTGACGTCACTCACTTCCTGCCCCAGGTCCTGCATCGTGTCGGACGAGCGAGGACACATCGGCACCAGAGGCTACATTTGATTCTGCAGCAGCATCGGCGTTTGCAGGTAAGTCGATGTAGCTACTTACCTGCATCATACACTCCCATTCACAACGCCCAGCTAGTAAAAGAAGTAAAAACGCCCAGATGTACGCACATAATACACGCCCACTTGTACTTTTACTTTAAACACGCCCAGTTGTACTTTAGAAAGCCTCATTTGCATAAATATAAAAATGGTCATAACTTTGCCAAAAATGCTAGTTTTTAAAAAAAAAAAAAAAAAACGTTACTCTTATCTACATTGCAGCGCCGATCTGCTGCAATAGGAGATAGGGGTTGCAAAATCTGGTGACAGAGCCTCTTTAAGGAATTTATCTAGAGTTGTAGTGAGCGTTTTGATTCCACGGATGTTTCATACATTTTATTAGAATTGGGCCGTGAAAATATAAAATATTTATTATCAATGGTATGTAGTTTTTAGGTCAATTTTTCATTTTCACAAGGAATGTAGGAGGAAATGCACCCCATTTGTTACAAAATTTCTCCTGCGTACAGCAATACCCCATAAGATATATATATCACTTATGTAGTGCAATGTATTATAACTGCCAGTCTTACACTGATATCCAGCCTATTAGGCCTGGACTCTGGCAGGGCCTAATAGGCTTCCGTAGATGGCATCTACACCCCCGCAATCGTGTTTGGGGGGGCCGATGGGCTACAGATCACTTAGATGGCGTGGTCGCTATTGACGGCGGCATCTAAAGGGCTAAATAGCTGGGATCGGAGTTAACTCTGGTCCCGGTTGTTATAGCAGAGTGTCAGCTGTAATATACAACTGATTCCCACAGGTGATGTGTTGGGGTCGGCTCCTGAGCCCGCACCATCACTGCGCCGTAGCTATACAGCAATTTGCAGAAAACTTCCCGATCGTGCCGTATCTGTATGGCAGATGTTGGGAAGGGGTTAATATTAGACAAAGATAGCCCAAGTAAACACAAAATGTTTTTTTTTTTTAGCCAAACAGGAGTGAACACAAAAGATAGGGGATACAACAGTCTTTTCTTAAAACCTTTCCTTTTCGATGCACTTTGGCTAAAAAAAAACTGAGGCCAAAACTGCATGTGTGATCCTGGCCAAATTATGATTTTTATTTATTGAAGGAAACCAAACATGATTACTGCCAGACCCGTTGAATCTAAACATCACGGGAATGTGTCACTAGAATTATTTTATTTCTTTTTTCAGTTAAACAATTAGTATTTAAGTGATTACGTATTGTTTAAATTTTTTCACAAGTCAGGAAATATAAATTAGATTCTAATTTATAACACTTCCATGTGCTGGCCACTAGAGGGAGCAGTTCCCATAATTGCAGCATGGTCACTGTGGTAAAGCAACCTCATTGATTTATGCTGCAAATTTGGGGTGGACACACTCTCCTCTAGTGTCCTCACACAATCCCCCCTCCCTGCTTCTGGCTAGTGCCAGGAGAAGGAGGGGTTTGAATGTCTTCAGACCTCCTACACTGTGTGCCGCCATTTTCTGAGCAACTGCACAGTGCTAGGAGGATTAGATACAGGGCTCAGCAGAAAGTATAATCCTAACATACACGAACAGAATACACACATCACATACACAAACATAATACACACATCATACACGAACATAAATTACCTGCTCCTGCCGCCGCATCCGTTGATCTACGCTCCTCTTCCTTGCGTCTTCTCTTTGTTGAACACATGGCTGGAAGTCGTCATCTTACTGTCCGGCAGCGGCTTCCGATCCACATGAAAATGGCGCCGGATTTCGCTCTACGAACGAGCTTCGTTTTGATCTGTGTGGGAGCAGCACATGCGCCGTTCCCTCACAGGCGGCGCACGCTTCTGAGAATGGAACAGCTCCCGTTCGCATTCTCTATGGGGTTGTATGTGCCGTATAGCATCTCTGTATGTGTCGTTAATCGACACATACAGAGATGAAAAAAAAAATGGCAGCCCCCATAGAGAAGTAAAAGTAAGAACACAGTAAAAAGTAGAACATGAGAACACAAATAAATAAAATTTTTGTTAATATATTAAAAGCAATATAATAATAAAAAAAAACATCATGACACCTTCCCTTTAACCCCTTAAAGGAACAGTGTCACGAAAAAAAAATTTTTTACATCAGTTTGATTTTAGTGCTTTATTAAAAACTTATATTTATTTGTGTGTTTATGTTTTACTTTTTTTTATTTTTTAACTTTTTCTTGCCTATGGGGGCTGCCATTTTTTTTTCCATTTCTGTATGTGTCGATTAACGACACATACAGACATGGAATACGGCAGCTACAGTCCAATAGTGAATGCGAACGGGGCCCGTTCCATCCACTATGGTGTACGCCGTCCGTGTGGGAACGGCGCATGCGCCGCTCCCACACAGTCCAAGTTGAACTGTGCGCCGTCCGGCGCCATTTTCCTGTAGACCGGAAGTCGCGGCCGGACAATAAGATTACTACTTCCGGTTGCGGCTTCCGGACTTGTGCACTTGGAGCGGCGGTAGCAGACGGAGCGGACGGACCGGAGGGAGCGGCGGCGACTGGAGCAGGTAAGTGATTTCTGTGTATGTAAGTGTTTTACTGTGTGTTTACTAGTGTATGTAAACCTACTACACTGTGTGTTAGCTCAAAAAATGGCGACACACAGTGTAGGAGGTTTGACCGTTCAATCCCCTCGTTTCTCCCGGCACTAGCCAGGATAAAGGAGGGGGGGATTCTGAGAGCTCACTAGAGCGAGTGAGTTTTCCCAAATTTTGCAGCATAAAGCAATGTGGTTGCTTTACCACATGCAATGCTGCAATTTTGGGAATTGCTCCATCTAGTGACCAGCACTGGGAAATATTATAAATTAGAATCTAATTTATAATATTTCCTGACTCGTGAAAAAAATTAGAACAATGTTTAATCACCTATGCACTAACTGTTTAACTAAAAAAAAATACATTTTTTTCTAGCAACACATTCCCTTTAAGGACGCAGCCACTTTTGGACCATATGACACAGCCTCATTTTTTTAAATCTGACGTGTGTTACTATATGTGGTAATAACTCCGGAATGCTTTTACCTATCCAAGCGGTCTGAGATTGTTTTCTCGTGACATTTTGTACTTTAAGTTAGTGAAAAAATGTGGTCGATATATTCAATATTTTTGTGTGAAAAACACCAAACTTTAGAGAAAATTTGCAAAAAATTTGCATTTTCTAAATTCAAATGTATCTGCTTGTAAGACAGATAATTATACCACACAAAATAGTTACTAGCTAACGTTTCCCATATGTCTACTTTAGATTGGCATCGTTTTTTGAACATCCTTTTATTTTTTTAGGACGTTACAAGGCTTATAAGTTTAGCAGCAATTTCTCAAATTTTCAAGAAAATTTAAAAAGCCTATTTTTTTAGGAACCAGTTCAGTTCTGAAGTGGCTTTGAGGGCCTTATATATTAGGAACCTCCACAAATCACCCCATTTTAAAACTGCACCCCTTAAAGTATTCAAAACAGCATTTAGAAAGTTTCTTAACCTTTATGCGTTTCACAGGAATTAAAGCAAAGTGGAAGGGAAATTTGCAAATTAAATTTTTTTTTGCAGAAATTCCAGTTTAATTCATTTTTCCTGTAATACTGAAGGTTTTTACCAGAGAAACACAACTGAATATTTATTGCCCTGATTCTGAAGTTTTTAGAAATATCCCACATTTGGCCATAGTGCGCTACTGGACTGAAACAAAAGCCCCAGAAGCAAAGGAGCACCTAGAGAATTTTTGGGCCTTCCTTTTCTTAAATTATATTTCAGGCACCATGTCAGGTTAGAAGAGGTCTTGTGGTGCCAAAGGAAACCCCACAAAAGTGACTCCATTTGGGGAAACTATACCCTTTGAGGAATTCATCTAGGGGTGTAGTGAGCATTTTGACCCCACAGGTGTTTCATAGATTTCATTAGAATTGGGCAGTGAAAATGAAAAATTACATTATTTTCCAATAAGATGTAGCTTTACCTCAAAATTGTAAATTTTTTTCAACAAATAAATGAGGAAAAGCACCCCAACATTTGTAAAGCAACTTCTCCAGAGTACGTAAATAGCAAACATGTGGTCATAAACTGCTGTTTGGGCAAGCGGCAGGACTCGGAAGGGAAGGCATGCCATTTAGCTTTTGGAGCGCTGATTTTGCTGGATTCAATTCTCTGCACCATGTCACATTTGTAAAGCTCCTAAGGTACCAGTACAGTGGAAACCCCCAAAAGTGACTCCATTTAGGAAACTACACCCCTTGAGGAATTTATCTAGGGGTGTAGTGAGCATTTTGACCCCACAGGTGTTTCATAGATTTCATTAGAATTGGGCAGTGAAAATGAAAAATTACATTATTTTCCAATAAGATGTAGCTTTACCTAAAAATTTTTTTTTTTTTCCAACAAATAAATGAGGAAAAGCACCCCAACATTTGTAAAGCAACTTCTCCAGAGTAAGTACGGAAATAGCAAACGTGGTCATAAACTGCTGTTTTGGCAAGCAGCAGGACTCGGAAGGGAAGACACGCCATTTAGCTTTTGGAGTGCTGGATTGATTTCTCTGCACTGTCGCATTTGTAAAGGTGTCAGTGCAGTGAAAACCCCCCAGAAGTGACTCCATTTGGGAAACTACACCCCTCAAGGAATTTTTCAAGTGGTATAGTGAGCAGTTTGACCCCATAGGTGTTTCATACACTGGGCAGTAAAATAATACAATTTTAGATTTTTTTCAAAGAAAATGTTGCTTTAGCCCCAAATTCATAATTTTTCACAAGGGGTTAAAGGAGAAAAAGCACCCACAGTTTGTTACGCAATTTCTCCTGAATACGGCAATACCCCATTTGTGGAGATAAACGGCTGTTTGAGCACGTGGCGGGGCTCAGAACCATGCAACATCTGAGGCCTAGTACGATGGCATTTACTGCCCTGTGGCATGAAAATAGTAGAGGCTCTGGGGTGTCAAAACATTAGAAACCCAGAAAAGTGACCCTATTTTGGAAACAAAACCCCTCAAAGAATTCATCTAGCGGTATAGTGAGAAGATTTAGATTGTAATGTAACACCTTTCAAGGTATTCATCTAGGGGTATAGTCAGAATTTTTAAATTGTGAAGTGACAACCCTCTAGGTATTCATCTAGGGGTATAATAAGAAATACTTTAATTTTAGTAAATAAGGAGGACAACCTGGAAAACCCACAATGGAGGGAGAGGGAATGGCAGGTCCCACTACCAACCTACCCACCATTCCATAAAATCCAGCCCAAAAAATAAATCAAAGGCCTCAGAAAAAAAAGATTTGCTGAGACAACCAATCTTATCTGGATTTATTCCTCTCACCCAGATTTGCAACCTGGATGAGACAGACACTCCCTTGGGTCCTTGGTATAGCGAGAATTTTTCGTTTTGTTTTAGGTGTTTTTTTACAAATTTTAAATGGGGCTGCTCAGTAAAAAAATTAATAATTGGTCATGGCCAATATGGGAGACAAAAAAAGTGAATGAAGAATAAATAAATAAAAAATCCAAGGAGGTATGATATATTTGGAAACATTGTTTCATGCACAGGCCGGGATTTGTGGGACACGTCTCACAATGGTATGTGGTGTCCTTACGAATGCCTCGCTTGGCGCGCACACAGCATTTTTTGGGGGGCTTCTGTTTTTTTTCAGTGGGGGGGGATTTCTGTAGGGAAATACTGGCCGGGAATTATCCTGCTGACGGAAGAACCGGATGAACTGCCCTCCCGTTCCTGGTCACCAAATATCAGGGACTTGATGACCTTTTCCTGAAATTGCAGCGACGTATCCCCACTGCCGGCATATCTGCAGAGGACAAAGGCGTTGTATAAAGCCATCTGTGTAAGATGCACAGACACCTTTTTATACCATACCCTGGTCTTGCGCATGGCGCTGTATAGTTTTATAACCTGGTCAGACAGGTCAACGCCACCCATATTATATTTGTTGTACTCCTGTATGCAGAATGGTTTGGGAACTTTGGTGGTGGATCCGCGTACAGGGACAAGGCTGCCTCTGCTGTCATGAATGCTGGTCAGTATAAGGACGTCCCTTTTATCCCTATATTTCAGGAGGAGCAGATCGTCGCTGCAGACAGCTCTGCTCTCTCCTAATTTTAGGATCTCACCCAGCAAAGTTTTGGGGAGACCCTTCTGATTTTAAGAGAACTTTTAACAATGGGACACTGTTGTAAAAGTTGTCCAGATACAGATGATATCCTTTGCCAAGTAAAGGATGTATAAGATCCCATACAATCTTTCCACTAATTCCTAGGAAGGGGGGGCATTCTGGGGGATCTATTTGGGAGTCTTTTCCCTCATAGACCCTAAAAGAGTAGGTGTAACCGGTGGCACTTTTGCACAGCTTGTAGAGTTTTATGCCGTACCGGGCTCTTTTATTGGGTAGATACTGCCTGAAGTGCAGTCTACCCTTGAAGCTGACTAGTGATTCATCCACCGAAACGTTTTGTTGTGGGGTATAAACTTGGGAAAAATTTTTGGAGTAGTGGGCAGTTAATGATCTTATTTTATATAGCCTATCAAAATTTGGGTCCTGTGGGGGTGGGCAGTGACTATTGTCATTGTAATGCAGGAACTTTAGGATGGCTTCGAATCGCTTCCTTGTCATTACTGTGCGGTAAAGGGGGGTGTTATATAAAATATCAGGGGACCAATAGTCTCTAATACTGGGCTTTTCATGAGACCAAAACTTAAAAATATGCCCCAAAACTTCCGCAATTCCATTGGGTTTGTGGGGGTCCAATTTTGGCTTTTCCCACAAAAAGAGTCGGGGTTCTGGGCGATAAACTGTTCCGCATAGATGTTGGTCTGCTGGACCATTAAATCTAAAAGGGCGTCTGAAAAAAAAAGTTTCAAATAATCAATGGGGCTGAAACCCGTAATATCAATTTGAATGCCTGAGGGGGGCTGTAAACTCAGGCACCTGGGGGGTATAATTGTCTGCAGCTTCCCAGGTCATCTCAGGCAGAGCAGGACCTACGTCTCTTCTGCGCCGACTGGGGGGTGCAGACTCAGAGTCCCTGGATTCAGAGGAAGATGGAAGCACGAACTGTGCTTCACCTTCACTCGCGCTGTCCGTATCGACACACAGCATTTCATATGCTTCCTCGGCTAAGAAGACTCTTTTGGCCATAAAAATGGGAAGAGTGGTGAAAATTTCCAGGAGTGGCTGACCTATCAAGATTTCACCAAGAGTGCATAGACAACTCACCTAGGAGGTCACAAAAAGAAATGTTAAAAACTGCAGATCTCACTTGCATCAATTAAGGTCAATGTAAACTATTCCACAATAACAAAGACACTGAGGAAAAAATTGCATGCATGGAAGAGTTGCAAGCTGCAAACCACTGTTGACCAAAAAGAACGCAAATTCTCGTCTCGCATTTTCCACAAAAAAAAATCTAGCTGTCCCACAAGACCTTTGGGATAATGTTCTGTGGACTAATGAGTCAAAGGTGGAACTTTTTGGAAGACCCTGGTCTTGTTACATCCGGTGTAAAGCTGAAACCACATTCCACCATAAGAACATCATACCAACAGTCAAACGTGGGGGTAGTGTCATCATCTGGGGCTGCTTTGCTTGTGTAGGACCTGGGCAAGTTGTCATAATTGCAACCATGAATTCTGCTCTGTTAGAAAATCTTGAAGAAGAATGTCAGCCCGTCCGTTCATAGCCTCAACCGCAGTACAATGATCCAAAGCACACAAGCAAGTCCACCTGTGAATGGCTCAAAAGCAACAAAATTAAAGATTTGGAGTGGCCGAGTCAAGACCTTGGCTTGAATCCCATTGAGATGCTGTAGCAAGACCTTAAACCGGGAGTTCATGCTCGAAAATCCTCCAATGTAGCCAAATGAAAACAATTCTGCAAAGAAGAGTGGACAAAAATTCTTCTGCAGCGATGTAAAAGACGTATCGCAAAAACTTTTGATTTCAGTTGTTACTGCCAAGAATGGCACGATTAATTATACAGGGGGGTGCATAAGTAGGTATACAGGGAGAGATTTTTCAAACAGTTTAAAAATATTTAATTTCAGAAGAGCACTATCAGACGTAAAAGTCGTGCTGTGATTGGTTGCCATGGGCAACAAAGACATTTCTGTGTTTAGGCTGTTTGATAAATCTCCCCCAAAATTTCCATTCCATTATTCAGATAATTAAGTATGGCTGGTATTTTAACAGATGAACAACGTGGATTTTTCAAAGTGGATAATCAAATAATATTGGAAGACCGAGAATGCTAAAAAGGTTCAACAGAAATGGGTTGAAGAATTTGCAACACCTCCACCAACTAGATCAGTAAACCGTATATGTGACATTCAACAGAACTAGATCCATTTGTAATGCACCAAAATGTGGTCGACCAGCGAGAGTTACTGATGAAAATGAAATTTTAGTGCACTGGCATTTACTCAAAGAAAAAGCACCCCAAAATATGTAGATCAGTTTCCCCTGAGTAAAACAACACCCCGTATGTGGTCATAATCGGCTGTTTGGACACACGGCAAGGCTCAAAAGGGAAGAAGTGCTATTTGGCATTCAGATTTTGCTGGATTGGTTTGTGGAGGCCATGTCGCCTTTGCAAAGCTCCTAAGGGACCAAAACAGCGGGAACACCCCAAAAGTGATCCCATTTAGGAAACTACACCCCAAAAGTAACTTATCTAAGGGTATACTTAGCATTTTGACCCCACAGGTTTTTTGCAGAAATTATTGGAAGTAGGTCGTGAAAATGAAAATCTACATTTTTTCCAATAAAATGTAGGTTTAGTTTTTTTTTTTTCATTTCCACAAGGACTAAAGGAGAAAAGGCACCCAACATTTATAAATAAAATGCTCCTGAGCACAGCAATACACCATATGTGGTTAGAAACTGCTCTTTGGACACACAGCAGGGCTTAGAAGGGAAGGAGTGCTATTTGGCATTCAGATTTTGCTGGATTGGTTTGCGGCGCCATGTTGCATTTGAAAAGCCCCTGAGGGACCAAAACAGTGGAAGCACCCCAAAAGTGACCCCATTTAGAAAACTGCACCCCTCAAGGAAATTATCTAAGGGTAAAATTAGTATTTTGACCCACAGATTTTTTTTGTCTGAATTTATTTGAATAAGGGCTTATTCAGACGAACGTGATATACACTACCGTTCAAAAGTTTGGGGTCACCCAGACAATTTTGTGTTTTCCATGAAAACTCACACTTATATTTATCAAATAAGTTGCAAAATGACTAGAAAAAATAGTCAAGACATTGACAAGGTTAGAAATAATGATTTTTATTTCAAATAATAATTTTCTCCTTCAAACTTTGCTTTCGTCAAAGAATGCTCCATTTGCAGCAATTACAGCATTGCAGACCTTTGGCACTCTAGCTGTTAATTTGCTGAGGTAATCGGGAGAAATTTCACCCCATGCTTCCAGAAGACCCTCCCACAAGTTGGATTGGCTTGATGGTCACTTCTTGCGTACCATACGGTCAAGCTGCTCCCACAACAGCTCTATGGGGTTGAAATCTGGTGACTGCGCTGGCCACTCCATTACAGATAGAATACCAGCTGCCTGCTTCTTCCCTAAATAGTTCTTGCATAATTTGGAGGTGTGCTTTGGGTCATTGTCCTGTTGTAGGATGAAATTGGCTCCAATCAAGCGCTGTCCACAGGGTATGGCATGGCGTTGCAAAATGGAGTTATAGCCTTCCTTATTCAAAATCCCTTTTACCTTTTACAAATCTCCCACTTTACCAGCACCAAAGCAACCCCAGAACATCACATTACCTCCACCATGCTTGACAGATGGCATCAGGCACTCTTCCAGCATCTTTTCAGTTATGCGTCTCACAAATGTTCTTCTGTGTGATCCAAACACCTCAAACTTCGATTCGTCTAGCCATAACACTTTTTTCCAATCTTCCTCTGTCCAATGTCTGTGTGCTTTTGCCCATATTAATCTTTTCCTTTTATTAGCCAGTCTCCGATATGGCTTTTTCTTTGCCACTCTGCCCTGAAGACCAGCATCCCGGAGTCGCCTCTTCACTGTAGACGTTGACACTGGCGTTTTGCGGGTACTATTTAATGAAGCTGCCAGTTGAGGACCTGTGAGGCGTCTATTTCTCAAACTAGAGACTCTAATGTACTTGTCTTGTTGCTCAGTTGTGCAGCGGGGCCTCCCATTTCTCTTTCTACTCTGGTTAGAGCCTGTTTGTGCTGTCCTCTGAAGGGAGTAGTACACACCGTTGTAGGAAATCTTCAGTTTCTTGGCAATTTCTCGCATGGAATAGCCTTTATTTCTAAGAACAAGAATAGACTGTCGAGTTTCACATGAAAGCTCTCTTTTTCTAGCCATTTTGAGAGTTTAATCAAACCCACAAATCTAATGCTCCAGATTCTCAACTAGCTCAAAGGAAGGTCAGTTTTATAGCTCCTCTAAACAGCAAAACTGTTTACAGCGGTGCTAACATAATTGCACAAGGGTTTTCAAGTGTTTTCTAATCATCCATTAGCCTTCTAACACAATTAGCAAACGCAATGTACCATTAGAACACTAGAGTGATGGTTGCTGGAAATGGGCCTCTACACCTATGTAGATATTGCATTAAAAACCAGACGTTTGCAGCTAGAATAGTCATTTAACACATTAACAATGTATAGAGTGTATTTCTGATTAATTTAATGTTATCTTCATTGAAAAAAACTGTGCTTTTCTTTCAAAAATAAGGAAATTTCGAAACTTTTGAACGGTAGTGTACGTTCGTGCAACGCGTGTGATTTTCACGCGTCTCGCACGGACCTATATTAGTTTATGGGGCCATGCAGACAGTCGGTGATTTTTACGCAGCGTGAGTCCGCTGCGTAAAACTCACGACATGTCCGGTTTTTGTGCGTATTTCGCGCATCACGCACCCATTGAAGTAAATGGGTGCGTGAAAATCACGCATGGCACACGGAAGCACTTCCGTGGGACGTGCGTGATTCGCGCAACAGCAGAGAAAAGTATGAATGAAAACAGAAAAGCACCACGTGCTTTTCTGTTTACAAACACACAAACAGAATGTCATAATGATGGCGGCTGCGCGAAACTCACGCAGCCACGCATCATACGCGGCTGACACACGGAGCTGTTAAGTGCCTTTTGCTGCCGTTTCCATGTATTGTGGTTAAGAGAAGGACATCCCTCTTGTCCTTATACTTGACGAACAACACATCCTCGCTGCATAATGCCCTGCTCTCACCCCTTCTGAGAAAAAAATACCTATAAAATTGTAGGGTCAATTAACACATAGTCGTTGAGAAAACATGTATAAATTTTATTGAATATAACAATATGACAAAATTAAAAGATGAATCATGCTGAGCATGAAATAAAACGTCTGTCGATTGCAGAGGACATGGGATAACAAAAGCATAGTCATGAACACGTTGGCAAAGCAGTGTTCTAGGGAGACCTCTCTGGTTTTTGCGCACCGTGCTGCACGCTGCAGTATTTCTGGTGGAGAGGCATTTAAATAGTAGGATGCTGGTGTAGAAGTTATCCTTGTAAAGGTGATAACCCTGGTCCAGCAGTGGGTGCAGCAAATCCCACACTATTTTCCCACTAAATCCCAGAACCGGGGGGCATTCTTGGGGTTCAATCCTGGAGTCCTTCCCTTCATAAACCCGAAACCTGTAGGTGTGCCCTGAGCTATTCTCGCACATTTTGTACATATTTATCCCATACCTTGCACTCTTACTGGGCAGGTATTTGAGGAATTTTAGCCTACCTGTTAAGAATCTGCCAGACACCAGGAAACCTTTTCTACCCTGGTCCCTAACCCCCTTGAGACCCTGGCTCAGCAAAGGCAGGGCCTCTCCCTACAGGTCCAAGCCCTGGCTCAGAGGGACAACCAGCATGATGCTACCCTGGTAGTGCCCCCCACCTCACCTCTTGAACCCCACCTCAAGTTGCCTGACCGCTTCTCAGGGGACCGGAAGACTTTTTTCTCCTTTCGGGAGAGTTGTAGGCTCTATTTCCGTCTAAGGCCCCACTCCTCAGGTTCTGAGAGCCAGCGAGTGGGTATAATTATGTCCCGGCTCCAGGATGGGCCCCAAGAATGGGCCTTCTCCTTGGCTCCTGACGCCCCTGAACTTCCCTCTGTTGATCTTTTTTTTTTTTCTGCTCTCGGGCTCATACAGTGGAGGAAATAAGTATTTGATCCCTTGCTGATTTTGTACGTTTGCCCACTGTCAAAGACATGAACAATCTAGAATTTTTAGGCTAGGTTAATTTTACCAGTGAGAGATAGATTATATAAAAAAAAAAAAGAAGAAAATCACATTGTCAAAATTATATATATTTATTTGCATTGTGCACAGAGAAATAAGTATTTGATCCCCTACCAACCATTAAGAGTTCAGCCTCCTCCAGACCAGTTACATGCTCCAAATCAACTTGGTGCCTGCATTAAAGACAGCTGTCTTACATGGTCACCTGTATAAAAGACTCCTGTCCACAGACTCAATTAATCAGTCTGTCTCTAACCTCTACAACATGGGCAAGACCAAAGAGCTTTCTAAGGATGTCAGGGACAAGATCATAGACCTGCACAAGGCTGGAATGGGCTACAAAACCATAAGTAAGATGCTGGGTGAGAAGGAGACAACTGTTGGTGCAATAGTAAGAAAATGGAAGACATACAAAATGACTGTCAATCGACATCGATCTGGGGCACCATGCAAAATCTCACCTCGTGGGGTATCCTTGATCCTGAGGAAGGTGAGAGCTCAGCCGAAAACTACACGGGGGGAACTTGTTAATGATCTCAAGGCAGCTGGGACCACAGTCACCAAGAAAACCATTGGTAACACATTACGCCGTAATGGATTAAAATCCTGCAGTGCCCGCAAGGTCCCCCTGCTCAAGAAGGCACATGTACAGGCCCGTCTGAAGTTTGCAAATGAACATCTGGATGATTCTGAGAGTGATTGGGAGAAGGTGCTGTGGTCAGATGAGACTAAAATTGAGCTCTTTGGCATTAATTCAACTCGCCGTTTTTGGAGGAAGAGAAATGTTGCCTATGACCCAAAGAACACCATCCCCACTGTCAAGCATGGAGGTGGAAACATGTTTTGGGGGTGTTTCTCTGCTAAGGGCACAGGACTACTTCACCGCATCAATGGGAGAATGGATGGAGCCATGTACCGTCAAATCCTGAGTGACAACCTCCTTCCCTCCACCAGGACATTAAAAATGGCTCGTGGCTGGGTCTTCCAGCACGACAATTACCCGAAACATACAGCCAAGGCAACAAAGGAGTGGCTCAAAAAGAAGCACATTAAGGTCATGGAGTGGCCTAGCCAGTCTCCAGACCTTAAACCCAACGAAAACTTATGGAGGGAGCTGAAGATCCGAGTTGCCAAGCGACAGCCTCGAAATCTTAATGATTTACAGATGATCTGCAAAGAGGAGTGGGCCAAAATTCCATCTAACATGTGTGCAAACCTCATCATCAACTACTAAAAATGTCTGACTGCTGTGCGTGCCAACAAGGGTTTTGCCACCAAGTATTAAGTCTTGTTTGCCAAAGGGATCAAATACTTATTTCTCTGTGCACAATGCAAATAAATATATATAATTTTGACAATGTTATTTTTTTTTATTTTTTTTTATATAATCTATCTCTCACTGGTAAAATTAACCTAGCCTAAAAATTCTAGACTGTTCATGACTTTGACAGTGGGCAAACTTCCAAAATCAGCAAGGGATCAAATACTTATTTCCTCCACTGTATATGACGAGACTGACAAGACTGCCTTTGCCGAGAGTCAGCTGGTGACCTTACGTCATGGTAAGAGACCCGTTGAGGAGTACTGTTCTGACTTTAGGAAGTGGTGTGTAGCTTCTCGGTGGAATGACCCTGCCTTGAGGTGCCAGTTTAGATTGGGTCTGTCGAACGCCCTGAAAGACCTGTTAGTTAGCTATCCCTGATCAGACTCTCTAGATCAGGTTATGGCTTTAGCGGTATGTCTTGACCGACGTCTCAGGGAACGACGACTTGAACGTTTTTGTGCTTTCTCCTCTGGCTCCCCCATGATGGCTCCCGAGGTTCCGTTGCTTCGTTCTTCCACGGAAAACTCGGATGAACCAATGCAACTCGGGGCCTCCGTGTCTCCCCAACAACGTAGAGAGCTCCGCAGGAAGAATGGTCTCTGCTTCTACTGTGGGGATGACAAGCATCAAGTGAACAACTGTCTTAGGCGTAAGAATAAGCAGCCGGAAGAACTTCCGTGCCTAAGTAACCATCGGGGAGGTCACTTGGGCGCACAGGTATTTCCCGTAAATATGAAACCTAATAAGATCTTGCTTCCCTTTCAGGTCTCTTTTGAGGGTAGGTCTGCTACCGGCAGTGCCTTCGTGGATTCAGGGTCTTCTGCTAATATTATGTCTGTGGAATTTGCTATGTCTCTAGCTATGCCATTGATTGATTTGCCTAAACCTGTCCCGGTAGTGGGTATCGACTCCACTCAACTTGCTAATGGTTATTTTACGCAGCATACCCCTGCTTTTGAACTCCTTGTTGGCTCCATGCATTTGAAGCAGTGCTCTGTACTGGTGATGCAGGGATTATCGTCCGATTTGGTATTAGGCCTTCCCTGGTTGCAGATGCATAATCCCACGTTTAACTGGAATACTGGGGATCTTACCAAATGGGGTAATGAATGCATGACGTCATGTTTTTCTGTTAATTTTATTTCTCTCCCTGAGGAGGTGAACACTCTACCTGAGTTTATTCAGGACTTCGCTGATGTTTTTTCTAAAAAGGCCTCCGAAGTGTTACCTCCTCATAGTGAATACGATTGCGCAATCGATTTGGTACCAGGAGCTAAGCTCCCTAAGGGTAGGATATTTAATCTCTCTTGTCCCGAACGTGAAGCCATGAGAGAGTATATCCAGGAATGCCTGGCCAAGGTTACATTCGCCCCTCTACTTCTCCGGTAGGTGCTGGCTTCTTCTTCGTAGGGAAGAAGGATGGTGGTCTTAGGCCGTGCATCGATTACCGAAACTTGAATAAGGTCACTGTAAGGAACCAGTATCCCCTTCCTTTGATTCCTGATCTCTTCAATCAGGTTCAGGGGGCCCAATGGTTCTCTAAGTTTGATCTACGGGGGTATTATAACCTTATCCGCATCAAAGAGGGGGATGAGTGCAAGACTGCGTTTAACACGCCCGAAGGTCATTTCGAATACCTCGTCATGCCCTTTGGGTTGTGTAATGCTCCCGCGGTCTTCCAGAATTTCATAAATGAGATTTTAAGAGACTACCTGGGGGTATTTCTTGTCGTGTACCTTGATGACATACTTGTGTTTTCCAAGGACTGGTCCTCCCACATTGAGCATGTCAGGAAGGTGCTCCAGGCCCTTCGGGAAAACAAACTGTTTGCTAAAACCGAAAAATGTGTGTTTGTGTTGCAGGAGATACCATTTTTAGGTCAAATCCTCACTCCTCATGAATTCCGCATGGACCCTGCCAAGGTTCAGGCTGTGGCTGAATGGGTCCAAGCTGCCTCCCTGAAGGTGTTACAGTGCTTCCTGGGGTTTGCTAATTATTACCGGAGATTTATTGCTAACTTCTTAGTCATCGCTAAGCTTCTTACGGATCTTACTCGCAAAGGTGCTGATCTCCTCCACTGGCCTCCAGAGGCGGTCCAGGCTTTTGAGGTCCTTAAGAAGTGCTTTATCTCGGCCCCAGTGCTGATTCAGCCTAACCAAATGGAGCCATTCATCGTGGAGGTTGACGCCTCCGAGGTGGGAGTGGGTGCTGTCTTGTCCCAGGGTACCAGTTCCCTCACCCATCTCCGTCCCTGTGCCTACTTCTCCAGGAAATTCTCGCCCACTGAGAGTAACTATGACATTGGCAACCGCGAACTCTTAGCCATTAAATGGGCATTTGAAGAGTGGCGCCACTTCCTGGAGGTGGCTAGGCACCAGGTAACGGTCCTTACCGACCACAAGAATCTGGTTTTCCTAGAATCTGCCCGGAGGCTAAACCCGAGACAAGCTCGATGGGCGTTGTTTTTTACTAGATTCAACTTTTTGGTCACCTATAGGGCTGGGTCTAAAAATATTAAGGCTGATGCACTGTCGCGTAGCTTCATGGCCAGTCCTCCTTCGGAGGAAGATCCTGCATGTGTTTTGCCTCCAGGTATAATCATTTCCTCTGTCTATTCTGACTTAGTCTCCGAAATTGCGGCTGATCAAGGTTCAGCTCCCGGGAACCTTCCTGAGAACAAGCTGTTTGTTCCCCTGCAATTCCGGCTAAGGGTACTCAGGGAAAATCATGACTCTGCACTATCTGGCCATCCAGGCATCCTGGGTACCAAGCATCTCATTGCCAGAAACTATTGGTGGCCTGGGTTGCTTAAAGACGTTAAGGCCTACGTCGCCGCTTGTGAAATTTGTGCTAGGTCCAAGACTCCCAGGTCCCGACCAGCGGGCTTACTATGTTCTTTGCCCATTCCCCAGAGACCTTGGACCCATATCTCCATGGATTTTATCACCGATTTGCCTCCATCTCAAGGCAAGTCGGTGGTGTGGGTTGTAGTAGACTGTTTAATTAAGATGTGCCACTTTGTGCCCCTCAAGAAACTACCCAATGATAAGACGTTAGCTACCTTGTTTGTCAAACACATCCTGCGTCTCCATGGGGTTCCTGTCAATATTGTTTCTGACAGAGGGGCACAATTTGTTTCATTGTTTTGGAGAGCCTTCTGTAAAAAGTTGGAGATTGATCTGTCCTTCTCCTCGGCCTTCCATCCTAAAACTAATGGCCAAACTGAGAGGACTAATCAGTCTCTAGAACAATATTTAAGGTGTTTTATCTCTGACTGTCAATATGATTGGGTCTCCTTCATTCCCCTCGCCGAATTTTCCCTTAATAACCGGGTCAGTAACTCGTCAGGGGTCTCCCCCTTTTTCTGTAATTTTGGGTTTAATCCACGGTTCTCCTCCGTTTCACCTGGTAGTTCCAACAATCCCGAGGTAGAAGTCGTTTATCAGGAACTGTGCACAGTCTGGGCCCAGGTTCAGAAGAACCTAGAGGCGTCCCAGAGCATACAAAAGACTCAGGCAGATAGAAGACGTTCTGCTAACCCCTTGTTTGTGGTTGTGGATCTGGTGTGGCTATCTTCTAAAAATTTGCGCCTTAAAGTCCCGTCCAAAAAATTTGCTCCCCGATATATAGGGCCGTACAAGGTCATTGAAGTCCTTAACCCTGTCTCCTTCCGACTGGAGTTACCCCCGTCTTTTCGAGTACACAACGTGTTTCATGCCTCCTTCCTTAAACGCTGCTCCCCGTCCTTGGCTCCCTCGAGGAATCCTCCGGTCCCTGTTCTCACCCCTGAAGGGGTAGAATTTGAGGTGGCCAAGATTGTGGACAGCAGGATGGTCCAAGGCTCCCTCCAGTACCTGGTCCATTGGAGAGGATACGGGCCTGAGGAGAGGACTTGGGTACCCGCCCGGGATGTTCACGCTGGGGTATTGCTCAGGAGGTTCCATCTTCGCTTCCCTAATAAGCCAGGTCCACCTAGAAAGGGTCCAGTGGCCCCTCTTAAAAGGGTGGGTACTGTAAAGGATCTGCCAGACACAGCGTCTGTGTCGACGCCCGTGGGTAATCAGTCTGCACCTGCTCCTAAGTCTGAGAGAGTGACACGATCTTCTACCAGTCAGGCTGGGAGGTTGAGGAGTGGGAGAGCCTGTCACAGCCTGGCCAGACGGAGCTAGCTCCCGCCCTCTGTCTATTTATACCTGCGTTTCCTGCTCCTCCTTTGCCTGTGATTCTTTTCTGTTTCCTGGCTCTGCTGCTCCTGTTATGATTATTGACCTTGCTTCATTTTTGACCCTGGCTTTACTGACTACGCTCCTGCTCTGCGATTTGTACCTCGTGCACTCCTGGTTTGACTCGGCTCGTTCACTACTCTTGTTGCTCACTGTGTTGCCGTGGGCAACTGCCCCATCTCCCTTAGCTTCTGTGTACCCTTGTCTGTTTGTCTGTCGTGCACTTATTGAGCATAGGGACCGTCGCCCAGTTGTACGCCGTCGCCTAGGACGGGCCGTTGCAAGTAGGCAGGGACTGAGTGGTGGGTAGATTAGGGCTCACCTGTCTGTCTCCCTACCCCGTCATTACACTGTGTTTGCATTGTGGCCTCGGAGGCGATTTTGTGCGTCAATGTCCACAAAAGCCGGGAAACTCCTGCGCCTAGGATTGGTTGGAGACACAACCCTAGGTAGAACTACGCCAACTGCTAAATCCTCTCCCAAACTCTCCATTCCAATGACCATTATTTCCAGTGCAGAAACGCATAATGTCTCTGCCTACCTGGATTCCGGATCCGCAGCCAACTTTATTCAACAGGATCTAGTAGATCGTCTCCAATTGCTCACGGTTCCTCTAGAGAGACCCCCTGGCTGTTGCCTCGTTGATTGTGTAACCTCCGCCCGATCCTATATTGTTCAGGACTAAACCGCTTAGACTTCAAGTTGGAATCCGCCATGTGGAACAAATTGTCTTCTTTGTACTGCCTAAAGCTGTCAATCCTATTTTGCTGGGCCTGCCTTGGCTTTGTTTACATCATCCTGTTCTCGCCTGGAACTCTGGAGACATCCTCCAATGGCGCTCCAAGTGTCTTCACCGCTGCCTGCCACAGGTTCGTCCTATTCAGACTTCTCTGCCTCAGTCACTCTTTGGACTACCTTTACATTATGCCGGCTCCGAGGACGTCTTCAACAAAAAGGAAGCTGAGGTTCTTCCTCCTCACAGATCCTACAATTGCCCAATATAACTGCTTCCAGACACCTCACCTCCTCGTGGACGGGTATATCCTTTCTCCTTGCCAGTGACCAAAGCCATGTCGGCTTATGTCAAGGAGGACCTTGGGAGGGGGTTAATTCGGAAGTCTACTTCTCCGGCCGGAGCTGGGTTCTTTTTCTTAAAGAAAAAAGACAGATCTCTTCGACCTAGTATCGATTATCACAGTTTTAACCAAATCACAGTCAAGAACAAGTATCCCTTGCTGCTAATCTCTGAGTTCTTTGATCACATATGTGGAGCCAAGATTTATACTAAGCTGGACTTATGTGGGGTTTACAACCTGGTCCGGATTCGTCAGGGTGACGAGTGGAAGACTGCATGCAACACCCGAGACGGACACTACAAGTATCTTCTGATGCCCTTTTGTCTGTGTAATGTTCCAGCAGTATTCCGGGAATTTGTGAATGACATCTTCCGAGATCTCCTCTATGTCTGCCTGGTGGTGTATTTGGATGATATTCTGATCTACTCACCAGATCCGACAACGCATCGGAAGCATGTTCGTCAAGTCCTGCTGCGGCTAAAGGAGAATCGTCTATATGCTAAACTAGAGAAATGCTTCTTTGAGAAAAATTCTCTGCCTTTCCTGGGCTACATTGTCTCCAATCGAGGTCTCAAAATGGATCCAGAAAAGGTGAAGTCCGTCTTAGAGTGGCCACGTCCTCAGGGCCTTCAGTCCATGCAGCGATCTCTGGGATTCGCTAATTTCTACCGACAGTTTATCCTAAACTTCTCGTTGCTGACTGCTATCTCTGCCCTTACTAAGAAGAGTGTGAACGCTAAAGTGTGGAGCCTGGAGGCAGAGTCAGCATTTAACAGCCTCAAGAGTGCCTTCACTTCAGCCTCGATTCTAACCATCTGGACATATTCCGATAGTTCCCTTTGGAGGTTGATGCTTCCTCTGTTGGTGCTGGTGCACTTCTGTTCCAGAGAAACTCCAAGGGCAAGGCAGTGGTGTGTGGCTACAACTCGAGACATTTTCCCCTGCTGAGTGCAATTACTCCATTGTAGATCGGGAGTTACTGGCCATCAAATTGGCCTTGGAGGAATGGAGATATTTGCTGGAGAGCGCCATACATCCTATCGTCATCTTTACCGACCACAAGAATCTTGCCTTTCTCAAGTCTGCTCAATGGTTACATCCCCGTCAATCCTCTGCAAATTAGAGACATTCCTCCTGGGAAGACCTTCGTCCGTCTTGTAGATAGGGGGAAGATTTTCCGCTGGGGACACAGTTCCAAAATTGCCAGGCACTCGAACGTTCGTAAGACTCGGGGCCCAATTGCGTGCCAATACTGGTGGCCCACGCTGCCTAAAGATATTGTGGACTTTGTCTCTTCCTGCACTGTCTATGCCTCTAATAAAGCTGCTCATTCCAGACCTACAGGCCTGCTCCAACCCCTACCAATGCCCGATGCTCCCGGGCAGCACATTGCAATGGACTTTATTACGGACCTTCCTCCTTCGGCTGGATGCACTACTGTCTGGGTGGTGGTGGACGTTTTTCTAAGATGGCAAATTTGATCCCACTAACTGGTCTTCCCTCTGCTCCTCGTCTGGCTAACCTCTTCATACAACATATCTTTTGTCTGCATGGCATGCCTCTCAATATCGTCCAATCGGGGAGTTGAATTCACTTCAAAATTCTGGAGAGCCCTCTGTAAACTCCTTGATGTAAAATTGGACTTTTCTTCTGCCTATCATCCTCCAAATATTGGAGAATTACCTTCGTCACATTTCTGTTCAGCATGACAACTGGGTGCAGCATCTTCCTTGGGCCGAAATCTCCTATAACAACCACACAAGTGAATCTACTGCCTCTACTCCATTCTTCATCGTTTACATTCAAAATTCACGGGTCCCTCTTTCAGTTCCTGCTACATCTCAGGTACCCCCCCCCCCAGCTAACTCTATGTTTGGGGACTTTTTTCACATCTTGCAGCTGACCAGGTCATCTATCCTACAGGCAGTCGACCGCATGAAGAGGAAGGCTGATAGGCGATGAAGAGAACCTCAGTTTCCCCCTGGAATCAAATCTTCTTTCTTTTCTAAAAACATCCGCTTAAAAATTCCCTCTTACAAATTTGCTCCCAGGTTCCTCAGACCTTTCGAAGTCATCAAACAAATAAAGCCTGTGTCCTATAAGCTTTGGCTACCTGCTACCCTCAGAATACCCAACTCATTTCATGCGTCCCTCCTGAAACCTGTGGTTCTGGACCGCTACAGTAAATCTCCTCATTCTGCAGTTGCTCCCAGCAGTTCTTCTGACATCTTTTAGGTGACAGAGATTCTGGACTAGAAGAGGGTAGCAGGAAAGACATTCTATCTGGTGGATTGGAAAGGGTTTGGTCCTGAGGAGAGGTCCTGGGAGCCGGAGGAGAACATCAATGCCCCAGCTCTCATTTAAAAGTTCCTCTTACGCTCTGAATCTCCTCAGAGACGCCGACACACATGGCTGCAGTGCTTTCCTGTGTCCTGTAGGGTGCGCGCGCTCACTGCCGGCCTCAAGGGGCCAGCGGGTGCAATTGTCTAAAGTTACCCAATCAGCCCAGCGAAACCCTGGAATTTAAAAAGGGCTCTGCCTTTCCTCTCCTTGCCTGAGCTTTGTTTGTATTCCTGTGTTCGTCTATGCAAATGGTCCCTTAGTTGTATCCTGCCTCCAGTGTTCCCGTATACTACTTCCCGTATCCTGTTGCTGTGTTTGTTCCTGAGCCTGAGTCTATTGTTGGAGGCTTGTCGAATATGCCTCATCTGCCACGTCTAGTGTCATCTGCTCTGCCAAGCATCATCTGTGCCTGCTTCACCACGTGTCTGCTACTTCGAGTATCTGCCTGATCATCTACCCAGGTACTCATATCCGAGTGACCGTTATTGACTGTTGTTTGGCCATCTGCTTCTCCGCTACGGCGGAGAGGCCTAGTGGGTCCCCATACCCTAAGTTCCCTTGAATTCCTAGTGTTCCAAGTGTAATCTTGCAGTCTTGTTTTTGAATTCCTGTCTACCGATGTTTTGCCTGTTTTTGACTATCCGTGCATGCCGCCTGCTCTGACCTTTTATCTACGTTCACCATGACGAATCTCTGCCGTCTGCCCTTATCTATTGCTAAGTTTACCATTATGAACCCCTGCAGCCTGCCCTGAAATTTTCTTCTTCAGACCACTCTGCTTCTGTTACGTCAGCTGTCACCAAGGGAGACTACTCTGGGGGAAGTGACCTGGTGTTCCTCTGCAATGAGGTCCACATCCCTGTACAGGGGTTAAAGGGTGAATACCAAGTGTTGCCGAAGATTCCGCTCCCCGGATTAGCCCCAAGTCAAATCCCCTGGTGTCAAGGAGAGTTCACACCTAACCCTGTTGTCCCAGTTACAGCCCATTCCTCGGGCTCCATAACACTTTGCTTTGGCTTTAGACCCGGCTGACATGACCATGCCTGAAATCTCAGACCTCGTTCAGGAACTATCCAGGCAACGATTTCAGCAAGACCAGCTGTATCAACTACGACAGAACATCCTGACTCAGTGTTATATCTTCTCCTGCATCACCTGTGGTGCCTACACAACCACCTCCAGTTACTGCATGTAGTCCAGGATTGCATTTACCTACTCCCCGTGGCTATGAAGGCCATTCCAAGTTTTTTTTTTGAACCAATGTACGATCCACTTCGAGGGGATGGTGCTTCAGACCGTGCTAAGGTTGCCTATTTCCTATCTCTGCTGTCTGGGGAGACGCTGGCCTAAGCATCTCCTCTATGGGAATGGTACAATCCTAGCATGGGCAAGATTCAAGCCTTCCTTGGAACCTTCAGAAAGGTGTTTGAAGAACTTGGTCCAGCATCATCTGCGGCCTCGTCACTCCTCAAGCTACGTCAAGGCATCTCTAATGTGGGTGCAATATGCCATCCAGTTTCGCAGCCTAGCCACAGAACTCCAATGGAACAAAAGCTCTTGTTGAAACTTTCTGGGCGGGTCTGGCTGGTCGCATCAAGGATGAGTTAACAGGTCGGGATTTTCCCACTACTTTGGACGGGGTAATTACCTTGGCTACCCGTATTGATATACGCTTTCATGAGAGACAACAGGAGACAGACCATGCCCGTTGTGTAACTCGACTGGCATCTACATTCCGGAGACCTAATTTTTGCCTCCATTACTGCTTTTTTTGTCGAATCCATGCAGGTAGAGTGAATAAAACTATCTGCTAAAGAAGTTCTAAGAAGTCGCACTAAGTAGTGTTTATACTGCGGCAGTAAAACACACTTTCTGAATATTTGTCCAGTGGCAGTGGGAAAGTCCAACACCAAGGACAAGTGAGTGGGAGATACTACCCTAGTCAGTAAGTCTGCCTCTCAACAGATGATGATACCTGTCAGTTTGTCTACTGCTGGAGTTTGCTTCACTGTACCAACATTCCTGGGCTCTACAGGGACTTTTCTCTGCCAATCCCTGGTTACTCGCTATAAAATTCCAGTACTTCTATTGGAGAAGCCACTTTCAATCTCTTCTGTAGATGGAAAATTAATTTCAGAGGTTGTCCATCAAGTCATTAATCCTATTTCCATGAAAGTGGGAGCATTTCTCTGTGAGTGTGATGATAGGGGTAGGGAAACGGACAAGTGAGCCCTAATCTACCCGCCACTCTGTCCCTGCCTACTTGCAACGACCCGCCCTAGGCGACGGGGTACAACTGGGCGGCGGTCCAACGATAACAACAAATTCACGACAAATACACATTTTAAATTAGTAGACGTTAACAGTTATATCGATTTTAGAAGCGCCCACTATCGCCCCTGGCTTAAGAACATCCCTTTTGGGCAATTCAGGAGAATAAGGAAGAACTGCAGCACAGATAAAGACTTCAATAAAGAATGCGCAATCTTAGAAAAAAGATTCAAAGATAAATATTTTCCAATAAACCTTATAAAAGGCGCAAGATCCAAAGCTTCTGAACTCACACAAAAGTCCTGTCTAAACCCCTCCATAGTGAAACCCAAATCTGGCCCTAGCAACTCCAATATCAACTTCATCACCACCTACAATAGAGGCAATAAAATGATTAGGAACATTCTGTCCAAACATTGGCACATCCTAAAAAATGATCCGCACTTAAAGGACACACTATCAGACAAACCAAACATCACATTCAGACGTTCCCTAACCCTCAAAAATATACTGGCTCCCAGCAGAACAAAGAAACATCTGACAATACACACAAACTTTCTTTCTAACCTCAAAGGCTCTTTTAAATGCGGACATTCACGCTGCCTCTGCTGCAACACCATTAGCCACAAAAAATACAACTACACTTCCACCGTCACCAACGAGACATTCACAATTCAAACACTCCTTAACTGTGGCAGCTCATATGTCATTTACCTTTTAGAATGCCCGTGCCAACTACAGTACATTGGTAGAACCACCCAATGCTTAAGAACCCGAGTCAATAATCACCGTTTCAATATTAACACTGGGTATCTCAAACACAGTGTATCCCGTCATTTCTCTCAGACACACGAATGCCAATCCAATAAAATTACAATAACACCCATTGAATACATTCACCCCGACGTCCCAAATAGATTTAACAAATTAAAATAAAGAGAAAACTTCTGGATTTTTAAAATGAACACACTATACCCATTGGGTCTAAACGACATCACTGAGTCATCCCTAGACTAACTATCAAACTAATCCCAAACATGGGAAAACCTGTGGATCCCACCAGCCCCCACTCGTACTTATACCTAATATTTAATATCCATAATACAGTACAGTGTAACAGCCCAAATATGTAACTACGGGACCCGGTTGACACAATTGCTCCCGTATTTCCCATCAATAACCAGTTAATTCACCATCCCAGCCCTGTAACCCAAACCACCCCCTCCCCCCCTTGTGCATCTGCGGTTTCATGCCCGAACCCTAATGCACCAATGATCTCTGATAAGGTCCCCTCCCCTTGCAGTAACTCTAAGAGTTAATCCAAATGTTATGCACACTTCATCTAGACAGCAAAACCAACCATTTTAATTCAGGCATTGCCCCAACAAAATTCATCGATGCCACCTTCACCCCTCTAACTACTCCATTTGCTCTAAGTGACTTAAACCAATTAATAAAAACAAAAATAAACATAGAAATAAAAGCAAACTACCATATGGAACACTGTGTCAATGAAAACATTAATTTTAGTCCCATCATTCACATGCAATTTATATCTACCTACTTCTTCTCGGCAACCCGTTCTCTGTTCATCTCCCACTGTTCCTGCTGCATAGATCGGCGTCCTCTGGCGTTTTGCGGGTCACCGTGCGTTCCATCTTGCTTTGGACCACGTCGGCCACCGTAACGTAGGTGGTCTCCGTGACAACCAGTAACAAATCCAACCTTCACACGTAACCACTTATATTTCAGTGACACAAACGTCCCACGCTCTAAATAAATAAACAAACTAAGAACAAATCATCTACTACTTGTTCACCACCTGTTCCCTTCTGATGTCATCAGTTAACCATTTAATAACAAAATATTGCCGTCCCCCACACAAATGTTTTTATCCATCCCCCGACATTTTCATATAAGAACAAAATAAGAGTTCTCTATAGTGACAACTCGCCTTTTATCTGTCTTATGGTTTTTATTGTGTTTTATTGATTAAATACTATGAAATGTCATTGCAATGGACTGTACCGCTTGAACTCTGACCTGCATGAGTTTTTGGCGCTTTTTTTGCCTAATTGCCCAGTCTGAACTGGCTCCAATCAGATGACCTCTTCTGTGTATATATACATGTCTCTTTTTTCTGTGTTCACCATGCCTGATGAAAACGCCAGTTCGGCGTTGAAACGCGTTGCATAGCAATAAAACTTTTACGTTCACCCGGCCTCTGGATTTCATCCTGTCCTCACCATGCAGCAGCGCCAACATAGATCCTAATTTTTTCCTCGTGCACTCATCAACCTCTACCTCGGGATTGTTGGAACTACCAGGTGAAACGGAGGAGAACCGTGGATTAAACCCAAAATTACAGAAAAAGGGGGAGACCCCTGACGAGTTACTGACCCGGTTATTGAGGGAAAATTCAGCCAGGGGAATGAATGAGACCCAATCATACTGACAGTCAGAGATAAAACACCTTAAATATTGTTCTAGAGATTGATTAGTCCTCTCAGTTTGGCCATTAGTTTCAGGATGGAAGGCAGAGGAGAAGGACAGATCAATCTCCAACTTTTTACAGAAGGCTCTCCAAAACAATGAAACTAATTGTACCCCTCTGTCCGAAACAATATTGACAGGGACCCCATAGAGACGCAGGATGTGTTTGACAAACAAGGTAGCTAACGTCTTGGCATTGGGTAGTTTCTTGAGGGGCACAAAGTGGCACATCTTACTGAAGCGGTCTACTACAACCCACACCACCGACTTGCCTTGAGATGGAGGCAAATCGGTGATAAAATCCATGGAGATATGGGTCCAAGGTCTCTGGGGAATGGGCAAAGAACGTAGTAAGCCCGCTGGTCGGGACCTGGGAGTCTTGGACCTAGCACAAACCTCACAAGCGGCGACGTAGGCCTTAACGTCTTTAGGCAACCCAGGCCACCAATAGTTTCTGGCAATGAGGTGTTTGGTACCCAGGACGCCTGGATGACCAGATAGTGCGGAGTCATGGTTTTCCCTAAGTACCCTTAGCCGAAATTGCAGGGGAACAAACAGCTTGTCCTCAGGAAGGTTCCCGGGAGCTGAACCTTGATCAGCAGCTATTTCTGAGACTAAATCAGAATCAATAGAAGAAATGATTATACCAGGAGGCAGAATACAAGCAGGATCTTCCTCCGAAGGGGGGCTGGCCATGAAGCTACGCGACAGTGCATCGGCCTTAATATTTTTAGACCCAGCATTATAGGTAACCAAAAAAGTTGAATCTGGTAAAAAATAGCGCCCATCGAGCTTGTCTCGGGTTTAGCCTCCGGGCAGATTCTAGGAAAACCAGATTCTTGTGGTCGGTAAGGACCGTTACCTGGTGCCTAGCCCCCTCCAGGAAGTGGCGCCACTCTTCAAATGCCCATTTAATGGCTAAGAGTTCGCGGTTGCCAATATCATAGTTACTCTCAGTGGGCGAAAACTTCCTGGAGAAGTAGGCACAGGGACGGAGATGGGTGAGGGACCTGGTACCCTGGGACAAGACAGCCCCCACTCCCACCTCGGATGCGTCAACTTCCACGATAAATGGCTCCATTTGGTTGGGCTGAACCAGCACCGGGGCCGAGATAAAGCACTTCTTAAGGACCTCAAAAGCCTGGACAGCCTCAGGAGGCCAGTGGAGGAGATCAGCACCTTTGCGAGTGAGGTCCGTAAGAGGCTTAGCGATGACCGAGAAGTTAGCAATAAATCTCCTGTAATAATTAGCGAACCCCAAGAAACACTGTAACGCCTTCAGGGAGGCAGGTTGGACCCATTCCGCCACAGCCTGGACCTTGGGGGGGCCCATGCGGAATTCATGAGGAGTGAGGATTTGACCCAAAAATGGTATCTCCTGTACCCCAAACACACATTTTTCGGTTTTCGCAAACAGTTTGTTTTCCCGAAGGACCTGGAGCACCTTCCTGACATGCTCAATGTGGGAGGACAGGTCCTTGGAAAACACCAGTATGTCATCAAGGTACACTACAAGAAAAACTCCCAGGTAATCCCTTAAAATTTCATTTATGAAATTCTGGAAGACCGCAGGAGCATTACACAACCCAAAGGGCATGACGAGGTATTCGAAATGACCTTCGGGCGTGTTAAACGCAGTCTTCCACTCATCCCCCTCTTTGATGCGGATAAGGTTATACGCCCCCCGTAGATCAAACTTAGAGAACCATTGGGCCCCCTGAACCTGATTAAAGAGATCAGGAATCAAAGGAAGGGGATACTGGTTCCTTACAGTGACCTTATTCAAGTTACGGTAGTCAATGCATGGCCTAAGACCACCATCCTTCTTCTCTACGAAGAAGAAGCCAGCACCTACCGGAGAAGTAGAGGGGCGAATGTAACCCTTGGCCAGGCATTCCTGGATATACTCTCTCATGGCTTCACGTTCGGGACAGGAAAGATTAAATATCCTACCCTTAGGGAGCTTAGCTCCTGGTACCAATTCGATCGCGCAATCGTATTCTCTATGAGGAGGTAACACTTCGGAGGCCTCCTTAGAGAAAACATCAGCGAAGTCCTGCACAAACTCAGGTAGCGTGTTCATCACCTCAGGGGGAGAAATAGAATTAACAGCAAAACATGACGTCAAGCATTCATTACCCCATTTGGTAAGCTCCCCAGTATTCAAGTCAAACGTGGGATTATGCAACTGCAACCAGGGAAGGCCTAAAACCAAATCGGACGATAATCCCTGCATCAACACTACAGAGCACTGCTCCAAATGCATGGAGCCAACAAGGAGTTAAAAAACAGGGGTATGTTGTGTAAAATAACCATTAGCAAGAGGAGTGGAGTCTATACCCACTACCGGAACAGGTTTAGGCAAATCAATCAAAGGCATAGCTAGAGACATAGCAAATGCCACAGACATGATATTAGTAGAAGACCCTGAATCCACGAAGGCACTGCCGGTAGCAGACCTACCACCAAAAGAGACCTGAAAGGGAAGCAAGATCTTATTACGTTTCATATTTACGGGAAATACCTGTGCGCCCAAGTGACCTCCCCGATGATCACTTAGGCGCGGAAGTTTTCCGGCTGCTTATTCTTACGCCCAGGACAGGTGTTCACTTGATGCTTGTCATCCCCACAATAGAAGCAGAGACCGTTCTTCCTGCGGAACTCTCTACGTTGTCGGGGGGGACACGGAGGCCCCGAGTTGCATAGGTACCTCCGAGTCTTCCGTGGAAGAGTGAAGCAACGGGACCTCGGGAGGCATCATGGGGGAGTCAGAGGGAAAACACAAAAACGTTCAAGTTGTCGTTCCCTGAGACGTCGGTCAAGTCGTACCGCTAAAGCCATAACCTGGTCTAGGGAGTCAGAAGAGGGATAGCTAACTAGCAGGTCTTTCAGGGCGTTCGACAGACCCAACCTAAACTGGCACCTTAAGGCAGGGTCATTCCACCGAGAAGCTACGCACCACTTCCTAAAGTCAGAACAATACTCCTCAACAGGTCTCTTACCCTGACATAAGGTCACCAGCTGACTCTCGGCAAAGGCAGTCCTGTCAGTCTCGTCATAAATGAGTCCGAGAGCAGAAAAGAAACGATCAACGGAGGAAAGTTCAGGGGCGTCAGGAACCAAGGAGAAGGCCCACTCTTGGGGCCCTTCCTGGAGCCGGTACATAATTATACCCACCCGCTGGCTCTCAGAACCTGAGGAGTGAGGCTTTAAGCGAAAGTAAAGCCTACAACTCTCCCGAAAGGAGAGAAAAGTCCTCCGGTCCCCTGAGAACCGGTCAGGCAACTTGAGGTGGGGTTCCAGGGGTGAGGTGAGGGGCACTACCATGGTAGTGTCAGGCTGGTTGACCCTCTGAGCCAGGGCCTGGACCTGTAGGGAGAGACCCTGCATTTGCTGGGCCAGGGTCTCAAGGGGGTCCATAGTAGAGACAGGCACCAGGGTAGACTAGGTAACGGGCTTGTGATTATGTGATGATAGGGGTAGGGAAACGGACAAGTGAGCCCTAATCTACCCGCCACTCTGTCTCTGCCTACTTGCAACGACCCGCCCTAGGCGACGGGGTACAACTGGGCGACGGTCCCTACACTCAATAAGTGCACAACAGACAAACAGACAAGGGAACACAGAACCTAAGGGAAACGGGGCAGTTGCCCACGGCAACACCGTGAGCAACAAGAGTAGTAAATGAGCCGAGTCAAACCAGGAGAGTACGAGGTGCCAAACGCAGAGCAGGAGAGTGGTGAACAAGCTGAGTCAAACCAGGAGAGCACGAGGTACCAAACGCAGAGCAGGAGAGTAGTCAGCAAGCCAGGGTCAATACGAAGCAGGGACAAATAGTACAAGAAGCTGCAGCAGGGCCAGGAAACCAACAGAGAAGATTCACACGCAAGGAGAAACAGGAAAGGCAGGTATAAATAGACAGAGGGCGGGAGCTAGCTCCGTCTGGCCAGGCTGCGATAGGCTCTCCCACTCCTAAGCCTGCCATCCTGAGTGGTGGAAGATGGAGTCAGTCTCCCAGACATAGAAGCAGGTGCAGACTGATTACCTATGGGCGTTGATAAAGAAGCTGTGCCTGGCAGATCCTTTACAATACATATTCACAAGCCTATATACCTAGTCTACCCTGGTCCCTGACACTACTATGGACTCCCTTGAGACCCTGGCTCAGCAAATGCAGGGTCTCTCCCTACAGGTCCAGGCCCTGGCTCAGAGGGTCAACCAGCCTGATGCTACCATGGTAGTGCCCCTCACCTCACTTCTTGAACCCCACCTCAAGTTGCCTGACCGGTTCTCAGAGGACCGGAAGACTTTTCTCTCCTTCCGGGAGAGTTGTAGGCTCTATTTTCGCTTAAAGCCCCACTCCTCAGGTTCTGAGAGCCAGCGGGTGGGTATAATTATGTCCCGGCTCCTGGAGGGGCCCCAAGAATGGGCCTTCTCCTTGGCTCCTGACGCCCCTGAACTTTCCTCCGTTGATCTTTTCTTTTCTGCTCTCGGACTAATTTATGACGAGACTGACAAGACTGCCTTTGCCGAGAGTCAGCTGGTGACCTTACGTCAGGGTAAGAGACCTGTTGAGGAGTATTGCTCTGACTTTAGGAAGTGGTGCGTAGCTTCTGGGTGGAACGACCCTGCCTTAAGGTGCCAGTTTAGGTTGGGCCTGTCGAACGCCCTGAAACACCTGCTAGTTAGTTACCCCTCTTCTGACTCCCTAGACCAGGTTATGGCTTTAGCGGTACGACTTGTCCGACCTCTCAGGGAACGACGACTTGAACGTCTTGGTGTTTTCTCCTCTGACTCCCCCATGATGCCTCCAGAGGTTCCGTTGCTTCGTTCTTCCACGGAAGACTCGGAGGTACCTATGCAACTCGGGGCCTCCGTGTCGCCCCAACAACGTAGAGAGTTCCGCAGGAAGAATGGTCTCTGCTTCTACTGTGGGGATGACAAGAATCAAGTGAACAACTGTCCTGGGCGTAAGAATAAGCAGCCGGAAAACTTCCGCGCCTAAGTGATCATCGGGGAGGTCACTTGGGCGCACAGGTATTTCCCGTAAATATGAAACGTAATAAAATCTTGCTTCCCTTTCAGGTCTCTTTTGGTGGTAGGTCTGCTACTGGCAGTGCCTTCGTGGATTCAGGGTCTTCTGCTAATATCATGTCAGTGGAATTTGCTATGTCTCTAGCTATGCCTTTGATTGATTTGCCTAAACCTGTCCCGGTAGTGGGTATCGACTCCACTCCTCTTGCTAATGGTTATTTTACACAGCATACCCCTGTTTTTGAACTCCTTGTTGGCTCCATGCCTTTGGAGCAGTGCTCTGTACTGTTAATGCAGGGATTATCGTCCGATTTGGTTTAAGGCCTTCCCTGGTTGCAGTTGCATAATCCCACGTTTGACTGGAATACTGGGGATCTTACCAAATGGGGTAATGAATGTTTGACGTCATGTTTTTCTGTTAATTCTATTTCTCCCCCTGAGGAGGTGAACACGCTACCTGAGTTTGTTCAGGACTTCGCTGATGTTTTCTCTAAGGAGGCCTCCGAATTGTTACCCCCTCATAGAGAATACTATTGCGCTATCGATTTGGTACCAGGAGCTAAGCTCCCTAAGGGTAGGATATTTAATCTCTCTTGTCCCGAACGTGAAGCCATGAGAGAGTATATCCAGGAATGCCGGGCCAAGGGTTACATTCGCCCCTCTACGTCTCCGGTAGGTGCTGGCTTCTTCTTCGTTGGGAAGGATGGTGGTCTTAGGCCATGCATTGACTACCGAAACTTGAATAAGGTCACTGTGAGGAACCAGTATCCCCTACCTTTGATTCCTGATCTCTTTAATCAGGTTCAGGGGGCCCAATGGTTCTCTAAGTTTGATCTACGTGGGGCTTATAACCTTATCCGCATCAAAGAGGGGGATGAGTGGAAGACTGCGTTTAACACGCCCGAAGGTCATTTCGAATACCTCGTCATGCCCTTTGGGTTGTGTAATGCTCCCGCGGTCTTCCAGAATTTCATAAATGAGATTTTAAGAGACTACATGGGTGTATTTCTTGTAGTGTACCTTGATGACATACTTGTGTTTTCCAAGGACTGGTCCTCCCACATTGAGCATGTCAGGAAGGTGCTCCGGGTCCTTCGGGAAAACAAACTGTTTGCGAAGACCGAAAAATGTGTGTTTGGGGTGCAGGAGATACCATTTTTGGGTCAAATCCTCACTCCTCATGAATTCCGCATGGACCCCGCCAAGGTCCAGGCTGTGGCGGAATGGGTCCAACCTGCCTCCCTGAAGGCGTTACAGTGCTTCCTGGGGTTTGCTAATTATTACAGGAGATTTATTGCTAACTTCTCGGTCATCGCTAAGCCTCTTACGGATCTCACTCGCAAAGGTGCTGATCTCCTCCACTGGCCTCGTGAGGCTGTCCAGGCTTTTGAGGTCCTTAAGAAGTGCTTTATCTCGGCCCCGGTGCTGGTTCAGCCCAACCAAATGGAGCTGTTTATCGTGGAGGTTGACGCGTCCGAGGTGGGAGTGGGGGCTGTCTTGTCCCAGGGTACCAGGTCCCTCACCCATCTCCGTCCCTGTGCCTACTTCTCCAGGAAGTTTTCGCCCACTGAGAGTAACTATGATATTGGCAACCGCGAACCCTTAGCCATTAAATGGGCATTTGAAGAGTGGCGCCACTTCCTGGAGGGGGCTAGGCACCAGGTAACGGTCCTTACCGACCACAAGAATCTGGTTTTCCTAGAATCTGCCCAGAGGCTAAACTCGAGACAAGCTCGATGGGCGTTATTTTTTACCAAATTCAACTTTTTGGTTACCTATAGGGCTGGGTCTAAAAATATTAAGGCTGATGCACTGTCACGTAGCTTCATGGCCAGCCCTCCTTCGGAGGAAGATCCTGCTTGTATTTTGCCTCCAAGTATAATCATTTCCTCTATTGATTCTGATTTAGTCTCTGAGATTGCGGCTGATCAAGGTTCAGCTCCCGGGAACCTTCCTGAGAACAAGCTGTTTGTTCCCCTGCAATTCCGGCTAAGGGTACTTAGGGAAAATCATGACTCCGCATTATCTGGTCATCCAGGCATCCTGGGTACCAAGCACCTCATTGCCAGAAACTATTGGTGGCCTGGGTTGCCTAAAGACGTTAAGGCCTACGTCGCCGCTTGTGAAGTTTGTGCTAGGTCCAAGACTCCCAGGTCCCGACCAGCGGGCTTACTACGTTCTTTGCCCATTTCCCAGAGACCTTGGACCCATATCTCCATGGATTTTATCACCGATTTGCCTCCATCTCAAGGCAAGTCGGTGATGTGGGTTGTAGTAGACCGCTTCAGTAAGATGTGCCACTTTGTGCCCCTCAAGAAACTACCCAATGCTAAGACGTTAGATACCTTGTTTGTCAAACACATCCTGCGTCTCCATGGGGTCCCTGTCAATATTGTTTCTGACAGAGGGGTACAATTTGTTTCATTGTTTTGGAGAGCCTTCTGTTAAAAGTTGGAGATTGATCTGTCCTTCTCCTCTGTCTTCCATCCTGAAACTAATGGCCAAACTGAGAGGACTAATCAGTCTCTAGAACAATATTTAAGGTGTTTTATCTCTGACTGTCAATATGATTGGGTCTCATTCATTACCCTCGCCGAATTTTCCCTTAATAACCGGGTCAGTGACTCGTCAGGGGTCTCCCCCTTTTTCTGTAATTTTGGGATTAATCCGCGGTTTTCCTCCGTTTCACCTGGTAGTTCCAACAATCCCGAGGTAGAAGTCGTTCATCAGGAACTGTGTACAGTCTGGGCCCAGGTTCAGAAGAACCTAGAGGCGTCCCAGAGCATACAAAAGACTCAGGCAGATAGAAGACGTTCTGCTAACCCCTTGTTTATGGTCAGGGATCTGGTGTGGCTATCGTCAAAAAATTTGCACCTGAAAGTCCCGTCCAAGAAGTTTGCTCACCGGTTTATAGGGCCGTACAAGGTCATTGAAGTCCTCAATCCTGTCTCCTTCCGACTGGAGTTGCCCCCATCTTTTCGAGTACACGACGTGTTTCATGCCTCCCTCCTTAAACGTTGCTCCCTGTCCTTGGCTCCCTCGAGGAAACCTCTGGTCCCTGTTCTCACCCCTGAGGGGGTAGAATTCGAGGTGGCCAAGATTGTGGACAGCAGGATGGTCCAAGGCTCCCTCCAGTACCTGGTCCATTGGAGAGGATACGGGCCTGAGGAGAGGACTTGGGTACCCGCCCGGGATGTTCACGCTGGGATATTGGTCAGGAGGTTCCACCTTCGTTTCCCCAATAAACCAGGTCCACTTAGAAAGGGTCCGGTGGCCCCTCATAAAAGGGGGGTACTGTAAAGGATCTGCCAGGCACAGCTTCTTTATCAACGCCCATAGGTATTCAGTCTGTACCTGCTTCTATGTCTGTGAGAATGACTCCATCTTCCACCACTCAGGATGGCAGGCTTAGGAGTGGGAGAGCCTATCGCAGCCTGGCCAGACGGAGCTAGCTCCCGCCCTCTGTCTATTTATACCTGCCTTTCCTGTTCCTCCTTGCTTGTGAATCTTCTCTGTTGGTTTCCTGGCCCTGCTGCAGCTTCTTGTACTATTTGTCCCTGCTTCGTATTGACCCTGGCTTGCTGACTACTCTCCTGCTCTGCGTTTGGTACCTCGTGCTCTCCTGGTTTGACTCGGCTTGTTCACCACTCTCCTGCTCTGCGTTTGGCACCTCGTACTCTCCTGGTTTGACTCGGCTCGTTTACTACTCTTGTTGCTCACAGTGTTGCCGTGGGCAACTGCCCCGTTTCCCTTAGGTTCTGTGTTCCCTTGTCTGTTTGTCTGTCGTGCACTTATTGAGTGTAGGGACCGTCGCCCAGTTGTACCCCATCGCCTAGGGCGGGTCGTTGCAAGTAGGCAGGGACTGAGTGGCGGGTAGATTAGGGCTCACTTGTCTGTTTCCCTACCGCCATCCTTACAAGCTTCTTGAACTTTTTGTCCCTGCTTCATACTGACCCTGGCTTACTGACTACTCTCCTGCTCTGCGTTTGGTACCTCGTACACTCCTGGTTTGACTCGGCTTGTTCACTACTCTCCTGCTCTGCGTTTGGTACCTCGTACACTCCTGGTTTGACTCGGCTCGTTCACCACTCTTGTTTCTCACGGTGTTGCCGTGGGCAACTGCCCCATTTCCCTTAGCTTCTTTGTACCCTTGTCTGTTTGTCTGTCGTGCACTTATTGAGCGTAGGGACCGTCGCAAAGTTGTACCCCGTCGCCTAGGGCGGGTCGTTGCAAGTAGGCAGGGACTGAGTGGCGGGTAGATTGGGGCTCACTTGTCTGTTTTCCTACCCCCATCATTACATCTGGATCATATTCTTGTTTTTTCTTCAGGTCTATATACCTATCGCAAGCAAGTACATCTGGTACTGCAACATTTAAGAGAAAATTATATCTATGCCAAGCTTGAAAAATGTCTCTTCAAGAGATCCAGTCTGCCGTTCCTTGGATATTTAATCTCTGATCAGTGACAAAGAGATCCTACCAAGTTGTCTGAAGTTCTTAAATGGTCATGTCCCCAAGGACTTAAAGGGGTTGTCCCACAAAACACATGTATCACCTATCCACAGGATAGGGGATACATGTGTGATCGCTAGGGGTCCCACCACTGGGACCCCCAGCGATAAGGAGAACGGGGGACTGAAAGTTCCCCTAAGTGATACATGAGAAGCATGGGACTTCCGTGTCTGGCTTGTGTGACGGCAGCTCCATAGAAATGAACGGAGCACCAGTCGCTTGGAGCACTTCGGGGGAATTTCTGTTCCCTATTCTCCTTATAGCTTGGGTTCCCTGCGGTCAGACCCCCAGCGATCACACATGTATCCCCTATCCGGTGGATATGGGTTACATGTGTTTTGTGGGACAACCCCTTGAAAGCAATTTTTAGATTTTCTGGGACTTGCCAATTACTATGGACTGTTCGTACCACATCTCTCTTCCTTCCAAAAAGGTGGTCAATGCAAAAATTTGGACACCTAAAGCGGAATCAGAATTTCTCAAACTTAAACTGGCCTTCTCCTCATCCATTTGTAAAACATAGGCCAGATCCAAGTAAACCATTCGTGGAAGTGGATGCTCTGTCTGTAGGAGTAGGCGCAGTGCTAGCTCAGAAAAAAGATCATGGAAAAACTTTCTCCTGCGGCTTCTTCTCCAAGGCCTTCTCTCCTGCCGAGAAAAATTATGGAATCAGAGACCACAAACTTTTGGCTATTAAATTGGCCCTGGAGGAATGGAGACATTTACTAGAAGAAGCACATCAACCCATCAATATTTATACTGACCACAAATACTTGTTGTATTTGTAGACAGTACACTGTCTAACTCCTCTTTGTGCATCGTTCTTCTCATGATTCGACTTCTTTCTCCTCTATCGTCCTGCCGACAAAAATGTAAATGCAGATGCTTTATCTCGTTCTTTTGATTCAGATGATCAAGATCCTGAACCTTAATTTATCATTGATTGTAGTCGTATTTTAAAATTGTGGCACCTGCAGAAGTTATCAACATTCCTCCCAGAATTACTTTTGTTCCTCTCAATCTATGAAAGCAAATTCTCAATTGGGGTCATTTCTCCAAGTTCTTGACATCCAGACAAAGGGAAAACATTTGATGTTGTGTCTCGTCATTACTGGTGGCCCTCTATGTCCCAGCACATTAAAGACTATACTGCTGCTTGCACTGTGTGCGCTCAAAATAAATTCTCCCACCAAAGACCTGCTGGATTGCTTCTTCCGTTGCCAGTACTAGATTCTCCTTGGACACATATAGCTATGGATTTCATTGCGTATCTACCCTCTTCTTCTGACTGTACAGTGATTTGGGTTATGGTTGATCGTTTCTCAAAGATGGCGCACTTCATTCCTCTTACAGATGTTCCTTTAAACATCTGGCTATTCTCTTTATTGAACACTTTTTTAGCTTCCACGGATTACCTAAACATATTGTATCAGCAGAGGAGTACAGTTTACTTCAAGATTCTGGAGGGCACTTTGCAGTTTACTTGAAGTAAAGTTGGTCTTTTCCTTATAAGGGAATAGGAGATTGAGCTTGATAAGCAATTTATGGATCTAGAAATTAAAACCATTCTATCCAGTTCTCACAGGTTCTCCTGATCGGTTAGGATTCAGGAGAGTTCATTTAAAAGATTCACTCGCTGGTATAGAATGCTGGTATTTTTTGTGACTAACTGCTGTTGGAGATGTTGTTCTGCACCAGGTACATTGTCTATTTGGTTGAAATTCCCGAGAATCATACCCTTCTGGGAGGCAGTCAAGAGTTAGCTAGATAAGATTTGTGGTGTTAACTTTTCTCTTAACCCTGAGTCGATCCTCCTCTGGGTACCTTCCCAGGATTATAAGCCATCCAAAAACTGTTTGGTTACTTGGTCAGTACAAGCAGCTAAATGACTTATTCCCCTACACTGGAGAGATGTAGACCCTCCTACGATTTTACATTGGTGAGGGAAGGTCCATCAGCTGTACTGTTTTGAAGAACTTTCTGGGTGGAAGTTTAATAGTAGACAAAAGTTCCTTCGCACCTGGGATAAATGGATTATCTATACAAATTTACATAATGGGATTCCTCATTCGACTTCTCCCCCTGTGTAGGATGTTTATCTTGGGATCTGAATTTTTTGCACTACTCGCTCAATTTTGCCTCCACAGTCAATACTATCTCTAATTTTATGTGTTTGACTCTTATTTCCCCCCCCCCCACCCCCTATTACTATCTATATTTCCATCGCAGATGACACTGTGTAAGGCAGTTTTTCTCCCTTATATTTTGATTTATTTTATATTATTATATGCTACTCGGCGGAGGTCTGGTCTCAAATCTATTTTGTAATGTGTATACTGTATGTTTGTACAATCTTGTATTTTTGATTGTGTTTGTTTATTGTTATCTATGTATTTTTTATTACACAGGTATCTGAGATATCATATGTTTATATGCATCCCTGTCAGGCTGGTGACTGACTTTGCATTTGCTCATATGTCTCCTTACCTGTTTGTTTTGAAAAAAACTTTAATACAAATAGAATTGTTAAAAAAGTTGGACTTTTCCTTTGCCTATCATCCTAAATCCAATGGACAAGGGGAAAAGATCAACCAGGTATTGGAAAACTTTCTGAGGAATTTTGCCTCTCCCCTGCAAGATGATTGGATCAATCTCCTTCCGTGGGCAGAATTTGGCTATAATAATTATACTAGGGTATCTAACCAATCTGCTCCCTTCTTACTGGTTTATGGGCAACATTCGAGAGTTCCTCTACCAGTTCCAACATTGTTCGAGGTTCCTGCAGCTAATCTGTCCCATGCTCACTTCTTACACTTCTGGCAGGAGGCTAAGGAATCCATTGTCAAAGCTGTAGCCCATTTTAAGAAAAACACAGACTAGAGGCTCAGATTCTAACTGGAGATAAGGTTTGGCTTTCCTCCAAGCACATTTGTTTGAGTACTCCTTGTTTTAAGTTTGCTCCTCGCTTCCTGTGTCCTTATGTCATTTTGAGAGAAATCAATCCAGTCTTTTACAAACTCTGTCATCCTCGAAAATCCCCAATTCCTTTTATGTCTCTCTTCTTATAACGCTTAATCGCTTCTCTAAGAAGACTCCTCCTTCCTTTGCTACCTCTTGTCCTGATAAGGAGTATGGGGTCAATAGGATTTTAGATGCCAAGAAGGTCAGACCCACCAATCTGTACAGATCCACCGATTACATAGATGGCCAGCATTGGACCGCTATTATGGGTCCATTGCCAATGACAGGGGAGTGTCAGCTGTCGAGGGCAGCTGATCTCCCGGTTCCAAGTGCACACTGTCACTGACAGTGTGCCTCTGAAATGTCTCAGTAACTGTACGTCCTGGTGCGGGAAGTAACCTCTTGCCAGTACATACAGTTGCGTCTTCGGGGGATTAAAATCCATTCAGTCCTGTAGACCTGATGGATTTGGCATTGACCGCAACATACAGATTCTATGTATACAGGATACATAGAAGCAATATTTCAAATAGTAAACATAAAAACCTATTTAAAAGTTGTTCACAAACACATTATACAAAGTTCTATTTAAAAAAATATTGACTTCAAAGATTTACATAGCCTTTAAAGCTAGCAAGGCCTCTCTAGCCAAGTGGGATACAAATGTAAGCTCTGCAGCCTACAGAGCCCTCGATCTGCCTTTACCTCCTCAAATTAATGCTAACTTCACCAGGTCTACAATCGCCTCTATGGCAGGGTTTGCTCAAGTATCTATAGAACAAATTTTTCAGGCTGCCTCATGGGCTTCTTCCAACACCTTCGCCAACCACAACCGGCTGGATGTCTCCTCTGCTGGCTCAGCTTTTGGTAGAAGGGTGCTATCTACTGCTGCTATTTTTTACCCATCTTTCTGATTTGCTATTTAAATTCTTTGAGTGCTAGCCTAAAGATAAGGAACTATATTTTGTCACATAAAAATGTATCTTCCTTCAAGTCTGAAGGAAGCACTATTTCCCTCCCAATTTTTTTTTATTTTGCTGCATAATAACAAGTCTCTAGGTAAATTTATGGGGACAGCAGGACAATAATTGTTAATTGACTAATTGTTTTCTTCTGTCCTAATTAGGAGCAGTTTCTTTAACCCTTCAGTGCTACCTTTAGACTTTCAGGAAAGTACATTTTCAGGTAATAAAATGTAGTTCTTATTCAATTGCTAGACTCTCCCACCATCTGTACACCATGCAGTTACCTACTTATCCACAAAAACAGATGCCACCAACTCCACTGTCGTTTGCTGTTCCAGCTCCAGTGTCTGCAGTTGGCATTGAACTGCAACTGCCTACCCCGTAAAAGTACAGTGGACACCCCAAAGCCTGTCAGGGTTTCCTGAGCCAGTGTACTATTCAGTTTGAGCTAATTATCAAGCAAATTCCCAAGGATGAGGACAAGATGTCATACATTCTCTCTTTCCAGTCAGGAAAAGCTCTCACTTGTGCATCTCAACTCTGGGAGAGGAACGACTCCAATATGTCCATTTTTTTTAAATTTTTCTGCACTCAAGAGGGTATTTGAAGAACCCGGCCATGCTTGTTCAGCTGCTTTTGAATTAATGGCATACATCCTCTCATTGCTGTCAAGAAAAGCTCTGGGCATTTAAACTCTGGGAGAGGAACGACTACATTATGTTTAGTCTCTCAGCATGCTTCCTCAACTGCTTCTGCTTTGTTACACCTCAAGGAAGAGACTTCTATTGTGGGCTTATATACTATACAGTTTCTCATCCTCAGAAATGTCCTGGAACAATGAGGCTCTAGTAGCAGCTTTCTGGGTGAACTTAGGAAATGCTCATCTTCTCACTCGTTATAAGGATAAAAAAAGATAAAAAGTGTCAAGCAAAGAGCACATATGCTCTATGATTGGTCCTTTGCACGGGGAAAAGCGAGAGCCCCAAATTTGATTTAAAAAGGTAAAGAGATTTGATGGGTATGATGTACACAGCACGCTGCCTAACATACTACTTAGTATTTTAAGGCAAACTGGGAATTTATCAAAAGTCTAATTATGAACGTTTAACTGGCCGTTTTGCCATTATCAACCAATCACATTGCTTCTTTTATTTTTCCAGAGCAGTTTAAGAAATTAAAGGGGTTTTCTGGAAGCAAACAATCAAATTTAGTTAAACTAAACAATGCAAAACAAGTAACTTTGCAATATACTTACGTTGGATCTGATGAATGTAGTGGCGTATCCCATCTTCAGTCACGTGACCGCTTGCTAATCCAAAATTGGCACTTCCTCTGCAGACCCATCCATTAGCTCCAATAGCGAAGTTCCTGTTTCCGGTTATCAGAGTGTACGGTTACGTCACAAATGATGTAACTGTGCCACGTGTTTCTTCATCTGTTTAGCCACGTCTGGGCGGTCCGCAATTAACCCTGCAGGGCCGTTCCAGAACGCCCTGCAGAGTTAGCAGATTTACAGCTCCCTGGCAGCATTTAACTCCGTGATACAGCTGTCTCTAGCTGTATCATGGAACTTTAACAGGAGACCACTCGGCGTGATCTCCGGCCATGTGATCATTGTGACAACCTGTCACAACGATCACATTGCTCCTAACAGCAGTGCTTACGTGCCGACTGTGAGGAGCTCTGTGATACAGCTGTCTAGAGATAGCTGATAACACAGAGCTTTCACCGGGAGACCACTCAGTGTGATTACATTGCTCCTCCCAGCAGTGCTTGCGTGCCGACGGTAAGGAGCTCAGCCATGTGAACGCTGTGACAGCCTTTCACAGTGATCACATGCGTGCCGATGGTAAGGAGCTCCATGATACAGCTGTCTAGAGACAGCTGTATCACCGGGCTTCAGAGTGGTCTCTGGTCAGATGATCGCTGTCACAGCGATCACCACTTGCGTCTTCTCGCTATCTTGCAGACTACCAGAGAGGGAGAAGAATAACGCAATGTAAAAAAAAAAAAAAAACACACTTTTTATTTTTTAAATAAAAATTTCCTCTATAAATAAATTTGTCTATCTGCTACACGGGAACTTTGGCCACGTACGACACAGGTCGACCAGCCAAAGATCGCTATGTCTCGTAGCCTACATTGCATGTAATAAAAATCAATGTGGTTGTGTCGCAACGCGCAAGTTGACAGTTGCAAGAAATCCAAACTATCGTGTCGCAGTTACTTGCAGGTCGCAATGCAACCACATTGACTTTCATTACTTGTGGTGTAGGCTATGGGACATAGCGATCTTTGGTCGGACAACCTGTGTCGTGGCAAAAGTCACCATGTAACACACTAAAAAACTTTGAGAAAGAGAAGTCATTACGCCAAAGATATAGTAAAAATTTTACAACATAAAAATTATTACATAAAATTCAAAAACAGATCCGAATAAAATTAGGAACAGTGTGGTGGCTTCAAAGATTTTATAAATTTGGGATATTGAGCCGACCGCGACACAAAAACCCTGGCAGTAAGTCACAATCCAAAGTAGATGGTAAATGATACAGTCTAGGTAAAAATTTACATGCGTAACTATGGAGGTACTGACTGCTGAGTATCTATATTTTAGGAGTGGAAAAGACTCACTCCAAGAGTCATATATAGTTTCCAAAGGTTAAATCCGCAGTAAATAATCGCATTAATTGCAGTAGAATGAAAAAATAGACCATGACCAGAATGTGGTAGTGTGACTAAGTACGCCAGAGAAGGAGTCAAGTATCTTACATAGGAAATGTGAAAGTGGGCTTACCCATAGAAATAGACGTAGTGTGAGGTCCCGCACAGTAGCCTGACAACGTAGCGCCCCGACGCGCGTTTCGCCAATGTGGCTTCCTCAGGGGGTAGTGTATGGTGTACTGCAATGTCATATTTATATATAGATCGATTGATTAATGGTATCGTTTTCCAGTGTCTGTCCTCGCCGTTCTGGTCTCTGGCGCATGCGCGGGAACCCGACCTGAGCCGCGAGATCCCTGTCCTCTGTCGTCACGCTCCCAGTGCGCCTACGTGCCCCCAAGGACGCGTGTCCATGGGAACAGAGCAAAGCACAGTGCGAGCGTAGAGACGACAGAGAGACAAGGCGAGGCTCCCAGGTTCAACTGCGACATGCGCAACCCCAGGACATAAGGAGGTATTGGAATGGATAAGAGAACATATATGTGGTGCTGCAATATGTGAAATATGAGAAAATAAAAATAAAAGAGTGAAATGTATGTGATGTCTACTCTGAAGTGATCAGACAGAAGGAATGATTGAAAACAAAAGAAAAAAGAAAGAAGTGAAAAGAAGAAAAAGAACAATAGGTGGGAGAGAAAGGGAGAGGGGATTGTGAAACGTGAATTAACCACATAAGTGCCAGGTTATAGCAGATAATTTAAATATGACAATTTAATAAAAATTGCAATTATTAATACATAACACTGTAAAAGTATCAAGGAATAATAAATATAATGTTGGTGGAAATATATAAGTGTAGTGAAAAGTCAAAAAATCATCAGAAACAAATAATAGATATAAATAATAAATATAAATAATAAAAATAAATATAGATAAAAATAAATATGAATATAAAAATAAATAATAATAAAAATAAATATAAATAAATGTAAAAATAAAGAATATAAAAATAAAGAAAAAACTTGTAAAATAAAAATAATGAGGACAAAAGAAAATATATAAAAATTAAATAAAATTAAAATTAGATAATAAAGTAAAAAAATAGATAGAATAATAAAAATGTAAATAAATAGTAAATAGTAGTGATAAATAAAGATAAATAACATAATAGTAGAAAGGATATATAATGTAATTATATAAGAATAGATATAAAGTACTAAATATAGAATTAACAATAATAATAAAAACCTAAGAAAATAATAAAGTGAAGGAATAATAAATTAACTAAAAAACTAAAAAACATAAATATCAGGTAAAGTGTGAAGATCATGAGAAACATGAATAAACGACGCATATAATTACATATATATATTGCGATCAGTGAGCCACAAAAAACAACAAAAATAATAAAATAAATACAAACAAAAAGGAAAAGTAAAAAATAAAAAACAACGAAATACATAATAAAAATTAAGGAGTATAAATGGATAAAACAAATATATTAACAATAAATAACAAGCATTATAAGGACAGAAAATCACACAAAGTGATAAAGATTCATGAAATATTGTGAATTAATAGAGTACAACATATTAGACAACGTGTACAATACACCAAAAAGCAATAACATAAAAATAATTGTGGAATATAGACAAATTCTTCTTATCCGTACTGGTGGGTTGGTACATCGGGGATATGGTTACATAGTGTATCGGAAGGACGGCAGATTTGGAATCACACGATCTAAACATGACAATGCAGAAAACACAGGCATTATTGATAGTTAAAAACACTTAAAATTTAAAGGGAAAAATGATATGAAAAGGATTTGCTGGCCGAATTTAAGTTGAAGTCCAAGGGACAACGGATCTATTACAAGAAGGCCGAGAAACTCAAGTTTTCATTGAGCCCGTGTGGAGTCATGGTGCCCAGTGTGATAATCCACCTGCAATCTTTCTGTGCAAGTATCTTTTTAACATCCCCCCTCTGACACCGCAATGGATTCGGTCAATACCTCTCACACGAAAGGTTCTGGGGTCACATCCGTGTTTTAATTTAAAGTGTCTTGGGATGGTTTTTAAGGTTGTCAAATCAACTACACCTTTTGCTGCGGAGATGTCCCGTACGTGTTCCCTCACCCGTAGTCTTAGCTGTCTGGAGGTTAGGCCCACATAGACCATAGGGCAATCGCATGTAGCGTAGTAAATCACGTGAGTGGTACTACAAGAGATGTATTGCTAAATCTTGAAGCATCTATCCGTCCTTACCGAGTCAAAAGTTGTGGTCCGCAGAATGTTAGGACATGCTACACAATCTCCGCAAGGGAAACAGCCTTGAGCAGGACCTCTAGTCGATCGTTGCTTCCCCTTCATTTCCTTTACTGCTCACACTGTAAATCACGGACACACTTGTAGCGGCGGTTCACAGTATTACAGTATACACTTGAATGGGAGAAAGCTGTATTACTGTGAACCGCCGCTACAAGTGTGTCCGTGATTCACAGTGTGAGCAGTAAAGGAAATGGAGGGGAAGCAGCGCTCGTACGAGTACTGTGGCCTCTTCAAAACAGCCGATCGACGGGGGTGCCGGATGTCGGACCCTGACAGATCAGATATTGATGGCCTATCCTGAGGAAACCGCGTCGGAAAACGCGCCAAAAAACACCTATTGGTTTCAGTGGGAGGCAGAGGCGTTTTTACCGGTTTTACAGCTCACGGGAAAAAGAAGTGGCATGACCTATCTTCGGGCGTTTACGTCTCTGACCCCCCATTGACATCAATGGGAGGCAGAGAAAGCGTTTTTCGCTGCGTTTTTGCCCGCAGCGCTCAATGGCCGCGGGCAAAAACGCTGCGAAAAATGCAGCAAACGGCTTTCAGGCTGATCAAAATCTGCCTCGGAATTCCAATAGTTCAAATAACTAATTGATTAACAATAATTTTGTATTGTATCAAATTTGAAAGTAATGCGGCCCATCAACTTCCCATTTTTTTCTATATGTGGCCCACTTACCCGGCCAAGTTTGAGACCCCTGTTCTAGTGTGTAGGACCGTGTGCAGGGAGGGAGCTGGCTGCCTGGAATTAGAGCAGGGAAGAACCTGTGAACATAGAGGGGTGTGGCAGTATGCAAATAGCTGAGATGCTTTGGAGGAAACAGGGGGGGGGATGCAAGCTGGCTCCTTAAATGCAGCAGGGAATCATGGGTATGGTGGGTTACAAGACAGGAAACAGCCAGGACCAGAAGCAAGGGATGTAAACAAACAGAAAGAGCAGCAGTGAAAATGGAGATCAAACTGAAACTGGTTAGGAGGTTAATAGGGGGTATTAGGGAAGGCAAACCAAGGCTGGGGGACACTTTTTAGAATTATTTTTTTTCCTGGACAACCCCTTTAAATCTGAGCTCTGATTGCTATGGGCAATAATGACAGTTTTTATGTCAGGAGACTAAGGCCCCATGCACACAAACGTATTTTTGCGGCCGCAATTCACCCGCAAATCTGCAGGTGATTTGTGGCCCCATTCATTCAATGGGCCCATGCACATGACTGTGGTTTCCACGGTCCGTGCATTACTTAGGAGCCTGGACCGCAAAAAGATCGGACATGTCTTATTACAACCGCATCTTGCGGTGCAGGCTCATTGAAATTAATGCACACAGAAATGTGCATGGCCCGTGATTTGCGGGCGGCCGCGGGTTCCGACGGGATGTATACGCTGCGTTTAAACCAGGCAGCGTATGCGACCTGGAACCCGCAGTACATTCTGTCCAAAAACCGCACAATGTTGTGGTGCGTTTTTTAGACGAAATTTCTGCTGCGGAAAGCAGCGGTAAAAACCCGCTCAAACTTACGTAGGCCATTGTTATGGCAACGTGTCCCTCCTGTGCACTCCCTGGATGACGCTGCAGCCCATGTGACTGCTGCAGCCAGTGATCGGCTGTAACGGCGGTCACACGGGATGTAATGTCATCCCAGGAGGCCGGTCCTCTGACGTCATCCAGGATGGCTGTAATGACTGGGTAGGGAGACAGACAGGTGAGCCCTAATCTACCCACCACTCAGTCCCTGCCTACTTGCACGGCCCGTCCTAGGCGACGGCGTACAACTGGGCGACGGTCCCTACGCTCAATAAGTGCACGACAGACCAACAGACAAGGGTACACAGAAGCTAAGGGAAATGGGGCAGTTGCCCACGGCAACACCGTGAGCAACAAGAGTAGTGAACGAGCCGAGTCAAACCAGGAGTGTACGAGGGACCAACGCAGAGCAGGAGAGTAGTCAGTAAAGCCATGGTCAATTTGAAGCAGAGGTCAATAGTATTAGCAGGAGCAGCAGAGCCAGGAAACCAGACAGAATCACAGGCAAAGAGGAGCAGGAAATGAAGGTATAAATAGACAGAGGGCGGGAGCTAGCTCCGTCTGGCCAGGCTGTGATAGGTTCTCCCACTCCTCAGCCTCCCAGCCTGAGTGGTAGCAGATCGAGTCACTCTAACAGACCTAGGCACAGATGCAGGCTGATTAACCACGGGCGTCGACAAAGAAGCTGTGTCAGGCAAATCCATTACAATGGCCTCCTGGAATGACGTATCATCCCATGTGACCACCGCTGCAGCCTGTGATTGGTTGCAGCAGTCACATGGGATGCAACGTCATCCCAGGAGGCCGGACTGCAGGAAGAAGGAGGGCATTCTGGGTAAGTATTTTTTTTTTCCGTAGTTGCGATTTTTGCGGCGTAATCGCTGCGAATATGCCACAAAAGCCACAACACTTGGCTTTCTGTTGTGGGTTTTGCATCCCCATTGAATTTAATGGGGAAAACCCGTAATCCAAAATCAACAAAAACGCAGCATAAATTGACATGCTGCGGAATTCAATTCTGCACCGCAGGTCAATTTATTAACGTTTACGCTGCAGTTTTTTTCCGCAGCATGGGCATGAGATTTTCTGAATTGCACAGAATTCCGTTGTGGAAATTCTGCAGCGTTTACGCTATATGGGAACCCTGCCTAAAAGAGAAAAAAGACACGGTGCGCCATAACATAATTCTGTGCGAGAAGAGTGTATAAATGGGAAGCAAACTGTTAGGTAATCGCTCACCTATAATTGTAATTTGGTATCTCCCTGCTCTGCCATGGGCTGCTGTATGCTGGGTGGTGTAGCTCTAGCGGTCGCAACAGTGACTGGGCTCCTAAACCTGGGGGCCCCGCAGGGCCCCCATAGCCACACAGCGCTCACAGCGCTGGTCCTGCTTCCAGACTGCTGGAGCAAGGAGCTTACAGCTCCGTGCTCCAGCATTCACTCTGCTGTGAGCGGCTCGGCGCAGGTAGGCACAATGTAGTGACGTCATCGCCTGTCTGCGCCGAGTCACTCACAGCACAGACTGGAGGAGAAGGATCCTCCACCCTTCATGGGAACGGGGATAGGTAAGTAATTATATTATTATTTTTCTATTAGGCACTATGGGGCATTATACTGGGTAGGGAAGGGGGGCTGATATGGTGGTGGCTATAGGAGCATTTGACTATATGGGGCGGCATTATACTGTATGGGGGCATTATACTGTAGGGACAGCTATAGGGGGCATTATACTGTATGGGGGGCATTATACTGTGGGGACAGCTAGCTATGGGGGCATTATACTGTATGGGGGTATTATACTGTAGGGACAGCTATGGGGGCATTATACAGTATGGGGCATTATACTGTGGGGACAGCTATGGGGGCATTATACTGTGGGGACAGCTATGGGGGCATTATACAGTATGGGGCATTATACTGTGGGGACAGCTATGGGGGAATTATACTGTGGGGACAGCTATGGGGGCATTATACGGTGGGGACAGCTATGGGGGGCATTATACTGTATGGGGCATTATACTGTGGGGACAGCTGTGGATGGCATTATACTGTGGGGACAGTTATGGGGGCATTATACTGTGGGGACAGATATAGGGGGCATTATACTGTATGGGGGCATTATACTGTGGGGACAGCTATGGATGGCATTATACTGTGGGGGCAGCTATGGGGGCATTATATTGTGGAAGCAACATACTGTGTGGCGGCAGCTATAGGGGGCATTATACTGTGGGGACAGCTATGGGGGCATTATACTGTGGGGGCAGCTATTGGAGGCATTATACTCTGTCAAGCAGCTATGGGAGGTATATATTGTGTGTGGGCAGCTATGGAGCGCATTATACTGTGTGGGGCAGTATAGGGGGCATTATACTGTGTGGGGGCAGTTATGAGGGGCAGTATACTGTGTGGGCAGCTATGGGGGTATTATGCTGCATGGAGCATTATGCTATATGGGGGAATTTGTTTGGGCATTTTATTGCATGGGGGCATCTGTGTGGGCATTATACTGTATGGGGCATTATACTGTATGGGGGCATTATACTGTATGAGGGCAGCTAATGGGGCATTATACTGTGTTGACTGAACCGGGTGTGTATGAGCGGGGATTGGGTGGGATTAGAGGCGTGGCTTAAAAAAATAAATTTGCTGCTTTACGCCACATTGATTGTCCCTCTTTGTGATATTTGAAAGTATATCACAGTCTACAGGGAGGGGCTGTATAGCACTGTATGGGGAGGCTGTATAGCACTGTCTACAGGGGGGGATGTATAGCACTGTATGGGGAGGCTGGATAGCAATGTCTACAGGGGGGACTGTATAGCACTGTATGGGAAGGCTGTATAGCACTGTATGGGGAGGCTGTATATCACTGTCTACATGGGGATGTATAGCACTGTATGGGGAGGCTGGATAGCAATGTCTACACGGAGGGCTGTATAGCACTGTATGGGGGAGGCTGGATAGCAATGTCTACAGGGGGGCCTGTATGGCACTGTATGGGGAGGCTGTATAGCACTGTCTACAGGGGGGGGGGCTGTATAGCACTGTATGGGGAGGCTTTATAGCACTGTCTACAGGGAGTATGTATAGCACTGTATGGGGAGGCTGGATAGCAATGTCTACAGGGAGGGCTGTATAGCACTGTATGGGGAGGCTGGATAGCAATGTCTACAGGGGGGCCTGTATAGCACTGTATGGGGAGGCTCTATAGCACTGTCTACAGGGGGGGGGCTGTATAGCATACCTCCCAACTTTTGAATTCGGAAAAGAGGGACATGTTAAGCCACGCCCCTAACCACGCCCAATATCCGGCATAAACACATCAAATCACGGCCCGATACATGATGGGGATTTTTTTTTCCCAGTTGTGTAACTCTGCTACCGGTCAATGGAAAAATCATCCACCAGAGCCCCCCTGTAGATCGCTCCACACACAGCCTCCCTGTAGATAGTTCCAGATACAGCCCCCCTGTAGATAGATCCAGATACAGCCCCCCCTGTAGATAGATCCAGATACAGCCCCCCTGTAGATAGATCCAGATACAGCCCCCCTGTAGATTGCTCCAGATACAGCCCCCTGTAGACAGCTCCAGATACAGCCCCCCTATAGATAGCTCCACACACAGCCCCCCCTGTAGATAGCTCCGCACACAGCCCCCCTGTACATAGCGCCAGATACAGCCCCCCTGTACATAGCGCCAGATACAGCCCCCCTGTACATAGCGCCAGATACAGCCCCCCTGTACATAGCTCCAGATACAGCCCGCTGTACATAGCTCCAGATACAGCCCCCATGTAGGTAGCTCAACACACAGCCCCCTGTAGATAGCTCCAGATACAGCCCTCCTGTAGATAGCTCCAGATACAGGCCCCCTGTAGATAGCTCCAGATACAGCCCCCCTGTACATAGCTCCAGATACAGCCCCCTGTACATAGCTCCAGATACAGCCCCCCTGTAGATAGCTCCACACACAGCCCCCTGTAGATAGCTCCACACACAGCCCCCCTGTAGATAGCTCCAGACACAGCCCCGCTGTACATAGCGCCAGATACAGCCCCCCTGTAGATAGCTCAACACAGCCCCCCTGTACATAGTGCCAGATACAGCCCCCCTGTAGATAGCTCCACACACAGCCCCCCTGTAGATAGCGCCACACACAGCCCCCCTGTAGATAGCTCCACACACAGCCCCCCTGTAGATAGCTCCAGACACAGCCCTTATACTTTTGTGCGGAGAGCGGTAGAGGTAGCCGGCCCTACTGCTGCCACTCTCCGCTCTGCTTTCACTCACCGTCAGAAGAAGGCAGGAGTCTTGCAGCGGCGTTCTCACTGGTGTCGATGCCAGCCCGGGAGTGGACCAGTCCAGTCACCTGACCGGTGAGGTCAGGTGACAGGACTGGTCCACTCCAGGGCCGGCATCGATCCCAGTGAGAACACCGCCACAAGACTCCTGCCTTCTTCTGATCGTTGCTGCTGCAGTCAGCAGCGATCAGCGGGACATTTTGAAGACCAGCCGGGACTGTCCCGCCGGAATCAGGACGGTTGGGAGGTATGTGTATAGCACTGTCTACAGGGTAGGGCTGTATAGCCCTGTATGGGTAGGCTGGATAGCAATGTCTACAGGGGGGCTGTATAGCACTGTCTACGGGGGGCTGTATAACACTGTCTACAGGGAGGGGCTGTATAGCAATGTCTACAGGGGGGATGTATAGCACTGTCTACAGGGGGGCTGTACAGCACTGTCTACAGGGAGAGGATGTATAGCACTGTCTACAGGGAGGGGATGTATAGCACTGTCTACAGGGAGGGGATGTATAGCACTGTCTACAGGGAGAGGATGTATAGCACTGTCTACAGGGAGGGGATGTATAGCACTGTCTACAGGGAGGGGATGTATAGCACTGTCTACAGGGAGGGGATGTATAGCACTGTCTACAGGGAGGGGATGTATAGCACTGTCTACAGGGAGGGGATGTATAGCACTGTCTACAGGGAGGGGATGTATAACACTGTCTACAGGGAGGGGATGTATAGCACTGTCTACAGGGAGGGGATGTATGACACTGTCTACAGGGAGGGGATGTATAGCACTGTCTACAGGGAGGGGATGTATAGCACTGTCTACAGGGGGGCTGTACAGCACTGTCTACAGGGGGGGCTGTATAGTACTGTCTAGGGGGGGGGGCTGTACAGCACTGTCTAGGGGGGCACTGTCTACAAGGCCAGGCTGTGTGTGGCACCCAGGGGAGGGAGGCCCAGTCAAAAGTTTGCTATGGGGCAGGTAACACAAAGCAGGGGCAGAGCACATAGGGAATCTACCCCCTGTCTCTCCGCCACAAGAAAGAGACAGAGCATTTTTAAAGGAACAGTGTCACGAAAATTTTTTTTTTACATCAGTTTGATTTTAGCGTTTTATTAAAAACTTTTATATTTATTTGTGTGTTTGTGTTTTACTTTTTTTTATTTTTTAACTTTTTCTTCCCTATGGGGGCTGCCATTTTTTTTTCCATTTCTGTATGTGTCGATTAACGACACATACAGACATGGAATACGGCAGCTACAGTCCCATAGTGAATGCGAACGGGGCCCGTTCCATCCACTATGGTGTACGCCGTCCGTGTGGGAACGGCGCATGCGCCGCTCCCACACAGTCCAAGTTGAACTGTGCGCCGTCCGGCGCCATTTTCCTGTAGACCGGAAGTCACGGCCGGACAGTAAGATTACTACTTCCAGTCGCGGCTTCCGGACTTGTGCACTTGGAGCGGCGGTAGCAGACGGACCGGAGGGAGCGGCGGCGGCAGGAGCAGGTAAGTTAGGTCTGTGTATGTACGTGTTTTACTGTGTGTTTACTACTGTATGTAAACCTACTACACTGTGTGTTAGCTCAAAAAATGGCGACACACAGTGTAGGAGGTTTGACCGTTCAATCCCCTCGTTTCTCCCGGCGCTAGCAAGGATAAAGGAGGGGGGATTCTGAGAGCTCACTAGAGCGAGTGAGTTTTCCCAAATTTTGCAGCATAAAGCAATGTTTTTGCTTTACCATATGCCAATGCTGCAATTTTGGGAATTGCTCCATCTAGTGACCAGCACTGGGAAATATTATAAATTAGAATCTAATTTATAATATTTCCTGACTCGTGAAAAAAATAAAAAAAATTAGAACAATGTTTAATCACCTACACACTAATTGTTTAACTAAAAAAAAAATACATTTTTTTCTAGCAACACATTCCCTTTAAAGAGGTCGCGCTGTGATTTACTGCTGACACCACACCACACCACGTCCACAGGGTCCATTTTTTTTTTTTTTTAGGAACTATCCAGGGAAATGGCTACTCGGATACATACAGTGGCCTTGTGTAACTCGTACTGGGAGGACTACAGTGCGCGCGATGATTCGTGTATAGCTGGTGACGTGGACGGTACTGCTAAGGGTGGTGCGTGTCAAGCCTCGTTTCTGATCGAAGTGAAAGTCAGATCCCTCAGGTGACCTTGTTGAGCTGTTGATTGGATGATGAGAGTGACCTTTTGCTTTTCGTGTGGCGTACGTACTTCTCTATTCACAGACACAAGTTACGCTGCAGCCGCTGTCAGGAAGGCTAGAGCAGGAGTCGGAAGTGAAACTACCCGGTGGGCTAGCCTGAATGATCCGTCATATCTTCATTCATTGCTGAGGACGTGCTCCCCGGGGCTGCCTGTGTCTGGCCTTTGCTGTCACTGGTGTGAATCATATGGTGATTGTGTTAATGATTTGGGGGCTGCAGATACATTGTAGTAAGTGGCGGTATATGCGGCTGATGTGATTTTATTCATCTGCCATGTCACTGTGTTCCGTCGCTCCAGCTGTATAAAGTGCCAAGACTTGATGGACACAGAGTTATTTATCAGTCTTGCTTATTGTGCGTGCTACTGTATGATAACCGGTGACCCCCCTCCACCCATTCATTACATAGATCACTAGCCTCATTCATTATGTGGGCCAGAACTCTATGTGTGGGCCTGCTAGCCTTTACTGTGGGTCTGATGATTCATCTGCAGCCAGACGTTACTGGGGCTGCCCTGGACTACCTCTCCTCCTCCCTGCAGAGTCTTTCCTCCAGGGAGACCACTTCAAGCCCATCATTTGAAGAAGCCTTGTCTGCTGCATGGGACCAACTCATCGTAGCGCCAACCAGGCACTGGGGAAAGGTGGCAGTGGGGTGAGTGTGAAATGTACAATGATTAGTGTTATCTATGTCTCTGTCGGTGCGCTGTACACATGAACCTTTATGACCACGCCATGGATGCCAGAGGTTTACTACAAATGGGTAAGTCCAGTAGAATGGAAGGGGTAGCTCCATTTGTACTCTCCTGCCTGAACTGATGAAGTCTGGTGTGGAGAGAAGCTCCTGCATGCTGGGTGGTACAGTTGCCGTGGTAATATGTCATATGGTTGCCACGGCACCTGTACCACCCAGCGTGCAGGAGTGCCTATCCATGCCTGATGTTGGTTCTGGCGGGGGCGCACAACTGGACCTACCCGTTAACCAGTTCAGGACCAGGCTTATTTGAGCCTTCAGGACCAGACACCATTTAGCCATTTTTAGCACGCGTTAGTTAAATGGCTATAACTTTCTTATTTGTTGGGCTAGCAACGTGATTTTTGCAATGTTTTTTTCCGTAGACAATGCAGGTTTCTTGTTTTATCATTTTTATACACCTCCTTTTTGCTATTTTAGAATTTTTATTCTTAAAGTTTGAAAATAATAGTAAAAAAATAAGCTTTTTCTACGTTTCAGCTATTCTTTTTGGTAATAACATAGTTTTACCCTAAAATAGACCTTTTATTTGTCATTGTCTACCGTAAATGTTAATATATTACATGTCTATATTAGGGCGTTTTTTTTGGGGGTGGGTATTTTATGTGTATTTATTATCAATATTTTTTGCACTTTACTTTTTTTTTTTATCACTATGGTCTTTCCCTCAAAGGTCAGAAAAGACCTTTGGGGAACTTTTTATATATATTTTTTCTTTCTTTTACACCAGGCTTTTCCACTGTAACTGGAGCTGCACAGCAGCCCCAGTTACAGGGGAAATCAGCCCTCTCATAGTGACGATTGTCACTAATAGGGCTGTGCTGGGTCTAGTAAGACCCAGCAGCAGTCTGCCACTAACGGCACCCGGCGATCATGTGACCAGTCACATGAACACCGGGAGCAATAGAGACAGCGGCACGGCCGCTGCCTCTATTCCTATACACAGCGCTCATTGAGATCGGAGAAGACAGAAGCAGCGAAAGCTGCTTCTATCCTCTCCTCAGGATCCCCGGCAGTCACTGCAGTACAAAAACGCTCACACTTACCTAGGCTGTTGTTATGGCGACGCTTCCCTCCTGTGCAGTCCAGCCTCCCTGGATGACGCTGTAGCCCATGTGACGGCCTCAGCCTGTGCCTGTGGCCTGTGCCACTTATGGGTGGTGTTTTTCTTTTGTTTTTCCCATAGTTGCAAACTTTGCGGAGTAATCGTTGCGAGTGCGCCGCAAAAGTCGCAACACTTGGCTTTCTGTTGCGGGATTGAATTCAATGGAGAAAACCCGCAATGGAAATTCAACTATAGCGCAGCATAAATTGACATGCTGCGTATTTAAATTCCGCACCGCAGATCAATTTATGAACGTTTACGCTGTATGTTTTTTGTTTTTTTTTTCGTGGCGTGGGCATGAGATTTTCTAGCTCATCCACTTTGCTTCTACTGTAAATGCTGTGGAATTTTCGCACACCATTCCGTTGCGGAAATTCCACAGCGTTTATGCTACGTAGGAACCTGGCCTAACTTGGGTTGTTTTATATTGACATCTATAAAAATTTCTCATTACCTGGCTACTAAAATATCACAGTGACACTTGAAGTGGCCTAACTAGATCCTAATGTCTACAGGAAATGGAGATTCCTGCATGAACAACAGTCCAGCTATGTTTCTGAGAGGCAATTAATTTATCCGGCAGGACCACCAAAAGGCTTGGGGCTCTTGTGACTAGTGCAATATCTGGCTACGTTATAAATCCTTCTACTACAGCTCTATGTTTCTGTCTTTACAGAGTGAATGCATGTGTTGATGTGGTAGTCTCAGGGGTGAGCCTGCTGCAAGCTCTGGGGCTGAACCCCCGGTCAGGAGGAGATCACTCGGTCCTCACCTCACAGGAGGAGCTGACTGCTACGTTCCTGCACTACATGCAACGAGGAGCAGCGGCTGAACGTTTCTATAGTGATGCAAACAGCTTTCAGCACATCTCCCGAGCGGCCACAGAGAGCGCAGACGCAAAGGTAACCTTATATATAACTATATTACCTCAAAGTAATTCCTGCTGGGTGTCACACACTAAACTAAAAACGTTTGAAAATACGGAGCTATTTTCAAGGGAAAACAGCTCCTGATTTTCTGACATTTTTGGAGCCGTTTTCAATAGTCAATGAAAAACGCCTCCAAAACGGTCCCAAGAAGTGTCCTGCACTTCTTTTGACGAGCCGTCATTTTACGCGCCGTATATTGACAGTGATGCGTAAAATAAAGGCTCGTGGGAACAGAACATCGTAAATCCCATTGCAAGCAATGGGCAGATGTTTGTAGGCGTAATGGAGCCGTTTTTTCAGGCGTAATTCGAGGCGTAAAACGCCCGAATTACATCTGAAACCACTGCGTGTGAACATACCTTTATGGTGGTAGTAAAGCATTAGGATACTGCATTGTAGGAAAGAAGTAAACAATATATTGAATTTGTACTATGCTGGCATATATATGAACATTTGTAGTTTCTTTAGTTTATGAGAATTACTAAAAGACTTCAATTGTTTTGTTGTTTTTTTTACATAACACATTCTGCAAGATATGTCTTAGTAACTCACTATCCTTGCTGTCAGTGAACAGAAACATGCAGAACGAACCTAATACTTTTTTTTTTTAACCGTTTGCAGTTGTAATGGTCTACACCAGGGTTTCTCAATCTTTTTCTATTGGGGCCTCACCAGACAGAACATGGGGATGCTCGGGTCATAGTCCATGCCAAAATTTTACAGTCTGTCTTCTGAACCCAGTATAATTTTAAAATACAAAAGGAGTCCGTTATGCATGTTGCTAAACCAGAGATTGGTGCAACCAAAGAAAGGCCTTGCAGAATATATTAGTTTCTGCAAAAACGACCTCTTCTGCTAACAGCTAAAGGGGCACCTCACTAGTGAGGCCTGCTTTAGGCTGGGTTCACACGAGCACATTAACGTCCGTAATGGATGGACGTATTTAGGCCGGAAGTCCCGGACCGAACTCAGTGCAGGGAGCCGGGCTCCTAGCATCATAGTTATGTACGATGCTAGGAGTCCCTGCCTCTCTGTAGGACAACTGTCCCGTACTGTAATCATGTTTTCAGTATGGGACAGTAGTTCCAAGGAGAGGCAGGGACTCCTAGCGTCGTACATAACTATGATGCTAGGAGCCCGGCTCCCTGCACTGAGTTCGGTCCGGGACTTCCGGCCGAAATACGTCCGTCCATTACGGACGTTAATGTGCTCGTGTGAACCCAGCCTTACGGTTTGAGAAGCACTGGCCTAGATGTTGCTCTGCCAGCAAAAACAGCCTGGACTCCAGGCTGATACAGACACCGATACATTGTAGCAAATCCTCAGCACGTGTGACATTTTTGATCCTTGTGTATTTATCTCACAGAAGCTTGTGTAGATTAATACTGTAAGAAATATTAGGTTTGTAAATGTTTCAACCTCTGAATGTATACATGATTGTGTCCTTTCATTGACAACAAGCCGAGATCTTGAAAATGGTGAGGAATTGAAACGCAAACCGTTGTTTATTTTATATAGCAATTAAGCTTTATTTACAGAAGCCCTTTAAAGTTTTAAGTTCAGTAATGAAATAGTTCCTGGTCTCCTCTGGATCCTCATACCGTCGTTGACACCAGGAACTTGTAGCATCAGTCTCAAAAAATGTAAAGGACCGTTTGCGTGGAACAATTATACAAACTACCGACAAATGTTCGGTGGTTTAAAAAAAATTATTATTTCGTGTATCGGATGGACGTTTTGTAGACCCAGCTTACTTCGGCTCTAGCAAGTGGCACTTGCATTCCATCGATTAGTGATAATTTTTAGGCATTCACAAACCATTTTGATCTTTTTGTGCATTTACACTGGCGAGCGATCGATAGTAAAAGATGTAACCATAATTGACCAGTGTTAACAGACCTTAAAGGGGTTTTCCCATAATAATAAGTATTTATAACCTATCCACATGATAGGTAGAAAATACCTGATCAATAGGAGTCCGACCGCTGGGACCCACACTGATCATGAGAACAGGCTTATTGTTCCGTTCCTGGTAGCCCCATAGGAATGGAGCGGTAGTGCGCATGCTCAGCTACCACACCATTCATTTCTATTGGGCTGCCGAAGATCTGTCTCGGCAGCCACATAAAAAAATAAATGGAGCGGTGATATATATTGATTATGGGAAAGCCCCTTTAAGATTATAAAAGTTAATTGTATCTGTGTTTAGAAAAGATTCATTCCATGCTACAATTTGTTTTCCTGACCATGTACCTTGTAGTGTTAAATATTCCATCTTATATATAATTTTTCTCTCCTAGCATTTTGTTGGTGGAAATGCTGCTCTTATCGCCCAGAGACTGGCCAGCCATCCAGATACGGAGGTAAAATAGCCTATCCTTCTTCTTTCTTCTTTCTTCTTTCTTTCTTCTTTCTTCTTCTTTCTTCTTCTTTCTTCTTCGACCACACCTCTCCCCATGCAAAGAGTACCATTCACAGCAACAATCAAGAAACATAAATTTTCTGAAAATATATGCTATTGAAAAAAATCGACAGAACCAATAGAGGAGGAGATCTTAAACACAGATTATTAACGCGTGAAGCATTTTGGATTTATCACCTCAATACAAGATTTCCCTCAGGGTTAAATCTGAGAAAGGAACTGATATTTTTGCAGATGACACCAAGCTATGTAATATAGTTCAGACTATGGAAGATGTTCATGAATTACAGGCAGATTTAAACAAACTAAGTGTTTGGGCGTCCACTTGGCAAATGAAGTTTAATGTAGATAAATGTAAAGTTATGCATCTTGGTACCAACAACCTGCATGCATCATATGTCCTAGGGGGCGCTACACTGGCGGATTCACTTGTTGAGAAGGATCTGGGTGTACTTGTAAATCATAAACTCAATAACAGCATGCAGTGTCAATCAGCTGCTTCAAAGGCCAGCAGGATATTGTCGTGTATTAAAAGAGGCATGGACTCGCGGGACAGGGATGTAATAATGCCACTTTACAAAGCATTAGTGAGGCCTCATCTAGAATATGCAGTTCAGTTCTGGGCACCAGTTCATAGAAAGGATGCCCTGGAGTTGGAAAAAATACAAAGAAGAGCAACGAAGCTAATAAGGGGCATGGAGAATTTAAGTTATGAGGAAAGATTGAAAGAATTAAACCTATTTAGCCTTGAAAAAAGACGACTAAGGGGGGACATGATTAACTTATATAAATATATTAATGGCACATACAAAAAATATGGTGAAATCCTGTTCCTTGTAAAACCCCCTCAAAAAACAAGGGGGCACTCCCTCCGTCTGGAGAAAAAAAGGTTCAAGCTGCAGAGGCGACAAGGCTTCTTTACAGTGAGAACTGTGAATTTATGGAATAGCCTACCGCAGGAGCTGGTCACAGCAGGGACAGCAGATGGCTTTAAAAAAGGGTTAGATAATTTCCTAGAACAAAAAAATATTTGCTCCTATGTGTAGAAATTTTTCCGTTCCCTTTTCCCTTCCCTTGGTTGAACTTGATGGACATGTGTCTTTTTTCAGCCGTACTAACTATGTAACTATGTAACTATGTAACTATGTAACTATGTAACTATGTAACTATGTAACTATGTAACTATGTAACTATGTAACTATGTAACTATGTAACTATGTTCCATTATTAATCCCCATATGTCACCAATTCTGTGTATATGCAGGCATATATGTAAATCTTTTTATTTATTACAAGCTACACACATTTGACATCCTCTATATCTGAATTGTCTTCTACCTTAGGGTTAACATTACCTTTGCAGCTTTTTTTCATAGGTACTTTCTCTGCCCTGTGGGTTGGGTCCTGTTCACAACTGTTGCTTTTTTTCTGCCATTGCCCCTTTCTGGGTATCTTCTCTGCAAAATAATGCATACATTGTCATCACTATTGCTAATTACATATAAATGATATTGCATACTAATACATACATACATTGTCTCTAACTGAAACCCTGTATTATTCACCCCTGTGACTGACCAGATTGATGCAGAGTACTAGTTCACTATTTAAAAGATACTCTGTTTTTATGTTTATATGTTACATTCTTGCTACGATTTTATACTGTCTTTAATCTCTTATTATAGCAATTATTTTGTTTTGGTACTATTCTACTACTTGACTCTTAAGGTGTGTGACAGATTGGATGCATTTATGATATCAATTCTAGACGAAGTAGAACTGAAGTGAAACAAAAAAAGAAACAAAAAAAGAAACAAAAAAAAAAGAGAAGAACACGGCGCCAAACTTGCGGTATCAATATATAATGCGCGGAGAAAAAACAATATATGCTCACCTCCAAGGTTGTGAATTACCGGCATGTAATTCGTAGTAGAGAAGCTGCTGCCAATCCCAACGCAAACTCCCAAGGGGTTGCCAAAATAGTAGAAAATACAGGAAGAAAAAACGGGATACACGGCGCTGTCCACCCTAGATCTTCATTCTATCCCCTCCACCATCGTGGACCGGCACTAGAAACGTTTTACAATTTGGTCAGTAATGACTTCAAGACAATAGAGCAACCGATTTACTCCACAGACAACCTCACTAAGTTTGAACGCATTGCACTAAAAAGTTTACAAAAAAATCACCAAATAGTGATGCGATCTGCCGACAAGGGTGGCGGGATTATAATTCAGGATCGGGATGATTATACCAATGAGGCCTACAGACTACTGTCCGATACAAACTTTTACGAGAAACTGCAGCACAACCCAATACCAACATTTCTACTTGAATATAAATCACTCATTGAAACGGCCTATACCGATCAGACTATAAATAAAAAAGAGAAAATATTTTTAACCGTTCCTTTTCCCACCATTCCATTTCTTTATCATTTACCAAAGATTCACAAATCCCTAGAAAATCCCCCTGGCAGACCCATTATCTCAGGGATAGGGTCCTTAACCAGCAACCTATCACATTTTATAGATATTCACCTCCAAACACATGTGGTTAAACTACCGTCTTACCTTAAAGATTCTACCCATCTAATCAGAGAACTCTATAAACTGCAAACCGCCCACGATTTTACGGATCTATGGTTTTTTACTGCAGATGTGACATCACTTTACACAAATATCCCACATGATCTCGGCATGCAAGCGTCTTTAACTTATTTAACCTCTAACCCCTTTTTCCCGAATAATCAGATCAACTTTTTAATGGACTGTATTGATTTTATACTTAAACACAATGTATTTACTTTTGAGGGCAAATTTTACAGACAAGTAAAGGGCTGTGCGATGGGGTCAAGATTTGCCCCATCGTACGCTAACCTGTACATGGGGGGCCTTTGAAGACCTTTATATATACGGTGACCATAATTTCAAGGAGAATATTATTTTCTATAAACGCTATATAGATGACCTTTTTTTCATCATTAAAGGCAATTCAACTGTAATTTTAGATTGGGTAAGCCACCTCAATAATAACAATTTTGGTATTACACTTACGCATACTTCGTCTCTTGAACGAATAGATTTTTTAGACCTAACAATTGAAAAAAATGGCCGCCTCTTAAGTACTAAGACACATTTTAAAGGAGTTGACGTTAACAGCTATCTAAATTTTAAAAGTGCACATTACCGTCCATGGCTAAAAAATGTACCGTTTGGCCAATTCAAACGAATAAGAAAAAATTGCACTAGCGATAAAGATTTCTCCGTTGAATGTAATATTTTGAAAAAAAGATTTCAACAAAAAAACTTTCCAACTAGTTTGATCAAGGGAGCAGAGTCTAGAGCAAAAGCGCTAACACAATCTGAATGTATCAACCCCACATCCCGGGCAGTTGTGAAACCAACTGATTTTAATTGTAATTTTATCACTACCTTTAATAAAGGGAGTAAATTAATTAATTCTATACTTCTAAAGCACTGGCACATTCTAAAAAATGACCAATACATGAAAAGTATCCTTCCCATTAGGCCTAGGATCACATATAGAAGGGCAAAAACTTGAAGAAACATGATAGCGCCGAGCAAACTGCATAAAATTACCCAAGACCCTCCAAAAACTTCATTAATCATTAACGGGTCGTATCGTTGTGGCAAATCCAGATGTCTCTGTTGTCTAAACATTTCAAACAAAAAAACGCACTTCACTTCCATAATTACGAATGAAAGTTTTCCGATAAAAAGTTTTCTCAACTGTGGTAGTGACTATGTTATCTACCTGTTACAATGCGCGTGCAATCGACAATATGTGGGTCGTACCACCCAAACCCTTAGATGTAGAGTCAATAAACATAGATTTAATGTTAGGACTGGGTTCGAAAAACATAGCGTGTCCCGCCACTGTGCCATTGAACATAAATGCAATTTTGATTCTATCACTGTGACTCCCATTGAAAAAATACCCCTTGATATATCTAATAGATTTATTAGATTAAAACAAAGAGAAAATTTTTGGATATATAAATTGGCGACCTTATTTCCTAATGGCCTTAATGATATTACGGAGTCCGCTTTGGATTAATGTCAAACATTTTTCATGTGTTGTATTCTATGGACAGCCTATTAATTATTAATTCTATTGATTTTTTATTAATTACTAATTTCTTCGATGGTGTATTAATTATTAATTTTATTTGATATGGTGTTTCTTAAGGTCTATACTAACCTAATTTTAAATTTTCATATATTTCTTCCATTTTTTGCATTGTACTATCCATATTGAGATTTATATATGCACTAATATTTCCAGAGCTATCCGATGTTGAGGTTATACATATTCCTCATATTTTATTAGTTTTATTCCATCATTTCTTACAAATATATACAGCACACACCATTACAAGTATGTCTATTAGCTGTATTTATGATATAATTAGCAGATATGCTCCAGCTATTTGCTGGCTCAATTTGCCCTTGTGTATAACTTCCCCCTTGCGCTCTTTGCGCTTCACCATGCGTTCCAACACATTTCCCCTCTCTTCCGGCATGCATTTGTTTATGGTTGCCATGACAACGCGGCAGTATGCGCGTTATGAATGATCTCGTACAGTTTTTTTTGACATTGTAATATCTCACTATCCCCCTGACAACTTCAGACTACTTATTCCTTCCACATACCACAAATAAAACTTCTTTATGTACAACATACTGTTTGCATTGAGTGCAGCATTTCCCTGCTGCCCTGTGACTGAACGGAACCCCTTGTTCGTCTATTTACTGTAACAAATGTGGCCCTTTATGTCATTTTATGTCATTCATTATCTGCTAGCAACCCATTTGTGACTTTTATTCACCTCATTTTTACTGTTTTTATTTTTTCTGACATGTCTGAACTTTGACCTGCAGTTTTTGGCCAGGAGGCTGGTCTGAACTGGTCCAATGAACTTACTTTTCACTTGTACTTTTGTGTATATATATGTGTGTTTTTTTTTACTACTCTCATGATATGCCTGATGAAGATGCCGGTCCGGTATCGAAACGCGTAGCAATTATCGTCATTAAACCTTTCTTATTAAGCAGCGCCGTGTATCCCGTTTTTCTTCCTGTATTTTCTAGACGAAGTAGAAGACACTCCGTTTTTACTTTAACATGTTTTCATGTTTGTTATTGTCAGACAAGGCTATTATTCATCAGGTTGTTGTTACATCTTTCAGTTTGTCTCCAATCCTTTACTATAGTAATTATTTTGCTTTGCTACCATTCTATCATTTGACTCTTAGGCCCCATGCACACGACCGTGTTCGGTCCGTGATATACGGTCCGCATGTCGGCTGCATGTCCCGGACCGAACACAGTGCAGGGAGTCGGGCTCCTAGCATCACACTTATCTATGACGATAGGGGTCACTGCCTGTCCGCGGAACTACTGTCCCGTACTGTAATCATGTTTTAGTGTGTGACAGTAGTTACGTGGATAGGCAGTGACACCTAGCGTCATAGATAAGTATGATGCTAGGAGCCCGGCTCCCTGTACTTTGTACGGTCCGGGACAAGCGGCCGACATGCGGACCGTATATCACGGACCGAACACGGTCGTGTGCATCAGGCCTTAATGTTTGTGACAGATTGGATGTATTTATGACATTAATTCTATACGAAGTAGAAGACACTCAGTTTTTACTCTAACATGTTTTCATGTTTGTTATTGCCAAACATTGCTATTTCTCATCAGGCTGTTATTACATTCTCCAGTTTGTTACTATCAACTTATTAAGTTGTGTCTTTTCATACCAAGCATTTCTATTTTTTCCTGTTAATGCAGTATCTTTCTTTCAGTGGCTTTTTTTCCCTGCCGTCTATCATTCACTGCGATTCATTTGTGTTGCCCTGCGAGCCTCCTGTAGCTGCCATATCCTGTATAGTATTCACATCATCGTAACTCTTGACATGTTGCTTTTCTCCAGGCTCTATATGAGACTATGACGATATTAAGGCTCCCAAAACTTCCTATTTTACTGTACCCTTTCTAGATCCATTTATGTCCAGGTTTATTTCCCTATTTTGTTCATCTTCAATTCCGTCAGCAGGGGTTAATTTTTCCACCTGCACTAGTATAATTTAGGGGCGTTGTCATCATCTGGGCACTGCCTGTTACTTTGCTCTGGGTATATCTACCTTTACGGCTCGCAGCAGCTCATATGAATCAGCCATGAATAAGAGCACAGACTGTGCTCGAAACGCGTAGGCTTCCTTTCATTTGCCAATTCAACCACCTTGTCATCTCTCCTGTGTTCACCTTTTATTGTTCGTGATCAATAAAGTGGAAACCGAGTTTCCCCATTTATATATACATCGCTGGATCCTACTTCTCTATTTTCCACAGCAACAATCGACCCTGAGAGCCGCAAGTTTCCCATCCCCATTCCAACTACACAGATAACCCCTTTCAAAGCTGCAACAAATAATAAGGAAGATGTTCTATAAGACCAAGCGGCAAAGCATTTGCTTCTATGTTCTTAGCCAACACTGTCATTTACACTTTGCTCATGCTAAATAAAAAAAATATATATATTTAGAGGCTCTGTCACCAGATTGTAAGTGGCCTCTATTATACATGATGTGATCGGCGCTATAATGTAGATTACAGCAGTATTTTTTATTTAGAAAAACGATCATATTTGATGGAGTTATTACCTATTTTAGCTTTATGCTAATGACTTAATGAACACCTGGGCGTGTTTTACTATATCACCAAGTGGGCGTTGTACAGAGGAGTGCATGACGCTGACCAATCAGCGTCATACACTTCTCCCCATTCATTTACACAGCAGATGGCGTTCTTATTACATCACTATGTGCAGCCACGTAAACACACAGTAACGTTACTGAAGTGTCCTGACAATGAATATACATTACCTGCAGCCAGGACGTGATGTCTATTCACAATCCTGACACTTCTGTAGCGTTTTTGGAGATTTACAGCAAGGCAAGCGTAATCTCGCGAGATTACGATGTAACCTGTCATTTAAAACGAGATTACGCTTGCCTTGCTGTAAATCTCACAGAGATTGTGAATAGACATCATGTCCTGGCTGGAGGTAATGTATATTCACTGTGAGGACACTGCAGTAATGTTATAGTGTGTTTATGTGGCTGCACATAGTGATGTAATAAGATCACTATATGCTGTGTAAATGAATGGGGAGAAGTATATGATGCTGATCGGTCAGCATCATACACTCCTCTGTACAATGCCCACTTGGTCAAAAAGTAAAACGCCCAGTTGTCCATTAAGAAACTCATTAGCATAAAGCTAAAATAGATCATAACTCCATCAAAAATGATAGTTTTTCTAAATAAAAACCACTGTTATCTACATTACAGCGCCGATCATATTATGTAGGGGATAGGCCACTTATAATCTGGTGACAGAGCCTCTTTAAAGCACTTTTTATTAATTCATAAGGTGTAATATGTTTTTATTTTAAAGCATACCTATTGTTTACGTTTTCACATAAATCCATATTATATGCAAAGATAATAAATGTTTTTCTCCACTGATAAGATGCCTCCTTTTCCATAATGAACTGTCGGAAAATGTTCAGAATCTCTGCATCCACTGAAAAAGTAGTTGGAGCTTCTCACTAAGGGATCATAGAACAGAGAGACTGTTTTGGGAAAAAGTTATGCTACTTGTACAAACACATGTACATGCTGCACAAATCATCTAGTAAGGTTCTGTTCACACACTGTGGTCGAATCACGTGTTGGAGTGTATACACACACACAATGATGGCTTATTCTGAAATTTCACCAAAACAGCAGTTTTTCTTTAACCCTTTCAGGACACAACCTGTTTTGGCCTTGTGGACGCAGGTGATTTTTTCAAATCTGACATATGTTAGTTTATGTGGTAATAGCTTTGGATTGCTTTTACCTTTCCAAGCGATTTTGAGATTTTCTCGTGACATATTGTACTTTACATCTGTGAAAAAATTTGGTCGATAAATGCAGTATTTATTTGTGAAACACCCCAAAATTTTGAGAAAATTTGCAAAAAATTGCTTTTTTCTAAATTTGAATGTATCTGCTTGCAAAACAGATATTAATACCACACAGAATAGTTACTAGTTAACATTTCCCATATGTCTACTTTATGTTTGCATAGTTTTTTGAACGTCCTTTTATTTTTCTAGGACGTTACAAGGCTTAGAACTTTAGCAACAATTTCTCAAATTTTCAAGAAATTTCCAAAACCTAGTTTTTCAGGGACCAGTTCATTTCTGAAGTGGCTTTGAGGGCCTTATATATTAGAAACGCCCCATAAATCACCCCATTTTAAAAACTGCACCCCTCAAAGTATTCAAAACCGCATTAAGAAAGTTTCTTAACCATTTAGGCGTTTCACAGGAATTTAAAGGTGTAATTTACAAATGTAATTTTTTTTTGCAGAAATTCATTTGTAATAGAAAAATCTCTGTAACACAGAAGTTTTTACATGAGAAACGCAACTCAATATTTATTGCCCAGATTCTGCAGTATTTAGAAATATCCAACATGTGGCCCTAGTCCCCTAATGGACCGAAACACCGGCCTCAGAAGCAAAGGAGCACCTAGTGGATTTTGAAGCCTCCCTTTTTATTACAATATATTTTAGGCTCCATGTCTGGTTTGAAGAGGTCTTGTGGTGCCTAAACAGTGGAAACCCCCAAAAAGTCACCCCATTTTGGAAACTACACCTCTCAAGGAATTTATCTAGTTGTATAGTGAGCATTTTAACCCCACAGGTGTTTTGCTGAATTTATTGGAATTAGTCTGTGAAAATGAAAATCTACATTTCTTCTGAAGAAACATAGACATTTTCAATTTTTGAAAGGAATAAAGGAGAAAAAGCACCCCAACATTTGTAAAGAAATTTCTCCTGATTACGGCAATACCCCATATGTGGTCACAAACTTATGTTTGAACACATTACAGCCCTCAGAAGGGAAGGGGCGCCATTTGGCTTTTGGAGCTCAAATTTTGCTATAATGGTTTTCGGTGCCATGTCCCATTTGCAACGCCCTGGAGGGACCAAAACAGCGGAAACCCCCCAAAAGTGACATTCACTATCAGAATCCAAGAGATCAAATGCCTCTTCAGCGGTATATAACTTGCGTGCCATTTTTTTACGTATTTGTTTTTAACACATTTTTGTAACCATTTTAATAAAAGTAACAAAGAAAAAGTCCACTAATCAATAAATTTATAAACGACCCTAACAATTAATCAATTAGTATCTAGAATTAATAGAACTGTGAAATATAGGAATAAATTATTTTATCTATATGTGTGTATATGTATATATTACGTATACATATATAATCAATTGAATCTTTACAACTAATCAATTGTTGAGCGACTAATAATTAACAACTTTATGAACGACCCTATCAATTATTTGATATGTAGAATTAATAAAATTAATAATTTGTGTGTGTGTGTGTGTATATGTATATGTGTGTGTATATATATATATATATATATATATATATATATATATATACTACCGTTCAAAAGTTCAGGGTCACTTAGAAATTTCCTTATTTTTGCAAGAAAAGCAGTTTTTTTTCAATGGAGATAACATGAAATTAATCAATACACTCTATACATTGTTAATGTGCTAAATGACTATTCTAGCTCCAAACGTCTGGTTTTTAATGCAATATCTACATAAGTGTATAGAGGCGCATTTCCAGCAAGCATCACTCCAGTGTTCTAATGGTACATTGTGTTTGCTAACTGTGTTAGAAGGCTAATGGATGATTAGAAAACCCTTGTGCAATTATGTTAGCACCGCTGTAAACAGTTTTGCTGTTTAGAGGAGCTATAAAACTGACCTTCCTTTGAGCTAGTTGAGAATCTGGAGCATTACATTTGTGGGTTCGATTAAACTCTCGGCTAGAAAAAGAGAGCTTTCATGTGAAACTCGACAGTCTATTCTTGTTCTTTGAAATGAAGGCTATTCCATGCGAGAAATTGCCAAGAAACTGAAGATTTCCTACAACTGTGTGTACTACTCCCTTCAGAGGACAGCACGAACAGGCTCTAACCAGAGTAGAAAGAGAAGTGGGAGGCCCCGCTGCACAACTGAGCAACAAGACAGGTACATTAGAGTCTCCAGTTTGAGAAATAGACGCCTCACAGGTCCTCAACTGGCAAGTTCATTAAATAGTACCCGCAAAACGCCAGAGTCAACGTCTACAGTGAAGAGGCGACTCCGGGATGCTGGCCTTCAGGGCAGAGTGGCAAAGAAAAAGCCATATCTGAGACTGGCTAATAAAAGGAAAAGATCAATATGGGCAAAAGCACACAGACATTGGATAGAGGAAGATTGGAAAAAGTGTTATGGACAGACGAATCGAAGTTTGAGGTGTTTGGATCACACAGAATAACGTTTGTGAGACGCAGAACAACTGAAAAGCTGCTGGAAGAGTGCCTGACGCCATCTGTCAAGCATGGTGGAGATAATGTGATGGTCTGGGGTTGCTTTGGTAATGGTAAAGTGGGAGATTTGTACAAGGTAAAAGGGATTTTGAATAAGGAAGGCTATCACTCCATTTTGCCGTGCCATACCCTGTGGACAGCGCTTGATTGGAGCCAATTTCATCCTACAACAGGACAATGACCCAAAGCACACCTCCAAATTATGCAAGAACTATTTAGGGAAGAAGCAGGCAGCTGGTATTCTATCTGTAATGGAGTGGCCAGCGCAGTCACCAGATCTCAACCCCATTGAGCTGTTGTGGGAGCAGCTTGACCGTATGGTACGCAAGAAGTGCCCATCAAGCCAATCCAACTTGTGGGAGGGCCTTCTGGAAGCATGGGGTGAAATTTCTCCCGATTACCTCAGCAAATTAACAGCTAGAATGCCAAAGGTCTGCAATGCTGTAATTGCTGCAAATGGAGCATTCTTTGACGAAAGCAAAGTTTGAAGGAGAAAATTATTATTTCAAATAAAAATCTTTATTTCTAACCTTGTCAATGTCTTGACTATATATTTTCTAGTCATTTTGCAACTCATTTGATAAATATAAGTGTGAGTTGTCATGGAAAACACAAAATTGTCTGGGTGACCCCAAACTTTTGAACGGTAGTGTAAATATGTATTTCTATGTGATTTTATAGATATATATGCATTTATTATAAGCCCTAATTGATTACTGATTTAATAGTACTCAGACTAGGGCAATCTAAACTATCTACCTAACAGACTACCTAAACTATAACTAGCTGCCTACACTAAACTGTCTATGTGGAGGTGATTTTTTTTTTTTTGTGTTTCACAGTAGTTGTGTCTTTTATATGAGACACACAGCAGCTGCTCGGCACAGTGCTTCTTCCCGCTCACTGTCTCAGAACGATCTGACAGGGAGGGAGGAGAAACATTGTAACAAAAGCACAGAAAGTTTGTTGCTGCTACAAACTTTGCTGTGAACACCATGATAGCTTTATCATGGTGATCACGTCATCGGGACCGACACCAATCCGGTCCTGATGTCTTCTCTCAGCACGAAGTCTGCTAGTAGCAGCGTTTGCTGAGAGATTCAGGGCATAGGGAGAGCGCTGTGCACGCTGTTCTGACACCACGTAGATTAACGGGCTGAAGGACAAAAGCCCAGCACTGCAGCTCGTTAATCTACGTGGGCTGGTTGTGAAGGGGTTAAAGGGGTTGTTCCAGAATCGACATCACCTATCCACAGGGTAGGTGATAATTTTCTGATTGCTGGGACCCCCACCGATTATGAGAATGGGGGTCCCAAGCCCCGAGATCCTCCTCACTTCACCCCCGCAGTGAGGAAGAGCTTGGATGGAGCGGTGGTCGAGCATGCACCCCCTACTCTATTTAATGTCTATGGGACTGACGCAAACAGTAGTCATTCCCTCAGACCTTGAAAGGAGCGGAAGTCTGCATACTCGACCGCTGCTCTATTCAATGTACTCCTCACCGTGGGGGGTGCAGTGAGAAGGATCTGGGAGTTCAGGACCCCTGTTCTTGCGGTCAGTGAGGGTCCCAGCAGTGGTCTCCTGAGTGATCAGACCATTATTGCTTATCCTGTGGTTAGTTGATCATTGTCGATTCAGGGAATACCCCTTTAATAAATAGCTGGTGAATGGAACGATAACCTGGTTTATTCTTGATTAAAACATGCCTATCTGTTTGCAGCCCTGTAAGTTAGGCCTGCAGATTATTTTTGTAGAGCTATTCTACTATAAAATATAACGAAATTATTGGTAGTTGGTATTTATCGTTTTGTTACCTTGAACAGTTTTTTTTATTTTTTTTTTACTTTTTAGGACTAATGTAATTGTTCGCTGAAGTACATTCCTTCTTAAAGGGGTTTTCCCACAAGGGACATTTATGACATATCCACAGGATACGCTGTTTTCGGAAGTCCCATAGAACTGAATAGTAGTTACGGAAACAGCGTAGCTCACATGCTACACTGCTTCCGTAACTGCTATTCACTACTATGGGAGTTACGGAAACTACATAGCTCAGCGAGTTAAGCTGTTTTCGTAACTCCCGACCATAAAGTCAGGAAGTAGCCGTGAGTCAGCGATACCAGACAAAGCTAAAACGGGGTTTAGGGGACCCTGTTCTAGAGATAGGTGCGGGCCCCAGAGGTGGGGTACGCATCTATCTGACATTTGACATATCCTGTGGATATGTCATAAACGGACCTCGTGGGGAAAACCCCTTTAAGTATATTCTTTCTTTTGCCTACCACAGGTTCTTCTTTGTGGCCCAGTAGGACCTAAACTTCATGAACTGCTAGATGACCGGATCTTGGTACCTCCAGCCTCGTTACAAGAGCAGGATGAGTATCATCTTATCTTAGAATACAAAGCTGGTAAGGAATGTGTTGTTGTTCATTGTATACATGTTGCACATGTAAGATAAGTGCAACCTTCATTAAAATGATTTTCTATCTTCTAGGAGAGCAATGGGGCTCAAGTAATGCTCCAGCCGCCAGCCGGTTTATTTTTTCTCATGACTTATCCAATGGCGCCATGACATCATTGGAGGTCTTACTTTCAAGCCTGGAGGACTTCCAGCCAAAATTATTGGTTCTTTCTGGATTGCACATGATGGAGGGATTAAGTCAGGAAAAAAGGGCCAGTCGTTTACATGAGGTAAGGAAATGGCTTTCATGTGGGACAATACACTTTTGACATACACAAAACCTGAATAATAAATTATATTTTATGAGAACTAACAAATTGTATAAAAGCCACCCAGCACTTTACACTTTACGGATTCTAAATTGCATGAAAGTAATGTGTAAACAAAATTCAGTCGAGTCACGTTGTGACCACCTCCTACATTCGACGTCGGCAGCGCGTAGCCCATGAATGATGTGATGTCGTGGCCTGGCTTGGTGGGTATATAAGGTGTACGATAGGCTGTCTGAACACATATCGCTTGTTGTTGCCATGGGTAAAAGGGGCGATTTATCAGAGTTGCAATAAGGGATGATTATTGGCTTTCGGACCAAGAGTGGCAGCATTTCTCAAAAGGCGCAGTTTGTGAACTGTTCGCATGCTGCCATGGTGAAAGTGTATCGTGAGCGGACAATGGCACCATTGGCAATAATGGACGTGGAAACTTGGGGGCATTAATGTAAAAGGTGAATGTCGACTACGAAGGTGCGTGAGGGCCAAACGGCACGCTACAGTGGAGCAGCTCTCTGTAAAAATCAACCAGGGGGCTACCAGATGTGTGTCTAAAACAGTTCAGCGACCCCTACTGCGTATGGGGCTCCGAAGCAGATGGATGGTCACTGCTCCTATGCTAACAAAGGTGCATCAGAAAAAAAAAAAGGTTTTAATTTGCACGACCATATCTGAATTTGACCACCGATGATTGGCAAATGGTTGCCTTCTCCGATGAGTCGCGTTTTCTGCTTCATGAAACTGATGGATGTTGGCGTGTCAGGCGAGAAACTTCAGAGAACACCCTGCAACCATTGCTGGAAGAACACAAGCTGGTGGCATTAGCGTTATAGTCTGGGGAATTTTTTCATGGCATCCTCTGGGCCCACTCATCCATGTGGAAGGCACTCTGAACCGATTTGGGTATGAATCCATCGTTCCCTGGGGCAGATATAATCTTCCAGCAAGACGATGCGACTAGTCACACGGCTAGAAATGTCTGACAGTGTTTGGAAGAGCACGACCAAGATTTCCAAGTACTGCCCCCTAATTCAGCAGACTTGAACCCAATTGAGCATCTGTGGGAACACCTCGATCGTCTTGTTCGCTCTATGGATCCTCCCCCACACGCCCTCCAGCAAATGTGGGATGCACTGCAGTCAGCACGGCTCCAGATACCTGAGACAACCTACCAGCACTTATTGAGTCACTCCCAGGATGTCTAGCTGCTGTCCATGCTGCACATGGTGGTTACTCTGGATATTAGGTGGTGGTCCTAATAATGTGACTCAACTGTTTATTTACTCTTACCAGTAATTTGGTTTCATCGATCCCATCACAGCACCCACGTGAGGATCCGCTTCCCAAGGACAGGAAACGTTTAGGACTATTCTCAGTGGATTGCCCAGATCTTTTTGAAGGAACATGGTTAGTTTAACATATAGAATATAAAAAATTATTATTTTTTTGTTTGCTTTTGCACCCGCACGTGCTGCGTGCACCCCACTCCAATGACACCAGAGGGAATGTATAAGAGTTTCGTGGGATCGAGGAATTGAAATAGCCTGTAAGAGTAATTGTCGTTTCCTCCCTCTCCAATCACAGCACCCAAGTGAGAAATACCAGATATAGAGAACAGTTAGGGTGGGACCCCCGCCTAAACGAAAGATCAGAGACCCCAAATCCCACCTGTAGTGCCTGAAAGGTACAGGAAGATGACCTACCGCCCTACAGTTCTGCTTGAGAGAGGCTTCTCTTTTCTCGACCTTGGTTGTAGCCATTACCCAGAGGTAGTGCGCTTTTGGGGCAGAAGGGGGAATAATGCCTAAGAATCATTAGCTAAACATATAGCCTGCCTAATCCACCTTGCTAAGGTGTCTTACCTGCTTTTTAGCGTTTTGTTTTTACCTTTGAATCCCTTCAATCTTTAGTGCATTCTAGGTATTAGAGGATACACCTTCTAACATCAAGATGGTGAAATTCTTCCCTTTTTTCTTTTTTGGGTTGTCACTAGAAGATGGGAGAATAATTTCTTGTGACCAATGAAACTGGGATATCACCTATGGTAGTAAAGTAGAGTCAGGTTTCTATCATCCATTATCTGAGTTTACAAGGACTGTATGGACAGGGCCTGAATTTTCTGTGCTCTTCTAGCAGAGGATATGGCCACTAAGAAAACCAATTTTTGTATTTTGACCGATTTTCGCAGTAAGGGGTTCGAATGGATCATTAGACAACTCTTTGAGGACACCACTTAAGTCCCTGGAAAGAACTTTGGAGGAAGAAACCGGAGCTCTCCTGCAAGCTGCTTTGATAAGTCTGACAATCACAGAAATGTGTTTTTGTTTTTCTTTCTGAAGTGGCACAAATCTAAACTTTTGGGGTGGCTGGTTTTAATCTCTTCTAAGGCGACCTGGTGAAATTCTAAAATCTGGAACACGTCAAGCTCAAGGGAAGACAGGTCTTGTATATCCAAAAAACTCATTCAAGTATCTTGAGGTTATATGCTTGTGACTTTTCAGAAGGGTAGATATAACTGCATCAGAATGGCCCCTCTTTTGCAATATGTACCTTCCAGTATCCAGGTTGAGGTGAAGGTTTTTGGTTTCTGTATGTAGTCCAGACCCCTGGGATCCGCTTTGACTAGCTCCCTCAGTGTCCGGTTCATGGCCGCGGGCCATCAGGCTTCCTCACCTCCTGACTGCCGCAGCCATGGGTCTGCGAGCACTGGCCCCAGTCTCCTCCTCCCTTCCACTTACCTCGGCCGGGTCTCGTGCCTTCTCTTAAAGGGCCAGCGCGCGCACCTGAGAATGTCAAAATTAGCCCATGAGCACCCTGGACTATAAGAAGGGCTCAGCCCCTTCCTCCCGTGCCTGAGCGTTGTTGTCGTACCCAAAGTTTGTCTAAGCAAATGGTCTCCTACTGTTTTCCAGTTCCCATTGTTCCCCGTTCCTGTACCCGTGTCCCGTGCTATCCTGGTCAAGTGCCCTGCTGAGCTGAAGCTGTGCTGTATACCACACCTGTCCTGCTACACCAGGCATGACGTCTGCCTGCTGCCTAGTCCGAGCTGAGCCTGTCTTGCTACTGTCAGAGCTGCCACAGGTACACTATACGAACAATAGACTGTGACCTGCGTCCTGTTGGCCAGCTGCCATACCGCCAAGGCGGTATGGCCCAGTGGGTCCACGTACGCAACGTGACACTCCGCTATGAAAACCATGCTCTGCAAGGCCAGAAGGGAACAAGAAGAATAACCGTAACCTTATATTCTTCTCTCTCATCTTCTTCTTATTATTTTTTGTAGTGCTGCCTATGAAGGGAATGGCGCAGGCTAGACCACAATATCCGTTTTGGGAGAGGGCATCTATTCCTGATGGCCTGATTTTTTTTTGAGTGCTGTTTCAAAGGGAATGGAATCCCCCCCCCCCCCCCCCCTGTTTTTCTGGGCCACTGTGCCCGTTGTGGCCTGATAGAACCTTTATTTTACTGTCATATTGAAGGGGAAGAGCCTCTTGAAGGGCTTTCAAGACCGCTAAAAGTTCTTTGGCGGTGGGAGATGCATCTCCTGCTTCCAGGTCCCCTGGAAGACTATTTTCCCCACATGTGCTCCCCAAATCAAGAGACTGGTGGTTGTGATGGATCAGGAATCTTTTTTTTGTTTTTGTTTTTCTTTTACAGATTTCTCCTGTCCGACCACCAGATTAGAGTTGTTACTGTGGTGTGTGTGACCAGATTAGTCTTTCGAGTCAGTTGTGACAATATTTTTAAAATCCTCATCTAAAGAATTCTACAGTCAATTTGAGCCCATAGAACTGCTGGGATACATGCTGTGAACTGACCCAGCACAGACATCACTTTCCTTTTGAAGTCACCACAGGGTTTGCTGAAAGGGTTGCTTTCTAAAAATTGGCCTGCGGAAAAACGGATTTCAAAACCTCTTGGTCTTGGAGGTAGTGATGGATGATTTCTTGATCTTGACTTTTAACCCTAACTTCTCCAGAATGGAAAGAACTTTGAACTACAGTCAAGAAATCATTCCAGGTAAGGTATGAAAATAATGTTAAATTCCCTGATATGGTAGTGTTAGAGATCCCAAAGGGGGGGGGGGCATAGAACTGGAGGTTGACTACAAAAGAATTGTTTATTCCTCTTCAGATAGTGCTCAAAGTCTGGTTGTATTGGGACGAGGTAATACGCATCTCTGAGGTCAATAGAAGTCCTGTAACAATTCTAAAAAACTTTCAGGTTTTTTTAAATCTGGTAACTGTATTAAACGCATCATTGGGCTTTTTGACTAGAAAATGTGTTTAATAGAATCCGTACCATTTTTCTGAAGGACGAACTGGAACTAGAACTCCAAAATCTATTGTGGATAACACTTCTGTCTGTAGAGCAGAGGCCATTGCATTTGAGGATCTCCCTTAAGGGAGGAGAAAAAAAAATAATTCTAGCTTTACACCATTTTTTATAATGTCCAGAACCGAGTGACTGTTGGAGATGGCAGCCCAAGCTAGAAAAAAAATCTGGATAACCTTCCTCCAACCTGGTCATTGCGAAGGAGACTTTTTATTGTTCTCCTGGGAAAATGAATTAAATAGGAGACCTCTGGCCTTGCTCTTGGAAAATTTCCACTCCCCTTTCTTTTTTTTTTTTGGATGTTTTTCACTTTCCTGTCTTCTATTCTGTCTTAGGGTATGTGCGCACACACTAATTACGTCCGTAATTGACGGACGTATTTCGGCCGCAAGTACCGGACCGAACATCGTGCAGGGAGCCGGGCTCCTAGCATCATAGTGATGTACGATGCTAGGAGTCCCTGCTTCGCTGCAGGACAACTGTCCCGTACTGAAAACATGATTACAGTACGGGACAGTTGTCCTGCAGCGAGGCAGGGACTCCTAGCATCGTACATAAGTATGATGCTAGGAGCCCGGCTCCCTGCACTGTGTTCGGTCCGGTACTTGTGGCCGAAATACGTCCGTTAATTACGGACGTAATTAGTGTGTGTGCACATACCCTTAAGGTTCCATGAAAGGAAATGTAAAGAAAACTTTTTTTTCCAAACCGGTAATCCACGGTGAATCAAAATAAATAGTTTCCCTCTTAACCCCTTAATGACCAGCCTATTTTAGACGTTAATGACCAAGCTATTTTTTAAGTTTTTCCATCGTCGCATTCCAAGAGCTATAACTTTTTTTTATTTTTGCGTCGACATAGCTGTATAAGGTCTTGTTTTTTGCGGGACAAGTTGTATTTTTTTAATAGCACCATTTTGAGGTACATATTATTTATTGATTAACTTTTATTAACTTTTTTTGGGGTGGGGAATAGAAAAAAACCTGAGATTTCGCCACTCTTTTTTGCGTCCTAAATCTACGCCGTTTACCGTGTGCTATAAATAACACTAACTTTATTAGGATTGCAACGATACCAAATTTGTATAGTTTTTGTATGTTTTACTACTTTTACACAGTAAAAACGCTTTTTTTTCAAAATGATTTGTTTTCGTGTCTCCATATTTGAAGAGCCGTAACGTTTTTATTTTTTCGCCGATGCAGTTGTATGAGGGCTTTTTTTTTGCGGGACGACTTGTATTTTTTATTGGTACCATTTTGGAGTAGATGCGACTTTTTGATAACTTTTTAATCAGATTTTTTTAAAGTCAGGATTCACAGAAAACAGCAATTTTTCCATCTTTTTTTATTTAATTTTTTACAGCGTTCACCGTGCGGGTTAAGTAATGTAATAGCTTTATAGTCGGGGTTGTTATGGACGCGGCGATACCAAATATGTGTAACTTTTTTACTTTTATTTTGGTTTTTTAATACTAAAGCAGTTTGTAAGGGGAAAAAGTTTTTTTCATTTTTTTTTCAAATTTATTTTTTTTTTATTAACTTTATTAAACTTTTTTACTAGTCCCACTAGGGGACTTTAATATGCGATTCTGCGATCGCTATTATAATACACTGCAATACTTTTGTATTGCAGTGTATTATGCCTGTCCGTTTAAAACGGACAGGCATCTGCTAGGTCATGCCTGCGGCCTGATCTAGCAGGCATTCATTACAGGCAGACCTGGGGGCCTTTATTAGGCCCCCGGCTGCCATTAGAGACACAGACACTCGGCGATCGTATCGCCGGGTGTCGGTGGGATGAGAGGGAGCTCCCTCCCTCTCTCCAAAACCACTCCGATGCGGTGCTCGCTATTAAGCACCGCATCTGAGGGGTTAAACGGGTGAGATCGATACTAATATCGATCTCACCCGGCAGAGCAGGGACGCTCCCAGCCCTCAGCTGCCTCTGGCAGCTGAGAGCAGGGAGATTTGACAGCTCCCTGCTCTGTTTACTTTTCTGATGCCGCGACGTAAAAAGTCTATGGTATCGGAATAAAGCCCGTTAGTGACCGACGTAAAAACACGATGGGCCGGTCACTAACGGATTAAGGGATAGCACACAGTTTGGACCATGACTTCAACCAGAGGGCTCTGCAGGGAATTTTAGAGGGTGGCTGTACTGGCTGATAGTCTAACTGCATCTACAGAGGCATCGATAACAAATTCTGTGACTTCTCTAAGGGTAGGGAAAGAGGCCAGAATTTGGTTCATGGGGATTTAACATTTTAGTTGGGCTTCCCACCCAGATCAGAAGGATTTGATCAGTACAGGTCATGGCCACATTAGGTTAAAAAGATGCTGCCGCTTCTCCCCAGGTATTTTACAGGAACCCTTCAGTCTTTTAATGTATGGGGGTTGTGTGGGGCTTGGCACTTTTTTTTATTTATTTTTTTAGAGCAGGGAAGTGAATAAAATAAACAAAAAAACAATACTCCCCTGTTCAATCTTATTCTGCTCCAGTGCCGCCACTCCGGTGGTACCCTCCGTTCTTGGTTGACTTCCCTGCAGCTATAGTGTGACCACTGCAGCCAATCACTGGTCTCACCAGTGATGTCATTACTGCAGGACAAGTCAACAAACACTGGCGGGGACCACCGGAGCAGTGGCTGATTTGAACAGTTGAGTATTAATATAGGCATTTGGTCTTTCCCAACAGGCTGCTTTTAATGAACCGGATACTCACATTTTACACACCTAGAAAAAAGTGTTTTTTTATACACTTTTTTTCTTTTTTTCTTAATCCGTGACCAAACATTTTTGCGAATAGGGAATATTTTACTTTTTATGTGTACCCTTCCATTCAAATCGTGTATCCAGAATGGATCTAGATTCCTTATGTTCTTCTAGGTTCATAGGGGCCCTTATGGCCTTTAGTAATTACTCCGTGTTCTCTGAGGTAAACAGGTGCCTGGTAGAATTTGAATTCCCCTCAGATAATGAGTCTGAGTCAGAACTGCTCTCCCCTTGAACAAAAGCATCTTCAGAATCGTTTATAAGATGGACAAGTCTAAGGGCTTTTAAAAAAACGTCCTACTTCAGATTTGATCAAAGCTTTTATCTCCTTAAAGAGAGGGGATTCCTCCGCACCACTTTTTGCATACAAGATTTCCACAAATTTTTAGAATAAGCTGCAGGTAACTTCTTTTTGCACATGCTTTACTCTCTTGACACATTCTATCTACAAGATCTTTTGTGACCACCTTCCCCCCAGACTGGTAGCTGCTAGGGTCTTGGGGTCCCTCAGGCCTGCCACCTTCCTCAGACATCATAGGAAACCTGGACTACACTGGTTACTTTTAATTCCAAACACCATCTGCGGCCCCAGTAAGTCTACATTGACAAGGTGTTGCTGCACCCTTTCCCCCTTCTTTCTCTTCCATTGGAGTTGTGCACATACAAAGTCATTATGCTTCTACGTTTGCAAGTCGGAGGAAGTCTGTCACCTCCACCTAAGCGCCGCAGAAATGGCTACGCTCCCGAGGAAGATTCACCTCTCCCACAGTTGGAACGTGGAGGAAGCCCAGATAGGAGGGAGGGTAAGCTGGTGGGTAAGACTGCAGACTGGCAGTCCGTCAACAGATGTTCTGATAAGGTGCAGGGGGTGTTTAGATGTATTAGTCTTCTCACTCCTGTAGTAGTAAAAAAAAAAAAAATACCCTAAGGCCCTGTTCACGTGGAGTTTTTTGCCGCGGAAACCGTGGCAAAAACTGCGGCAAGGAACGGCCGAATTTACCTCCTATTGATTTCAATGGGAGGTGGGGGCATTTTTCCCCCTAGCGGGAAAAAGCAACATGCTCTAACTTGAAGTGTTTTCCATCTCAAAACCCCCATTGAGATCAATGAGAGACAGAAATAAAGGCGCTTTTTTTGCTTTTTTTTTTTCTTTTGCAGGTTTCTCAGCAAAAAATGCTTGCGGTTATTCCATTTGTCTGTTGAAGAAATAGGTAAAAAAAAAAAAGCCTCCGCAAAACACGGCAAAAACCGCGTCACAAAAAGCGTGTGGTGCAAAACTACTTAACGGAGCTGATTTTTCCAGGCAGAATTTTCTGCCTGCAAAAAAAACTCAGCCTAAGGTATGTTTTCACTGAGTTCACACAGAGTTTTTTGATGCGGAACCCGCGCCGCAAAACTCGTCAAAAAACGGCCCAATGGAAGGCAGAGAAAGCGTATTTTGCAGTGTTTTATGCCCGCGGCGCTCAATGGCCGCAGGCGAAAAACGCTGTGAAAATCGGCGTGCACGGAGAGGAAAAGCTAAGAACTGGGCTTTAATCTGACTATAGCCCTTATAATCTAGCTGCAGCAAGCTTTTAAAGTCATGACGCATTACATATACCCTCCTTGGCAATGAAAGGATTAAAGAAAACCGTGAATAATGACCTTGAAACTAAGTTTATGAACAAATCAAAGATCACACAAGGGCTTCTGTTTTCTATTTGAAGACTGTATTGGGGCCTTAGGTGGGATGGAAGCCACAGGCAATTGTCAAAATAATTGCCAATGTATATTGATTCTGCTTACATTATTGTGCTGTTTTGTTTTTTTTTTTGTTCTTACTGTGCACCTGTCATTTAGTTGTTGTTGTTGTTGTTTTCTTTTCTCTGTCCCTGGTTAACATTCATATTTACTGACACATTACCAACACCTTTTTTAAGGCAGCCCTTAAGAAGGTTTATTCCAGAGAGGTCCTTTTCAAATGTGTCATTGAAGTGTGTTGTTTTTTTCGTTTACCATTTCTACCTTCACGATCAAAAGTTAATGTGTACTTTGTATGCAATGAAGGAAGTAGTTAAGTATTTGTGTGTGAAAATTGTTTTTAAATTTCTTTAAAATAGAGCCCAATATGTTATGGAAGAAAGGGATACAAACATTTTGAGCCTAAAGATTTAAAAAAGTTCTAGGCATTTAACCAACACATAAGAAAAAGCCCTAAAACGTGTCTGGTAATTACAGCCAAAGGCCTCATGCACACGGCCGTGCCCGTAATCGTGGTCCACGATTACGAGCACGGCCGGCTGCTCTCGGCTGTGTACAGCCACCTGCATTTTCGGCCCATGCTCCCTTATATAAAGTATGGGAGCACAGTCGGTAAAAAGCAAAAGATAGGACATGTCCTATCTTTTGCGGAGGCTTTCTACGGCCCGGCACGCAAATATACAGGAAGCGGTCCGTGGTCAATAGAAATTAATGGATCCGTAACTGTGGACCGTAATTATGAAGGAAATCTACGGTCGTGTGCATGTGGCCTAACTGTATGATGAGGTTGCATTTTTGCTTAACATTTCTGCTAAACTGGCTACCAACTGCATTTGTCTTTGAAACCACTTTTAGGCTGCCAATGCTTTGTCAGATGTTCCTTCAGATATCCTTATTCATTTGGAGTTGGCAAGTATGACAGATGGAGACTTGATGAGTGGAATCATCTACCAGGTAACCACTGAGCTTGGACAAATTTAAGTATGTGAATGCAGTGTGTAGTTATACAAAATATGTCATAAGACCTTAAAGGGATTTTCCCATGAGGGACATTTATGACATATCCACGGGACATGTCATTAATGTCAGATGCGGGTCCCACCGATCTCTAAAATGGGGTCCCCTAAACCTCGTTCTAGCTTTTTTGTGCTCATGCTGAGTCCTGGCCACTTCCTGACTACATGGTCGGGAGTTATGGAAACAGCGTAACTCGCTCATCTACGCTGTTTCTATAACTCCCATAGTAGTGAATGGCAGTTACGGAAGCAACGTAGCATGCGAGCCACGCTGTTTCCGTACCTACTGTTCAGTTATATGGGAGTTACGAAAACAGCGTAGCTGAGCGAGTTATGCTGTTTCAATAACTCCTGACCATGTAGTTAGAAAGTGGCTGGGAGTCAGCATGAGCACAAAATGCTAGAACTGGGTTTAGGGGACCCCGTTCTAGAGATCGGTGGGACCCGCATCTATCTGACATTTGATAGATGTTGGTCCCACCTATGGGACCGAGACCTATTTGGAAAATAGGTGTCCCCCGCAACCCACCTAGTGAGGCGGCATCTAGCCCCCGCATCCAGACGGAGAATGAATAGAGAGATGACTCTCCTACAGTGCTGGCACCTGTACTGGAGCCTAGAAGACTGAGAAAGACCCTCTGTCTCCTACTGAGAGTTATGAGCAGCATGGATCATGGCCGGTCCGTGCCGATATTTAGACTGAAAGAATAAAAGAAAAGGAACGGGTGCTTTCCAGGCGCTACAGATCGGAATGATCATCCGTAGGAGGTATAATCCATATGTCTCAAGGATGGAGACAAGGTCAGTGATCAAAGGATTTATTGGTGCAGGTGTGTATATATGTGTGTGTGTGTGTGTGTGTGTGTGTGTGTGTGTGTGTATGTATGTATATATATATATATATATATATATATATATATATATAAGACAACAGCAGACTGTTTCGAAACCGGACCGGTTTCTTCCTCAGGTAGCATACAAATGAATAGGTGGGTGGGCTGTCTGTTAAATAACAGAGTTAAAGGTCGATTTGAGGTAAGAACTACCGGGTCAGGTATACAAGTCAAATCTGTTAAAGAGGCACTGTCACCAGATTTTGCAACCCCTATCTCCTATTGCAGCAGATCGGCGCTGCAATTGAGATAAGAGTAACGTTTGTTTTTTGTTTTTTTTAACTAGCATTTTTGGCCAAGTTATGACCATTTTTATATTTATGTAAATGGGGCTTTCTAAAGTACAACTGGGCGTGTTTAAAGTAAAAGTACAACTGGGCGTGTATTGTGTTCGTTACAACTGGGCTTGTATTGTGTTCGTTACATCGGGCGTTTACTTCTTTTACTAGCTGGGTGTTGTGTATAGAAGTATCATCCACTTCTCTTCACAACGCCCAGCTTCTGGCAGTGCAGACACACAGCGTGTTCTCGAGAGATCACGCTGTGACGTCACTCACTACCTGCCCCAGGTCCTGCATCGTGTCGGACGAGCGAGGACACATCGGCACCAGAGGCTACATTTGATTCTGCAGCAGCATCGGCGTTTGCAGGTAAGTCGATGTAGCTACTTACCTGCAAACGCTGATGCTGCTGCAGAATCAACTGTAGCCTCTGGTGCCGATGTGTCCTCGCTCGTCCGACACGATGCAGGAAGTGAGTGACATCACAGCGTGATCTCTCGAGAACACGCTGTGTCTGTGCACTGCCAGAAGCTGGGCGTTGTGAAGAGAAGTGGATGATACTTCTATACACAACGCCCAGCTAGTAAAAGAAGTAAAAACGCCCAGATGTACATACACAATACACGCCCAGTTGTACTTTAGAAAGCCTCATTTACATAAATATAAAAACAGTCATAACTTGGCCAAAAATGCTCGTTTTAAAAAAAAAAACAAAACTTTACTCTTATCTCCATTGCAGCGCCGATCTTTGTGACAAAACACAGACCGCATCTCTGGGGTTGCGCATGAGCAGAGATGTCGGACGCGTGTCTCGGCCCCCTCTCGTCTGTACGCCCGCTGTGCGCTTGCGCGGTCTCCATGGAGACCCGTCCTTGGAGACGCGCGTGCGCGGTTTGGGCGTGACGACCGGTGACCGAGGTCTTGTGATCTCCGACGTAATCTCGCGCATGCGCCATGGACCACTGATGAGGGCTGACACCCGGAACTCCATTTCCTTCTCCTCTCTGCGACTTGGGACGTGGGACAATATAAAAAGGTGGACAGGATAGAGCCTAGATCATACCCCCTGAGGAAGCTGATACAGCGAAACGCGCGTTGGGGTGGCTATCTTTTCTGCACGTGGATAACGATCTTTACCTTTCTAACTATGGGTGAGTGTACTCTTCCTGGCTCTATCTGGTGATTCCAGATGAATAGCCTTGCATACTCTGCGCATCTTGCATACATATCGCAGCTATACTTGGACCAGATGGTACTCTCTCTTGCTCTCGGGGATCTCTGTACGGTACATTCATTGAATACCAAGATTTGATGTCTTTTCCTCCCGAGCATCACGGATACTGTTTAAATTGTAGGATGTGTATTTGAGTAAGGGGTTTCCTTTATTGGATCCCCCTTTTTTTGGACTGATACAGTCACAGTAATGTGAGATTCAAAGTTAATAGCAGCTTTTTTTGTAATTATTCACTAGTCACTATCATACTGCATATTTGTATGCTTCTGTGCTATTTATATCCAATTATGCTCATGTCCCCATGGTTATATATTCCTTTTGAGTGACCCACATGCAACTTCTTCTTTTTTAGAAACCTCGCCATGTTTTTTATTAATTGTTCGATATGTCAATTATATGTAATAAAATTTATCTTTTGTACTTTACATATAGCTCTAGGACTCTTTTTTTTTTTTTTTTTTTTTTTTCTCAATTTATGCTAGAATAGGAGATAGGGGTTGCAAAATCTGGTGACAGAGCCTCTTTAAGCATACGTATGAAACAATACACATAATTTTACAAAGAATTACAAACAATTAGATAAAAATATTAGATAAAACAGTGTCTGTGTTATGTTTAAAACTTAATTGACTTCCAATTATTATAGTCGGGGAATGAATAAGTTAAAAAAGTCCTTTATTAATAAGGTTTAAAAAATAATAAGGTTTAAAAAATATATATATATGTATATACATTTTTTATCTTCAAAAATGTGTGTGAATTAATAAAAGGATCTTATGGACATTATGAATAGACACTGGCACATTCTACACGTTGACCGCTTTTTAAAAAATAGCCTACCAATGAAACCGATAATAACTTTTAAGAGAGCAAAGACTGTCAAAAACATCCTGGCACCTAGCCGGATTCATTTTTCTGGGAAACAAAAAATACCTCAACAAAACACTATGAATTCATGTTTATATACAAAAGGGAGCTCCAAATGTAGAAAAAATAGATGTTTATGCTGTTCCAGCATACTTACTACAGACATTTTTCGATCAAATCAAACGAAAAATGAGTATCAAGTTGAAACACATCTAAATTGTCAGTCTAATTATGTAATATATCTGATCAATTGCATTTGTGGTCTCCAATACGTAGGAAGAACCATACAACCTTTAGGCTATGTTCACACGGAGTATTTTGCCGAGTTTTTTGACGCGGAAACCGCGTCGCAAAAACGGCCCGAGAACGCCTCCCATTGATTTTAATGGGAGGCGTCGGCGTCTTTTTTTCCCGCGAGCAGTAAAACTGCCTCGCGGGAAAAAGAAGCGACATGCCCTATCTTCGGGCGCTTCCGCCTCTGACCTCCCATTGACTTCAATGGGAGGCAGAAAAAAAGCGTATTTTGCGGTGTTTTATGGCCGCGGCGCTCAATGGCCGCGGGCGAAAAACGGCGCGAAAATCGGCGTGCAGGGAGAGGAAAATCTGCCTCAAAGTTCCAAACGGAATTTTGAGGCAGATATTCCTCCCCCAAAATACTCCGCGTGAACATAGCCTAAGGCCTCATGCACACGACCGTAAAAACTCCCGTTATTACGGGTCGTAATTACGACCCGTAATAACGGGCTCATAGACTTCTATTGGCCACGGGTACCTTCCCGTTTTCTTACGGGAAGGTACCCGTGCCGTTGAAAAAGATAGAACATGTCCTATTTCAGGCCGTAATAACGGCACGGGCAGCTCATAGAAGTCTATGGAGCTCCCGTAATGACGGGTGGCTACATGTGTGCACCCGTCATTACGGCAGCGTTGCTAGGCGATGTCAGTAAATAGTCACTGTCCAGGGTGCTGAAAGAGTTAACTGATCGGCAGTAACTCTTTCAGCACCCTGGACAGTGAATTCCCATCAGAATATAGAGCAACATGTAAAAAAAAAAAGAGGACGTTCATACTTAGAGAACTTCCTGCTTCCTCCAGTCCGGTTTCCCGGCCGTTGCCTTGGTGAGGCGTCCCTCTCGACATCCGGCCTGACATCCCTGGATGACGTTTCAGCCCATGTGACCGCTGCAGCCAATCACAGGCCAATCACATGCTGCAGCGGTCACATGGACTGCTGCGTCATCCAGGGATGTCGGGCTGGATATCGAGAGGGACGCGTCACCAAGACAACGGCCGGGTAAGTATGAATTTCTTTAACTTTTATTACAGAAAGGGCTCTCCCTTCTCTTTATCCTGCACTGATAGAGAGAAGGGGCTGCCGATTAGTGCAGTGCTATTTTGCCGCCAAAAACGTGCCCGTAAATACGGGTGGAATACGGGTGACACTGGACCCATATTTACGGGCACGGGTCCGTAAATACTGGTGCAAAACGGGTCGAATACGTGTGACACCGGACCCGTATTTACGCCAGTATTTACGGGTGGGAAAAAATACGGTCGTGTGCATGAGGCCTTATATTGTCGTTTAAATAAGCATCGCTCTAATTGTAGAAAAAAATTCCTTCTACATAGTATCTCTAAACACTGCACTTTATTTCACAATGATGATTTTAAATGTTTTAATATTATACCCATTGAACACATAAACGAAAGCCGAGTGGAGAGGTTCGACTCACTCTGTAAAAGAGAAATTTACTGGATATATAAACTTAAGACCTTAAAACCTGAAGGTCTTAACGAAATCACAGAGATAATAATTTAATAAAATGTATTTATCTCAGATGAGGTCCATTGAACATAAATAGCCAATAAATTCGTTACATATTACAATATACTCTTTAATAACCGGCAAAGACTGTATGTAAGAAGAAAACATATCTCTAATAACAAGAAACATAAAATATGGCCACTCCGTTTCAAAGAAATACTGAAACAGTCTTGAAAGCAGGTTTGAGATTAGAAAAGAATCAGTATATTTATTACTATTTGTTATGAAAACAACACAATTGCAGTGAAAGCGCATATAAACGTATATATATGCACAGAACATACAAAAAAAATATTAAATCATTTCTCTCAGCTTAATATCTACGAATCTATACAATTAATCTAAGAATACAATAAAATGAGCAAAAGTGGAATTTACACTTCAGTACAATCCCAAGAACAATTGAAAAATAAGATGATACTCCATTTGTATGCTAAACTTCTTCTATGACAATTACGGATGCGAAATAAACAAAATTTTAAACTACAGATAGATCTTAAACCATTAATATAACAAGAAAACTATTGAAGTTTTCTTCATAGATCCTTTTATTAATTCACACACATTTAAGATAAAAAATTTATATACATATATATATTTTTTAAGCCTTATTATTTTTTAAACCTTATTAATAAAGGAATTTTTTTAACTGTTATTTATTCCCCGACTATAATAATTGGAAGTCAATTAAGTTTTAAACATAACACAGACACTGTTTTATCTAATTGTTTGTAATTATTTGTAAAATTATGTGTATTGTTTCATACGTATGCTTAACAGATTTGACTTGTATACCTGACCCGGTAATTCTTACCTCAAATCGACCTTTAACTCGGTTATTTAACCGACACCCCACCCACCTATTCATTTGTATGCTACCTGAGGAAGAAACCGGTCCGGTTTCGAAACAGTCTGCTGTTGTGTTTTTTTATATATATATATATATATATATATATATATATATATATATATATATATATATATATATATATATATATATATATATATACACCTGCACCAATAAATCCTTTAATCACTGACCTTGTCTCCATCCTTGAGACATGGATTATACCTCCTACGGATGATCATTCCGATCGGTAGCGCCTGGAAAGCACCCGTTCCTTTTCTTTTATTCTTTCCATATCAACATTGAGACCTTTTGAGAAGTTTTCAAACCGGGTCCTGGGCTGCAACCTGACTCCAATACCACTATACCGTCGAGGTATTTCGGATTCTGCTCCACTGGATGTTATGCTCCCAGCATAACCGCACCAGGTTAGCATCACTTGTACTCTGTTCACACCTGTACATTACAGTTTCATGCACTATTGTGCGCTTTGTTGTTTTTTTTCTGTCATTTTCTAGATATTTAGACTGAATCCACTAAAGTTATATAGAAAAACTATTATTTTGTAAAATACTGTACTATAATAATTTTTCGATTTATAATTGGAGGTACACTTAAGTAACTTTAGTGAGAAGGCTTGTCAACCTTTTACATTGAGCTCCATATCTGTTTTCTCTTGGTCAGCAGGTCTTCCCTCTGATTAATTCGCTTGGACTCAATGAACAAGAGCTACTGTTTCTGAGTCAGTCAGCATCTGGTCCTCATTCCTTCCTCTCTGCCTGGTACGGCGTCCCAGATGTCGGAATAGTGAGTGATATCTTGTTTTGGACCCTTCAGGGTGCTGGTAGTGAAGGCTCTGGTCTTACCAGAGTCCACTTTCACACACTGGCATATCATATTATTGCCACCATTGATGGCTTTTGGGGAAACCAGGTTGCTGCAGTGGCTGCAGGTGCTCGGGTTGCTGGAGCTCAGGCATGTGGCAGTCAAACCATTGACCCTTCACGAGTAATGCTTAAAAGTCCACTGGAATTTGCTACATCACAAACAGAGACTGGTCCTAAGGCTAGGATCAGTGCCAAGGAACCAGTGGCAGTGTGGCGTAGAGGAAACGTGACATTCCATTTCACTCCTGTCCTGATCTGCAAGGATCCAGCTAGGACAGTAGGGTTGGGAGATGCTATATCAGCAGAGGGATTGTTGTTTTCTGAGACCCAAACCCAGGAAGGAAACTGCACTACAGAAACACAGAGGACAACTGCTGCTGTCAAGGTCAAGACAACGGAACACCTTATTGCTGCCTGATCGTGTTTGGTACGGCTTTATATCCATTCTCTTTCCATAGGAGTCAGAAAATTAAAATCCTTATGACTTTATATGCTAGCAAACGTTAAGACAAATGTTACATATTGATAAACATGTAATTTATTCTGTATGTAAAGCATTTGCATTCCAAACCCTAAAGAGGAATTTCACCCCAACATTTTATAACTGGCTGTATATCGGTGAATCATAAATAAGAGCAGTAGCCGATGTTTGGTGATTATTTTATTATCTTAGAGACTCTTTTATGGCAGCATCCATATTTGAAAAAGCAGGATCAGAACCCATCGTGTAAATTCAGTCTTTCCCAAGAAAAAAAACAAAAACCTTGATTTCACATGAAGATCCTAGTGCTTTTTGCCTTTTGAATAATGGCGTTACAGCTGTGATTGCCACCTTATGCCAGTTTAACAGGGCCATAATAGGGGGTTCAATGGTGATCTAAGTTTGATGCGGTGGAACCATGGAGGGGCTTTGTGTTGCAGCCGTAATGTGAACCCTAAAATGTGGCAGTGTGAAACTAGTCTGCCTTTTTGTTTTAGATCTTCGTTCACACAGTACCATAACACTTGTATGTAAAACGGCTGCCATCCTATTTGGCCATACAGTTGAGGTATACATTAAAATCTACTCAACAAATAATAATTTTTTTTTTGCCTGATCCAAATGAAAACTGGGCAGACATATGCAAATGTATAGCAAACATTTTAATCCATCTGCCCATTGTAAAAAAAAAAATTATTTTGGCAAATATTTGACCCATAGTTGCAGTATACAACAGATACCTTGACTGTATCGCCCAAATGTGACCTGAACTGAGACTTGTGTTATACCCCTACAGCTATATTTAATGCACTATTATCCAAATACCTTACCTGTTGTTCATCAAATTTGCCGTAAACATGAGATTATTTTTTTTACTAAAACTTACTGGTAACAACTGTTAAACATTAGAGTTCTAACAAACCAGTTTTAATATTACATAATATAAAGGCAGTATAAAAAAAAATGCAGTAATAATGGAGGCAAAATGTGGTTCTTCAATTGCTTTAGAATTGCACCGTGTCGTGACATTTGTGCTGGCACTTGTGGTTCCACAACTCCAGATTAGTAGCTTTGGACATGGCCTAGAGTTCATGGCAGAGCCGTTTAATTTTTAGTTCTCCATCTCTGGGATTTTGGTGAATAAATATTAGTTGTGATGGTAAAAAGTTATTTTAATCGTCGCTCGGTATTGCTTTACATTCCACCTTAGGCTTTGTTCACATCTGTGTCAGGGCTCCGTTCATGGGTTCTGTCTGAGCTTTCCGTCAGGGGGAACACCAGCGGAACCTCGATTGGTATGTTTGCATCACCATTGATTTCAATAGTGACTGATCCGATGCAAATGGTTTCCGTTTGTCCCCGTTGTGTAAGGGTTCCGTCATTTTGAAGGAGTGAATAGCACAGTTGACTACGGTATTCCATCAAAACGACAGAACCCTTAAACAACGGTGACAAACGGAAACCATTTGCACTGGATCAGTCACCATTGAAATCAATGGTGATGCAAACTGAAATCTATGGTTTCAGTCAGGGTTCCCCTGACGGGAAGGTCCGACAGAACCTATGAACAGAGTCCTGACGCAGATGTAAACGAAGCCTTACCTCCTAGTTTTACATGCATCCATCTCTGAAGCTCTGGTGAATTTTTATTGGGACCAAAAATATTTGTCTTTTCCGTATTTGTCTTGACTTTTTTTTTTTTTTACTATTTTTAAATGTATTTGTTTCCCAGGCCTAGCTTACTGATCTAATTTCCCTCTTTTGTACCTCCTTGTTCTTTCTTTGTATTTTTGCAGGGATAACTTCCACTTAACTCCTAATGACTTCACTGTTACAGTTCTATACCAAAACCGTTTTATATATTTATTGCAGTCTTACTGGCAGGTCATAAATAACTAACTCTACCATGGTTTAATCTGTGCACATGTGAGGAAACATTGACAGTAATATCAGGGAATAAGCCCATTACTGTAGTGAGCGTCTGCATTAAGGGAAAACTTAAAGATGTAATCCAGTGTAAATAGAGCGGCTTCTTATTTGACAGGTTTGTCAATGGGGACAGGAGGTGACAGTGGCTGGCATGTATGCGCAGCAAGGCACCTGCACTGAAATCCTGAATCTAAGTGGAAGCACTGATAACTTTTCTCACATAATTGTTACAATATATTGCTCATATGCCTTTTCTCTCCTGTTATCTTTGGCTCACAGAAAACACCTAATTTTGTAACATATTTGTGATAGTACTTTGTAACTTTTTTCCTTTTTTGAAAATATTGTAATAAAACCTGTTGTGTTTTTTTTAAACAAATTCTGTTTGACTGTACTTTTATTTATCACTATATGTTACGCTCAAGTTCACGGTTAGGCCTCGTTCACATCTGCGTCAGGGCTCCGTTCCGTCGGAACGGAGCACTAACTGACCGCTATTGATTCAGTCAAAACGACGGAACCCTTGCACAACAGAGACAAACGGAAGCCATTGGCACCGAATCCGTCACCATTGAAATCAATGGTGATTGACACAAACAAACCATGGGTTTACGTTTCCGTCAGGACTCCATTCCAACGAAAAGCTCCATCGGAATGGAGCCCTGACGCAGATGTGAGCGAAGCCTTACGTTGCTTACTGATATACTGTATAAACAGACATACCTAGTTCTTGATTTGGGATTATATATAAATGGCTGTCGGATTAACTATTTTTACATATTCCACTAAAAAAGGGAAAATTCAGCTCCATAAATCAGGCATATTATTTCTCCAACAGGTCCAACGCCTATGTCCCCATATACATTAGACCCGCTGACCATTATCTAATGTGTGTGTGTTTGTGTATATATATATATATATATATATATATATCTTTACTATCGGTCTACCAGCGTTCACTAATAGCTGTGCTTTATTCACAAGAGTAAGTTTTCTTTGACCTAGACCTGGTCCTTTACTCATCGTCTGTCATATTTCAAGCAAAGAGTGCCTCTTGTATAAAAATTATTACAATATATAGTTGCACCTATGGAAAACGCAAACAGCGTATGCAGCTGGGAATGGTGCTCATAGGAGGTTTAAGAGAATGCGGTAAGTAAGGAAAGCCAAATGGGGACAAGAGTAGGAAAACGACTTCTTATTAAAACTCAAAAGGATATATTAAAGATCAGTCTCTAAATTAGCCTTTACACAATATATTAAAGTAACCAAATGTTCAACAAACTTCTGACGTCATAGTGACGTGTCGGAAGTTTTGATTGGTGGGGGTCCGAGCACTGAGACCCCAATTGCTAAAACAAAGCGGCAGAAGCGCTTGTGTGAGCGCTTATCCGCTTAGTTTCTGTTCGGCTTTTTCCAGAAATCAATGTATCGGAGTACGGGCTCAATAGAAAGTCTATGAGCCCAAACTCTGATACGTCGGCTCTAAACCCCCTGCATTGCCATAGAATTTAATGTATGGCTCCTGCACAGAGCTGTAATGGTCATCTGCACTAATAGTGAAAATCTGTTTTATACTATTTTTAAAATTATAACTAAGAAAAAGATTATACATATGTACTTTTTTTATATACATTTTTGTTGTAATAAGATTGTATCCACTAAACCACTCCCCAAAGTGCTAAACAAGGAGGCACACCATGGGTCTCAGAGGGATCAGTCAGCTACTCTGAAAATGATGATGTGACGTACATTGATTCATTAGAAACCGGGATCACCAACTGCATCACATGATCCTTTTCAGAGCTGCTTACTGGCTGACAGGGATCAGTTGATAGATGAGGGGGGGGATGTATTTATAGCTTTACCCCAGTTTTCTGGTGTAGAAAAGGCACAAACGCATAATTTGCGCAAAAAAATGCAACTTGATGCATTTGCGCCTCGTGGCACTTTACCAGAGGGTGGAGCTTAGTAAAAGGGGCATGGTCTATCACAACCCGACAAATTATAATTTACGCCACAGACTGGTGCAAATTATAGCGGAAATCGTAGCAGTCATAGATTTCCCTTTCTGGTGCATGTATGGCAAGAGATGTCTAATTTATTAAGAAGCACACTCCCCTTATTAAATTAGGTGCATTTTACTCCAATCTATTTTGCTTTGAGACTGGTGTATAAAACGCAAGTCTATGTAATTCTCCCCTGATGTGGCTTTCCTTTTTAGTCTCTCTGGCTGCCTCTTTAGGGGCTGTTTAGTTGGTGTAACTAGTATAGTCCATATAGGTCTCCTGCAGCCTCATGTACTATTCAGTGTTAAAGAAAAAATTATCTGTTGGTTGATTCCTAGCAGTCAGTCTGTGGTTCAGACTGCTACGGCTTTGTTCACATCTGCGCTAGGGCTCCGTTCCGTCGGAACAGTGCACTGACAGACACACTGGTTTTGGAACGGAGCCCTGATGGACACATACGGAAACATTAGGTTTCTGTTTCCATCACCATTGATCTCAATGGTGACTGATCCGGTGCCAATGGTTTCCATTTGTCTCCGTTGTGCAAGGGTTCTGTTTTGACGGAATCAATAGCGTAGTAGACTAAGCTATTGATATCAAAACGACTGGCACCGGATCTGTCACCATTAAAATCAATTGTGACGGAAACCTATGGTTTCCGTTTATGTCCAACAGGGGTCCGCTCCGACGAAATGTCGGAACGGAGTGTGAACAAAGCCTAACATTGCTTACGTTTTTGGCAACACCCAAGGCTATGTTTTCACTTGGGTCCTGGCTTCTGTTCACAATGGACTTATCCATTGTATAACCAATACCACCGGCACGCGACAAACCCAAGTGGGTTTTATCGTTCCGTTGTGGTGTCTATTGTTTTGACAGGAAGAATAGCACTGCATGCAGCGCTTTTTCTCCAGTCAAATCTGGTAGAATTTGCAATGGGACCTCTGATGGAAATGTGAACAGAATCTTCAGGCTTATGGACATGAGTATATTTGGGCACCGTGGCCTCTTCCTTTTTAAAAACCAAACTACAATTGCACTTCAGGTGGAGGTAGTAGGAACAAGCCTTACTGTAATGACAGGGAGGGAGACAGACAGATGAGCCCTAATCTACCCGCCCTCAGTCCCTGCCTACTTGCAACGACCCGTCCTAGGCGACGGGGTACAACTGGGCGACGGTCCCTACGCTCAGTAAGTGCACGACAGACAAGGGTACACAGAAGCTAGGGAAACGGGGCAGCTGCCCACGGAGACACCGTGAGCAACGAGAGTAGTGAACGAGCCGAGTCAAACCAGGAGTGCACGAGGTACAAAACGCTGAGCAGCAGAGTGGTCAGTAAGCAAAGGTCAAATAACAAGCAGAGGATCAGTAGTTCAAGCAGCAGCAGCAGAGCCAGGAAACAAGCAGAATCACAGGCAAAGGAGGAACAGGAAAGGCAGGTATAAATAGACAGTGGGTGGGAGCTAGCTTCGTCTGGCCAGGCTGTGATAGGCTCTCCCACTCCTAAGCCTGTCATCCTGAGTGGTGGAAGATGGAGTCAGTCTCACAGACATAGGAGCAGGTGCAGACTGATTACCCACGGGCGTCGACACAGAAGCTGTGTCTGGCAGATCCTTTACACTTACATTTCTTTATCATGCTTGAGGTGCATGGAATTTTTAAATTGATGAAGTACAATTTTGCTTTTGCCCAGCCGCCTGAAAACCTATTCTTTGAAAAGAATATGGCAAACTTAAAAAAACAAAAAGGAAAAAAAAACACTGGGTTTGAGCTTTTAAGTAATTAATTTTAGGGGCTTTTAAGACAGTGAGTTTATTTTTTTTATACAGGCACCTAGTAGCATTGTGTTGTACGGTGTTAGCCACCAATGTATGTAGAAGTTTAGTAGTTAAATTTATAAAACATCTATGACTAACATTCCATGTTCTCCTCTACATTACATCCCTGTAACAGTTAACATACTCTAAATGGGTGTAGGAGAAGATTATGGTTCAGACAAAGAATATTGTATTTGAAGTGCTGACATTCCTAGTTTATTTAGCCATTTTATAGAAAACAGGAATCTATATACAAGATCAGCTTACTTAAGCTGAAGAACCTCAGGATAGATAGATCAATACAAATATACTATATATCATGTTCGGATAGAACACACATTTTAGGCTGAACTGTCTGCCTATGTTATAAAATAAACTGTTACAATTCAGTCAGTTAAGACGATAACTTTGCACAACTACTTAAAGTACCCCTACCCTTGAATTATATACTTCAAACATAGCCTTTTACCTAGAAATGATTGTCTCAAAAGGAAAACCTTAAATAGCAGAAGGAAGTATTGTTGAAAGTTAACTGTATAGAGCCCGAGCTATGCATAAAGTCCTCTTCCAATCCCAAGAAGTGTCTGATGGAGCCTGTAGTGATAACCTTGCATCAGCAGGTTCTGAAAGAGTACAATGGGTGACCATGTAATACATGGTAGTGCTAAGTCCTTCAGTGTGAGAGAAGCTCTTTTAATTGTCTCTGTTTTGGCTAACAGAGGGGGGACTTGAGCTAAGGAATCCCCTTGATGATGTCATTATGCTCTAGTAGAGCATATGGACAGGGGTTATCCTGAGTAGGCAGTGTTTACCATATGTAGGTAAATTAGAGTTTATTTTTTATATGTGCGCATACATCCCGACACTGAGTAAAAGTGTTTAAGTATTTGTTACAGTTCTCCATTAATGTGCTGAAAGTTCACAGGGTCACCTTCTGTATTCTGTGGAGGAACCAGAATTTGAAGAATCCTCTGGTTCCAGTGGTAGAGATGGAGGTTTGGAAACAGGAGCTGTGGATACTAAAATAAAACGAGACATAAATGTTCTAAATTCTCATTTTAGGTTCTGTTCGCATCTGTATTGTGGCTTCCGTTTATAACCTAAGCCACAATGACGTGACAGATCCGTCGCAAAAACACCAGTGGTGCCCAACAGACACCAATATCTTATAATGGTATCAATTAGGTCCTACCGAGATCTCCGTCATTTTGACAGGAAAAGTAATGGAATCTGTATATGGCGCCTCAGCTGCAGATGTGAACAGAGCATAAGTAGTTTAATAAAAAAACAAAAAAAAGAACAAAAAACATGTTTTAAAGTGCAGTGTCTCACCTGAAGGCAGAGCAGGAGCCTTACTGTAGCCTGCTGCAGAGGACATTGCCCTTCCTAGGGCTTGATTAGAGCCCAATGGGGTCTGCTCTGTACTAGGTCCTTTAACTGCTGCTCGCTGCTTGGCCTTCTGGTCTTTTGTCTGTTTTGTCCACACAAGACCCTCTCCTACTTGCAAAGCAGCCCCCAACTTCTGTGCCATGTCAACCATCTGGTGAAAGTAAAGCCAATGTGGAGTATATTTTATAGAATGGTGACAAAATAATGGATTTTGAATAATTTCGGGAGTATGTATCGTTTCCATCAAAACAACATACGGTAATCTGAACCCGTTCTCATACCTTTCTTTACGCTGATAAATGGCAAATCTGATAAAAATACTTTTGCTATTTATGTCCACTTTCCCTATTAGAGTATGTTCAGACTTGGCATAAACACTGCAGAATTTGACCTGATCCGCACCGCAGGTTAATTTCCGCATTTCTTTTCTGCAACGTGTGGATGAGATTTGTTCAAATCCCATCCACTTTGCTATTACTGTGATGTGCGGCGGAATTTCCGCACAGAAAATGTGGTCGGAAATTCTGCATGGTTTACGCCAGGGGTCTGAAACACGCTGTCATCTGCGGCCCGCGAGGCACCCTTGGGAGAGGAGAGAGCAGGCCGAAGGAGGAGCGCGCCGGTGCTCCTTCATGACGTCATAAAGGAGCGCAGTCCCTTTCCCGCTGCTGGATCATTGGTGGTAGGTGAGCAATGGCAACGCAGACCCCTGTAGATAGTGCCCCATGCACCCCACCATGTTGACAGTGCTACACTCCGCCCTCACTGTAGTCCGCTTCATTGGGGCTCCCTCTAGGAGTGCAATCCCCAAACAGAGCATTGCCGACGCTCGGGCCGGGGATTCCTCTGCTAGGGGAGCCCCTGAAGTCACTGTCCATATATGGGCAGTGGCTTCAGGGGCTCCCCCAGCAGAGGAATCCCCTGCCTGAGTGTCGGGAAAGCTCTGGCCGGGGAATCTGGTCCAGGAGAATCACCTGATGCCACTCTCCATATATGGACAGTGATTTCAGTGGCTCCTCCAGCAGAGGAAACTCCGGCCAGAGGAATGTGGGCAGGGAATCTGGTCCAGGAGGATCACCTGATGCCACTCTCCATATATGGACAGAGACTTCAGGGGCTCCTCCAGCAGAGGAATCTGGTCAGAGCAGGCATTATCTACAGAGGGCACTGTGGCATTATCTATGGGGAGCGCTGTGGCAATATCTTAGAAGGGGCTGCCCAATCTAGACAGACATTCTTGTGTCTGCCAACTGAGCAGCCAGACTGAATTTAGCGACACTTAAACTGGATTGTTAAAATAAGCACATGGAATAAACTCGCAAATTTCCGGTAAGTTTAAACCTAGCGCTATTATTATAGTAATGTAGTATTGTTAGAGTAGTTCAAATAAAATGTAGTATTTTATCAAATTTGAAAGTAATGCGGCCCATCAACTTCAAATATTTTCTATGTGCGGCTCATTTACCTGGCCGAGTTTGAGACCCCTGGTTTACGCTATGTGTGAACATACCCTTAGAAATAAAGCCATCCAAAGAATCGGCTTAAAAGGTCAGTCTCAAATGTTTTTTTTCTTATGGTTTTTGTTTATATTAAGTTCTAGATAAGATTTAACCCGTTAGTGACCGCCAATACGCCTTTTAACGGCGGCCACTAACGGGCTTTATTCTGATGCATATGCCTTTTTACGGCACTGCATCAGGATAAAGTAAACAGAGCAGGGAGCGTCAAATCTCCCTGCTCTCAGCTGCTAGAGACAGCTGAGGGCTGGGGGGCGTCCCTGCTCTGCCGGGTGAGATCGATATTAGTATCGATCTCACCCGTTTAACCCCTCCGATGCGGTGCACAATAGCGTGCACCGCATCTGAGTGGTTTTGGAGAGCGGGAGGGAGCTCCCTCTCTCCCCCACCGACACGATCGCCGAGTGTCTGTGTCTCTAATGGCAGCCGGGGAAAGGCTCCCAGGTCTGCCTTGAACGAATGCCTGCTAGATCATGCCGGAGGCATGACCTAGCAGATGCCTGTCCGTTTTAAACGGACAGGCAGTAATACACTGCAATACAAAAGTATTGCAGTGTATTATAATAGCGATCGGAGAATCGCATATTAAAGTTCCCTAGTGGGACTAGTAAAAAAGTAAAAAAAAAGTTTAATAAAGTTAATTTAAAAAAAAATGCAAAAAACAAGACCTTATACAGCTATGTCGACGCAAAAATAAAAAGGTTATAGCTCTTGGAATGAGACGATGGAAAAACGTAAAAAATGGCTTGGTCATTAAGGTTTAAAATAGGCTGGTCAGTAAGGGATTAATGCCAGGTTCAACACAAGATCTTACACGAAAATGTATGTTTGTGTTTTGATATGGTTTGCTTTTCAATCTCACCTCAGGGTCAAATTCAGTTGAAGTCCCCCTGAGAACACCGACTTTGCGCTCTAGCTCCTGGTACTGGGCCAGAGCCCCCTTCTTATCGCCCTGATTGTAGAGCAGAATAGCAAAGTTCAAATTCACAAGGGGGTCTGTCCTGAGAGGGAGAGAGAGTGGGTATATGAATAAAATACAAAAAAACACAATATTCAGGTATAAGAATAAAATAAGGAAGAGTAATGTTATTTTTCACTCACTGGTCCAGACTGGCTGCCTGTTGATATGAACTCTTAGCATTCTCTGTATCTTCCAGATATGTAAGTGACACTTTTAAAAAAAAAAACATGGAGGTTAATATACTAGTAAATATTAGCTGCAACACTACGCCAGGTCATAGCTGTGCACGCTCACAAAACATGTGCTGTATATCACCTGCCAAAAGCATGTAAAGTGTTGCGTTTCCATGGTGTAGGGAGATGGCTGCACTCAGAAAATGGAAGGCTGAGGCATACTGCTGCATGCTGAGATGAACAAGTCCAAGATTGTATAGCACTCTCCAGTCAAATGGGGAAAGGTAAAGTGCACGCTTCAGACAACTGATGGCCTGTAACAGAGATCCCACAATAAGCATGTTGAAAAGGGTCACACGTACAGTGATACAGATTCCAAGTCATTTATTTTATAAAGAGCATTTCTACCCATATCATATTTATACAGGTGCGTTTGGTAGAACAGAAGGGGATAAACATCCATTCCATAATAAATATCCATTCTTACCGCCACATATTTCTTCTTCCCATAAAAGCACATGCCTATGTTGTTCCATAATGGGGAGCTTTCTGGAACACTAGATGCAGCAACTCGATACTTACTGAGTGCAACATCATAATCCCCATGAGACTGCATCATACAGCCAGCTGCTAGTATGCCCTTAAAAATAAAATACAAGTGTCACAAAACGTAACAAGAAGTTTAAATTTGCCGTGTCAATTTTATACCTTATAGTACTACAGTACTAACCCATTGACTAAAATTCCTAATACAAAACTAAGTATTGTGTAATGTACGTGGGTTCACTATAGATAAAATACATTGCATTATATGCAAGCTGCACATTCCTTTACCTTATAATTGCTAGGGTCATACGTGAGAGCATTCCCAAGATACTCAAAGGCTTTTTGATACAGACCGTTCTGTGGTAAAATGGAAAGAGTGAGAGACAAAGTGATCAATACATTACATATATTCTTGAAATGCTACACAAAGAGAGTAAGCTAAAAAAACAAGTAGGATAGACAATTAAAAGTACCCATTGACTTCAACACCATCTTTATATTTAAAAAGGTACCAACAGATACGAGTTTGCAAACAAGCAAACTAAAAAAACAAAAAAAACCATTAAAATCAATGGTAATGCAAACAGACGATACTTTCCGTTTGTCTGTTCCTCTGACGGAACAGATGAACAGAAAGCCAAATGGAAGCCCAATGCTAACGTGAACGGGCCCTAGAGATAAACCAGTGCTAGAGTGATCTAGGTTAACACGGGTCAATGATCGGGCAAACGAGCGTTCATAGGAACGCTTGTTAGGGTATGTTCACGTGGCTTATTTACGGACCTAATTCGGGCGTTTTACGCCTCGATAGCGTTGGCAAACATCTGCCCATTGAAAGCAATGGGCTGACGTTTGTCTGTTCACACGAGGCGTATATTTACGCGTCGCTGTCAAAAAAACGGCGCGTAAATAGACGCCCGCGCCAAAGAAGTGTCATGTCACTTTTTCAGACGTAAATGGAGGCGTTTTCCATGGACTCCATGGAAAACCAACTCCAGTTACGTCCATAATGGACGTGGCGTTCAAGCGCCTGCACATGCCGTTACGGCTGACGCTGCCGTGTGAACATACCCTCACTGATCGTTGCCCTGGATGCAATTGTAACAGACAGGAAAATGTGACACAAAAAAAATAAAAAAAGTGTGCGCATCAACTTGAGTGCTACATACAACTGATCATATACATATCAAAAACAGAGGTAAGACTGAATAGAGCACTTGTGATCTAGCAGGAAGAAAAATAAAAAGCACCAATTCATAGAGATAGACAATACCAGAGAAAAGCAATAGTGTGATAAGAAATGAATCAGGATCTAAAGTGGATCCTATATTTTTTTTATCACCTGTAAATACATCAGTCCTAGTGTGGTTAACAGCTCTGTACTCTCTGGAGACAGCCTGAAAAAAAAAAATTTAAAAAAAGTTATGACGTCATTCATACCACTTAAAAGGGTTTCTTGGTTTAATGTAAATTAAGCCTAATCGATATATAGTAAAAAGTTCTGCAGCATTATATTATACTTTGTTTCAATTCCTCAGCCTTTTCAGGATCGCAGCTTGCGGTCAATATAAAGGAAGAATCATTGCATACATTCAGAGGCTGAAAACCCATCCTGATAATGTTGAGTTGCACAGTTCAATTACATTAACAATAAGTTTAAATAAAAGTGTGTTTTACAAATAGCACAATTCACTGCCCGACTAAAATTGAGAGAACAGAAATTTTACAGTGCCATACTTTCCCTGGAATGCTGTAGTGGTTTGGGTGGCAGAAAGATGTAAGAATATCAGATGCTTATAAGTATATTAACTAGGCCCCATGCACACGAACGTGCTTTTGCGGCCGCAATTCCCCCAAAAATCCACGGGAGAATTGGAGCCCCATTCATTCCTATGGGGCCATGCACACGACCGTGGTTTCCACGGTCCGTGCATGGCCCAGGAGCCTGGACCGCAGAAATAACAGGCATGTCTTATTACGGCCGTGTTCTGCGGTCCAGGCTCATAGCAAATAATGGCCGCGTCCATGTGCACTTCCCGTGATTTGCGGGCAGCTCGCGAGTGACACTCTGCCCCCAGCCGACCCGAAAATCACGGCCGTGCACATGGCTACAGTCATGTGCATGAAGGCTTAAGGCAAGTACTACTTTACATAGATGGATTATCCATCTGTAGATAGAACTTTAGAAAAAGTATTCTTTCAGAAATCAATTCAACTGGAAACAATATATAATCCATTTGGGTTGGAGATACATTAGGCAAATACTCACTGCAGCGCCTGCAAATAGGTCTTGATAGCACCCTCTGTGTCTCCCTCCATAAGCTGGATCTTTCCTAAGGTCATGGCGCTGAGCTCTTGTCTGTGCAATTGAAGAGCAAGATTCAGCTGCTCTTTGCTCTTTGGAGAAAACAGAAATGGTTTAATGGGTTATTTTTACTAAATTGTCTTAACCTCTTAATGACCGGGCCTGAAAAGACCTTAATGACCAGCTCAATTTTTCTGTTTTTGCCTCTCTGCGTTTCAGCAGCCATAACTTTTTTATTTTTTCACTGACGTGGCTGTATGAGGCCTTTTTTATGCGAGAGAAATAGTATTTTTTTTTCCCCCACAGTTTGGGGGTAAAAAATACTTTTTTTACGGCGTGAATATAGGAAAAAGCGATTCTCGGAATAGTTTTTTTTGTTTATTTTTTATCCCGTTCACGTTTCATGCTAAATAACCCATTAGATTAATTCTTCAGGTTATTACGGTCGTGTAGATACCTAATATGCCTAGGTTTTTTGTTTTTATTTAGTGTAGGGGCAATATAGTGTATTTAATGCAAAATAAAGACTCTTTTTGGGACTTTTTTTATTTATTTATTTGTTTTGTTACTTTTTTTTTTTTTAATCCCATCAAGGGATAACTTTATTTGTAACTTTATTTTTTACTTATAATGTATTAGCATACTTTTGTATGCTAATACATTACACTGTGTCACTATGACACAGGCTGCTGATCGTTGCCCTATACATAGTGTGCCCGTACAGCAGGCACACGGAACAGACAGCCCTGGGGTCCTTTGTAGGTCCCCAGGGCTGACTGCAGAGGGATTCCCCAGTGTTTGATCGCATCACTGGAATCCCGGTGATGCGATCAAAGAGGGGAATTCCCTTTGATCATGCCGTGGTCACGGACCGCGGTAATCAAAGGGTTAAACAGCTGGGGTCCGAATGTTTGCCGACCCCAGCTGTGTTCAGGAGGCTGCTCTAAGATCAGGAGCTGTAAGTTACAGCTCCTGCTTAGAGGACGAGCGCTCTCACGAGCGCTCATCAGCCTGATCTGCAGCGACGCCAAAAGATGTCTCTGTAGATTAAGCACCCGCACCGCCTGACGTCAAAAGACAGTGGGTGGTCGGGGAGGTGTTAAAGTACATAAGAAACGCCTTCATCACGCAGCCACAACAAGCTATGTATCTACTAAGAGCTTTCACCTATCACATCTTTGTTGCACTATGTTTCTTCTGTGAAAATTTGGAAAGCACCTACATACAATTATCCTGGATTACAAAATAGACAGAATTGGAATAATGGCATTTTTTTATCCCAAGTCTAGTTTATTTTTTACATTTTTAGATTTCAGACTCATGTTGATGTGAGGGAACAGGTCTGAGATACGTCAAGTATTATTTGGTATGTCTTAGAGGGTATGTGCACCTTTGCAACAATTTTTCTTTGCTTCAATGCAACTGAAATAAAACAGGCATCTTTGCCATTGGTTTTAATTAAACTAGATTTGTTTATACAGCTCCTATGCTGAAATATGTGTACCAGGTGGATACAGCTGCTGCTTTATGTTTACAGACTATAAACCATGTGTGAAGTCTGATTCTGCAGTGACATGTTTCTTGCTAACCTACTCCTGAGCACTGTAGAGGCATCGGTGGTCAGAACAGGTTAGTGTAGAGACTTCTGAAATAATTTCTCACAAAAAAATCACAGCTTGCATGGCCATGTCACTGTAAAAAAAGACACCAGTTAGAGCAGTGAGAAAATGGATAACATGCTTCACAGGGAACACCCACTGAGCTCTAAATGTGCAGGTCCATCAGCCGGCATGTCAGAGAAAATAGATCTTAAAGATAAAAGAAGAAATGGATAAAACTGTCAAACATGTAGTGCAACTTGTACTGCTCCAGCTGCGCCGATAGATATCTAACAATCATTTCTTACAAAGGTGCACATCTGATTTAAGTTACTATCTCCACTTTGTGGACATGAGCAACACCATAATTTGCTCTAGATTTTTTATTTTTTTTAAAAAGGATGCTTTCCAAAAAGTCAGTGAAAATAAGAGAACCAATAGAAAACATCTATTTCAAATGTTGTACCTTGCTGAGGTCTTTCAGATAGAGGTAACAAACTCCCAAATTGTGACAGATTTCCTAAAGAATAAAATTTAATTATGAATAAATAAAATAAATGATATGACATATTAGTAGCAATACAAATTAATAAACATTTTTTTTCATGAGTATTTATTTGTGCCATGCCTCATTTCTGTGAATCCTTTAGACTTGGACAAATCTTTTTTTGGTCCAGAGGCCAGCTACACAAAGTTAGGAGTCAGCAAAGACAGGTTAAAACCTCTATACCCTTTTACCCTAAATCTTTTTATTCTAAAGCTAAACAGACTGCAACCAAAATTTGCAAGCTCAGCTACAATAACTAGCACATCACTTTGCACCCCAATACACGAACGACAGCACAGCCATGCTTGGCCTTACTGGGAATGATCATCCTCGACAGTAGTGGCAATAGAGCTCCCCCCCTTCCTCCATACAGCAGTCAAAGCAGCATACCACCTCTCACCAATCTTAATATACAGATAGCTGGAGTAAGATGTGCCAAATTTAAGAGGTATACACTTCGTATTAAAAAAAGCGCATCTCGGCTGTCCGTGCGCCAGAAAAGGAAATCTACGCCAGCTATGACCTAGATTTACGCTATAATTTCTGGTGCAAATTATAGTAAATTTATTGGATCGCGGCAGGCATGCCCCTTTGGCTAAACTTTTTGGAAAAGTGGCACGGGCAATCTAAATGCTTTAAAAGTCAACCAGAAAACGGTCATTGAAAAGTTAATACATTCCTCCATAGTGTTCCTGCCAGTATTTTAGCTATTTTCTATATCTTTTGACTGATCGATAAATAGGGCAGCGTGAAAGTGCAGATAGGCCCACTTTAATGTTTACCATTTAGAAATAATACTGGGAGACAAAGTTAGGCTGTGTTCACATGTTCCAGATTCTGCGGTGAAATCCTTATCAAATCCTCTAACATTCCGGCTTCAATGCATGTGAATGGGGTTCTGGTAACCCCGTACACATGCTCTAGAAAAAATGTGCATGCTCCTTCCTGTCGTGGATTCCGCACAGAAAAGGCAGCGAATTAGATATACGTGGATTAGCTCCATGGCATGCAAATCCGTGGCACATCAACTGCGCTTCCGTGGTAGAAATCTGAAAGATAAACCCCTTATGTGTGAACATAGCTTAAAGAGGCTCTGTCACCAGATTCTCAAATCCCTATCTCCTATTGCATGTGACCGGCGCTGCAATGTAGAGAACAGTAAAGTTTTTTGTTTTTTTTTAAAACGATAATTTTTGGCCAAGCTATGAGCAATTTTATATTTATGCAAATGAGCCTTTCTAATGGACAACTGGGCGTGTTTTCTCTTATTTCCAACTGGGCGTGTATTGTGTTGTTACCATCTGGGCGTGTTTACTTGTTTTACTAGCTGGGCGTTGTGAATAGAAGTGTATGATGCTGACATATGATGCTGACAAACACTTCTATTCACAACGCCCAGCTAGTAAAACAAGTAAACACGCCCAGATGGTAACAACACAATACACGCCCAGTTGGAAATCAGAGAAAACACGCCCAGTTGTCCATTAGAAAGGCTCATTTGCATAAATATAAAATTGCTCATAACTTGGCCAAAAATTATCGTTTTAAAAAAAAAACAAAAAACGTTACTGTTCTCTACATTGCAGCGCCGATCACATGCAATAGGAGATAGGGATTTGAGAATCTGGTGACAGAGCCTCTTTAAGTGCGCACGTCATAGGTTTCCACTCATGCATAGAGGGTATGGTTGCACCCTGTAGATCTAAAACTTTGGAGACATTAAAAAGTAAAACATACAAATAAAAGCAGATCTTCGGCAAACAACATTACATACTAGAACAGGTTAAAGGGTATTCCCAGAATGCACAATTTTTACCTTTCCACAAGATAGGTGATCATTTTCTGATTGGTGGGGGCCCCACCACTGGGACCCCACTGATCACAAGACCGGGGTCCCAAACACCCTGTTCCTCCTCACTGCTAGATCGCAGTGCGGAGTACATTGAATGGAGCAACAGTCGAACATGCGCGCTGTTGCTCCATTCAAAGTCTATGGGAATGACAAAGACAGCCAAGTACAGCGCAAGGCTGTTTGCAGGGTGGGGGGGGGGTGCAGTAAGAACAAACAGAGGGTTTTGGTACCCCCATGCTCGCGTACGGTAGGGGTCACAGCGGTGGGCCCCCCTGCAATCAGACAAAAATAGGTGATAATTGTCCATTCTGGTAGAACCCCCTTTGAAGTGAACTTAAAATAGTATGCAGGGAGAGGTTCACATCGTACCCAGTCTTTATTATTGAGTCTAGCTGCTTCATTGTAAACCTCAACGGCTGCTTTGTGCTTCCCCAACAAAAACCTAAAAAAATTAAAAATAAATCCATGACAACAACAAATGTTAGCAAGAAATGCAGACAAAAGAGGGAAATATAAAGGTGGCCATTTTATTACTCCTAAATAGATTAAGGATTTTCTGTAACTAAACTTAATCACTGTAAAATAAATTATGGAATGTTGTCAATGTTTATTTGACATCAAAGACTTTAGCAAAAATATCTGCTAATATGTGTCTATAACATATCATTAGATCATTTTAAAAGCTTTAACTCTTTATGGCTTGGCTATTTAAAAACTTCTGTTGCACAACAGCATAAGTAGCTTTTGAATTTATTAATGATATTTTGTCTGTCAACGGCCATATTGAAAAGTAATGTGTTCCTATGGACTCCGGCAATCGCAATACAAAGTTAGGGCTTATTCAGACGAACGGGATATACGTTGCTATATTAGTCTATGGGGCCGTGCAGACATGTGCGTGATTTTTACGCAGCGTTGGTCCGCTGAGTAAAAGTCACGACATGTCCGTTCTTTCAACGTTTTTCGCGCATCACACACCCATTGAAGTCAATGGGTGCGTGAAAACCACGCATGTCACATGGAAGCACTTCCGTGCGAACAGCGTGATTCGCGCAACAGCTGTCAAAAGGATGAATGAAAACAGAAAAGCACCACATGCTTTTCTGTTTACAAACATCTAAATGGTGTAATAATGATGGAGGCTGCGCGAAAATCACGCAGCCGCGCATCATATTATGCTGCCACACGGAGCTGTCAAGTGCCTTTTGCGCAGGCAAAACGCTGCGTTTTTTGCGTGCCCAAAAAGCACACTCTCATGTGAACCCGGCCTTAGCATGTGGCCAGAGCTGATCAAATGGATATTTAGTGCAGGAGAGAGAAAGAGAGAGCGAGAAAGATTTTGAAAACATTCCCAAATGTTTCCATTGTTCAGTCTTTTAGCATCTGTTGCAGTTATTGGGGACAAAAAAAAGAAAAGAAAAGGATGGCTGAACAGATCCCACTAAGGTTATGTTCACACGTGCACGTCCGTTACGGCTGAAATTACAGAGCTGTTTTCAGGAGAAAACAGCTCCTGAATTTCAGACGTAATTGCTCGTACTCGCGTTTTTCGGAGCGGCAATTACGGACGTAATTGGAGCTGTTTTTTCAATGGTGCCAATGAAAAACGGCTCCATTTCGGTCTCAAGAAGTGACATGCACTTCTTTGACGCGGGCGTCTTTTTTACGCGCCGTCTTTTGACAGCGTCGCGTAAAAAAAATGACCGTCGGCACAGTACATCGTAAATCACATTCAAATGAATGGGCAGATGTTTTTCCCGACGCTTTGGAGCCGTATTTTCAGACGTAATTCGAGGCTAAAACACCCGAATTACGTCCGTAAATAGGGCGTGTGAACCAAGCCTAACTGTAGTAAGTATTGAGTCATAGACTGTTGCCCCTATGTACGAAGACCAAATATATGTCTTATAAAAATATCTTAAGAAACAGACAAAACCAGAAATTATGAGAATATATAGGAATATGTTAATGGTAAAATTAAACACAACCTAAAAAAATGGCGCACCTGACTGATGTGATTTTGCCATACAACTTTGTTCTTCATTTTTTATCGTTTTTTTTCTATGCTGGAAGTGATAAGTCACGTCAAAAAAAGATCTCGTCTGCTCTTGAAATGAATGCGAGTGCTACATGTATGTGTCGTGTGACAGAGCTGCGTGGCAGTACAGATGTAGTCAACCGCAATTTAGAAATCTTACAGTGATCGAGCTACTTGCTTCAGGTTATCTGGACTGGTTGGATTCAAAATTGCACATGTCTGAAAAAGTTCAAGAGATTCCTGGATTTTCCCCTCCAATCTTAGGATCAAAGCTAGAAAGAAGAAAATATTAGTAGGACATTGTTACAATAATAGCTGATAGTATAGTTGAATGTTAAAGGACTATGATGAACCTGGAGGGGGTCAACGGTCTATACAGCTCCATTACTGCTTTACATAAAAGGCGTAAAAGGCAATAAATGATTGATGCATCCAAAGGATAAATCCAGCCGTAAAGGAATGGACATGATGGGATGCTGATGTAACGTACGTGGCCCTTCTTACCTTGCACGTAGACTGCATATTCACACACACCCTCTGTAGCCTGGAGCTGTTCCTTAATCACAACCTGGAAACAAGCACAATACATAATTCATATTTTTATGATCATGTCAATTATCACCGCCATCACTGGTCTACAAAACCAATGCTATCTTGATAGATATATAAATTACATTTGTATTTACATAAGGCCTTGTTCACACAGGTGTCAACATGGTCCATTTGCCAGATCTGTCCCCCTCCCCACTGAATTTACTCTATAGAATAGTGCCGCAGATCACGTCATTCTGATTAAAAAGCAACAGAAATCGAACGGAAAAGAAGCAACGCAAGTGTGAACAGAGCCTTACACTTCTAGATTAAATGGCATGATAAAGAATCCATGACAACTCACTTTGCAAGCCTCATAATCTTTATGGACATAGTGGAGATGAATGAGCCAGTTGCGTCTTTCCAGGATAGGTAGGTCTGGAGCTGCAAATGGTTTATGACAAGTTACATAAATAATAATTTACACTTTTTAAAGGAAATCTCCACTTGCACAATATATTTGCAAAATTCAACAATCAATTTACTGTAAAAGTTGAGGAGGCCGCTGGTTCAGTCATCTTATATTTTATGACATCACATTATGGTGTTTTAACGCTTTTTCTGATGCTATGTTACTTATGGTGCTGCCCTTTTTCACCTTCTAATGTAAGGAGACCACGTTCCTGACTATTTGTATTGCTGTTCCTCTCTCAGTAAAAATTAAGAATTAAGGCCAGATTCACACGAGCGTGTGCGTTTTGCGCACGCAAAAACCGCTGCGTTTTGCGTGCGCAAAAGGCACTTAAAGAGGCTCTGTCACCAGATTTTGCAACCCCTATCTGCTATTGCAGCAGATAGGCGCTGCAATGTAGATTACAGTAACGTTTTTATTTTTAAAAAACAAGCATTTTTGGCCAAGTTATGACCATTTTTGTATTTATGCAAATGAGGCTTGCAAAAGTCCAACTGGGCGTGTATTATGTGGGTACATCGGGGCGTTTTTACTTCTTTTACTAGCTGGGCGCTCTGACGAGAAGTATCATCCACTTCTCTTCAGAACGCCCAGCTTCTGGCAGTGCAGACACAGCGTGTTCTCGAGAGATCACGCTGTGTCGTCACTCACTTCCTGCCCCAGGTCCTGCATCGTGTCGGACGAGCGAGGACACATCGGCACCAGAGGCTACAGATGATTCTGCAGCAGCATCGGCGTTTGCAGGTAAGTCGATGTAGCTACTTACCTGCAAACGCTGATGCTGCTGCAGAATCAACTGTAGCCTCTGGTGCCGATGTGTCCTCGCTCGTCCGACACGATGCAGGACCTGGGGCAGGAAGTGAGTGACGTCACAGCGTGATCTCTCGAGAACACGGCTGTGTCTGCACTGCCAGAAGCTGGGCGTTCTGAAGAGAAATGGATGATACTTCTCATCAGAACGCCCAGCTAGTAAAAGTAGTAAACACGCCCCGATGTACACACATAATACACGCCCACTTGGACTTTTACTTTAAACACGCCCAGTTGTACTTTTGCAAGCCTCATTTGCATAAATACAAAAATGGTCATAACTTGGCCAAAAATGCTAGTTTTTTAAAAATAAAAACGTTACTGTAATCTACATTGCAGCGCCGATCTGCTGCAATAGCAGATAGGGGTTGCAAAATCTGGTGACAGAGCCTCTTTAACAGCTCCGTGTGTCATGATCATATGATGCGTGGCTGGGTGATTTTCGCGCAGCCGCCATCATTATGACACTCTGTTTGTATGTTTGTAAACAGAAAAGCACATGGTGCTTTTCTGTTTTCATTCATACTTTTCACTGCTGTTGCGCGAATCACGCGCATCCCACGGAAGTGCTTCCGTGTGGTGCGCGTGATTTTCACGCACCCATTGACTTCAATGGGTGCGTGATGCGCGAAAAACGCACAATTATAGGACATGTCGTGAGTTTCATTCATACTTTTCACTGCTGTTGCGCGAATCACGCGCATCCCACGGAAGTGCTTCCGTGTGGTGCGCGTGATTTTCACGCACCCATTGACTTCAATGGGTGCGTGATGCGCGAAAAACGCACAATTATAGGACATGTCGTGAGTTTCACGCAGCGGACACCCGCTGCGTAAAAATCACGGACTGTCTGCACGTCCCCATAGACTAATATAGGTCCGTGCGACGCGCGTGAAAATCACACACGTTGCACGGACGTATAGCACGTTCATCTGAATAAGCCCTTAGAGTTCAGATGTCAGTTACCCAGTAAAGAAGATTCACATTCAATAGCTGTCCTTCAGCTGACAGCTACGTGTTTATTTCAACAGGAACACAATAAGTGCCGCTTATCTCTATGGAGAACAAAGGACTAGTTCAATTAGAATCCAACCTGTCCGACTCTTCTTAGGGTATGTTCACACGACAGCGTCCGTAACGGCTGAGATTACGGGGATGTTTCCGCCTGAAAACATCCGCGTAATTTCAGCCGTAACGGCATGTGCAGGCGCTTGAACGCCGCGTCAATTATGGACGTAATTGGCGCTGCTATTCATTGTAGTCAATGAATAACGGCTCCAATTACGGCCAAAGAAGTGACAGGTCACTTCTTTGACGCGGGTGTCTATTTACACGCCGTCATTTGACAGCGCCGCATAAATATACGCCTCGTGTGAACAGACAAACGTCTGCCCATTGCTTTCAATGGGCAGATGTTTGTCAACGCTATTGAGGCGCTATTTTCAGACGTAATTCGGGGCAAAAACGCCCGAATTATGTCCGTAATTAGTGCGTGTGAACATACCCTAGGCCTCATGCACACGACCGTAAAAACTCCCGTTATTACGGGTCGTAATTACGGGCTCATAGACTTCTATTGGCGACGGGTGCCTTCCCGTTTTCTCACGGGAAGGTGCCCGTGCCGTTGAAAAAGATAGAACATGTCCTATTTCAGGCCGTAATAACGGCACGGACAGTCCATAGAAGTCTATGGAGCTCTCGTAATGACGGGTGGCTACATGTGTGCACCCGTCATTACGGCAGCGTTGCTAAGCAACGTCAGTAAATAGTCACTGTCCAGGGAGCTGAAAGAGTTAACTGATCGGCAGTAACTCTTTCAGCACCCTGGACAGTGACTACCGATCAGTATAAACCTGTAAAAAATAAAAATAAAAGACTTTCATACTTACCGACAACTTCCTGCTTCCTCCAGTCCGGTCTCCCGCCCGTTGCCTTGGTGACGCGTCCCTCTCGACATCCGGCCCGACGTCCTGGATGACGTTTCAGGCCATGTGACCGCTGCAGCCAATCACAGGTCAATCACAGGCTGCAGCGGTCACATGGACTGCCGCGTCATCCAGGGATGTCGGGCTGGATGTGAAGAGAGGGACGCGTCACCAAGACAACGGCCGGGTAAGTATGAATTTCTTTAACTTTTATTACAGAAAAGGCTGTCCCTTCTCTCTATCCTGCACTGATAGAGAGAAGGGGCTGCCGATTAGTGCAGTGCTATTTTGCCGCCAAAAACGTGCCCGTAAATAAGGGTGGAATACGGGTGACACCGGACCCATATTTACGGGCACGGGTTCGTAAATACTGGTGCAAAACGGGTGGAATACGTGTGACACCGGACCCGTATTTACGCCAGTATTTACGGGTGGGAAAAAATACGGTCGTGTGCATGAGGCCTTACCCTTATATTTGTAATCCAAACTCATAACTGCTCAATGTTATTACTGAAGAGCTGCATACTTGAACACATGACACGTATTTAGAAGACTAACACCATATTTGTAAATTACCTGAATCGGATTCCAAAATAAACAGTGTCTTATGAATGTATCCGCCCCCCCTTGGTGTTTTTCCTGTTTTGTTGCCTTACAACCTTAAATTGAGGCCTCATGCACACTTCCGTGTGCCGTTGAACGGACGCTAATGGCGGTTCCGTGAATCACGGACCGCACACGAATGGCTTCCGTGTACAGCCCGTTGTTTCACGGACCAAATCAATGCAAAGGCCGAGACAGTTCTGTCAAAAGCAGGCAGGAGTAGGACTTGCACTACTTTTGACGGAATGGCCGCACGATAGGCCTAAAATGGATTTTTGGGGGGTATTTACCATTTGATTTACACAACATGCCAACCAGTTTGAAGGTGCAAAAAAAAAAAAAAACGGAGAACCTTAATGTGCATAAATATACACTCCCTAAGGCCGCATGCCCACTTCAGTTTTTTTCTACAATTTATTGGATAGGCTAAACATTATAATGTGACAGAACAAAATAAATAGGATGAGACCCCCACCTTTTTTAGCACGAGGCTTTTTCAAATTTGTAGACTCAGATGGGACCTGTGAGAAAACGACGTCAGATAATAATTTAACACTGGAAGTGCATATTGACAATGCTACTCCTGTACACATGGATGAAGGTATCCGCTGCTGGACATGGAATACAAAAAATATAGTAACTGTGGTCGTAACTGCAATGTGATTATCTGTTACGGCAGCAAGTTCGGGACTCTGTGATGGAGGCACTTATCCCCCATTTTCCAACAAGGCAATGGTATTAGCACAGCACTAGTAGAAGAAGCATTCTTCTAGTAGAGTGTTTTACAGTGTTAGCCCTCTGTAGAGCAAATGGTTATATTTATCAAACTTGGTGCAAAGGAAAAGTGGAGTAGTTTCCCATAGCAACCAAGCAGATTCCACCTCTCATTTTTCAAAGGCCCTTTGGAAAATGAAAGCAGAAACCTGATTGGTTGCAATGGGCAACTATTCCACTTTTCCTTTGCACTCGTTTTGAGAAGTCTCCTCCTCAGTGTTTCACACCTGTGACGGAGCGTTGCCTCTGGACTATGTGTTTGAACAATCCAGTATTTTGAGAACCATTATGTCCAATTGTTCTTTCAGTTAGTTTGCCCCCATATACATTAGATCATTGGCCGATACCATAGAAATCTATAGATTCGGACAGTCTTTATTTAATGTGTATGGTGAGCTTAGCAACATCCAGAAATATTGCAGTAGAGGGTCTCAATGCCAGAGATTTGGCTACAAGAAAACAAATGTTTCAATATACACGTAAATAAACGGCTTATCCATGAGCAAATCTGTGAACATTTCCTTTCCGAACAGATCTTGTTCTTTCATCATCTCTGTCCTTACCCTAAGCTGCACATGCGCTGATCTGATTACAGCTCCTCAGAATTGACCTCAGCCTAAACCTCATGAACTGACAGGTACAAACATACAACTCCGCACCCGGGAACTCCTGCTGATTACCCCAGAAAATAGGTAACACTGAGGGGCACCAGATGGATAGTTCACTCCAGTTTACCTCCTGTCATTCCCCGACTCGTCACCAATCCCGATCACCCATGCCACAAAGATGACCACATAGAATGTAAGGCAATACGGCCGAAATAAACTTGCATGCAGGTAGTGCCAGCCCGTCATTCTACCTTCTCTCACAGTACTGATCCACAGCTAACGTTACCGCCATAGATTACCGTAGTCAGGGTGTCCTCCGCCATCACTTAACAGGATAAAGTAGCGGCTTAGTTTCCAAGACAACACAATTGACATAACTTCCGGCGATCGCACGCCTCGCTCTCTCCCCAAGGAAACGCGACTTGTCGAGTCTGGTTCCGCTTGTGGCCTAAGCTGACATCTCCTGCACACTGCGCCAAGAGGTGATGTCCCTCTGCCACTTCTAGTTTGTCACTTAGTAGCGAGCGCAAGAAGCCAAATGTATATACTGCTGTATGATGAGGAATCTGTGTATTAGTCCTAAATGTATATACTGCTGTATGATGAGGAATCTGTGTATTAGTCCTAAATGTATATACTGCTGTATGATGAGGAATCTGTGTATTAGTCCTAAATGTATATACTGCTGTATGATGAGGAATCTGTGTATTAGTCCTAAATGTATATACTGCTGTATGATGAGGAATCTGTGTATTAGTCCTAAATGTATATACTGCTGCATGATGAGGAATCTGTGTATTAGTCCTAAATGTATATACTGCTGCATGATGAGGAATCTGTGTATTAGTCCTAAATGTATATACTGCTGCATGATGAGGAATCTGTGTATTCGTCCTAAATGTATACACTGCTGTATGATGAGGAATCTGTGTATTAGTCCTAAATGTATATACTGCTGTATGATGAGGAATCTGTGTATTAGTCCTAAATGTATATACTGCTGTATGATGAGGAATCTGTGTATTAGTCCTAAATGTATATACTGCTGTATGATGAGGAATCTGTGTATTAGTCCTAAATGTATATACTGCTGTATGATGAGGAATCTGTGTATTAGTCCTAAATGTATACACTGCTGCATGATGAGGAATCTGTGTATTCGTCCTAAATGTATACACTGCTGTATGATGAGGAATCTGTGTATTAGTCCTAAATGTATATACTGCTGTATGATGAGGAATCTGTGTATTAGTCCTAAATGTATATACTGCTGTATGATGAGGAATCTGTGTATTAGTCCTAAATGTATATACTGCTGTATGATGAGGAATCTGTGTATTAGTCCTAAATGTATATACTGCTGTATGATGAGGAATCTGTGTATTAGTCCTAAATGTATATACTGCTGTATGATGAGGAATCTGTGTATTAGTCCTAAATGTATATACTGCTGCATGATGAGGAATCTGTGTATTCGTCCTAAATGTATATACTGCTGTAGGATGAGGAATCTGTGTATTAGTCCTAAATGTATACACTGCTGCATGATGAGGAATCTGTGTATTAGTCCTAAATGTATACACTGCTGTATGATGAGGAATCTGTGTATTAGTCCTAAATGTATACACTGCTGTATGATGAGGAATCTGTGTATTAGTCCTAAATGTATATACTGCTGTATGATGAGGAATCTGTGTATTAGTCCTAAATGTATATACTGCTGTATGATGAGGAATCTGTGTATTAGTCCTAAATGTATATACTGCTGTATGATGAGGAATCTGTGTATTAGTCCTAAATGTATATACTGCTGTATGATGAGGAATCTGTGTATTAGTCCTAAATGTATATACTGCTGTATGATGAGGAATCTGTGTATTAGTCCTAAATGTGTATACTGCTGTATGATGAGGAATCTGTGTATTAGTCCTAAATGTATATACTGCTGCATGATGAGGAATCTGTGTATTCGTCCTAAATGTATATACTGCTGCATGATGAGGAATCTGTGTATTCGTCCTAAATGTATATACTGCTGCATGATGAGGAATCTGTGTATTAGTCCTAAATGTATACACTGCTGCATGATGAGGAATCTGTGTATTAGTCCTAAATGTATACACTGCTGCATGATGAGGAATCTGTGTATTAGTCCTAAATGTATATACTGCTGCATGATGAGGAATCTGTGTATTAGTCCTAAATGTATATACTGCTGCATGATGAGGAATCTGTGTATTAGTCCTAAATGTATATACTGCTGTATGATGAGGAATCTGTGTATTAGTCCTAAATGTATATACTGCTGTATGATGAGGAATCTGTGTATTAGTCCTAAATGTATACACTGCTGTATGATGAGGAATCTGTGTATTAGTCCTAAATGTATACACTGCTGTATGATGAGGAATCTGTGTATTAGTCCTAAATGTATACGCTGCTGCATGATGAGGAATCTGTGTATTAGTCCTAAATGTATATGCTGCTGCATGATGAGGAATCTGTGTATTAGTCCTAAATGTATATGCTGCTGCATGATGAGGAATCTGTGTATTAGTCCTAAATGTATATGCTGCTGCATGATGAGGAATCTGTGTATTAGTCCTAAATGTATATGCTGCTGCATGATGAGGAATCTGTGTATTAGTCCTAAATGTATACACTGCTGCCTAAATGTATATACTGCTGTAGGATGAGGAATCTGTGTATTAGTCCTAAATGTATATACTGCTGTAGGATGAGGAATCTGTGTATTAGTCCTAAATGTATATACTGCTGTAGGATGAGGAATCTGTGTATTAGTCCTAAATGTATATACTGCTGTATGATGAGGAATCTGTGTATTAGTCCTAAATGTATATACTGCTGCATGATGAGGAATCTGTGTATTCGTCCTAAATGTATATACTGCTGCATGATGAGGAATCTGTGTATTAGTCCTAAATGTATATACTGCTGTAGGATGAGGAATCTGTGTATTAGTCATAAATGTATATACTGCTGTATGATGAGGAATCTGTGTATTAGTCCTAAATGTATATACTGCTGTATGATGAGGAATCTGTGTATTAGTCCTAAATGTATATACTGCTGTATGATGAGGAATCTGTGTATTAGTCCTAAATGTATACACTGCTGTATGATGAGGAATCTGTGTATTAGTCCTAAATGTATATACTGCTGTATGATGAGGAATCTGTGTATTAGTCCTAAATGTATATACTGCTGTATGATGAGGAATCTGTGTATTAGTCCTAAATGTATATACTGCTGTATGATGAGGAATCTGTGTATTAGTCCTAAATGTATATACTGCTGTATGATGAGGAATCTGTGTATTAGTCCTAAATGTATATACTGCTGTATGATGAGGAATCTGTGTATTAGTCCTAAATGTATATACTGCTGTATGATGTGGAATCTGTGTATTAGTCCTAAATGTATATACTGCTGCATGATGAGGAATCTGTGTATTCGTCCTAAATGTATATACTGCTGCATGATGAGGAATCTGTGTATTAGTCCTAAATGTATACACTGCTGCATGATGAGGAATCTGTGTATTAGTCCTAAATGTATACACTGCTGCATGATGAGGAATCTGTGTATTAGTCCTAAATGTATATACTGCTGCATGATGAGGAATCTGTGTATTAGTCCTAAATGTATATACTGCTGTATGATGAGGAATCTGTGTATTAGTCCTAAATGTATATACTGCTGTATGATGAGGAATCTGTGTATTAGTCCTAAATGTATACACTGCTGTATGATGAGGAATCTGTGTATTAGTCCTAAATGTATACACTGCTGTATGATGAGGAATCTGTGTATTAGTCCTAAATGTATACGCTGCTGCATGATGAGGAATCTGTGTATTAGTCCTAAATGTATATGCTGCTGCATGATGAGGAATCTGTGTATTAGTCCTAAATGTATATGCTGCTGCATGATGAGGAATCTGTGTATTAGTCCTAAATGTATATGCTGCTGCATGATGAGGAATCTGTGTATTAGTCCTAAATGTATATGCTGCTGCATGATGAGGAATCTGTGTATTAGTCCTAAATGTATACACTGCTGCCTAAATGTATATACTGCTGTAGGATGAGGAATCTGTGTATTAGTCCTAAATGTATATACTGCTGTAGGATGAGGAATCTGTGTATTAGTCCTAAATGTATATACTGCTGTAGGATGAGGAATCTGTGTATTAGTCCTAAATGTATATACTGCTGTAGGATGAGGAATCTGTGTATTAGTCCTAAATGTATATACTGCTGTAGGATGAGGAATCTGTGTATTAGTCCTAAATGTATATACTGCTGTATGATGAGGAATCTGTGTATTAGTCCTAAATGTATATACTGCTGTATGATGAGGAATCTGTGTATTAGTCCTAAATGTATATACTGCTGCATGATGAGGAATCTGTGTATTAGTTCTAAATGTATATACTGCTGTATGATGAGGAATCTGTGTATTAGTCCTAAATGTATATACTGCTGTATGATGAGGAATCTGTGTATTAGTCCTAAATGTATATACTGCTGTATGATGAGGAATCTGTGTATTAGTCCTAAATGTATATACTGCTGCATGATGAGGAATCTGTGTATTCGTCCTAAATGTATATACTGCTGCATGATGAGGAATTAGTGTATTCGTCCTAAATGTATATACTGCTGCATGATGAGGAATCTGTGTATTCGTCCTAAATGTATATACTGCTGCATGATGAGGAATCTGTGTATTGGTCCTAAATGTATATACTGCTGCATGATGAGGAATCTGTGTATTAGTCCTAAATGTATATACTGCTGTAGGATGAGGAATCTGTGTATTAGGCCTCATTTACACGAGCGTGTGCGTTTTGCGCGCGCAATAAACGCTGCGTTTTTCACGCGTTTGTATTGCGTATGGTCTGCGTATACGCAGGCTTGTTGCGTTTTTTACGCGCGCAGGACTAGCGTTTGCATCGCGCATAAAAAACGCAGAGGGGATTATTGGGACGCCTGCCTACAAATAGGCCAGCTGGCCCAACCCCTGCTTGCTGGTAGAACCCAGTTTTGAACCTTCTTTCCGCCTCTGCAGAAACAAGCGTGTGTTTTTCCCTTTACGTTGCAATTGCCTTGACATCCAACTATTATGGCTTCGCCATCGCTGGCACGTGTGCTTCTTCTCTGGATGATCTCACGTCGGTTTGGCGAGCGGCGACACATGCTGCAGCACCGGACGTCTGTAAGAACTCGCATTTGGGTTCATCCACTTGTGGCGCAACGTACTATAAAAGGCCATTTCCATACCCTGTATGAGGAGTTAAGGCGGCATCCCGAAAAATGTCGTGCCTTCTGCCGCATGTCTGTGGCCGCGTTTGACCTTCTTCTTGCGCAAACTCGCTCTGGTCTCACCTACCAGAATACCAACATGAGACGCTGCATTTCGGCCGAAGAACGGCTGCTTGTGACCTTGAGGTATGTGTGAAACGGATTGCACTTAGACCATGCCGCTGTCTGCTTATCCAGCCCTCCACTAACATATGTTCTGCCTTTGTATTTCTTTCTCGTTTTTTCTTAGATTTCTGGCCACAGGCAATAGCTATCATTCGTTGCATTTTGAATTTCTTTTGGGAGTGACCACCATTTCGTTCATTATCACATCCACCTGTGTCGTGTTGTGGCAGAGGTTAAAGAGCACGGTCATGCCGCAGCCCACGACAGAACAGTGGCTAAGTATTTCGGAGGGATTTCTTAGAGCGACAGAATTTCCGAATTGCATTGGTGCCGTAGACGGCAAACACATTCGTGTGAGAAAGCCCCCACGCAGTGGCTCTCAATACTTTAACTACAAGCAGTTTTTTTCTATGGTCTTGTTAGCCTTGGCGGACACCAATTATAGTTTCACTATTGTTGACATTGGCTCGTATGGAAGCTCCGCTGATGCACGCATATTCCGTTCTTCAAGAATGGGAAAACGACTCCTCAATAGGCGACTGGCGGTGCCGGAACCTTCCATCCTCCCGGGCTCCAGTGGCCCCCCTATCCCGTATGTTATCGTTGCGGATGAGGGCTTTGCACTCACTAGGCAAGTCATGCGTCCCTTTGCAAGAAGGGGCTTGGATGACCGTCGTCGCATGTTCAATCTCCGCCTGGGACGAGCTCGGCGCTGTGTGGAATGTGCCTTTGGCATTATGTCAAACAGGTGGCGTGTATTTCTCTCAACCATGCAATTGTCCATGCCGAATGTCACACGTGTTATACAAGCGGGTGTAGTTCTGCATAACTTCTGCCGCATTAATGATGCTAACTTTGATGCAGAATATATCCTGACACATGCAGGCACCACTGACAATGTCCCGGTGCATCCTCAATGGCGTTCTGTCTCTTCTGGCCTTCGCGTGCGTGATACGTTGGCAGCATATTTTGCGTGCCCATCTGGACCAGCACCGTGGGGGCCAGAAGACCTTTGAAGGGGTGTATGTTCTTTGGCGGCTTCACTACCCACGTGTCATGTGACCATGTAACTATTGTGTGTATTTGTGGGTTTGGGGTTGGGGTTGGGTTAGGGACGCGCAAAACCAGAGGACCCTTGACGCGCGTTGCGAGCTTACATCTCTCAGGGGTTCAGCAGGACTTTATACAGTTGCTGAGTTACTTTCCCCATATATCCTGTTGTGCCGACTACACTTTAGGACCGTCCAAGTGCAAGTGTAGTTCGTTTGCCTCGGGGCCCATGGCAGGAGCTAAACTTTGCAATCGCTTTCAAGCTATGTCAAACCCCGACAGATGAACTAAAACCTTATATCACATGGCCATGCATTGGTCCAAAAGGCCAGAGGTGTGTGAGAGTGTAGGCAAAGGAACATTGTGGCAAACCTTGTGTTGTGTGGTCTAAATGAATAATAACATGAAAGCAAACCATTAACCATGATTATTTTTCTTGATGGCTTTGGAGCCAACTAAAACGTTTTGCACCTGAACATACACACGAAGAACATGGTGTAACGAACAAAAAAACAACAGCGTGCGCACACAACAAACGTGGGCAGCCTTGCACCACACACAACATTGCCGTCCAAAGATATTCCCACCAACACACTCACAGGTGTTGGTATCTTTGTCCTGGGGAGGCATATTCCTGCATATCAGCACCACTATGCTGGACCTGGAGCTGGGTAGGTTGTCCCTCGCCAGCATAGTGGTGCTGATGTGGTGGGTGGAATGTGTGCCCTGGCAGCTGGTGAGCCATAGGGCGCATGTAGGGATACGGCCGTACCATCTGGGGAACAGGGTGGAATTGCCCAGGCACCTGGGCCGTGGGTGGCGGCATGTAATTATTTCGCCACTTCACTATTGCCGTGAAACGCATATGGGGATTGTGTGGCGGTCTGCAAGCGTCGATCAATGTGACGATCGACGACTGCAGACGGCCCATAAGGTCCATCGGCACCAGGCGTAGGAGGGGGACAATGCTGCGGCCGAAGGCATCATTCCCATCCTCCTCTGCGGCTCGCCTGAGATAGTCCAGTACCCGCGTATCCACCTGGGCAGCTGTGGAGGGCTGTGGGGCACGAACACGCCGACTGCGGGCTCGCACAGGCCGCTCCTGGGCTGGAGAGGCAACCGGCCGTTCTGACTGGCCTGGTGCGGGCTCCTGGGGTGTCGGCTCGGGGCTGGGTGGCAGGATATTGGAAGCAGGGGGTTCGGCCACAGACTCCCCCACGTCAGTCTCCTCTGCTGTGTCCTCCAAATTGTCGGTGGTTCTACAAGGAGCAAAAAAAGTGACTACAATATCTAACATTGCCCACAACAACACGTTCCTGAAGGACATATCCATGATGTCCTTCAGGAACATCAGCTGCTTAGTATATATGTAGGGCCGTTTGCGAGATGCCCCATCTCCGCTGCGTCCCTTGTCACCCATCTCTCGCCTGAATTGATCACGGCAGCTCCGCCACCGTGTCTTGATATCTTGGACTGTTGGATGTAACAAAAACATAACACGCCATCAGAACTATCACCTCTCACTTCAAAATGAAGGGCCCTGCAATGGCAATGCGGTGGGACGTGGGGAAGCACCTGCTCCACCAAAGTTTCTCGTGCTAATGAGCGCAATACACATACAGGGCCCAGGTTTTCGATAGGCATGACAGGCATTGACAGAAAATGCCAGGTACTCACCCAACCGAGTGCGGTCCCGGGTTCGGCCAGTCTCCCACTCTTGCCCAAAGAGGTTTTTGGCCACCAACTCCCATGCGTCCTCCTTCACCGTCCTGTTATGATACTCCTCACATCTGGTATCCCATATCGCTGGATGCTCCTGGACAAAAAGGATGAGGCGCTCCACATCCATCCCGCGCGGCATGGCTGTAGTATGGCTGTGAAACGCTGAAAACTATCCGCACACAACTCTCCTGGCACTGGCTAGACTTGCCCCCTCGCACTTGAAAGGCAGGCACTTCCTGGTTTGGAGTAGCTTTGTGTAGCTTTATAGACTAATTAGAATGGACATAACAGCTCTTGCGTGTTTTTCGCGCATGCAACGCAGGACCGTCCGTGTGGCATGCGTTGTTTTCACGCACCCATTGAAGTCAATGGGTGCGTGTTGCGTGAAAAACGCAAGAATATAGAACATGTCGTGAGTTTTACGCAACGCACTCACGCAGCGCAAAATTCACGCATCGTCTAAACAGCCCCATAGACTATTATAGGTGCGTACGACACGCGTGAAAAGCACGCGCGTCGCACGCGCGTATAATACGCTCGTGTAAATGAGGCCTTAGTCCTAAATGTATATACTGCTGTAGGATGAGGAATCTGTGTATTAGTCCTAAATGTATATACTGCTGTAGGATGAGGAATCTGTTTATTAGTCCTAAATGTATATACTGCTGTAGGATGAGGAATCTGTGTATTAGTCCTAAATGTATATACTGCTGTAGGATGAGGAATCTGTGTATTAGTCCTAAATGTATATACTGCCTTAGGATGAGGAATCTGTGTATTAGTCCTAAATGTATATACTGCTGTATGATGAGGAATCTGTGTATTAGTCCTAAATGTATATACTGCTGCATGATGAGGAATCTGTGTATTAGTCCTAAATGTATATACTGCTGTATGATGAGGAATCTGTGTATTAGTCCTAAATGTATATACTGCTGCATGATGAGGAATCTGTGTATTAGTCATAAATGTATATACTGCTGTATGATGAGGAATCTGTGTATTAGTCCTAAATGTATACACTGCTGTATGATGAGGAATCTGTGTATTAGTCCTAAATGTATATACGCTGCACATACAAACCTTGCATTTCTTTTCCTGATAATATTACAATTAACCATAAAGAATTATAATTGTATTCTATATATCTCATGTTGTTATTTGTAGTCAGCTGTATCTTAAATATACAATTTATGGGACGGTTGATTGACAATATGACCACCATTATTACAGCTTCCGGAGTTATTTGGTTTTCGCAATGACAATTCGGCCATATAGTAGATATTGTAGAATTGTAGATATAGAAGAGGCACACCAGGAAAAATGGGTAAGAGTTTTTTTCCACTGGCAGATTTCCAAGCTCCACTCGACAATATAGTAAGTTGATCGACGCTCGTTAAGCTCCGTTTACATTGAGTAATCATTGGTCATGGATGTTGCCGAACAATTGTTCATGCGATCGTTCGGGTTCATACAGTTGAATTATTGTAGCCAGCGCAGCCCTGTTTACACGGGGAGATGTGCACCCGAAAACCAATGATTATATTGCCTACATAAAAGATCCGATTGGCTGACAAATGAATTAGCTGGGCATGTTACACAGGCTGATGATTGGGAACGAGCGTTCAAAAGTTCACTCGTTTTCCTGATCAGCTGCTTGTATAAAAGGGTCCCTATGTGAACTGTAACATACTGTGTTACTGTTACTTACTTTTATGTACTGCCCCATCCACGCATAAATAATAGTTCACGTAGAGTTCTAACCTCCAGCCTTAGGCCGGATTCACACGAGCGTGTTCAGTCCGTGATATACGGTCCGCAGCTTGGCCGCATTTCCCGGACCGAACACACTGCAGGGAGCCGGGCTCCTAGCATCGTCGTTATCTATGACGCTAGGAGTCCCTGCCTCTCCGCGGAACTATTGACCCGTACTGAAAACATGTTTTCAGTGCGGGACAGTTTTCCCGCAGCGAGGCAGCGACTTCTAGTGTCATCGATGACGATAAGAGCCCAGCTCCCTGCAGTGTGTTCGGTCCGGGAAATGCGGCCAAGCTGCGGACCGTATATCACGGACTGAACACGCTCGTGTGAAACCGGCCTTAAAGGGGTATTCCCATCTCAGACACAGGATATGCCACAAATGTCTGATAGATGCAGGTCCCAGCTCTAGGACCCACACCTTTTTCAAGAATGGGGGTCTCCGGGCGCATCCAGACAAAGTGGCCGGGAATACGTAAACCCCCAGGCTTACTGAGCTACACTGTTTCCGTTACTCACATAGAAGTAAATGGGACTTAAGTAAACAGCGTAGCACAGCCAGAGACGCTGTTTCTGGAACTTGGAAGCTACAGAAACAGCGTAGCTCGCTGTGCTACGCTGTTTACGGAACTCACATTCACTTCTATGGGAGTTCTGAAAACAGCGTAGCTCAGCCAGCTACTGCCTCACCAGACTGGATCGGGCGATTAGAAATTGATGGCATATACTTTGCCTTAAATGTGTGAGGTGGGAATAGCCCTTTAATTTATACCGTTTTCTGCACAGCAATTTAAAAGTACAATACACGTGGATGGGGTTTTCTTAAAATCACATCCAGAAAAAATTACTGGAAATCAGAGCATGCTGTGGATCTAGATATATGTATATATACTGTATGTATGTCTGTGTGTGTGTGTGTGTGTGTGTATGTGTGTATGTATATATATATATATATCTCTAGATATATGTATGTATACATATATATGACATATATACACTGCTCAACGTTGAAATTGGAACACCAAGAAGGACAAGCCGTAAGGTTATTCTAATCGAGGAAGTAGCAGGTGTCGCTTAGATCTGCAAATGATAAATTTTTAAGCACCTAACTCGAATCTGTGGCATGTGGGAGAGGCATAAAAGCTAGATTGAAACCAACGTTTTCTAGCCACATGAAACCTCAAAAATCGGACCAAGTGGTGTGTGATGATTGTGCGATGTTTCCTATTCGTTGACGCGCCAGTTATCGCCACTCGTCGCAAACTGAGAGGGACAGAAACCTTGAGCTGATAGACCTTGGTTTATCACTCTGGCAGATCAATACGCGCTTAGGCTGGGTTCACACGACCTATTTGCAGACGTAATCGAGGCGTTTTACGCCTCGATTTACGTCTGAAAATACGGCTCCAATACGTCGGCAAACATCTGCCCATTCATTTTCAATGGGTTTGCCGACGTACTGTGAAGACGACCTGTCATTTACGCGTCGCTGTCAAACGACGACGCGTAAAAAAGACGGCTCGTCAAAAGAAGTGCAGGACACTTCTTGAGATGTAATTTGAGCCATTTTTCATTCATTCCAATGAAGAACAGCTCCAAATTACGGCCGTAATTGACGCCTTGCAAAACGCGAGTACATGCAATTACGTCTGAAATTACGGAGCGGTTTTCTCCTGAAAACCGCTCCATAATTTCAGACCTAAATGCCGTTATCGTGTGCACATACCCTTAGGGTATGTGCACACGATGAGAGGCTTTTACGGCTGAAATGACAGACTGTTTTCAGGAGAAAACAGCTGCCTCATTTCAGCCGTAATTCCTCCTCCTCGCATTTTGCGAGGCTTCTCTGACAGCCGTAAATTTTGAGCTGTGCTTCATTGAGTTCAATGAAGAACAGCTCAAATTACATCTGAAAGAAGTGTCCTGCACTTCTTTTGCCGAGGCTGGATTTTTACGCGTCGTCGTTTGACAGCTGTCAAACGACGACGCGTAAATGACAGGTTGTCTGCACAGCACGTCGGCAAACCCATTCAAATGAATGGGCAGATGTTTGCCGACGTATTGTAGCCCTATTTTCAGACGTAAAACGAGGCATAATACGCCTCGTTTACGTCTGAAAATAGGTCGTGTGAACCCAGCCTTAGGCTTGAGAGCGCTGTTCAATGTTGCGCGTCCCGTAGGTTGGGAGAACAACAACAAATGGGAATGACAACAAGGGTGCGCCGAGGCGAACCTCTGCACAGATGGACCGTCTGATTGGAAGGATGGCGCGTAATGATCCATTCTGTACTGCAAGTAAAATTGAAAGTCACATCCCAAGTCTAGGGCGGCAACCAGTGTTGACATAAACCATCAGAAGGTGTTTGCACGACATCGGGCTACGAGCCAGACATCTAGCTACAGGTGTTACATTGAACACATGCCCCTGCTCTCAAAGGCTATAATGGTGCACAGCAAGACGGCAATGGAGGCTGGAATGGAGGTCTGTCCTCTTCAACGATAAGTCCCGCTTTTGTCTCGGATGGAATAATGGCCGGAGATTGGTTTGGAGACCACGTGAGCAACACCATGAAGAGGCCTTCACAAGGGAATGTCGCACTGGTCCTACTCCCAGGGATTAAGGTGTGGGGTGGCATAATCTACGTTAGCCGGACCCCTCTAGTCTTCATTTCAGGTACACTAACAGCTTGGTGTGACATTGATTTGGCCGTGGAACCAGTGGTAAGGCTATTTCTCCAAACTGTCCCAGAAGTTAATAAATACCTATAACTGTATGTGAAGACAAATCAAATCTCCCAAAAGGGAAAAATAATGACACCAAGTACAGTAAGTAACTTGCAAAAAATATAAATTCTTTATTACAATATACATTAGAACATGTTGGCCATCAGGACCTAAAAACCACAGACAATTAAAATATACAATGTGGAGAACATGAGGCTACTCAGAATGGCCTATATTCAACATTCAATAATACCAGACAGGGTCACTATGACAGTCATGCTATAAATGTACAGTACAAGGATAACCGACACCACAAAATGTGTCTCCAAAAAGCATGCTGAAACAGAACAATGTAATACAGACCCTGTAAAAAATAGTATACACGAGAGACTTGTAGCTAACACTGAAATCTCAGTGTAAATAAAGTGGTATAGAGACCAGGGTATCACCAAAAATCAGAGTAGGTCCCAGAAGCCATACCAACCCGTGTATTGCATATCAAGCCAAAAATGAGCTCCACAGCAAGAGCCCCAAAAGTCCCAGAAGTTGTTTTTCAACAGGACAATGCAAGGCCGCATGTTACTCGTGCTACTCTGAGCAGCATGCGTGGCCTAAACGTGCTACCATGGCCTGTAGCGTCTCTGGACTTGTCTGCCATCGAGCACATCCTGGATGTCATTGTTTGGGAATTGCAAAGGGAGCTGCCAGCATCAGACCAAAATTAATAACCTAATTGATAGTGTGCTAAGGCGGGTAAGTGCGTGTATTTCTTCACGTGGCACTCATACTCAATACTGAATAAACCAAGATGTTTGGAATATTTTGTTTCCATTTTTGTCATCATTTGCATATATTAACATGTCTATCAATTCTGTTATTTACACAATTCCAAAACTTTTCCTTGGTGTTGCAATTTTAAGGTTGGGGAGTGTATATTGTATGCCCTGTCCGTCTTAGAAATACAGTTAAGGCAGGTTATAATTTCATTAAAAGATGTAGGCTTTTATTAGCTCTAATATTATATACAAATTTATATACATACCGTATTTTTCGGACTATAGGACGCAGTTTTTAGCATTGACATCAATGGGAGGCAGAGAAAGCATACTCAATGGTCGTGGGCGAAAAACGCTGCGAAAGTCGAGGCAAACGGCGTGCAGGCAGATCAAAATCTGCCTCAAAATTCCAGTCGAAATTTTAAGGCAGAATGTTCTGCCTACAAAAAAATCTCTGTGTGAACAGGGCCTTATAGTCGGCAGTCGAGGGACGTGGCAGCGCTGGGCCCCCTGACCGCTCCTTACTTAACCCCTTCCTGACCCGTGATGTGCCAGCACATCATGGAGCGGGGAGGGGATGATGTAGGTGTGTTTCACAGCTGACACGCTGCTCTAATGGCCAGGAAAAGCGATGGCGCTGTTCCTGGCGTTTTAATTAGTTAAATGACGCGGTCAATAGCGACTGCGGCATTTATAGTGGTTTTCTCATGAAGGAAATTTAAATCCCCAGAATCGTTGTTTTTTGGTCACCATAGTGCTAAAAAGAATGAAATAAAAAGTGATAAAAAAAAATCGTATGCACCAAAAAAAATGGAGCTAATAAAAACTTCAGCTCGTCCTGCAAAAAATAATCCCTCACACCGCTCAAACGATGGAAAAATATAAGTTATGGCTCTCAGAATGTGGTGAAACTGAACAAATTTTTTTTTTTTTTAACCATTAGTTTTTTCTTTGTAAAAGAAGTCAAATATGAATTTTTTTCCTATTTTCTCTTGTCTAAAACCTGGGTGCGTCTTATAGTCCGAAAAATACGCTAAGTCAGTTTGTGCATTCACTGATAGTGTTACATATATCTTTCACAGTTGTACTGTATATACATTGGTCAGTTAGGTGCGTTTACCTGTAGCTTTGCAATTACATACGTTATATTCATATAGTCCCAGAGATTTTGTTCTAGATCTAGGTTCTAATAGATTTTATTAGATCAAATTTTTATCAGTCGTATTGTTCCAATTTTGTTCTATCTATACATAAGAGTATATATAATATATACATTTTATCCCCTACCCCCATCTTACTTTTAATTATATATTGGCTATTTATCTTAGTGTTAGGCCTCATGCACACATCCTTCAACGTTTTGACGTCCGTTTGAAACGGATCCGTTTGTCCGTTATGACTTCCGTGTGCTTTCCGTTTTCGTTCCGTTGTTCCTTTTTAAACGGACGTTGTGCTTCCGTTTGTCTTCCGTTTTAAAAACGGAAGGTATTAAAATTAACTTGTCACATGACACAGGGAACACCCATAGGAACGTCACATGATCGTTTTGGCGCTGTTTTCTCTAGCTTTCAGAGCATAACAGAGCAAAACAGGGCCATAAATAATTAATTACAGGAAAGTACAATGTGTGTATTTACTTACTTATTTTCTGAAGCTGTTCATAAGTTCCCTGCTCCCAACGACGCTGCAACAGCTCCTTTGAAAGCTCCTCCCACGCAGCATCCTTTTTGTACCGGTCATGGTACGATTCTGCCCGCGCATCCCACAGTTCTGGGTGGTCATGCACCATTGTAATCAGTCTGTCCACATTCATCTTATGTGTTGAATGCTGTGAACTTTGGCACGCCCAGCCGTTGCTTGGCAACGGATCCGTCAAAAACGGAAGACACACGGATGCCTTTCGTGTGCTGTCCGTTATTTTGACGGACCCATAGACTTCAATGGGCCCCATGGTCACTGAACAATGGACAAAATTAGGACATGCTCTGCTTTTGATGGAACGGAACCGTCAAAACAACGGAAGTGTGCATGGCACCATTGAAATGAATGGGTCAGGGTGCTATCCGTTAAAAAAAACGGATAACACCCGGAAGAAAATAACTGAAGTGGGCATGTGGCCTTACAGTTAAAGAGGCTCTGTCACCAGATTTTGCAGGTCCTGCATCGTGTCGGACGAGCGAGGGCACATCGGCACCAGAGGCTACAGTTGATTCTGCAGCATCATCGGCGTTTGCAGGTAAGTCGATGTAGCTACTTACCTGCCGATGCTGCTGCAGAATCAAATGTAGCCTCTGGTGCCGATGTGTCCTCGCTCATCTGACACGATGCAGGACCTGTGAGTGACGACACAGCGTGATCTCTCGAGAACACGGCTGTGTCTGCACTGCCAGAAGCTGGGCGTTCTGAAGAGAAGTGGATGATACTTCTCGTCAGAACGCCCAGCTAGTAAAAGTAGTAAAAACGCCCCGATGTACGCACATAATACACGCCCAGTTGTACTTTTACTTTTAAACACGCCCAGTTGTACTTTTGCCAACCTCATTTGCATAAATACAAAAATGGTCATAACTTGGCCAAAAATGCTCGTTTTTTAAAAATAAAAACGTTACTGTAATCTACATTGCAGCGCCTATCTGCTGCAATAGCAGATAGGGGTTGCAAAATCTGGTGACAGAGCCTCTTTAAGCACAGAGGGATTTTAGTTCTAATTGCTAGTTGCGACATTTGATGTGATATAATTAGTTTGGCTTTATTAATTTAGTGGGTTTCACATTTTAATCCATTTATACATATATAGATTTACATATCTATATTAAAAGTTCTTGCAAATTGTACAGTGCAGAGGAGGCATATGCTCTGTTGTGCTCGCAGGGCCGCACCTGCCATGAGGCGAGGTGAGCTTCTGGCCTTAGGCGGCAAGGTACAACATTTGTAAGGGGGCGGCACTTCAGCTAAGAACTGCTGTCCGACGGTAATAGCAGATGTAGTCTGTGCTGCTATCTTACTAAAACTCCCTGTGCTGGGGCGTATCCTAGCGGTGAATGTGAGAGGACGTGTGTGACCGGAGCTCCTGCTGTATTCATCCTGTCAGCCCTATATATCCCGCAGAATTCGGGGAAAACGGTTTCCCCTGTGACTTACCTAAGTTTAGAGGTGGAGGTGCACGAGTGCCCGGCCATAATGACGCGCTCGAAGAAGCAGAAATCGCCGCCAGCGAGTCCCGGGTCCCGCTCTCAAGATGGCGCCAGCGAGACGGAGGGCCGCACTAGAGGCCTCCGCCAGGAAGTAGCAGAGAAGCTGAAGAGGTTCGCCCGCACACCGAGAGCAGGTGGTGCGGCAGCACAGCAGAGAACGTCGGCTGGAGATCAGGCTGCTGGAGGCTCCTCTTATGGATCCAGGTACTCTCCTTTGGCAGGGGACATGAGAAATGAGGAGGAGGAGATGTGCGGTGCCATGTGGGATCAGCCAGGTGCTGGAGGGAAAAGTGGAGCAAGGAAGGGGGAACCCTCATTAAAGGACATTTTTGCTGCAGTGAAGCAGAATTCTATGGTCCTTACTGCCTTATCATGCCAGATGGGTGGATTGAAGGAGGACATTTTGTTGCTCAGGAATGATTTGCAAAAAGTAGCGGAACGCACCACTGCTGTGGAGGGGAGAGTATCTGAAATGGAGGATGCGATTCCTAACATAAGGCAGGATGTACAAGCACACTCTCAGGCTGTGGCTGCATTGCTGGCAAAGACAGATGACATGGAGAATCGGCTGAGACGGAACAACGTTCGCCTCGTGGGGGTTCCGGAAAGAGTGGAGGGAACGAATCCGGATGATTTCTTTGAAAAATGGCTGATAGATACATTTGGCAGAGAGGAATTGACCCCTCTATTTGCAGTGGAGAGAGCGCACAGCGTGCCGACCAGACCCGGCCCTCCGGGGAGACCGCCGAGACCCGTTCTAATAAAGATAGAGATAAGATAGAGATAAGATCCTGAGGAAAGCTAGAGAACGTCAAGACATCTCCTTCAATGGGGTGAAGGTGTCCTTCTTCCCTGATTTCTCTATGGAAGTACAACGGAAAAGATCGCAGTTTATGGATATAAAGAGACGCCTAAGGGCGTTACAAGTGTAATATTCTATGATGTATCCTGCCCGCCTGAGAGTGGTGGCCCTGGGCACGACTTCCTTTTTCGAGACACCGAGAGAAGCGGTTAGATGGTTGGACAGCCATGAAAGTCAACTGAGACCGGCGGAGGCAGAGAGACGGCGCTGATCTGGAGTGGACCGGCTGTGAAGATGAGGCCGGGGATGCGGGACTGAACCAGGTGTCGTAGACCATTGCAAGAACTGGCACTGATGGTTCCTGGCTATGTTTTGGTTTCCTGATTGAACTCCTGGGGGCCTTTTGCGGGCCTGGCTGCGGTGCACACTGAAGACGGGGAGTGGAGGGATTTGTCTATGGACATTGAGGGGTACTGATATGTTGAAGGGATGGCTGTTTATTTGCAAAAAGGCAGCGGGAGTAATGGTCAGTTGAGCGGGAAGGGTGAATTGCAAGTTATGGTATTGCTGAGTGTACGGTGGGCGGTGTTGACCTGCCGATGCTTGTCGTTATGGGTTATGACAGATACTATCTGTCGCCCCGACCCTTTTGAAGGGGGTAGATTTACTGGGGATGTTACAGAGTTGGGGAAGGGATGGGGGGAGGGGTGGTTGACCCAGCCGGTCAGATATTTAAAACTACGAATACAGGGTAGGAAGTATTGGGATATGTTGAGGGATGACGGGATCACTTAATTGTCTGTCCTGGAATGTTCGGGGCTTGCGGGACTCCAGAAAATGGCAGGCGGTATTTGAATTTATCAAGAAGCAGGAGTCACGGGTGATTGGACTACAGGAGACGCATATGACAAGGGATTCGGTTTCCATGATGCATAGGGCCTGGGTAGGTCATAGTTTTCATTCCTACCACACTACATATTCAAGGGGGGTGAGTCTTCTCACACATAGGGCTGTACCATTTATATGTCATGACTCCTTCCAGGATGGGGAGGGGCGGTATGTTGGGGTACACTGTACTCTCTATCATTGGGATTGTGTGTTGGTGGTGCTATATGTTCCCCCTCCCTTTTCAAGTGGGTGTATTAAGAAAGTAGTGGAAGAACTGGCTAGATTCCCAGAGGTGCCGTTACTCTTGATGGGGGATTTTAATGCTGTAACGAATACTAATATGGATAAATTTGGCACGACGGGGAGGGATAACTGCGTTTGGTCATCTTATTGCTGAAATGGGTTGGCGGGATATATGGAGGGATAAGCATCCAAGTAGGTTTCAGTACTCTTGTGCGTCTTCCACATATCAGTCTCTCTCCAGGATTGACTTAGTCTTGTGCTCGCCTGCAGCAGTGCCCTTTGTAGAACAGATAGAGTACCTACAGAGAGCCTTATCGGATCATTCTCCTTTGTTAATGAAGGTAGTGACGGAGGGGAGGACAGGGCGGGGGCAAGGGTGCTGGAAGCTCTATGCCTTTTGGCTAAAGTTGATAGATAATAAACAGATTTTAGACCTCATAAAGGAATATTTTCAGTGATAATAATATGACGTTCTGCGATAGTCGTAAGGCACGAGTTAAGTTCAGTACGGGCTTCTTCAATTTTAGACCGCAAATCAAGGCTATTATCTGCTTTTGTTTAAAGTTAAATAAGTCGCTTCCTTATCCTTAAGAATTTGGTCTCTAGTTCTTTTCAGACGTGAGGCAATCGGAATAAGTTTCCCTCTAAGGGTAGCTTTGTGGGCCTCCCAGTTAACTGGGGAAGTGTCAGGCGCAATTAATTTGGAAATAGTGTTTAAGTTCAGTTGCAATTTCTTTGGATATTTGGGGATTTGTCAGAAGAGACTAATTTAAACGCCATGAGCTAGACCAGGGGTCTCAAGCACGCGGCCCGTGGGCCGCATGCGGCCCCTGGGGCTGTCATCTGCGGCCCGCGGGACACAGCCGCTAGTATCGGCTCTTCTCCGAGACTCTGGAATTCCCTGACATCGCTGTCCACATATGAACAGTGATGTTTGGGGCTTCCCCAGAGGCAGAATCCCGGGCAGAGCTCTAGTACAGGCTCTGCTCCGGGACTCTGTGGAATTCCCTGACATCGCTGTCAAAATATGGACAGTGTGTCAGGGTCTTACCCAGAGCGGTGTCCCGGGCAGAGCGCTAGTATCGGCTCTGCTTCTGGACTCTGTGGAATTCCTTGAGATCGCTGCCCATATATGGACAGTGTGTGAGGGTCTTCCCCAGAGCAGAGTTCCGGGCAGAGCGCTAGTACAGGCTCTGCTCCGGGACTCTGTGGAATTCCCTGACATCGCTGCCCATATATGGACAGTGTGTCAGGGTCTTCCCCAGAGTGGAGTCCAGGGCAGAGCGCTAGTACAGGCTCTGCTCCAGGACTCTGTGGAATTCCCTGACATCGCTGTCCACATATGAACAGCGATGTCTGGGGCTTCCCCAGAGCCGGAGTCCCGGGCAGAGCGCTAGTACAGGCTCTGCTCCGGGACTCTGTGGAATTCCCTGACATCGCTGCCAACATATGGACAGTGTGTCAGGGTCTTACCCAGAGCGGTGTCCCGGGCAGAGCGCTAGTATCGGCTCTGCTTCTGGACTCTGTGGAATTCCTTGAGATCGCTGCCCATATATGGACAGTGTGTCAGGGTCTTCCCCAGAGCAGAGTTCCGGGCAGAGCGCTAGTACAGGCTCTGCTCCGGGACTCTGTGGAATTCCCTGACATCGCTGCCCATATATGGACAGTGTGTCAGGGTCTTCCCCAGAGTGGAGTCCAGGGCAGAGCGCTAGTACAGGCTCTGCTCCAGGACTCTGTGGAATTCCCTGACATCGCTGTCCACATATGAACAGCGATGTCTGGGGCTTCCCCAGAGCCGGAGTCCCGGGCAGAGCGCTAGTACAGGCTCTGCTCCGGGACTCTGTGGAATTCCCTGACATCGCTGCCAACATATGGACAGTGTGTCAGGGTCTTCCTCAGAGCGGAGTCCCGGGCAGAGCGCAAGTATCGGCTCTGCTCCGGGACGCTGCAAAATTCCCTGACATCGCTGCCCATATATGGACAGTGTGTCAGGGTCTATCCCAGAGCAGAGTCCCGGGCAGAGCGCTAGTATCGGCTCTGCTTCGGGACTCTGTGGAATTCCCTGACATCGCTGCCAACATATGGACAGTGTGTCAGGGTCTTCCTCAAAGCGGAGTCCCGGGCAGAGCGCTAGTATCGGCTCTGCTCCGGGACGCTGCAAAATTCCCTGACATCGCTGCCCATATATGGACAGTGTGTCAGGGTCTTCCCCAGAGCGGAGTCCCGGGCAGAGCGCTAGTACAGGCTCTGCTCCGGGACTCTGTGGAATTCCCTGACATCGCTGCCCATATATGGACAGTGTGTCAGGGTCTTCCCCAGAGCGGAGTCCAGGGCAGAGCGCTAGTACAGGCTCTGGTCCGGGACTCTCTGGAATTCCCTGACATCGCTGCCCATATATGGACAGTGTGTCAGGGTCTTCCCCAGAGCGGAGTCCCGGGCAGAGCGCTACTGTCGACTCTGCTCCGGGACGCTGTGGAATTCCCTGACATCGCTGCCCATATATGGACAGTGTGTCAGGGTCTTCCCCAGAGCGGAGTCCCGGGCAGAGCGCTATTATCGGCTCTTCTCCGGGACTCTGGGGAAGCCTCTGACATCGCTGTCCATACATCGACAATGATGTCAGGGGCTTCCCCAGAGCAGGAGTCCCAGTGATGTCAGGAGCACAACTGGAGCACCAGTCTACAGGGGGCACTGCTGTGGCAGCACCTACAGGGGGCACTGCTGTGGCGTCATCTACAGGGGGCACTGCTGTGGCGGCATCTACAGGGGTCACTGCTGTGGCGGCATCTACAGCGGTCACTGCTGTGGCGGCATCTACAGGGGTCACTGCTGTGGCGGCATCTACAGGGGGAACGGCTGTGGCGGCATCTACAGAGGGCACTGCTGTGGCAGCATCTACAGAGGGCACTGCTGTGGCAGCATCTACAGAGGGCACTGATGTGGCAGCATCTACACAGGGCACTGCTGTGGCAGCATCTACACAGGACTCTGCGGCAGCATCCACCGAGGGCACTATGGCACTATCTAAAAAGGGGCTGCCCAATATTGACATGTGTGCTAACTGAGCCGCCGGACTGCATTTAGTGACACTTAAACTGGAAAGCTGGATTGTTGAAATAAGCACGTGGAGAAATCTCTAAAATTTTAAACCTAGCGGTATTATTATAGTAATATAGTGTTATAGTAGTTCAAATAACTAATTGATTAACAATAATTTTGTATTGTATCAAATTTGAAATATATGCGGCCCACTTACCCGGCCGAGTTTGAGACCCCTGAGCTAGACCGAGGTTTAAGCCAAAAGCAATCCAAGGTAAACAACACCAAGTCATGATCTGACCACGAAATGGGGTGTATTTTGGCACTATTTAAAGAATCTCTGTCACCAGATTATAAGTGCCCTATCTCCTACATAATCTGATCGGCGCTGTAATGTAGATAACAGCAGTGGTTTTTATTTTGAAAAACGATAATTTTTGAGCAAGTTATGAGCAATTTTAGATTTAGTTTCTCAATAGACAACTGGGCGTGTTTTTACTTTTGACCAAGTGGGTGTTGTAAAGAAGTGTATGAGGCTGACCAATCAGTGACCAATCAGCCCCATACACTTCTCATTGTTCCAGCCCAGCATGATTCACAGCACAGTGTGATTCACACCCAGTTGTCTATTGAGAAACTAAATCTAAAATCGCTCATAACTTGCTCAAAAATTATTGTTTTTCTAAATAAAAACCACTGCTGTTATCTACATTACAGCACCGATCAGATTATGTAGGAGATAGGGCACTTATAATCTGGTGACAGAGCCTCTTTAAGAGCTGAGATGGAAGGAATAGATGGTCTATGCGAGAGTAAGATGAATGGGCATGAGAATAAAAGGTGTAATCCCTGTTGGAGAGATTGGCGGATCTCCAGGCATCAACAATATCATGGGAGTGTAAGAGTTTTGCTAATTACAACCCCTGTTTAGGGGGAGGGCGAAGGGAGGAGGGACCTGCGATAGTTTTGTCAAGGAGGTGATCCAATGCTACATTAGAATGTCCACCTAAAAACACTTTACCAAGGAATCGAGGAAGTAAGCTTCTGAACATTGCATTGAAAAAACTTATTTGGCCTTCGTTTGGTGCATAATAAGAAATAAATGTGACCTGAGTGTCCTGTAGTGTACCATTTACGAGCAAATACCTGCCCTCAGGATCTGCCACCATGGTTTGATGTGTGAAGGAAAGATTTATTTTGAAAATGATGCCCACCCCTCTCTTCTTTTCCGCAGCCACCATTAGGTAATACAAAGGTTAATGATTATGCATAATTTAGGACAAGAGCTAGTGGAGAAATGCAGTTCTTGTAGAAACACATCACAATGCAAGTATTTATATGTTTGGAAGTCTTGCCCCCGTTTAGTCGGCGAATTGAGGCCTTGAACATTGTGAGTGACAATGTTAAAGGAGGATGGAGGGTCAGCCATGACCAAAATGTTCACACAAAGCACAATTCCTAAGACACTCGACCATCATAAGAAGGGAACAGGAAAGGAGGGGAGAGGAGCAAAAATAAAAAATAAAAAACAAACAAATTATTTCGGTACATATAGCAAGATGTAAATCAATGCCCAAATAGGGCCATGGGGGATGTTGAGAGAGCACCACCCCAAGAACAATATAATATCAGTGGGGTCTCTCGAGATCCCATGGAGGGCATGCCATCCCCCAACGGAAGGGCCAGCTCTCAATAGCTCGGCCCATATTTAGCTGAAGAACAACAGCATAAAATACCACAGTAGTAAAGGCAATATCAATGTAAAATTAAATGTTAATAGTAAACAGCAAAGGGAACTAGTGCATGGAGAAAGTTCCAATCACAGGATCCTATGAGAAGTGTATAAAGATGACATCAAGGATTTACAAGTTGAGGTAGTAGAAGTCAAAGGTCGGGTCGAAGATCTGGAGCTCCATAGCTGTCGAGGACGTACTGTAGAAGAGGAGGAAGCAGGCGGTGGTGATTTCCTCAGTGGATGCGTACCATCTTTTGAAGGAAGACCCAAACGTTCCATAATGGCTTCTCCTTGGAGAGAAGCAAAACTGTGTGGCCGATTGCGATAAGAAAATGTGAGACGAAAAGGGAAGGCCCATCGATATCCAATCTCCTGTCGAATCAGTACTTGGAGGAGAGGTTTTAATGAGCGACGCCTCTGGATCATGCGAGGAGTCAGATCAGCGAAGATCTGTATGTCGCAGCTACGCAGTCGTAAATGATCTGAGGACCTGAGCTTTCATGAAGCATGAAGCTTTCATGACCTTTTCCTTCACAGAATAATAATGAGGCTTCAACAACACACCTCTGAGCAGACTATCCGTGCGGGTAGCAGTAAGTGCCCTATGCACTCTATCAATATCAAAATAGCGGTTAGGTAAATCAGGAAGGAGATGTTTGAAAAGATCGTGTACCCCAGTTTCTAAATCCAGGACATTTTCTGACAGACCTCTTATACGGAAATTTTCCCGCCTGGATCTATTTTCCATATCTTCAAGCTTAAAGTGGGCTTCCTCAAGCTGTTGGTATATGTCGTCAATACAATCAGAGTGCTGGTTAACAGTCATCACCGTGTTATCAATTTTAAGCTTCCATTCTGGACCCCAGTGCATGAAACTCAGCTTTAAGTTCAGATGTGATCTTCACACATGTTTTCTCAAGTTCTTGCTGTAAGAGTTGTGAAAAGCGTGCAATAAGAACTTTGTCACCAGAATATGCCCCAGTGTTAGCTTGCAGCTGCGAGGAGGATAATTGGGAGGACCCATTCTGCCCGGTCTGGCTAATTGAAAACCCCCGTACCACAGGTTCTGTGGAGAAAGAATTGGAGTCATCATCCCCAAACAAATCTGAGGCAGGTCTTGGGTGCTGAGAACATGTGGTACCTCCATCCACGCTGTGTATAGGGTCCGGTGATGGTGCCTGCAACTGAGGAGAGTGAGGCGGGTCGACGCCATCATGGCCTGCTCCGCGTGTGCAATCTGCAATGGAGGCTCCGTCTCAGCAGCTGTCGATCTGGTCACGATCCCGGACTTTTTGGCGTTCCCTTTCACTATCAAAAATCCTTGAGGGGAAGCAGGAGGAATTCCGGTGGAATGTGAGAGAGGTGAGTGGCTGGTAATAGCTTAAATAGCTGGATACTGCCGTTGAGGTGCGGAGCTCTACGGAAACACATCCACGATTAGCCCCGTGCGCATGCGCCCAGGTTTTACCAGAGAAACGCAACTCCATATTTATTGCCCAGATTCTGCCGTTTTTAGAAATATCCTACATATGGCTCTAGTGTGCTACTGAACAGAAACACAGGCCTCAGAAGCAAAGGAGCACCTATTGTATTTTGGGGGCTCCTTTTTATTAGAATATATTTTAGGCACCATATCTGGTTTGAAGAGGTCTTGTGGTGCCAAAACAGTGGAACCCTCAAAAAGACACCATTTGGTAACCTACACGCCTCAAGGAATTTATAAAGGGGTATAGTGAGCATTTTTACCCCACATGTTTTTTTGCTAAATTTAGTGGAATTATGCCATGAACATGAAAATCTAAATTGTTTCCAATAAAACTTAGGCATTTTCAATTTTTACAAGGCATAAAGAAGAAAAAGCACCCCAACATTTGAAAAGCATTTTCTCCCAATTATGGCAATACCCCATATGTGGTAATAGACTGCTGTTTGGACACACAACAGGGCTCAGAATGAAAGGAGCACCATTTGGCTTTTGGAGCGCAGATTTTGCTCGATTGGCTTTCTGGTGCCATGTTGCATTTGCAAAGTCCCTGGAAACCCCTCAAAAGTGACCAATTTGGGAAACTACACCCCTTAAGGAATCTATATAGGGGTATAATGAGATTCAGACCCCACAGGTCTTTTGCAGACTTTATTAGAATTAGGCAGTGAAAATTAATGTCAAAATTTTTCCACTAAAATGTAGAATTTTTTCATTTTTAAAAATGATCAAGGAGAAAAAGCACCACGACATTCGTAAAGGAATTTCTCCCGAGTACGACAATATCCAACATGTGGTCATAAATGTTTTTTTTTTCATTAGAAATTAATTAACCCTTTCTGATTGACTTGACTGATCCATTTTTTGCTTTTTTCACTCCCAGCCTTCCAAGAGCCATAACTTTTTCATTTTTCCATCAATAGGGTGGTGTCTGCGCTTATTTTTTTGCGGGAGGAGTTGAAGTTTCTATTGACACCATTTAAAGTACCATATAATGTACTGGGAAAAAGAAAAAAAATGTGATTCCTCCATTGCTTTTTGGTTTATGTTTTTACGGCATTCACCGTGCGGTAAAAACGACAACTTAACTTTATTCTGTGGCTCGATTAGGGTTATACTAAATTTATATAGTTTTTTTTTTATATTTTACTACTTATACAAAGAAAAAAATATTTGTTAAAAAAATATATATTTTTTCCACCACTTTCCGAGAGCCATAACTTTTTTATTTTTTGGTTGATTTGAGTGGTGTAAGGGCTTATTTTTTGCTGGACGAGCTGTAGTTTGTACTGGCACATATAACTTTTTGAACCTAGGTGACCAAAAAACAGCGATGTCGTAGTTTTAAATTTTAAATTTTTTATGGTGTTCACCGTGTGGGTTAAATAATGGTATATTGTAATAGTTTGGACTTTTACGGATGCAGCGATACCAATTTAGTTTATTTTTTACATTACTTTAGAAGAAAAATGGGAAAGTTGTTTTTTTTAACTACTAAAAACTTTATTTAACATTCTTTTGTTTTACACATTTTATTAGTCCCCTTAGGGGACTTGAACCAGCGATAATTAGATTGCTGGTACAATACGCTGCAATACTAATTTATTGCAGTATATTGTCATATTTACTGGCTTCTGTAACAGCGCGATCGCTGTTCCTGTCCGGAGGGGGGATGGGCTCACTGCTATGGGACACTTGCTGAGCAGGACATGGGTGGGGCTTGTGGCTGTGCATGTTACCTGGTAGGCCACAGAGTAGGGAGGCGGGCCAAGCTAGAGGAGGAACAACTGCTTGCTCCACCTCCACTTCCTTCTGTGGTGGAGTGTGTCTGCTTGCTTTAGTCCTGACCCGTGAGGCCCCAAGTTTATTGGTAAGGAACTAGGAACAAGGCCGACTGTAAATTAATACCTAATGCACTAGTTTCCTCTTAATGACTGTCCTCATCCTGGCAGTGTGATGTCTTACGACCCCCACAGATCACTTGAATAGGGGTCCCAAGCCCCTTATTCCTTGTCACTTCGGTTATAGTTTGAATAAAGCTTTGCACACAGTGGTCAAGCAAGAGTCCTGCAACTACACTCTATATCTATGGGGCCGACAGAGATAGCCGAGTGCTGTACTTGGCTAATGACTGTGAATGGAGCAGCAGGGCGCTTGTTCGACCACTGTGGGCATCGCTTTATTTAAACTCTGACCTCAGTGATGAGGAACAAGGGGCTTGGATGCCCCATTCTATCATAAGTGGGGCCAAATCAGCAACTTGAACACTTGAGGCCCTTTTACATGGGCCAAGGATCAGGCAAATGAGTGTTCATATGAAAGCTCGTTCCCGATCATTACCCTGTATAAACAGAGCAGCGATCAGCCGATGAACGAGCAAACGCTTATTCGTCGTCTGATCGTATAGTTTATGCAGCAATAAATATTATTGTTGTCGGCAGCATGTCTCCCTGTGTAAACAGGGAGCTGTGCTGCCACTATGATAGAAATGTCTGGGGACAAACGAGTAGTAACGAGCGCTCGTCCCCATACATTACTGATCATAGCTCCTTGTGAAAGGAGCAAATGAGCACCGATCAACAAGTTATCTCGTTGATCGGCGCTCATTGTTACGGCCAAAATGGCCCGGTTGTAAAGGACCCTTTAGTTATCTTCCTCAAACCATTCCTGAACAATGTTTGCAGTGTGGTGGGGGCATTATCCTGCTGGAAGAGGGCACTGCCATTAGGGAATATCGCTGCCATGAAGGGATGTACTTGTCTGCAGCAATGTTTAGGTGGGTGTATGTGTCACATCCATATATTTCAGCAGAACATTGTCCAGAGCATCACACTGCCTTCGCCGACTTGTCTTCTTCCCTTAATATATCCTGGTGCCATGTCTTCCCCAGGTGCGCAACACAGATGCACCCGGCCATGAAGAGAAGTTGGGGGCCCAAGAAGGTCTGCACAGGGACCCATGAGCCTTTAGCTACGCCCCTGGTCCCAGGTATGGCGATGCCATATATGTGGACGTAAACTGCTGTGTGGGCACGCTGTAGGGTTCAGAAGGGAACGCCATTTGGAGCACAGATTTAGCTTGGTAGTACTTATGTTTTGAGGTTTTACTGGTATTTCAGTTTATAATGTGGGGGCATATGTAAGCTGTGCGGAGTACATCAGGGCATAATAAGAGGGTATAATAATTCGGTAAATAAATAATCCGCAGATGTGTAGCCAGTGTCGCACTGAAATTTTGCCCAATTTTTTCTCCAACAGAGCTGTGTGAAGGCTTATTTGTTCCAGGAGAATCTGTAGTTTTCATCGGTACCATTTTGGGGTACATGCGATTTTTTTTTTTTTGATCACTTTTTATTCAAGTTTTTGGCAAGCAAGGTGACCAAAAACAAGCAATTCTGACAATGCTTTTTTTGTTGTTTTTTTACCGCATTCACCATGGGCTATAAATGACAATTGTACTATATTCTGCGGATCAATATGATTATGGCAATACCATATGTTTAAAGTATTTTTATGTTTTGAAGCATTTGCACAATAAAATCACTTTTATTTTTTTTATTTTAAATTAATTTCATATTCTGAGAGCCATAACTTTTTTTATTGGTACTATTTTGGGATACATGCGACTTTTTCATCAGTTTTTATTCTATTTTTTTTGAGAGGGGTGGTGACCAAAAAATAGCGATTCTGCCATTGTTTTTTCTTTATTTTTTTGTGGTGTTCACTATGCGGGAAAAATAACATTATAGTTTTACGAACGTGGTGATACCAAATGTGTGTACTCTTTTTAACATTTTCTTCTTTTTCTAAAATAATAGACTTTATATAGGGAAAAAAAAGCAGTTTTTGTTTTTTTAACTTTTATAACTTTTATTTTTACACTTTTATAAAATTTTTATTAACTTTATTTTTTTTTGGTCCCACTAGTGGACTTGAAGACCCACAGCACTGATCGCTGCTAGAATACATACCTATGTAGTGTAAAGTATTCTAACTGTCGTGACGTTGACATTCACTCTGACAGGTTGCACAAGGAACGACTCCGTAACTTCCTGTCTGGAGGCTGGTCCTGATAGGCTTCCGTACATAGCAGAGGCCAGTTGCCATGCCAACCATCGGCAACTCCCCACAATCACAACATGGGGGCTGCCAATCTGCTACAAACCTCCTAAATGAGGCGATCGCCACATTTAAGGGGTTAATTGCCGAAATCAGCGGCGATGAATCGCTGTCCCGCAAGAGTGGAGTGTCAGCTATCAGAGACAGCTGACCTCCTGATTCCCGGTACACACAGTCACCGACAGTGTGCTCCAGGAACCACTCAATAACTGTATGTCCTGGTGCGCGAACAAACTTCCTGACAGGACATACAGTTGCGTCCTGGTGCGCCTAGGGGTTAATTCCAGTCCTCAAGTAAACAATGAATTGAAAAGCGATATAAATACGGTGTGCAATATGGTCTCTTAAAGGAACAGTGTCACCCCAAAAAAATTTTTTATATCAGTTTGATGTTAGTGTTTTATTAAAAACGTTTGTATTTATTTGTGTGTTACTTTTTTTTATTTTTACACTTTTTCTTCCCTATGGGGGCTGCCATTTTTTTTTCCATTTCTGTATGTGTCGATTAACACATACAGACATGGAATATGGCAGCTCCAGTCCCATAGGGAATGCGAACGGGGCCCATTCCATCCACTATGGTGTACGCCGTCTGTGTGGGAACGGCGCATGCGCCGCTCCCACACAGTCCAATTTGAAACGCGCGCCGTCCGGCGCCATTTTCCTGTGGACTGGAAGTCGCGGCCGGACAGTAAGATTACTACTTCCGGTCGCGGCTTCCGGACTTGTGCACATGGAGCAGCGGCAGCAGACGGAGCGGACGGACCGGAGGGAGCGGCGGCGATTGGAGCAGGTAAGTGATTTCTATGTATGTTCGTGTTTTACTGTGTGTTTACTAGTGTATGTTAACCTACTACACTGTGTGTTAGCTCAAAAAATGGCGACACACAGTGTAGGAGGTTAGACCGTTCAATCCCCTCGTTTCTCCCGGCACTAGCCAGGATAAAGGAGGGGGGGATTCTGAGAGCTCACTAGAGCGAGGGATTTTTTCCCAATTTTTCAGCATAAAGCAAAGTGGTTGCTTTACCACATGCAATGCTGCAATTTTGGGAATTGCTCCATCTAGTGACCAGCAATGGGAAATATTATAAATTAGAATCCAATTGAATCCAATTTGTAATATTTCCTGACTCGTGAAAAAATAAAAAAAATTAGAAGAATGTTTAATCACCCACACACTAATTGTTTAACTAAAAAAAACAAAACATTTTTTGCTAACAACACATTCCCTTTAACCCCTTAAGGACACAGCCTATTTTGGCCTTCAGGACACAGCCGATTTTTGCAAATCTGACATGTGTCACTTTATGTGGTAATAACTCCGGAATGCTTTTGCCTATCTAAGCGATTCTGAGATTGTTTTCTCGTGACATGTTGTACTTTATGATACTGAAAAAATTTTGTCGTTAAATTCAATATTTATTTGTAAAAAATACCAAAATTTAGAGAAAATTTGCAAAAATCTGCATTTTTCTAAATTGTAATGTATCTGCTTGTAAAACAGATAGTAATACCACACAAAATAGTTACTAGTTAATATTTCCTATATGTCTACTTTATGTTTGCATCGTTTTTTGAACGTGCCTTTATTTTTCTAGGACGTTACAAGGCTTAGAACTTTGGCAGCAATTTCTCACATTTTCAGGAAAATTTCAAAAGGCTATTTTTTCAGGGACCAGTTCAGTTGTGAAGTGGCTTTGAGGGCCTTATATATTAGAAAATCCCCATAAATCACCCCATTTTAAAAACTGCACCCCTCAAAGTATTCAAAACAGCATTCAGAAATTATTTGAACCCTTTAGGCATTTCACAAGAAACAAAGCAAAGTAGAGGTGAAATTTACAAATTTCAATTTTTTTTTACGAAATTCATTTGTAATACAGTTTTTTCTGTAACACAGAAGGTTTTATCAGAGAAATGCAACTCAATATTTATTGCCCAGATTCTGCAATTTTTAGAAATATCCCACATGTGGTCCTAGTGCGGTAAAGGACCGAAACACCGGCCTCAGAAGCAAAGGAGCACCTAGTGGATTTTGGGGCCTCTATTTTATTAGAATATATTTTAGGCACCATGTCAGGTTTGAAGATGTCTTGTGGTGCCAAAACAGTGGAAACCCCCCAAAAGTGACCCCATCTTGGAGACTACACCCCTCAAGGAATTTTTCTAGGGGTATAGTTAGCATTTTTAGCCCACAGGTTTTTTGCTAAATTTATTGGAACTTGTCTGTGAAAATGAAAATCTATTTTTTTTCTGAAAAAACATACGATGTTTTCATTTTTACAAGGAATAAAGGAGAAAAAGCACACCAACATTTGTAAAGCAATGTCTCCCGATTACGGCAATACCCCATATGTGGTAATAAACTGCTGTTTGGACCCATGGCAGGGCTCAGAATGGAACGAGGACCATTTGGATTTTGAAGCGCAGATTTTGCTGGAATGGTTTTCGGTGCCATGTCGTGTTTGCAAAGCCCTGGAGGGATCATAACAGTGGAAACTCCCCAAAAGTGACCCCATTTTGGAAACTACACCCCTCAAGGAATTTTTCTAGGGGTATAGTTAGCATTTTGACCCTACACGGTTTTTGCTGACTCTATGGGAATTATGCAGTGAAATTGAAAATCTAATTTTTTTTCTAATAAAATGTAGTTTTAGCTCAGATTTCATTTTTACAACAGATAAAGGAGAGAACACCCCAATATTTGTAAAGCAAACTCTTCTGAGCACATCAATACCCCATATGTGGTAATAAACTGCTGTTTGGACACATGGCGGAAGTTAGAAAGGACGGAGCGCCATTTGACTTTTGGAGCTCAAGTTTTGCTGGAATGGTGTGCGGCCCCATGTCACATTTGCAAAGCCACTGAGGGGCCAAAATTGTGCAAACCCGGCAAAAGTGACCCCATTTGGGAAACTATACCCCTCGTGGAATTTATCTAGCGGTATAGTGAGCATTTTGACCCCAGTTTTTTTGCTGAATTATTGGGATTATGCAGTGAAAATGAAAATCTACATTCTTTCCACTAAAATGTTGAATTGTTTTCATTTTCACAAGGAATAAAGGAGAAAAAGCGCCCCAACAATTGTAAAGCAATTTCTCCCGAGTACGGCAATACCCTATATGTGGTTATAAACTGCTGCTTGGATACACCGCAGGGCTCAGAATGGCAGGAGTGCTACTTGGCATGTAGATTTTGGTTGATTGTTTTTTGGGCGCCATGTCACATTTGCAGAGCCCCTGAGGTACCCGTACAGTAGAAACCCCTGAGAAGTGAATCCATTTTGGAAACTTTACCCTTCAGGGTAATCATCTAGGGGTGTACTGAGCATTTTGATCCCACAGGTGTTTCATAGATTGTATTAGAATCAGGCAGTGAAAATGAAAAAAATAATTTTTTCCCAAAAATATGTAGTTTTGCACCCAATTTTTTTCCCCACAAGGGGTAATAGGAGAAAAAACAACACATAATTTGTTACCCAATTTCTCCCGAGTACGGCAATACCCAATGTGTGACCCTAAACTGCTATTTGGGCACACGGCAGAGCTCAAAATGGAAGGAGTGCCATGTGGCTTTTAGAGGACAGATTTTGCTGGACTGGTGTAGGGGCGCCATGTCGCATTTGCAGAGCTCCCTTAGGTACCAGAGTAGAGTGTAAAACCATGAGAAGTGACCCCATTTTGTAAACTACACCCCTCAAGGCATTTATCATTTGCCTGGATATATGACAGGGCTTAGGAGTGAAAGGCGCATGTGAGACCTATTATGGTGATTTTCGCAGAATTAGCCCACAATGGCAGGGCTCTGGGGTCAAATAGGAAAACAAACCCCCAAGTAGTGACCCCCATTTTGGCAACTGCACCCCTAAAGGCATTTTATGAAGGGGTGTAGTGAGCATTTTGACCATACAGGGTTTTTTTTTTCTATTAGAAATGAATGCTCAGTGGATGGTGCAAAGTGAAAATTTCCACAGGTATGTGCCATTTTAGTGCACAATATTTTGTGCCCAGTTCGTGCCACTGAAGACAAATACCTCAAACTGTTAAGCGGGTTCTCCCGGGTATGGCGATGCCATATATGTGGACGTACACTGCTGCTTGGGCACGCTGCAGGGCTCAGAAGGGAGGGAGCGCCATTTGGCTTTTGGAGCGTGGATTTTGCTCGCTAGTTGTTCTGTTTGGGGTATTGCTGGTATTTGAGTTTATGATGTGGGGGAATATGTTATCTGTGCGGAGTACATCAGGGTATAATAAGAGGGTATAATAATGGTGTAAATAAATAATAATCCGCAGATATGTGGCCGGTGTCGCACTGATAAATGGCGCCCGATCTTATCCGCTTTTGGACACTTTGCACATTTTGCATCGCCATATTCTGAGAGCCAAAACGTCTTTATTTTTTCTCCCCCGGAGCTGTGTGAGGGCTTATTTGTTGCGGGACAATCTGTAGATTTCATTGGCACCATTTTGGGGTACATGCGATTTTTTTTGATCACTTTGTATTTCATTTTTTTGGCAAGCAATGTGACCAAAAACCTGCAATTCTGATGTTTTTTATTATTTATTTTTTTACGGCGTTCGCCATGCGCTATGAATGACAATTTTACGTTATTCTGCGGGTCGGTACGATTACGGTGATACCAGATGTATATAGTTTTTCTTATGTTTTGCAGCGTCTGCACGATAAAATCCCCTTTTGTTTCAAATAATTTATTTTTGGTGTCACCATATTCTGAGAGCCATAACTTTTTTATTTTTCCGTCAAAAAAGCTGCGGGAGGGCTTGTTTTTTGCGGGACGGGCTGCGTTTTTTAATGGTATAATTTTGGGGTACATGCAACTTTTAGATCCCTTTTTTTATTCTGTTTTGCAAGGGGTAGTGACTAACAAACAGCGATTCTGGAATAGTTTTTTATTTAATTTTTTTACGGTGTTCACCGTACGGGCAAAATAGCGTGATATTTTTATAGTTTGGGTCGTTACGGACGCAGGGATACCACATTTGTGTACTTTTTTTATGTTTTTTGGTTTTTCCTATAATAAAAGACTTATTATAGGAAAAAAGGCTGTTATAGTGTTTTTTAACATGAAAAGTATTTTTTTTTACTTTTTTACAACATTTTTATTAACTTGTTTTAACTTTTTTTTTTGTCCCACTAGGGAACTTGAAGGCATGAAGCCCTGATCGCTATTCTAATACACTGCACTACCTACATAGTGCAGTGTATTAGAGCTGTCAGCTATTCACTGACAGCAAGCCTATTAGGCTTCGCCTCCCGGCGGGGCCTAATAGGCTTCCGTACTAGGAAGCGATTGTTAGGCTATGGTTGCCATAGCAACCATCGGAACCTTCGCGGGTGCCGATGGTTGTTATTAGCAATCATAGGGTACGATCTAAGGGGTTAATCGGCCGGATCGGAGCCTTGCTCCGGTCCTGGCCGTTAGGGCACGATGTCAGCTGTGACAAACAGCTGACACCTGTGCCCGTGGCAACCATCGTGGTTGCCGACAGGCTACAAGCCACTTCGATGCATCGATCACGTTGATCGATGCATCGAAGGGGTTAATCGGCCGGATCGGAGCCTAGCTCCGGTCCTGGCCGTTGCAGAGGGGTGCCGGACATCTGATTCCCGGCGGTGATAACGCTGGCTCAGCTTCAGAGCCAGCGTCATCACATACCCACGTCATAGAGCTGTGATTGGTCAGTCTGCTTTGACTGACCAATCACAGCAATCGCCGGCTGTGAATGGTCCCCTGCCGTCTTACTGTGCCGGTCAACTGTCATAAACAGTTGACGGCACAGTTCTGTCACCTTGTCCTTTGACAGGGTGACAGTTTTTAGCCAGGACGCACCGGTACGTCCCTGTGGCTTAAAGCACTTCAATGAAGGACGTACCGGTACGTCCTGGTGCGCTAAGGGGTTAAAGCAGAGGACTTACCTCATCCAAATGAACAGATGAAATCATGTCAATCAATTAAAAAAACACATACGTTGCCCTTAGCATTTAATTGACATAATGAATGTGAAGGGCGTGTACCCTATTTAACCCTGAGATAGCCCTTAAACATTCAAATTTAGGACAAGCAGTATTATCACCCCAAAAGAGGCGTCCCCACACAAAAAATAAATAAATATATATATATATCCCTGCATATGCCCTACAATCGGGGTCTATTAACCCCTCTGGGACTGAACCATTTTTTGCTTTTTAATTTCAGTTTTTGATTCCCGCCTTTCAAGAGCCAAAGCTTTTATTTTTTTGTCAATAGCTTGGTGTGAGGGCTTATGTTTTGCGGGAGAAGTTGTAGTTTCTATTGGCACCATTTAAAGTACCATATAATGTACTGGGAAACTGGGGAAAAATGATTTGTGCTCTGAAATTGGAAAATACTGCGGTTTCTCCATAGTTTTTTGGGGGTTTTGTTATTACGGCTTTTACCGTGCGGTAAAAATTACATCTTAACTTTATTCTGCGTCTCTACGATTATGGTGATATCAAATTGATAGTTTTTTTTAATATATATTTTACTACTTTTACAATGAAAAAACTATTTGTTAAAAGAAATTATTGTTTTGGGGGGGCGGAGCCTGGACGCTGAAGTGAATGGCTGCCTGATCCTACTGCTCCTGCTGCATCACTGGCTCCAAGCGGCACACAGCATAGCTAACACAGCACCTTTACCTCTCCTGCACACCATCGACTTCAGGTACCTTGCCAGGTACTGTCCCCTGCTGTAGGGGGTGATCACTTCTCGTATTTGAAAGGACTCAGAGCGGAGACCGGAGCGGCCGCATGCACCAGGGTGTGCAGTACAAAGGTAATCCACTTCCATCTAGCGTCCCCTTCCTCATGTAGAATATATGGAGTGCCTGCCGGCAAGCAGAGCCCTTGTTTCCCAACTACCAAAATTAAAATAACAAGTTTTATTTGGTATAGACGACCATAAACAGACTACATGAAGGTTAAAATTCCTGGTCCATTGCTGATTGAGATCAGTGTAGACACTCGAAAAAGCAAGGTGCTAGCGACTGCAGACCGCAACACCACGCTGGAAGTTAAATTACTAGAGAATCAGCAAGACCAGAGATTAAAATTCAAAAAAGCCCCCCCGACATGTTTCGCTACCGACGTAGCGTCTTCAGGGCTATCGGGGCTAGTGACAGCGAGCGGCGGAATCCACAGACCTATATGCACAGGAAACCATCTACAGCTGTGCCTGCAATTAGTTGAGAGCCAATCAAAAGACGAGCGGAGGGCCACGCCTCCACTCGGCTGACTGACTGGATGCGATGCCGGCGCGCATGCGCAGTAAAGGAAAAACCGGAGATAGAAAAAATCTGGTGGTTACAAAGATGTTGAAATTCATATAGGCGCATGCACAATAAGATGCATGCAGATATCATTAGGTAAGATGTAATTGCTAAGATAGTACATGACCAGCAGTCAAGAGAAATCATTTATAAATGAATAAACAGATAGTTATGGCTGCAGTGCAATGGACTGCAAAAATGATTAGCACGAGTATGAGCGATGTGTGTATAATGCCAACCATAAAGTACCTACAATACCTAAGAGAGCCCAAACGATGGATCCAGCGTGCCTCCTCCTGTAATAACCTACGGTCTAAGTTACTCATGTATTGACATCCCTTCACCTAGGATCATTAACCCCTTCCCCCTTTAGCCACTTTTGACCTTCCTGACAGAGCCTCATTTTTAAAATCTGACATGTTTCACTTTATGTGGTAATAACTTCGGAATGCTTTAACCTATCCAAGCGATTCTGAGATTGTTTTCTCGTGACACATTGGACTTTATGTTACTGGCAAAATTTGCTCGATACATTCAGTATTTAAATGTGAAAAACACCAAAATTTAGCGAAAAATTGCATAGATTTGCATTTTTCTAAATTTAAATGTATCTGCTTGTAAGACAGGCAGTTATACCACACAAAATTGGCACTAATTAACATCCCCATATGTCTACATTAGATTGACATCGTTTTTTGAACATCCTTTTATTTTCTATGACGTTACAAGGCTTAGAACTTTAGCAGCAATTTCTCACATTTTCAAGAAAATTTCAAAAGGCTATTTTAACAGGGGCCAGTTCAGTTGTGAAGTGGCTTTTAGGGCCTTATATATTAGAAACCGCCAAAAAGTCACCCCATTTTAAAAACTTCACCCCTCAAAGTATTCAAAACATCATTTAGAAAGTTTCTTAACCCTTTAGACGTTTCACAGGAATTAAACCAAAGTAAAGGTGAAATTTACAAATTAAATTTTTTGTTGTTGCAGAAATTTATTTTTAATCTATTTTTTTTTGTAACACAAAGTTTTACCAGAGAAACGCAACTCAATATTTATTGCCCAGGTTCTGCAGTTTTAGGAAATATCCCACATGTGGCCCTAGTGTTCTAATGGACTGAAGCACCATCCGCAGAATCAAAGGAGTACCTAGAGGATTTTGGGCCTCCTTTTTATTAGAATATATTTTAGGCACCATGTCGGGTTTGAAGGGCTCTTGCAGTGCCAAAACAGTGGAAATCCCCCAAAAGTGACCCCATTTGGGAAACTACACACATTAAGGAAATTAGCTAGGCATATAGTGAGCATTTTGGCCCGACAGGTTTATTGCAGAAATTATTGGAAGTAGGCCGTGAAAATGGAAATCTACATTCTTTCAAAGAAAATGTAGGTTTAGCACATTTTTTTTCTCATTTCCACAAGGACTAAAGGATAAAAAGCACCGCTAAATTTGTAAAGCAATTTATCCCGAGTAAAAAAAGACCCTATATGTGGTAATAAACGGCTGTTTGGACAAACGGCAGGGCTTAGAAGGGAAAGAGCTGTTTGGGCACGCTGTAGGGCTTTTGAAGCGTAGATTTTGCTTGGTAGTAGGTTTGAGTATTGCTGGTGTTTCCGTTTATAATACAGGGGCATTTGAAAGCTGGGCAGAGTACATCAGGGGCATAGTCAGGTGGTATAATAATGGGGTAAACAATGAAATAATCCATAGATGTGTGTTACGCTGTGAAACAATCATTTCTGCACAGGCCGGTGTCGCACTGATAAACGGGGTCTTTACTTATCCCCCTTTTGGTCCACACTCCGCACCTTTGCAGTTTGGGGAATTTTGCTAGGAAGTGTTGACCTGGTATAATACGGGCACCCTCGCTTCTAGCAGATATGTTTGGGCCCCCCCTTCCTGGTTCCCTAATTTTAGGGCCCCGATAAATCGCCTCTTGAAACAGGCTAAATTTTCCCCTCTGATCTGCACAACTGCATTATTTCCTGACTTATGGAAGCCTTAAAGGTACAGTGTCATCACAAATTATTTTTTTATATGTTAAAGATGTTAGTGCTTTATTAAAAACGTTTATATTCATTTGTGTGTTTTGTGTTTTACTTTTTCTTATTTTTACACTTTTTCTTCCCTATGGGGGCTGCCATTTTTTGTTCCATTTCTGTGTGTCGATTAACGACACATACAGACATGGAATACTGCAGCCACAGTCCCATAGGGACTGCGAACGGCTCCCGTCCCATTGACTGCAGTGTACGGCGTCTGTGTGGGAACTGCGCATGCGCCGCTCCCACACAGTCCTATTCGAAATTGGCGCCGTCCGGCGCCATTTTCCTGTGGACCGGAAGTCGCGGCCGGACAGTAATATTACTACTTCCGGTCGCGGCTTCCGGATTTGTGCACTTGCACCAGCGGCAGCAAACGGAGCGGACGGGCCGGAGGGAGCCGCGGCGGCAGGAGCAGGTAAGAGATTTCAATGTATGTTCGTGTTTGTGTGTGTTTACTACTGTATGTAAACCTACTACACTGTGGGTTAGCTCAAAAAATGGCGACACACAGTGTAGGAGGTTACATCGTTCAAACCCCTCGTTTATCCCGGCACTAGCCAGGATAAAGGAGGGGGGGATGCTGAGAGCTCACTAGAGCGAGGGCTTTTAACCCAATGTTGCAATGCTGCAATTTTGGGAACAGCTCCATCTAGTGACCAAAAATGGGTAGTATTATAAATTAGAAATAATTTATAATATTTCCTGGACTCGTGCAAAAAAATAAAAAAAATTTGAACAATGTTTAATCACCCACACACTAAATGTTTAATTTTTTTTAAAAAAACATGTTTTTCTGGCAACACATTCCCTTTAAAGGAACAGTGTTACCACAATTTTTTTTTTAATATGTTAAAGATGTTCGTGCTTTATTAAAAACGTTTGGATTAATTTGTGTGTTTGTGTGTTACTTTTTCTTATTTTTACACTTTTTCTTCCCTATGGGGGCTGCCATTTTTCTTTCCATTTCTGTATGTGTCGATTAACGACACATACAGACATGGAATACGGCAGCCACAGTCCCATAGGGACTGCGAACGGGTCCCGTCCCATCCACTTCTGTGTACGCCGTCTGTGTGGGAACTGCGCATGCGCCGCTCCCACACAGTCCAATTTGAAATGCGCGCCGTCCGGCGCCATTTTCCTGTGGACCGGAAGTCGCGGCCGGACAGTAAGATTACTACTTCCGGTCGCGGCTTCTGGACTTGTGCACTTGGACCAGCGGCAGCAGACGGAGCGGACGGGCCGGAGGGAGCCGCGGCGGCAGGAGCAGGTAAGAGATTTCTATGTATGTTCGTGTTTGTGTGTGTTTACTACTGTATGTAAACCTACTACACTGTGTGTTAGCTCAAAAAATGGCGACACACAGTGTAGGAGGTTAGACCGTTCAATCCCCTCGTTTATCCCGGCACTAGCCAAGATAAAGGAGGGGGGATTCTCAGAGCTCACTAGAGCGAGTGCTTTTTACCCAATTTTGCAGCAAAAAGCAATGTGGTTGCTTTACCACATGCAATGCTGCAATTTTGGGAATAGCTCCATCTAGTGACCAGCAATGGGAAATATTATAAATTAGAATCTAATTTATAATATTTCCTGACTCGTGAAAAAAATAAAAAAAATTTGAACAATGTTTAAACACCTACACACTAAATGTTTAATTAAAAATAACAAAACATGTTTTGCTGGCAACACATTCCCTTTAACTAATTTTATTTTTTCATAGACGTAGTGGTATGAGGGCTGTATTTTTGCTGGATGCACTGTAATTATTATTGGTACGATTTTGTGGTACATGCGACTTTTTGATCACTTTTTATCCTATTTTTTGAGAGGCAAGGTGACCAAAAAACAGCAATTCTGGCATAGTTTTTTTTAGGGTTTTTTTATACAGTGTTCATGCGTTATAAATGACATGTTAACTTTATTCTGCGGGTCAGTACGATTCCGGCGATGCCAAAATACCACATTTTTTAACAACTTTTTGCACAATAAAATAACTTTGTAAAAAGAATGTATATTTTCTGTCGCCATGTTGTGAGAACCATAACTTATTTATTTTTTTCGTAGACGCAGCTGTATAAGGGCTTGTTTTTTTCGAGACGAGCTATAGTTTTTATAGGTACCATTGGATACATGCGACTTTTTGATCACTTTTTATTTCAATTTTTGTAAGTCAAAGTGACCAAAATACAGAAATTCTGGCATTATTTTTTACGTTCACCGCGTGGAATAAATAACATAATATTTTTATAGTTTAGGCCGTTACGGTCACGGCGATGCCAAATATATATGGTTTATTTATTTTTTTCAATAATAAAAGACTTGATAAGGGAAAAAGGGCGATAGTTTTATTTTATTACTTAAAACGTTTATTATATTTTTTACAACTTTTTTTAAACTTTTCTTTAGTCCCACTAGAGGACTTGACGGTCCAACATTTTTTTTCTAATACATTGCACTACCTACGTAATGCAATGTATTAGATCTGTCAGTCATTCACTGACAGCAAGCCGATTAGGCTTCGCCTCCAAGCGGGGCCTAATCGGCTTCCGTAAGATAAACAGGAGGCCATTGTTAGGTCTCCTGGTGTCATAATAACAGTCGGCAGTCGTGCGATTGCAAGGCACAGCTGGCGATCTGCTAGCAACCACAAAGATGCAGCGATCGGATTCGATCGCTGCATCTGAGGGGTTAATGGCAGGGATCAGAGCTAGCTCCGGTTCGTGCCGTTACTAGTGGATGTCAGCTGTAACATACAGCTGATATCCACCGCTGATGACGCCAGCTCATCTCCCGAGCCGACGTCATCTTGGCGGCTACAGAAGCCTTTCAGGCCCGCCTCCGGGTGGGGGCTGGAATTTTTCCGTGCTAGGCACACCGGGAGGCCAGTATTAGGCCTCCGGTTGCCATTGCAGCCACCGACACCCCGGCGATTTCATTGCTGGGGTGTCGATGGGCTGCAAATACCTTAAATGTAGCAATCATTTTGACGGCTGCATTTAAGGGGTTAATGGCGGGGATCGAAGCTAACTTCGGTCCCTGCCGTTACAGCAGCATGTCAGCTGTCAGATACAGCTGACAACCGGGGATGATGGCACGGACTCCATGCATTTGTCGTAAGTATACGACATTTTGCGGGAAGCACTGGTTTTCCATGTCGTATACTTACGACAAATGTCGGGAAGGGGTTAAAGATTCTCCCAACAATAATTTAGAGCTCATCTGCCCGCTTTTGAATCATATTTGTGGGACATCTTGCTGCGGCCTAGTGTGGCCTCTGAAGAACCGGTCTAAATTTCACTCTGGACCTACACGTGCTCTATACAGACTTACACTGTATAAACAAGTTTCAGTAAGACATTAATAACTTTTTCTACTCAACTTGGACAAACTTGTGCTCCTAAACTAGGTGCAGAGTTTACTGATGCAGAGTTTATTGGAATAATTGCTGAACAAACAGGCTAAAGCAGTCAAAAGAGATAACAGTACCATCACCCTTTCTTTAACTGCTTTTCCATCGAACACGAAGTTGGTGCAACACGGTCAAAGTGACTTCATAAGTAGCGATACATATCTACATTGACGTCACACTTTCTTGCTTTATATTCTTAAGTGACAGGCAGCATGACTAAACGCAAAAGTAAAATCGCTCCCCGGAAACTTATGGAATACTTTGGAAATTCAAACCAACCATTGGATGAGGTCTCTGTGTCAGCCACCTCACCTACACATACCATGGGGCCTATTTCACCTTCACAAGAATTATTCCAACAACAGGAGGTTGATCAGACACACTCTGGGGAGCAATCCCTTGACAGATGGTAAAGAGGGTCACAAAAGAAGGTCTGACCTCTCGCCTACGGTCTCTCCACTTAATAAAGGCCCGGCTGGGAAAAAAAGTATGCAACTAGACGAGGTCCTATTATCTGATGCCGCTGTACATTCTCAATGTGACCTGAGTCAGTTTCCCTCCTCTGATGCTGCTATTACAGTGGACAATCTCAAAAACATGTTGGTTCTACTGCAAAATGGTATTAACAGCAGTGTGTCTTCTCTAGTACAGAAAATGCAATCCAAAGTCAATGCGTTGGGAGATCGTACTGATCACATGGAATGTAAAATGGAAGATTTTTCAAAAGCACACAATGAACTTGTGGATGCACATAATGCCTTAGTGGAGGAGGTTAAATGGCTTAAGACCAAAGCAATTGATACTGAAGATCGTTCATGACGAAATAATATTAAAATTAGAGGCATCCCTGAGGAAATACCGCCCTCAGAACTTTCGCTTTATCTAAAACGTCTATTCCTCACTATTGTTCCTACCTTATCGGATCTGGACTTGACTATTGATAGGGCCCACCGGCCTAAATCCAAAGCGGCACCAGAGCGAGCACCAAGAGATATCCTAGCTAGGGTCCATTTCTTCCATATAAAAGAGCGCTTTATGTTTGAAACTAGAAAAATTGGTACTTTACCTGCTCCTTTTACTACAATATCTCTTTTTCCAGACCTCTCATCGGCCACCCTGCAAGCTCGCAGAGACTTCCTCCCAATAACGAAACCACTGAGAGAGCATAATATCAAATACAAATGGGGATTTCCTACTAAACTCCTTATTACACGGAATGGTACCTCCTTTACGGGTTCCTCACCAAGGGAAGGTTTGTTACTGCTGCAAAAATTGAATATCTCCACTACTGGCTCTTCCTCTCGTCAGGAGAATGCTCACCCTCCTTTGCCCCTTCCTGCAGAATGGCAATCAGTGGGATCCCGCAACCATCCCAGCTGAACAATTTCCCTAATTGTTGACAACTGATGTGGTCATCTGTTGATGTAATATATTCTGCTATGTTAGCCTACAATAATTTCTAATGTAATTTCATTGAGCCTTTTCTGATGTGTTCTCTCTCCCCCCACTGGAGACTTCAGTGCTTGATTGGCACTATGATATTTCGTTGTTTATCTTTGTTTATGTTATCTTGTTCTATATTATTGCGCAACTGATTGTATATTATGGCTGCTATTTGTCCTATACTGGATGGTTGTTCAATAGTGCTCATAAGCTGACTTACAGGTCTTTATGTTTTGCTTTTCCGGCCGTCCCGTGCTGGCATTTCCATTCATCTCCTTGGCATTTTTATTACCCTCCCCATGGTTATCTGTCTATCTTCCATGAATGTTAAGGGACTAAATAGTCCCTTTAAATACAATTTAATATCGAAAGAAACTAACAACCTTCGTTGTGATATATTATCAGTTCAGGAAACACACTTTCACAAAGATAAGACCCCTAAATTCTCCAACAAACATTTTCCCCACATTTATACCTCTTCGTGTTTAAAGACTCAGTAGCTTTCAACTTTAAATCACTGCTACAAGACCCGCAAGGTAGATACACTACCGTTCAAAAGTTTGGGGTCACCCAGACAATTTTGTGTTTTCCATGAAAACTCACACTTATATTTATCAAATGAGTTGCAAAATGACTAGAAAATATAGCCAAGACATTGACAAGGTTAGAAATAATGATTTTTATTTGAAATAATAATTTTCTCCTTCAAACTTTGCTTTCGTCAAAGAATGCTCCATTTGCAGCAATTACAGCATTGCAGACCTTTGGCATTCTAGCTGTTAATTTGCTGAGGTAATCGGGAGAAATTTCACCCCATGCTTCCAGAAGCCCCTCCCACAAGTTGGATTGGCTTGATGGGCACTTCTTGCGTACCATACGGTCAAGCTGCTCCCACAACAGCTCTATGGGGTTGAGATCTGGTGACTGCGCTGGCCACTCCATTACAGATAGAATACCAGCTGCCTGCTTCTTCCCTAAATAGTTCTTGCATAATTTGGAGGTGTGCTTTGGGTCATTGTCCTGTTGTAGGATGAAATTGGCTCCAATCAAGCACTGTCCACAGGGTATGGCATGGCGTTGCAAAATGGAGTGATAGCTTTCCTTATTCAAAATCCCTTTTACCTTGTACAAATCTCCCACTTTACCAGCACCAAAGCAACCCCAGACCATCACATTACCTCCACCATGCTTGACAGATGGCGTCAGGCACTCTTCCAGCATCTTTTCAGTTGTTCTGCATCTCACAAATGTTCTTCTGTGTGATCCAAACACCTCAAACTTTGATTCGTCTGTCCATAACACTTTTTTACAATCTTCCTCTGTCCAATGTCTGTGTGCTTTTGCCCATATTAATCTTTTCCTTTTATTAGCCAGTCTCAGATATGGCTTTTTATTTGCCACTCTGCCCTGAAGGCCAGGATCCCGGAGTCGCCTCTTCACTGTAGACGTTGACTCTGGCGTTTTACGGGTACTATTTAATGAAGCTGCCAGTTGAGGACCTGTGAGGCGTCTTTCTCAAACTAGAGACTCTAATGTACTTGTCTTGTTGCTCAGTTGTGCATCGGGGCCTCCCACTTCTCTTTCTACTCTGGTTAGAGCCTGTTTGTGCTGTCCTCTGAAGGGAATAGTACACACCGTTGTAGGAAATCTTCAGTTTCTTGGCAATTTCTTGCATGGAATAGCCTTTATTTCTAAGAACAAGAATAGACTGAAAGCTCTCTTTTTTAGCCATTTTAAGAGTTTAATCGAACCCACAAATGTAATGCTCCAGATTCTCGACTAGCTCAAAGGAAGGTCAGTTTTATAGCTCCTCTAAACAGCAAAACTGTTTATAGCGGTGCTAACAGAATTGCACAAGGGTTTTCAAGTGTTTTCTAATCATCCATTAGCCTTCTAACACAGTTAGCAAACACAATGTACCATTAGAACACTGGAGTGATGGTTGCTGGAAATGGGCCTCTATACACCTATGTAGATATTGCATTAAAAACCAGACGTTTGCAGGTAGAATAGTCATTTAGAACATTAACAATGTATAGAGTATATTTTTGATTAATTTAATGTTATCTTCATTGGAAAAAACTGTGCTTTTCTTTAAAAAATAAGGACATTTCTAAGTGACCCTAAACTTTTGAACGGTAGTGTACCTGGGGTTAATCTGTGAGATCAATAACGTACTCTACACGTTCTTTAATGTATACTTCCCTAATAGGAGACAGACTCTATATTTCCGCTCCTTGTTACCTAAGATTCGGGAATTTGCACAGGGTCTCCTGGCTATTGGAGGGGATTTTAATATGATTCCTGATGCCGCTGTAGACTCCACTTCTAGTGGCAGACAAACTTCTAATTTTTCCTCGACCTTATTGGAGGAAGGCTTGTTTGATGTGTGGAGATGCCAACATGGGGGAGAGAGGGATTATACTTTTTTTCTCTCAACTGCACATTTCATATTCCAGGATTGACATACTATTAGTGTTAATAGAACACTCGTACAATCCCAATCATCGAGTATCCATAATATCACTTGGTCTGACCATGCCCCTATATTGTTATGTCTATCTGAAAAATTCTCCTCGCCTTCTCTTTCTCAATGGAGGCTAAATGATTATATTCTACATCACCCTGACCACAAATAATTTTTACGTAACGAGTTATCTAAATTTTTCTCCACTAATTTGAACTCAGTCTCCTGGCCCCACATACTCTGGAACGCTCATAAGGCGTTCATGAGAGGACTGTTGACTAAGGCGTGCTCTTTAGTTAAACGTAAAAGGGAAAAATATGTTTTTGACTTAACAATACTCATACGGGAAACAGAAATAAGATTGCCCTCTCTCCCATTTTAGCCTCTGAACTACGATCTTTACGTTTGAAATTACAAACTATATTGGCTTCCCAACATGACATTTTCCTTAAACGTCTACAAATGCAAACCTATGTGCATAACAAAGCAGGGGCCCTCTTAGCTAAGAAAATTAAACAGACCTCCTTACGTTCTCGGATAGCATATCTCTTAGATGTCTGAGGTACTAAAATAATTGATCCTATGCAGATTGCTAATCAATTTCAATCCTATTACAGTTCCCTATATAATATAGGTCAGGACCCCTCCACAATGCAACCCTCTGAGACTGATATCAATGAATTCCTAGAATTTAGTGTCATTGCCGCAGATCACCTCAACTCGCATACAAACTGTGACAGCGCCCTTTACTGTCCCTGAAATTACTAAAGCTATCTCTTCGCTGAAGCTATTTAAGGCACCAGGCCCTGATTGTTTCACGAATAATTATTATAAATACTATGGATCTATTTTAGCCCCACACCTCCTTGAAGTATATACTAAAGCAGCTGATAGTGGTAGGTTCCCTCAGGAACTGTTGGCTGCTACTGTAGTTACTACAGGAAGGAACCTACCGACCCGGCTAATTTTCATCCAATTTCCCTCTTCAATTCAGACGTTAAAATATTTGCAAAGATCCTGTCTAATAGAATTTATCATATTATTCCCCATTTAATTGACCCGGATCAAGTGGGGTTTGTGGCTGGTCGACAGGCAGGCAAGGAAAGTTCATGAATCTTATCAGGTGGGCGGAGATTTCTCGGGTGCCTTCTTTGCTACTTGCCTTGGATGCGGAGAAGGCATTTGATAGAGTTCACTGGGGATATTTGTCTTGAATTTTGGATAAATTTGGCTTCAAAGGGTTTATTAAGTCAGCAATATTAGCATTATACTCAAATCCGTCGGCTAGGGTCTTAACCTCAGGATTCCTCTCTGATTCCTTTACAATTAGCAACGGGACGAGACAGGGATGCCCTTTGTCCCCAATTATATTTGCTATGGTTATGGAACCGCTAGCAGAACTGATCCACACTAACCCTGATATAACTGGTATTCAAATAGGCCCTTCAGTCCACAAAATTTGACTTTATGCGGACGATGTTTACTCTCAATTTCCCAACCTCTGAATCCCTTGCCTGCCATTCAGGAATCTATCTCTAAATTTGGTAGGGTTTCTTATTACAAGGTGAACTCGTCCAAATCTCAGGTCTTAAATATAGGGGTTAATCCGTGGGATAAAGCAGCACTACTTGATAAATTTCCTTTTAAATGGCAGCATAATCATATTACTTACCTGGGTGTCTCCCTCACAAGACCAAGCTCAGCTTTATTTACTAAAAATGATTTACCTTTACTCACCAAAGTTACCAAACTATTGGATAGTTTCTCTAAAAGCATGATTTCCTGGGCAGGTAAGATAGCCAGTCAAAATGATGGTTCTGCCTGTTATACTGCAGAGGAGTAGCTAGGTTCTCCTGCACCCGGGGCAAAGATTCAGATTGGCGCCCCCCCCCAACTTATTTCCCGACATCTCCTTCCCCCTCGCCATGTTTGCTTTCTCTACCAATCAATGAGGTGTAATTGTTTTTCACAATTTTTTTTAATGTAACTCGAGTATAAAAGCATTTCTAAATTTTACAAGCGATGTAGTTCTATAATGTAATTAACATAAAAATAAATTAAAAGAAAATAAATTAAAGAGGCCACACACAGCCCCCTGTAGATAGCGCCACACAGCCCCCCTTGTAGATAGTGTCACACACAGCCCGCTGCCCCTTTGTAAATAGCGCCACACTCCCCCCCCCCCTTGTAAATAGTGCCACATTCCCCCCTTTTAAATAGCGCCACACTCCCCCCTTGTACTTAGCGCCACACTGTGAACAGACCGGTGAGCGGTAGCCTACCGCTACCACTCTCCGCTCTGCCTGGTGTGACTTACCGGAGGAGCCGAGGAGGTCTTGCGGCGCAGGCAGCAGCGGAGTTCCTTCTGACTAGGGTCAGTGACAGCCAGGGCCGGCCTTAGGTTGGATGGTGCCCTGTGCGAGACTCTCTTTGCCGCCCCCTACACAAACCAAAAATTAACCACATATATGGACACGCTGGAACATATATACTGTACATACATAAAGATGGATATTTAGACATACAGACAAATATAAATACACACATTCTGGAATACATACATACAGGTAAATATATAGATGTACAGACACATATACGCACACACACCGGCAGATAAATACACAGACTGGAACATATACAAATACATAAAAGGCACATATATACAAGCACAAAGACACATTCACAAACAGACCCATATATACCCACACAGGCGCATATGTACACAGCACAGATAATGTAGTAGATGTTGCCTGCAGTCCTATGTAACACCACAGATAACACAGTGATAACTCTCTGAGTACAGATAATGTAGTAGTGTTACCTGCAGTCCTATGTAACACCACAGATGACACAGAGATAACACTCTGAGTAAAGATAATGTAGTAGATGTTACATGCAGTCCTATGTAACACCACAGATGACAGTGATAACTCTCTGATTACAGATAATGTAGTAGATGTAAGAGACAAACACATGCAGAGACAGAGACAGACAGAGACACACACACACACACACTGTAACATATACACATACTAAGACAGAGACACACATTACACACTACACACACATATACACACAGACACTCACTGTAATGATGGGGGTAGGGAAACAGACAAGTGAGCCCTAATCTACCCGCCACTCAGTCCCTGCCTACTTGCAACGACCCGCCCTAGGCGACGGGGTACAACTGGGCGACGGTCCCTACGCTCAATAAGTGCACGACAGACAAACAGACAAGGGTACACAGAAGCTAAGGGAAATAGGGCAGTTGTCCACGGCAACACCGTGAGCAACAAGAGTGGTGAACGAGCCGAGTCAAACCAGGAGTGTACGAGGTACCAAACGCAGAGCAGGAGAGTAGTGAACAAGCCGAGTCAAACCAGGAGTGTACGAAGTACCAAACGCAGAGCAGGAGGGTAGTCAATAAGCAGGGTCAGTATGAAGCAGGGTCAAATAGATCAAGAAGCTGCAGCAGGGCCAGGAAACCAAATGAGAAGAATCACAAGCAAGGAGGAACAGGAAAGGCAGGTATAAATAGACAGAGGGCGGGAGCTAGCTCCGTCTGGCCAGGCTGTGATAGGCTCTCCCACTCCTAAGCCTGCCTTCCTGAGTGGTGGAAGATGGAGTCAGTCTCACAGACATAGAAGCAGGTGCAGACTGATTACCTATGGGCGTTGACACAGATGCTGTGCCTGGCAGATCCTTTACACTCACGATGTCTCCTTGCTGACAGTTCAGGATGGGCTGTGGGCGGAGCTTCCTCTTCTGCTCGTCGGCTGTGTGTAACAGGAGAGTAGAGTAGAGGCAGATGCTGGAAGGCTGCAGCACGGGAGTGGACCTGTCCCCTGACCTGAGTCATCTGACCTCATGTCACTGACGTGAGGTCAGGTGACAGGTAAGGTGACTGGACTGGTCCACTCCCTGGCCGTCACAGACCCCAGTCAGAACGCCGCTGTGTAAACATACGGGGCGCCTATCAGCAGCGATCAGCTGCTCTTCGGCGCCCCCCTTCCCTTGCGCCCGGGGCACATGCCCCGCCTGCCCCCCCCCTAGCTACACCCCTGTATACTGTATATATTCCGTACTGTCGTAATACCAGTTGCAAATACTTACCTGGCCAAACTCCAAAGAACCCTTACAAATTCTTATTTGGGTTGGGAGAAAGCCTCGAATAAGATTTACTACTATGGTTAGACCTTGGGCATCCAGGGGCATGGGAGATCCCGATGTCAAAAAATATTATTATTTCACAATTCTCACTCATTTAAAACAATGGTGGATAGATCATAATAAACTTTGATGGGTGGAAATTGAAAGAGTGGCCACTGGGTTTCCTCTTATCTCTCTCTTGTCACTTGACAAACCCGGGCACAACGTAATACATAATTGTATCCCTTCAATTGCACCATCACTCACTGCCTCAAAATATCTTACAGTGTCTACACCTACATCAGAATGTATACAGTTGACCCAGTTACCACTCCGTTATCTTTGTTCATATTCCCCTGATCTTAATTTTGATGGTTGGGAGAAGGCAGGGATACTTAAAATTGGTTCCCTTTATGATTCCACATCCCTACTCTCATTTCAGACTTTAATGCAACAGCACAATTTACCCAAACAGGATTTTTATAAATATTTTCAAATCCGACATATCTTACAGTCTGTACGATTGGATACCCCGATGTTCATTCACTGTATAAATTGATATAAATATAATTGTGCTCCCACAATATGAAAAAATTAGAAGGTTCACTGAAGTGACAACTGAGTAAAATATACCTTTTAATAGTAACTCGTTTTAAAAACAGGGGTAACACACCACTGTGAAATGAGCCCCACCGTGAAAATTAAAAAATGTATTAAACAGAAAACACTGAGTCATTATGATAGATATATCTCAGTGTTTGTAACAATATTTGTCTGGAACCAGCATATATCCTGGGCACAACAATAGTACAATCCCCAAAAGAAGCACCAGTGTCCGAAATAAATCACCGGATCTCCTAGCGCTGGGTGTAACACAATGTTACTGTCCCCTATGCAGACATTCCATATACAATAAATGACCCTACGCGTTTCAGATACTCATCCTCAGGGGTCCGTATCTTGGTAACTCTGGCCTCATCACCAGCGATAATAATGTTCAACAGCAGATATTCTGCTGTGCGTCACGGGAAGATGCACGTATCGATGTCAACGGCATGATACCCCGATGTTCCCCTCTAGTGCCTTTAGTCTTTATCAGTATACATTCAAAGCAAGGGGGTCTCTTTATTTTACTCTGTTACACACCCTCACACATTGCTAAAACCGGTCTACCTTCAGAAATGTGAAACAGATTTAGCCCTTGATATTTCTCTTTAAGACTGGTATTCTGCAATTTATTGGGTTAAAAAAATCTCCAAAGGCGCTAGTCATTGGGAAACTGCTCATAAAATTTTACTTAGATGGTATAGAACACCCTGTCAAATTGGTAGAATTAACCCATCATTCTCTCCCTTGTGTTGGAGGGGTTGCGGTAAAGTGGTTGCTTACCTACATGTTTGGTGGGATTGCCCATTAGTATTATCCTTTTAGACAGCCACATTTGCTTTTATTGGCAAAGTAATTAATTTCAATGTTTCCCTGTCCCCGGCCCTCGCCCTTTGTTTAATTGGTCTTTGCGAAATTCCACAAGGTTTATGTTATTTAGATAGGTCATATCATTATTGCAGCTAGATTACTCATTGCTCGGACATGGAAATCCTGTGTTCCCCTGACGGTAGCAGAGCTGATTAATCTGGTTAATTTCGACTACACCATGGAAAAAATGGTGGCGATTCAGCTTAATTCTGTAGGCAAATTTACAAGTCAATGGTCTACAAGGTTTGACTTTGTGACATCGGGAGCTTCTGTGCCTGCTATTACTTCAACTTAAATGATTCGCCCTCCGCTTATATATGTAAGGCCCCATGCACACGAACGTAAAAACGCCCGTAATTACGGGCCGTAATTACGTCACGTTTTTACGGACCCATGGACTTCTATTGGCCACGGGTACCTCCCCGTATGCTTACGGGAAGGTGCCCGTGCCGTTGAAAAATATAGAACATGTCCTAATTCAGGCCGTAATTATGGCACGGGCAGGCCCATAGAAGTCTATGGGGCTCCCGTAATTACGGGTGACTACGTGTGTGCACCCGTAATTACGGGAGCGTTGCGAGGCGACGTCAGGGGATAGTCTCTGTCCAGGGTGCTGAAAGAGTTAAACGATCGGCAGTAACTTTCAGCACCCTGGACAGAAACTACCGATCACAATATAGATCAACCTGTAAAAAAAAAAGACCTTCATACTTACCCAGAACTCCCTGCTTCTTCCTTCAGTCCAGCCTCCTGGGATGACGTTTCAGCCCATGTCACCGCTGCAGCCAATCACAGGCCAGTCACAGGCTGCAGAGGTCACATGGACTGCCGCGTCATCCAGGGAGGTCGAAAGAGGGACGCGTCACCAAGACAACTGCCGGGTAAGTATGAATTTCTTTTACTTTTACTGCGGAAAGGGCTGTCCCTTCTCTCTATCCTGCACTGATAGAGAGAGGGGTTGCCGATTAGTGCAGTGCAATTTTGCAGCGAAAACGTGCCCGTAAATACAGGTGGAATACTGGTGACACCGAACCATAAATACTGGTGCAATACGGGTCGAATACGTGTGACCAAGGACCCGTATTTACGCCAGTATTTACGGGAGGAAAAAAATACGTTCGGGAGCATGAGGCCTAAATCTGTGTAGTTAAAATGCGCTCCTGCCTTCGTTCCACATATCTCCCTGTCAGATCGTACTTACACTCTCTGGGGAAGCACAGATCACCAAGCCACCTTCCGGGCGCTGAACCCGATCGACCGGTGAGTGCATGGACAGATTTGTCTCAGTAATGGGGAAATCCAAGACGCAAAGCAAATCAGGCCGCGTGGCTGAACAACCGCCCAATATGGCGGACGGACCTAACCCGCCTAGTGTCTCACCTGAACACTCGGAGCTCAGCTCCTCACAAGTACTGGGAATAGGTGACACATCCTGTGTCATTGATTATAAGCAACTGGCGATACAGGTGGCACAATTAATTACCCCGGAGCTGCAGGAATCCCTATCTAAAACGATAGAAACCTCATTGTCACATCTGCATACCTCTGTGACACAGCATGAGGAACGTCTAGATAAGCTGGAACTGGCCATTCAGAAGATGGATTCTGGACTTGTGGATTTACACCAACACGTACGAGATACCCGGTTGGAGAACAAGAAATTGTGGGAGCGGGTTGAGGATCTAGAGAATCGCTATCGGCGCAGTAATCTGCGTATCGTCGGCTTACCGGAATCGGTGCCATCTAAAGATCTGAGACGTCTATGTGAGCTGGATCTGCCGGCAGCTTTGGGCATCCACCATCCATGCAGGGTGGAAAGAGCTCATAGAATTGGCGCTGATCTGCGTGCGGCAAAGTTGGATAATCGTAGTGATGTGAATACAATGAGAGATCGTCCGAGGCAAAGTAATTGTAAAGTACCTAGATTACTCTGACAAGATGTCTGTTCTCAAATCCTTCAAGAACAGAAAAGATGGCTTAGACTACAAAGGTCATCGTATTCTTATTTTTGGAGACTTCTCGGCGGAGGTTACTAAGAAAAGGCGAGCATTCTCTCAAATTTGCTCAGATCTGTACAAACGCCAGATGAAATTTGCTTTACTGTATCCCGCGGTTCTAAAAATTTTCCAATCGGATGGATCTTTCGAATCGTTCCAGTCTCCGGAAGAGGCCCTTGCAAGCTTGAAGCCCTCGACTTCGAAGGATTCTCCTACGCCCCCTCCTCACTCGGCCCCTGGATCTCTAAGGCAGAGCGTAGAAGACAGTCGGGATATTACTACAATTCCTCCATCTTCTCCGAAGCCCCAGCGGGTGGGTCGTCTGGTTTCAGCTAATACCTGACAAGATTTAGATGTCTAACACCGAAGGACAGAGCCATTCTTCATTCACCGATGATTGCCTGATTTAAGTCGTCTTTTCTATTATCTGCCAGATCACGTGAGAATGGTCTGTATGGCGGGTATTCCCTTCTTTTGAGCCTTGTCGATATGGAAGATGTGGTATGGACATACTAACTGTTTCATGATGTTCTTTATTCAGCTACCCCAGTTGATTTTACTTGGGTAGGGGGGAACGAAAGGCTACTGAATGTAATTGTTCTATGATACATAACCTATATGCTTTTTTGGTAGTGTATTTCTGTGTGTCGGAAATAAGCGAAGTCTTATTGCACCAATGGGTGGGACATAAGGTATTAATCCACACTCTCAGTGCGGGGATTGTTCTATTGTTTCCAGTTAAAAGGTTGATCTTGCAGTTTATATTGTGGGAATCCATACTCAGGGGCACCTATATCTGTACCGTATATTTAATTGCTCTTATATGAGAATTATATCTTGGAACGTCAAAGGACTCAGGTCACCACATAAACGCATGATGGTACTGCGCCACCTGAAGCGTTTGCGTGCAGACATAGCGCTCTTACAAGAAACGCATCTGTCAGAGACAGATTTCTTTAGGATGAAACGGCTATGGGTAGGCCAAGTATTCGGATCCCCGGCTGTCGATTCGAAAGCTGGAGTTCTTGTTCTTATACACCAAAAGTTCTCCTCTACAGTGTCACAGGTGTCCAGGGACTCGGAAGGTCGCTGGGTAAATGTGCTACTTACTAGCTCCACAGAACAAATCAGTCTGTACAATGTCTATGGGTAGCTCATCCTTTTTTCATAATTTAAGCACTACAATTGGAGCAGACCGACATCCGCATAAAATTTTAGGAGGCGATCTGAATGTCGTTTTACACCCGAGTGAAGATAAGACCAATGCAGCTCAGGGCGGGAGGGTCCCCTTGCTCACAAGTGAAACGATATTAAAAAAAATTCTTACAGCCACCGATTTGACTGACATCTGGCGATTACATAACCCAGACGGCGGCGAGTATTCCCATTATTCACATCCTCATCAATCCTGGTCTCGCATTGACTACATGTTAGCATCTCCACTTTTATTGCAACGAATGCGAGGGTGTGCAATAGAGCAGATGCTTATCTCGGATCATTCTCCTGTATTATTGGAAATACATGATTGCTTCCCCCATGGTACTGATTACTTATGGAGATTTCCATCTAATCTAGCTATGGAGGAATCTTTTCAAATCAAACTTAAAGGATGGTGGCAGGAGTTTGAATTGACAAATGGAGCTCATGCAGTCAACACTCAGCTTTATTGGGATACAGCAAAGGCAGTCATGCAGGGTCACATTATGGCGTATCTCACCAATTTTAAGAAAGTTACTAAGCCAAAAATTTAGACGTACAGTGCAACTCTCAGGGCATCTTACACTCTTTTCCAGAATTCGCCTTCTCCAGTTAATAGAGAATCTTGTAAAAAAGCCAAAAGTGACTACGAGTTATGGTTAGATAAGGGTGAGAAACTGAAGCGCTCGGCCTTAGAGGCGAAATTGTTTCGATTTGGCAATAAGGCCGGCAGTCTCCTGGCTAGACTCTCAAAAGGTCCATGGTCACACTCTGTTATTGCTAGGTTGAAGGATCAATTGGGTCAGATGCAGAGTCACCCCAAACAGATCAATTCCATTTTGAGGGATTTTTATGCCAACCTATATGCCAGTCGCCAGAACACACCTGGTGTGACTCCTCTTTCTTTAGACTCCCTAAATTTACCTGTTCTTACTGAGGAAGAGAAAGTCTTGTTAGATTTCCCAATTACGGAAGATGAGCTCAAATCTGCTATCAATTCCTTGAAACTCAATAAAGCGCCAGGCCCCGATGGGTATACTGGGGAATATTTCAAAGCTCTGAGGGATCAAATGGCTCCATGTTTGCTTCAACTATATAATGGATACCTGTCCGGACAGCCGATTCCACCAGCCTCCAATGTCGCATATATAAAGGTTTTGCCGAAACAGGATAAGGATCCTGCTCTAGCATCATCGTATCGACCAATCTCGTTAATTAATTTAGACCTGAAATTGATGTCTAAAATAATGGCAGATAGACTTGCCTTCATTCTCCCCAGGTTAATTTCTCCTAGCCAGGTGGGCTTCGTTAAGGGCCGTTCAGCGGTGTCAAACATACGTAAAATTCTGCTCATCCATCCCCAGCGATCCTTACCGTGGATGCCGAAAAAGCTTTTGATATGGTGGACTGGGGATGGTTGGGCAGGACTTTAGATTCCATGCACATTGTGGGCCCTTTTCGCACATACTTGACAGCACTTTACACAGAACCGTCAGCACGGGTATACACTCCTGGTTTCCTGTCACCCCCTATTCAAGGGCACCAGACAAGGCTGTCCGCTTTCCCCTCTTCTTTTTAACATTGCCCTTGAACCTTTTATTAGAACATTGGAGGCTGATGGGGATATTCATGGTATAACAATGGGCTCGACCGTAGTTAAGGCGTCATATTTTGCGGATGATGTTTTGGTCTTTTTATCAGACCCGCTTGGGGATCTTCCTCTGGTTTTTGACCTGCTGAGGGCCTTCGAGGCCTCCTCCGGATTTAAGGTTAATGTGGCGAAGTGTGAACTCCTAGATTTGTCTCTGACACGAGCCTCATCTAACTGGTCCACCCTAAACATCCCCGTGACCATTGCCAAAAGTTCGATAAAATATCTGGGAATTCATATAGGCCTTACCCCAGACTCCATATATACTCTCAACTACCCTCCCCTGTTGTCTAAAATGGTTAATGAATTAACGAGATGGAGCAGCTTGCCCTTATCTTTTATGGGAAAATGTCATTTACTTAAGATGATAAGCTTTCCCAGATTGTTGTACCCGATGCAGACTATACCCCTTCTCCTTAGACACACTGATATTCTGAAACTTAATGCTGCCTTTACTTCCTTGATTTGGTCTCAAAAACGACCAAGGATAGCGCTGCAGAAGCTTATGCTACCCAAAGACTTGGGGGGCCTTAATTTCCCTGACCTCCGTAGGTACAATTTAGCATGCCTTGCTCGTCATGGGATAGACTGGCTGCAGGCATCTAACTACTATTCCAACTATTCCCTAGAAGCAGGATTGGTATACCCGCTGCAGTTATCATCGTTATTGCATACTGCTTTTGGTATGCTTTCTGACAATGTGAGACGACGCATATTATTACGGGACACTATAATGGCATGGAAGTCCCTTAGGTCTTCATTTAGGCTCCCTCAGCGCCTATCCCCACACATGAATCTATGGGGACACCCGGGTTTCTCACAGGGGAGAGAGAACTCTGATTTTCGGCATTGGCGCGCTTTGGGCATCACTACACTTAGGCACATTCTGCACCCTTCTGAAACTCATGTATTGAACTTTCAGGAATTAGTAGATACTTTTAATGTCCCTTTGCATCATTGCGGGGACGCTAGGTAACTTGAAGCATTTGAAGGGTTAAACGGCCAGGAACAGCGTGATCGCTTATCTTTCTGTATGGTTCATTGTGATACAAATAGACAGGAGCGTACCTAGTTGACATAGTAATGCTAGATTGTTCCGTCATTGCCTAGAAAGTGTTCGATGGTTTCATAGACAGACACAGGATTGCTACTGGTTATTTTCTGAGCATGCGCAGATAACTAGTCTGACACAGATTAATCCGACACGCACACTGTTCGCTGGTGAATGACGTAGTAGCGGTCCGTCCAGTATTCAGATGTCTGTTGGCTGACAAACTGGAAAATGCATGGTGGATGGATCTGGTATTAGTAAATCAGACATGTTCACTCTCAGGCTCTATTCACATGAGAGGGTGGGAGTGTTTTTCTCAGCCATTTTGCATCCTGAAATGTTCTGGGCCGTTTTTCTGTTTTTAACGGACGACTTTGACCCATTTTGCATCCGTTTTTTCCCTTGTCCATTTTAAAAATGGATGAACTTCATTTGTCAATGTTTTGCCACACACTTCCCTCTGTGGATAATGCCACATAGCCCCCTGTAGATACTGCCACGCCCCAGTGTAGATAATGCCACACAATGCCTCTATAATGACACAAAACCCCCTGTAGATAATGCCACAAAGCCCCCTGTAGATACTGCCACAGCCCCCCTGTAGGTAATGGCACACACTGCCCTCTGTAGGTAGTGCCGCACAGCACCCTTGTAGATAGCGCCACTGTAGGGGACTGCACCAGGAAAAGTCCTTGACTTCACTGTCCATATATGGACAGTGACTTTTCCTGGAGTAGAATCACAGGCCAAAGCTATGGCCAGTGATTCCGCTTCACGAGAATTCCCTGACGTCACTGTCCATATATGACGTTGGCCGCTGTGGCTGAGGATTCCGCTTCAGGAGTAGGGGATTGCTCCAGGAGCAGTCCCTGACATCACTGTCCATACATGGACAGTCATTTCTCCGGGAGCGGAATCACCGGCCACGTCGCCGGGGATTCCGCTTCAGGAGTAGGGCACCGCTCCCGGAGAAGCCCCAGTTGTTACTGTCCATATATGGACAGTGAAGTCAGGGACTTTTCCTGGAGCGGAATCCTTGGCCACAGCTTCGGCAACACTGTGGCCGGGGATTAGGGATTCCGCTCCTACAGGGAGCAAAAATACCTCCTCCTCCACTTCGCACTGTGAGAAGAGAGCAAGCGGCAAAAAGCACAGCCGTCACTCGGATCACATCCAAGTGGCAGCCGTGCTTTACACGGCCCCATAGACTTCAATGGGAGCCGTGAGAATGGCCCAAAATAGGGCATGTTCCATTTTTTGACGGCCCGGTTTGTGAATAGCCCCACTTGGGGTCTATTCTTCCTACTGCGGCCGTCACATGGCCGAGAATCCGTTGTGTGTATAGGGCCTGCGTATATGAACGCTGGTTTATTCAGTGATTTTTCTCCTATACAGTTCCCCAAATGTGAGTACGCTTTGGCATTAGGATTTAGTTATCTTGCCTAAAAGATAGGACTGGTCGATTATGACCTAAATCAAAATCACGATTAATTGAACATGTAACCTCAATTACAATTAATGAACGATTATAGAGGCCACGCCCTTATTTTACATACCAAAGCCATTTTCATGCCACGCCATTGAATTAATATATTTCCCTCGGAGCCTGCTGAATACTACTGTATATAAATACCCCCTGACACTAACGCTCACACAGTATTATGCCCCCATAGTTGTGCCCACAATATAGTGCCCCCATAGTTGCCCCCACACAGTATAGTGCCGCCCCAGACAGTATAATGCCCCATAGTGCCTTACACAGTTCAATGCCCCTAGTGTTTTCCCACACAGTATAATTCATCCATACCAGCCCAGAGTATAATGCCCTCATATACAGTATAATGCCCCTATTGCTGCCCCGACACAGTATAATGCTCTATAGTGCCTCACACACAGTATTACGCCCCTATAGTGTCTCCCGACACAGTATAATGCCCCTATAGCTATTCCCAGAGTATAATGCCACATAGCTGCCCCACGCAATATAATGCTCCTAGTGTCTCACCACAGTATAACGCCCCCAGAGTATACTGTACCATACAGTATAATGTCCCTAATATTGCACCCCACACAAAATACCCCCATAGCAGCCCCCCCCACACACACACACAGTATATGGCCCCCATAGCTGCCCCACACACACAGTATATGGCCCCCATAGCTGCCCCACACACAGTATATGGCCCCCATAGATGCCCCACACACAATATAATGCCCCTATAGAGCCTCCTCGCACAGTATATTGCCCCTATCGTGTCTCCCCACACAGTATAATACCCTTATAGCTGCTCCTACAGGGTATAACGCCCCCTTAACTACCCCACAGAATAATGCCCCTATAATGCTCCCGCACAGTATAATGCCACCACACAGAATAATGCCGCATAGTGCCTAACACAGTTTAATGCCTCTCTAGCGTCTCTCCACAGTATAATGCCCCATAGAGCCTCACACAGTAGAATGCCACTATAGCTGCTCCCAGAGTATAATGCTCCCATAGCTGCCACCACAGTATAATGCCCCTATAATCGCCCCCAGAGTATAATGCCCCGATTGCTGCCCCCACACAGTTTAATGGCCTCATAGCTGATCCCACACAATATAATGCCCTTATAGCTGATCCCCACAGTAAAATGGCTTTATAGCTGACACACACACACACACACACACACACACACACACACACACACACACACACACACACACACACACACACACACACACACACACACACACACACACACACACACACACACACACACACACAGTAGCTGCCCTCCACCCCTAGCATAATTCCCCCAGAATGCCTAATAAAAATAATTAAATACTCACCTAACCCCATTCCCATCATAATTGATGGAGATACCTCGGCAGGTTTTCTCCGCTCTGTGCCGTGTGTGGCAGAGCGCAGGCAGGAACGATTATGTCACTGCATCCCACCTGTATGCACCAGACCGCTCACGGTGTGTTACATGGTGAATGGTGGAGCAGATGGCTCCCTGCTCAACCATTGGATTCAACTGTATCTACTTCCTGAGGACGCAGATACAGTTGAGATCAGGAGATAACCGAAAAAAATAAAATGTGTAAGATGACGTTGATTATCTGCGCTGAAATTCGGTTTTATTTTGTTTAATTGCCCAGCCCAACTACGAGATCATAATTAAAAATGATAGTGAGGGGCTTGCCATAATGTTGTTATATATATAATTGACATGGCTGCTTTGACCTTATGACACTTTTTTAGAAAACACTTGTCTCACTTTGTCGATGTTATTACTGTGTATAACATATAGGTGCACGGTTTTGTGGCTTGGGTGTGGTCGCTGCTTGTCTTGCAGCACGGAGCCATTTTTCCTCCCTTTTGCCAGGCTGATTATTCGGCATCTTGAGTCTGGAGCACTATTAGAGGGCCAGGCTATCTCTGGATGAGGGCATTTCTGAATGGAGCGCTGTGTGCCACTGTTGTGCCTACTTACTGTGAGTGAATAGCAGCAGAGCTGCAGTAACCCAGAACAGCAGCTATATAGTGTTCGGATGCCTTCTGCTTCCAGCACCGAGGCAGCTGAAAAAGCTGATTGGTGTAGGGTTTGGGTGTCAGACACCCACCGATCATATACTGATGACCTATCCTGTAGATAGGTCATAAGCATAAAAAACAGCCCCCAAACTTGACAACCCCTTTAAGCCATGGAAGGGACACACAGCTTCTAAGAACAATTTTATTCACTTTCTTTCAAAGCAGTTTTAAGCCCTAACTGAAGACAAGGGTCATTTGTTTACTAGTAACTCTAGGAATAGAGATGCCTCTTCCAGACCGAATAGAAGATTTTCTTGTAGATTAGTGAGGCCTTTTCGTTCTGTGGAAAGGAGGTTTAGAAAGTGTAATAATGCTTCAGCAGGCCAAAAGAAGCCTGGATATCCCTTATCCAATACATTTTGGCACCAGGATCTGCCAGTTGGAGCAAGATTGTTTAATTTTATTTTTTTTTCAAGCCTGGCCAAGGTCTACTATAGATTTTTGGGTCCTTAATATTATTGAATCAGGCTACCACATAGAATTCACCTCTTCTCCACGAGCCAGGTTTCTAGTAAATACCTGAAAAAAAAAGTCCTTTAGGTGTCCTCCCTCCTAGACAAATTCCTAGCAAAGGGGCCTTAGAGATTTTTTTCATCTCATAAGAAGGGTTTCTACTAATCACATTTTTCCATTGCAGAAGTCAGATGGTAATTGCCATCTCATAATATATCTCAAGAGACCTCAACACCCCTCTAAAAAGATAGTTCAGGATGCAAACTTTGATAATGGTCGTTTCCATGGTCTAGAGGGGAGACCTTATGGCCAAACTAGACTTAGATGAATAGGCACATACAGATACGCATCCTTTTATCAGTGGTAGACTTAAAAAAATATATAAAAAAAATAAAAAAAGTGTCCGCATTCATCATCTACAGTTCAGAGCCCTGCCCTTCGGCCTCTCAGCATCTCCAAGAGTGTTCACTAAGATTTCTGTTGCAGGGAATTTTCAGATCCCCTTATCTTGACGACTGGTTCTTATAGGCTCCCTCTGAACAATTTCTCTGGGACGACATCTAGAAGTGCCTCCTTTATATTAGAGAACATGAATTCCTGATAACCCTTCAGAGCTCTCAATTGTCCTCAAAGTTTCTCTGCCTTATAAAAATAGACTCTTGGACAATGAAGTTTCCTCCCAGCAGAGAATAATTAAACAGTAACCTCTGTGGTCTCTCATCTGTTTCAGAACACTCTCCCATTGATCAGGTCGTTGATGAGGATTCTAGGGTTTCTGACTTCCACTATAGAGGCTGTACTGTGGGCCAGAGCCCCTCTGAGATCCCTTCAGACTTTCCTGCTAAGAGCTAAAGACGAAGACCGTTCAGAGAAGGTGGACTCAGAGAGCATATAATCTCAATAAGATCCTGCCTTCCAATGTTCGCAAGTTGCAGGGCGCATATGTGAAGATACAGTCAAAACAACCTAGGTTCAGGATTTTACCTGAACAAGCTGGGGGGTATCAGGAGCTCCTTACTGAACAGGAATGTGCCTTACTCATGCAGTGGGCAGAGAGGAATTTTTCAGACACTTTTGCTGTCCTTTCAAGAGGAACGAACAAGATATCTGCATATTTCTCATCAGTCTTTTGCCCAGGGAATGGGAGCAGAACTTCGAAGAATTACAGGCGATTTGCAAGTGAGGTCTTTCCGCTATAAACCTCATGGCTACGAGGTGCAAAACCAAGATCAACAGATTTTGCTCACTTTACAGGGCTGATCTCCCATTTGCGCTGGACGCATTCTTCATCTTGGAGCGGGAGTCTGATGTATGTCTTTCCGCCACTTTTGATTATCCAGAAGATTTTCAGAAAGATCAGAGAAGGCAAAGCAGATGTCATAGCAATTATTCCCTTCTGGACAAGTCTCCAGATTTGTTAGATGGCAATAGGTTCCTTTCGATAGATCTACCAGCCAGAAAGGACCTTCTGCTACGAAAAGATTTTCTTCACCAAGGCCTAGATTGTCTCCACTTGATAGTTCAGAGGTTGAGGGTGTAGCTGTCCAGCAAACGTTAATCCTAGCATGTTATTTTCTACTCTCGTCTTCGCATAGACCTACTAATAAGTTTTATCAAAGAGTATGGGACATCTTTAGTAAATGGCGTAACTAGGAGAACAAGTTACCAGACTTCAGACGTACCAGAGGATATTTTTTTTCAGCAGGGATTGATGCAGGCCTCAAAAGTAAACACCCTGCGTGTACATTTTCTACCCATTGATGCCTTTGTGGACTGTAAATTGAATGGTTCTAAAAGATTCTTCAAAAAGTTAGTTATTAAGACCAAATATTACATCTCCTGCTCCAATTTGGGATCTTGCACTAGTTCTGAAGAGACTTACTTCTCTTGTTGTGCCTTTGGATCAAGTTCATCCTAAATTCCTGTTTTGGAAGACTTATTTTAGTGGCCATCGCTTCTACTAAGAAGGTAGGAGAGCTTCAAGCTTTTTCTTTTGAAGAGCCTTATCTGAAGGTGTTTCCAAACTCTATACGTGTGAGAACTGTGCCCTTATGCTTACCTGAGGTACTCTCTGATGAGAATTTAAACCAAGAAATTGTTCTTCCGGCCTACTTCCCTAATCCTCAAAATATACAGAAAGAGGCGTCACATTTATTAGATGTCAGAAGGGCTGTTTGTACCTACCTTCAGGGAACAGGAAAACGTAGATCTTCAGAAAGACTTTCTACAATTTTGTGGATCTAGGCAGGGGCAGTATGCTAGTAAAGCTACCCCTGCCAGGTGGCTTACAGCTTCTATTTTTGAATGTTACAAGTTAGGTCTTCCTGCTCATACCACAAGATCTGCTGCAACATCCTGGGCTGAGCTTGCAGAAGTCCCTCTTCGTTACATTTGCCAAACAGAATCTTGGGCCTCAGGACATAACAGAAAGCAATAAATATGAGAGTGATTCAGCCTTCAGCACCAGAGTCATTAATAAGGCAATACCACCCCCCCCAATCATCATTCTTCGGCTACTTTAGTCCCTAGGTGCTGCCAGGGACGACAAGGAAGAAAAATGGTCTTACCTCGTTTTTGTTTTTACTCGAGTCCAAGGCAGCGCCAAATTATCCCCCCTAAAAAAAAGGTTTAAGTATCTTCTTTTACTCATCAGTTTACACCATATTGCAGGTGTGTCCTTTTTAATATAATGGCGGTGGTGGCGATGGTTACCTTTAATAAGTTAGGGTAAAGGAAAATGTAATACCCTGGGTGCTGCCTCAGACTTGAGGAAGATAATTATTTTTTTTCATGTAGACGATTTAGAAAGTTGCTTAATTTTGCATTTCGGAAGCAAATGAAAACTAAAAACATTTCAGTGTAAAAGGTGAAAATTGCCTCTTAAATCCGCTATTAACAGCATTTGTGAACTATTGGTATGCAAAGGATTCATGGGACAACCCCTTTAAATCAACAGTGCAATATTAAAAAAAGATAAAGTACTAAAAGAAATCCTGAAAACATTACGAATATTTTTTTTTGGGGGGGGCAGGGTAGTAGTGGGGAGTTGAAAAACACTGTTCTAGACAATACTGTGCATAAGAATTTCAGAAAATCTGCAGTTTGCGATCCTTAAACCCCTTTAGGCATACCATCCCACAGCCAAAATCGCTCAGGTCGCAATGTTTTCCCATTCCGGTCATTGGTCTGAAAAGCATCCTTTTGACCATTTCTGCCTGCTTCTGTGCTGCAACATGACAGAGTCCTTAGATCCATTATCAACTAGAAATATGGTCCTACCTAAGGGATTGTTCACACAGTTTTTTTGGCGCGGAAACCGTCAACTACGCTATTGATTCGGTCCAAACACCGGAACCCTGTCACAATGGTGACAAACGGAAACCTTTAGCAAAGTTTCCGGCACCATTGAGATCAATGGTATGCAAATGGAAGCTAAGGTTTCCGTTTGCCCTTTTGTTGAGGAATTAACCCGACGGAAAATCTCCGACAGAACACCCTTAACGGAAGAGCAACGCTGATGTGAATACAGCCGAATACACACAAGTTTGAAGTACTATGTAAATATAGCAGTTATACTAGTATCTTGCTTATAAACAAGTGGGGGTGACATCTCAGGTCCATAAGGCTATGTTCACACAGGGTATTTTGCAGGAGGAATATCTGCCTCAAAATTCAGTTTGGAAGTTTGAGGCCGATTTTCACTGAGTTTTTCGCCCGCGGCCATTGAGCGCCGCGGGCATAAAACAGCGCGAAATACGCTTTCTCTGCCTCCCATTGAAGTCAATGGGAGGTCAGAGGCGGAAGCGCCCGAAGATAGGGCATGTCGCTTCTTTTTCCCGCGAGGCAGTTTTTTTAAAATCAATGAGAGGCATTTTCGGGCCGTTTTTGCCGAGTTTTGTGACACGGTTTCCGCGTCAAAAAACTCGGCAAAATACCCCGTGTGAACATAGCCTAAGATAGGTTTCTGACAAAATATTGAAAATACTTAAGTAATGACCTTGAGCGGTGATCTATTGACAGCTCCTTTATTACTCCAGTCAGCTGTCATTTTGCTGTATAGAGGTTATCTGTTAATTCAGGAATATTCGGAGGAAAACAATTTTCACTTTTAGAATGTCTTATAGTGATGGCCTTCCCAAATTTAATAAAAAATATGTTAGCAGCTTTTGAAAGAAAACTTTCAACAACATATGTATTACACTTTTAACAAAATCTATGCTTTGTATTTGGTTTGATTCATCTGTTCAAATGTATGGTTTGCTTAAATATCAAAGGCAAAAATAATAATTTTTACCTGCTGTACAATGCTCACTATTCAGAATGCTGCAGGCACTCTGTAGCATCAAACTAGTAAAGTCACTCAATACAGAAACAAACTGCAAGAAAGTAATGTTCAGTTCAAGCAAAATGTCCCCTCACTCATTCCCATTTTGATCACTTCAAGTAACATAATAATAGATTACCAATATCTAGCAGAAATCCACTCAATCACACAAAGCGCTTCCCTGTAAATCACAGCCAGATATAATGCAACGTACGCAACCAACATTCTCTACCGAGTTGATATTGTGGCAACTGGGGAGATCTTTTTGGACTGTGTAGACACATTGGCCAGTCAAAAAGATCCCAGGAATAAACAGCACAGCCAGGACCAATGATCTTTAAGAAAGAATAAATATTTTTTTTTCCTGTTTTGTACTTCAACATGATGCAAACACCATGCGTCCCACCTCAACTCTTCTCATGCAGATGCACTATTTACAAGGTTGAAAAATACTGCTGTCTTCTGGTCAGTTTAATCTTGTTTTGTGTTTAAAAGTCATGTACAAAGCTATTTTTTTTTTATTTTTTTTTCTTCTATTTTTTCAACTTTTCAAAGCATTTCAGCTCCAACCCAGGAATAGAAAAGGTGCGGAGGGCAGCCTGAAGATAAAAGGAAAATCGAGAAGAAAAAGGGAAACTGGCAGAGAAAGCAGACTGGTTTAACAGGAGAGACATAGGCAAAAAAAAAAAAAGGTTGGCAAGGTGGTATGAAGAACGAAGGGAAACGTTCGAGGGGAAATCAGCCTGATTATGGCAAGCCAAAGTTAGGAGAAAGCATTTGCAAATAGCTGAGGTGCTGCACACATTTTAACCCCTTGGTAATCAAAGTAACTAGCAATGCCTTATCAAACAATTTTACATGCAGATCAGGGCTTTCCCAGTCACTATTGCCAAGGGGTTAAATAAGCCTACAATACTGTCAAACCACTGCCTCTGCTAACTGCTTTCTTTTTATTATTACAATATAATTTACTTAAACTTTCTGTTAACAAAAAAAGGGGGAAAAAAAACATTCTGGCAAGAGATGAGAGCAAGAAATTGGAAAGTAAAACGGCTGAATGTGCGAGGACCGGACTCATGGGGTAGAGATGCATTTAATTGGATTTGAAATCTAGTGTCAGGTGGCAACAGAGGTTGGTCTGTGGAGATGGATCAGTCCTCAATATATTCCCACAAGTCCTTCTCGTAACCTTCGTGCACATGAAGAAGCAGAACCCGCCTCCTACTCTCGCAGTATCTAAGGACAGAAAGCAAAATATTAGGCTCGTTTACAATGAAAGTATCTATTTAATGCATAGGGGACGAATACAAAAGCAGTACATTGTGTATTGTAAGGGGTTGTCCAAGGTTTGGCAAGATCTGCTTGCAGTGATTAGACATACATTTAGAGGATGACATATCTAGACTTGAACTCCTGCTCAAAGTAGAAGTTTGCGACGACCCATCAGTGTAGGCAAGGCTTTGGTTACACCATGCAGTGTACTCTGTTTAACCCCTTAAAGGAACAGTGTCACCAAATTTTTTTTTTTATATCAGTTTTATGTTAGGGTTTTATTAAAAACGTTTATATTTATTTGTGTGTTTGTGTGTTACTTTTTTCTATTTTTACACTTTTTCTTCCCTATGGGGGCTGCCATTTTTTTTCCATTTCTGTATGTGTAGATTAACGACACATATAGACATGGAATACGGCAGCTCCAGTCCCATAGGGACTGCGAACGGGGCCCGTTCCATCCACTTTGGTGTACGCCGTGTGTGTGGGAACGGCGCATGCGCCGCTCCCACACAGTCCGATTTGAAATGCGCGCCGTCCAGCGCCATTTTCCTGTGGACCGGAAGTCGCAGCCGGGCAGTAAGATTACTACTTCCGGTCGGGGCTTCCGGACTTGTGCACATGGAGCAGCGGCAGCAGACGGAGCGGACGGACCGGAGGGAGCGGCGGCGACAGGAGCAGGTAAGTGATTTCTATGTATGTTCGTGTTTCAGTGTGTTTTACTAGTGTATGTAAACCTTCTACACTGTGTGTTAGCTCAAAAAATGGCGACACACAGTGTAGGAGGTTAGACCGTTCAAACCCCTCGTTTCTCCCGGCACTAGCCGGGATAAAGGAGGGGGGGATTCTGAGAGCTCACTAGAGCGAGGGATTTTTTCCCAATTTTGCAGCATAAAGCAATGTGGTTGCTTTACCACATGCAATGCTGCAATTTTGGGAAGTGCTCCATCTAGTGACCAGTGCTTGGAAATATTATAAATTGAATCCAATTTATAATATTTCCTGACTCGTGAAAAAAATAAAAAAATTAGAACAACGTTTAATCACCTACACACTAATTGTTTAGCTAAAAAAAACAAACATGTTTTGCTGGCAACACATTCCCTTTAAGGACGCAGCCTAGTTTGGGCCTTAAGGCTCAGAGCCCATTTTTTTAAATCTGACATTTCAATTTATGTGGTAATAACGTCGGAATGCTTAAACCTATCCAAGCGATTCTGAGATTGTTTTCTCGTGAGGCATTGGGCTTTATGTTAGTGGTACAATTTGGTCGATATATTCAGTGTTTATTTGTGAAAAATTGCAAAATTTAGGGAAAAATTTGAAAAAATAGTATTTTTCTGAATTTAAATGCATCTGCTTGTAAAACAGATGATGGTTATACCACCCAAAATAGTTACTAGTTCACATTTCCCATAAGTCTACTTTAGATCGGCATTGTTTTTGAGCATTATTTTATTTTTCTTGGACGTTACAAGGCTTAGAACATGAACAGCAATTTCTCATATTTTTAAGAAAATTTCAAAAGCCTTTTTTTTAAGGTACCTGTTCAGTTCTGAAGGGGCCTATGTATTAGAAACCCCCATAAAACACCCCATTTTAAAAACTAGACCCCTCAAAGTATTCAAAACAGCATTTAGAAAGTTTTTTAACCCTTTAGGCATTTCACAGGAATTAAAGCAAAGTGGAGGTGAAATGTACAAATTTCATTTTTCTTGCTGTATTTCAATGTTATTCTATTTTCTTTCTGTAACACAAAAGGTTTTACCAGAGAAATACTACTAAATATGTATTGTCCAGATTCTGCCGTTTTTAGAAATGCCCCACATGTGGCTCTAGTGTGTTCGTGGACTAAAACACAAGCGACAGAAGCAAAGAAGCACCTAGTACAATTTGAGGCCTCTTTTTTATTAGAATATATTTTAGGCAGCATGCCAGGTTTGAAGAGGTGTTGAGGTGCCAAAACAGTAGGAATCCCCCAATAGTGACCCCATTTTGGAAACTATTAAACAACAAGATGCCAAAGGCAAAAACGACCCTATTTCCCAACTACCATTAAATTGTATTTAGAATCTTTAATGTGCTATTACAGCAAACAGACATACAGACAAAACCAACATAAAGGGTAAAATTATCAATGCATGGATAGGGTCAATAGCCGTTCGTGGTTGTGGCAATGTGCATATGTGTATGCCGTTTGTATAGTCCCTGTTGGTAACAGTGTGCCGATTGTATAAACAATAAATGTAGCAGTGACACGTGTGTCTATCGTCCGTGTCTACAGACAGACTGATACAGCAAGCACCGACACCGGATTTCTCGGCAGTAAGATAGTTAAGTTGCTAAATTGCCCTAATGCCAGCATGTATTAAAATAGAACAGAGAGCCCCCCCGACATGTTTCGCTACTATGTAGCGTCCTCAGGGGTTCATGGGGCTACTCATACCGTAGCCCCATGAACCCCTGAGGACGCTACATAGTAGCGAAACATGTCGGGGGGGCTCTCTGTTCTATTTTAACCCCTTAGTGACCACTAATACGCCTTTTAACGTCATTCACTACTGGGCTTTAGGCTAGGCTGACGCCTTTTCACGTCAGCCTAGTCTAAGTCCTGCACGGGTCTCCCGTGCAGGCAGGAGCCGTGGCTCTGCTGTCTGATGACAGCTGAGCTCCTGCTCCAACACCCGCGATCGAAGTTTACTTCGGTCGCGGCCGTTTAACCCGTTAAATGCCGCCGTCAATAGCGACCGCGGCATTTAACTTTGTTTACAGAGGGAGTGCGCTCCCTCTGTTACTCATCGGCGGCCCGCGAATGCAATCGCGGGTCTCCGATGGGGTGTCATGGCAGCCGGGGGACTGATAAAAGCCCCCAGGTCTGCCCTGGACATATGCCTGTTAGGACGCGCCGGAGGCACGTCCTAACAGATTGCCTGTCAGATTTACACTGACAGGCAATAATGCTCTGGTATACGAAGTATACCAGAGCATTATAGCAGCGATCGGAACATCGCACAGTAAAGTCCCCTAGTGGGACTAATAAAATCAGTCAAAGTGAAATAAAGATTATTAATAAAAAGTACAGTAAAAAAATAAATAAAACCATTTTTTTCCATAAAAAGTGGTTTTATTTAGTAAAAGTGTAAAAAAAAAAAAAAAGTACACATATGTGGTATCGCCGCGACCGTAATGACTCCATTAATAAAGTTAATATGTAATTTAAACCGCAAAGTGAACACCGTAAAAAAAAATTTTTTTTCCATTGCCCCCCCAAAAAGTCATAATAAAAATGAATCAATAAGTCCCATGTACCCCAAAACAGTACCATTCAAAACTACGTCTTGTCCCGCAGAAAACAAGCCCAAAAAATCACTACATTGATGGAAAAATAAAAAAATTACGGCTCTTGGAAAGCGACGATGCAAAAACAAATAATTTTAGTTCAAAAGTGTTTTTATTGTGCAAAAGTCGTAAAACATAAAAAAACCTCCACATATGTGGTATCGCCGTAATCGTACCGACCCATAGAATAAAGGTCACATGTTAATTACGTCGCACAGTGAACGGCGTCAATTTAAAAACGCATAGAACAATGGCGGAATTTCAGTTTTTTTTTATAATCCCCCCCAAAAAGGTTAATAAAAGTTAATATAAAAATTATATGTACCCAAAAATGGTGCCATTAAAAAGCACAACTAATCCCACAAAAAACAAGTCCTCATACAGCTATGTAGACGAAAAAATAAAAACGTTATAGCTCTTTGAATGCGACTATAGAAAAACGAATAAAATAGCTTGGTTATTAGGGCCTAAAATGGGCTGGTCACTAAGGGGTTAATACATGCTGGCATTAGGGCAATTTAGCAACTTAACTATCTTACTGCCGAGAAATCCGCTGTCGGTGCTTGCTGTATCAGTCTGTCTGTAGACACGGACGATAGACACACGTGTCACTGCTACATTTATTGTTTATACAATCGGCACACTGTTACCAACAGGGACTATACAAACGGCATACACATATGCACATTGCTATAACCACGAACGGCTATTGACCCTATCCATGCATTGATAATTTTACCCTTTATGTTGGTTTTGTCTGTATGTCTGTTTGCTGTAATAGCACATTAAAGATTATAAATACAATTTAATGGTAGTTGGGAAATAGGGTCGTTTTTGCCTTTGGCATCTTGTTGTTTAATTGTTATATTAGACCTGCCAACTACCAAGGGTCCAAACCTTTTTTCATTTTGGAAACTACAACCCTCAAGGAATTCATTTATGGTTATTGTTACCATTTTGACCCCATAGTTTTTTCACAGCGCGTATTTGAATTGGGCTGTGAAATTAAAAAAATGACCGTTTTTCCAATAAGATGTCATTTTTTATAAAAATTTCTTATTTTCAAAGGGAACAAAAGGCCCCATTTTGTTGCCCAATTTGTCCTGAGTGCGGCAATACCCCATTTGTGGTGATAAACTGCTGTTTGGGCCCATGGGAGGGCTGAGAAGGAAAGGAGCGCTATGTGTTCTTAGGAGTCCAGATTTTGCTGGATTGGTTTTCGGGTGCCATGTCGCATTTGCAGAGCCCCAGAGGTATCAAAGCAATGGAAACCCACCAAAAGTGACCCCATTTTGGAAACTACACCCCTCAAGGAACTAATTTATGGGTGTTGTGACCATTTAGATCTAACAGTTTTTTCACAATTTATTTTAATTGGGCTGTGAATTTAAAAAAAATTAAATTTTTTTCCAATAAGATGTAGTTTTGGCACAAAATTTCTTATTTTCACAATTTGTCGTGAGTGCGGAAATACCCCAATTGTGGTGATAAACTGCCGTTTGGGCCCATGGGAGGGCTCAGAAGGAAAGGACCACCATTTGGCCTACTGGGGATTTTCTGGTGCTAAGTCATGTATGCAGAAGCGCCTGAGGTACCAGTACAGTTGAAACCCCCGAGAAGTGACCCCGTTTTAAAAACTAAACCCCTTAAGACATTCATCTAGAGGTGTAGTGAGCATTTTGACCCCACAGGTACTGTGTAAAAGACAATGCGCAGCGGATGGTGCAGAGTGAGATTTGCAATTCTCTATACATATATGCCAATGCAGTGTCCTATATATTGTGCCCAGCATGTGCCACCAGAGATATACACCCCATAAACTGTAATGTAGGTTCTCCTGGGTACGGCAATACCCTACATGTGGCAGTTAACAGCTGCCTGGGCACACAGCAGGGCCCAGAGGGGAAAGATGAGGGGGGATAAGCTCTGTGGAGTGCATCAGGGTAAATAAAACTGGGGTAAATTAAAAATAAAGGGATGGATACATTTTAAAACCCTTTCATACAGAGCCCTGGTTTTTCGGGACACGTGTCATATTGATATATTGTGTCCTTCCTTATCCCCCTCTTATAGCAGACTTTGCACCTCTTTTGACTTTTTCCCTTCTAGCCAGATTGGGGAACTTCCCCTGGAAAGTGTTGCCCTGGTACGATGCGTGTGGCCTCGCTTCCAGAAGTACTGGGTGTCCCCCTTCTTGGTCCCTAAAGATTAGGTTCTTGATAACCACCTTTTGAAATTCCAGGAACGTTCCCGTCTGGCCTGAACATCGACATAGCACGTACACATTGTACAATGCCATCTGTATGATGTGCCCGGCCAGCTTCTTATACGACACCGTATGGCGCTGCAGGGCTTCAGGACTTGATCTGACTAGTCCACCAATCCCATGTACCTATTGTAGTCAAGGATGCAGTCTGGTTTGGGGGTGTCTGTACTGGTACATGGGTACTGGTGTGACATCTCTCGTCTTGTACTTGACACACAATATGTTGCTGCTAGATTGTGCCCTGCTCTCACCCCTTCTGAGTGTTTGCCCAAGCAGAGTCCTAGGGAGGCCTCTCAGATTTCGTCTAGCAATGCCGCATGCCGCAGTACTTCTGGAAACGAGGCACCTGAAGAGTGGGACGCTGGTATAAAAATTATCCAGGTAGAGGTGGTAACGCTGGTCCAGCAGTGGGTGCACCAAATCCCACACAATTTTTGCATTAACTCCCAGTAAAGGGGGGCATTCTGGGGGCTGAATACTGGTGTCCTTCCCTTCATACATCCTAAATTTGTAGGTATACCCTGATGCACTCTCGCACAGCTTATACATCTTCACGCCATATCTTGCCCTCTTACCCGGCAAGTACTGGCGGAATTGAAGCCTCCCTTTAAAATGTACCAAGGACTCATCAATAGAAATACACTTCTCGGGGGTGTATGCTTGGGAAAACCGGGCACTGAAACTGTCTAATAGGTTTCTCCGTTTATATAAACGGTCAAAACTGGGGTCATCTCTGGGTGGGCACTGCTCATTATCAGTATAATGTAAGAAGCAAAGTATTGCCTCATTTTTACTTATTTTTAGGTTCCAGTTCAGTCCTGAAGTTGCTTTGAGGGGCCTATATATTAGAAAACCCTAACACACACCCCATTTTAGAAACTAGACCCCTCAAAGTATTCACAACAGCATTTAGAAAGTTTATTAACCCTTTAGGTGTTTCACAGGAATTTAGAGCAAAGTAGAGGTGAAATTAAATTAATTTAATTTATTAGGCACCATGTCCGGTTTGAAGAGGTCTTGTGGTGCCAAAACAGTGGAAACCCCCCAAAAGTGACCCTATTTTGAAAACTAGACCCCTTGAGGAATTCATTGTAGTTTTCATGGGGTGAAATGCGACTTTTTGATCAGTTTTTATTCTATTTTTAAGTGGAGTGGTGACTAAAAAACAGCAATTTTACTATTGTTTTTTATTCTATTTTTTTTACAGCGTGCACCGTGCGCTATAAATGACACATTCACTTTATTCTGCGGGGCGATACGATTACGGCGATACCAGATGTTTATAGTTTTTTTTATGTCTTTTTATGTTTTTTTATGCACAATAAAATACATTTTCTAAAAAATAATTTTCTTTTTGTGTTGCCATATTCTAGGAGCCATAACCGTTTTATTTTTCCATCAGGAAAACCGTGTGATGACTTGTTTTTTGCGTAACGAACTGTAGTTTCGATCAGCACCATTTGACTTTTTGATCTCTTTTTATTCAATTTTATGGGAGAAGAAGTGACCAAACAATTGTGATTCTGGTACGGTTGATTATTATTTTGTTTTATGGCATTCACTGCGCGGGATAAATAACATAATTTTGTAGTTCAGGCTGTTACGGACGCAGCGAATTATGTATAGTTTATTTATATATTTTTATTAATAATAAAGGACTGATGAGGGAAAAAGGGGGATTTTTACTTTTAAAACTTTTATTTTATTATTTTTCCACAACTTTTTTTTACACTTTAACCCCTTAGTGACCAGCCCATTTTAGGCCCTAATGACCAAGCTATTTTATTCATTTTTCTATAGTCACATTCAAAGAGCTATAACTTTTTTATTTTTTCGTCTACATAGCTGTATGAGGACTTGTTTTTTGCGGGATTAGTTGTACTTTTTAATAGCACCATTTTAGGGTACATATAATTTTTTTATTAACTTTTATTAACTTTTATTAACTTTTTTTGGGGGGGATTATAAAAAAAAACTGAAATTCCGCCATTGTTCTATGTGTTTTTAAATTGACGCCGTTCACTGTGCGGCGTAAATAACATGTTACCTTTATTCTATGGGTCGGTACGATTACGGCGATACCACATATGTAGAGGTTTTTTTATGTTTTACGACTTATGCACAATAAAAACACTATTGAACTAAAATTATTTGTTTTTGCATCGTCGCTTTCCAAGAGCCGTAATTTTTTTATTTTTCCATCAGTGTAGTGATTTTTTTCGACTTGTTTTTTGTGGGACGAAACGTAGTTTTGATTGGTACTGTTTTGGGGTGCGTGGGACTTATTGATTCATTTTTATGATGACTTTTTTGGGGGCAATGGAAAAAAATTGCAATTTCGCCATTGTTTTTTGCGTTTTTATTTTACGTTGTTCACCTTGCGGTTTAAATTACATATTAACTTTATTAATGGAGTCATTACGGTCGCGGCAATACCATATATATGTGTACTTTTATTTTTACACTTTTACTTAATAAAACCACTTTTTATGGAAAAAAATGGTTTTATTTATTTTTTTACTGTACTTTTTATTATTAATCTTTATTTCACATTGGTGACTTATTTTATTAGTCCCACTAGGGGACTTTACTGTGCGATCTTCCGATCGCTGCTATAATGCTTTGGTATACTTCGTATACCAGAGCATTATTGCCTGTCAGTGTAAATCTGACAGGCAATCTGTTAGGACGTGCCTCAGGCGCGTCCTAACAGGCATATGTCCAGGGCAGACCTGGGGGTTTTTATCAAGCCCCCGGCTGCCATGACACCCCATCGGAGACCCGCGATCGCATTCGCGGGCCGCCGATGGGTGACAGAGGGAGCTCACTCCCTCTGTAAACAAAGTTAAATGCCGCGGTCGCTATTGACGGCGGCATTTAACGGGTTAAACGGCCGCGATCGAAACTTCGATCGCGGGCGTTGGAGCAGGAGCTCAGCTGTCATCAGACAGCAGAGCCCCGGCACCAGCCTGCACGGGAGACCCGTGCAGGACTTAGACTAGGCGAACGTGAAAAGGCGTCAGCCTAGCCTAAGGACCCTTAGTGACGAACGTTAAAAGGCGTATTGGTGGTCACTAAGGGGTTAATTTGTCCCACTAGGGGACTTGAGGGCAGGAGGCCCTGATCGCTATTCTATTACACTGCACTACATGCGTAGTGCAGTGTATTAGAGCTGTCAGCTATTTGCTGACAGCAAGCATAGTGGGTCCTGACTTTGTCAGGACCCACTAGGCTTCTGTCGCTGGCGTAGCCAGAGTCAAATGTTAGTACTCTGGTTGCCATAGTAGCCATCGCCGGCCGCTATCGTGTAGCGGGCCGTCGATTGTGGATTAACCCCTAAGAAGCCGCGATCGGTATTGAACGTGGCTTCTAAGGGGTTAATCGGCGGGGATCGCCGCGATCGGTCCCTGCACACTGAGCTGTGATAACCTGCTGTCGGAAACAGCAGGTATCACAGCTCAAACACGCGCCGGGGAAAGATGGCGCCGTGTTAACTCAGGTCAGTACTATTACTGAGCTGAGCGCAAACGATGTGCTCAGCGCAACGTAATAGTACTGAGCTGAGCGGGAAGGGGTTAAAAGCGTTGTATGAATACATTTTTAAGGGCTCATTCAGATGAACATGACTAACGTCCGTGTGCTGCGCATGTAAACCACACGCAGAACACGGACCCATTGATTTCAATGGGGCCGTTCACACATGGAGTTTTCACACAGCGGGAGTCCGTCGCGTGAAACTCACTGCATGTCCTATATTGGTGCGTTTTCACGCACCTACACGCTCATTTAAGTCAATGCACATCCGTGTGCGTTGCGTGATTTGCGCATTAATTCAATTGAAAATAATTTTAAAAAAGTGCTTTGCATAAGATGCATACCGCAACACACACTGACCAGATCCACGCGCGTTTTTCACAAGCGTGAATCTTATACACTCGTGTGACTGTAGCCTAACTTTGTATAAAAAATACATAAAACCTAGGTTTTGTATTAATGGACAGAATAGCACGAGATTCTTGATGTATTGGGATGTCCTTCCAATTCCCTAACAATTATTCTAAATTGTCAAGCAGTAGTTAAATATTATACTGGGTGGTAAAACCGGAATTAAAAAGGTAAAAAGTTTTTATTTTTTTGGTCCTCTTGCCTGGGTAGAGAAAAAAGAAAGAATAAGAATGGTTTAAAAATGGTGTCTCTCCTGGCTGTATAGGAGAGCAGTTAAGAAATACATTTATAAGTTTTATGATGGACAAGCTTCATGCACTGTTTTTGGACATAAACGAATAATAAAAACGAGTGAAATGAAAAATTGTCACGCAATAGGCACAGCAGGTCGCCCTGATAAAGATGGAGCTTTCAGCCTCTGTGTGAACGTGTATTCTCAACCTCCAAGTGTGCAGTAGTGCTAATGGAAATTCTCAGCTTAATTTTCAGGAATTATATTTTCAAAAAAATGTCAAAGTAATATTCCAAAGTAAGCTCACTGGATGGAAGAGGGGCTTCAGGAGAGTTCTTTATTCAGAAGTAGTTATAGGTTTCTAAATATCGACTGATTCAAGGAAAAGCCTTGATGAGTGTCAGAACACAAACTTTAGAAGTCGTTTTCCTGCTTTATTATTTTCAGTCAAGTCAGAAGGTCACATTGGTGGGCAGTCAAGGAGCTGGGAGTTACAGAAACCTATGATTGCTCTCCTAGAACCAACTGATGTGACCTCCTGACATTTGAATATTCTAAACCAAAGATTAGAGAAAGGCAGTCAATTACATTCACACAATCAAAAAACATAGAAATAACGCAATTTAGTAAGAAATATGTTTAACCTATAATTAACAGTGTTTTTGCCACAAACGACATTTATCACTTGCCCACAGGATAGGGAATAAGTGTATGATCGCTGTGGGCCCCACCAAAACTGGGAATGGGGGTCTAAGCCCGGAGCCCAGTTCTCCTGACTGCACAATGACGCACTGGCTGTCAGCCACTTTAGACTTTGAATGGAGCAGCAAGTTCAACCTCTGCTCCATTTAAACTCCTCCTCACTGCGTCGTGCAGCAAGGAGGAACGGGGGGACTCGGGACTATCGTAGGGGAGGGGGTCAAAGTGATCATACATTTATAACCTAACTTGTGGATAGGTGACAAATGTACATTGTGGAAAAACCCCTTTAACCTTCTTACAATAAGCAAATTACATCATTTGTGCTAGATAGCAAGAGTCCTAGGTAGCAAGGAAAATAAGAATGAGTAGATATTAGTCTACAAGAAAGGAGAATAAAGACAAACTCGTCTGGCTTCACACATTACTAGAGCTGGCCATACACTAGTGATTTAGGATCTCTGAAAAGGCAGATTTAGACAATTTTCCGCCACAGTTGTACTTTTTTCTTGACACATACAAGTGTAACAGACGCTGCAGACAAATAACTGTGTAAAAGTGATCTACCATATTGTATTTTTTCGGTAGTTATAGCATGCAATCCTTGGAAAGTCGTTCATCACAAACAACAAACCTGTATCGCATAAATAGATGCCCAGACCAAGCCACCGATTAAGGCAGAGATTTATCGCCGAGTTGTCGTTTTAACTGTTGGCATTGTCGTCCAGAACATTAACAGACCAACGGTGAACAAGTTATTCAGAAAACGGATGTCTAAAATGACTATTGTATGGCCAGCCTAAATGGTACTTTAGATAGAAAACACACATTATGGCAAATACCAATAGGTACCAACCTGTACTTATCTTGTACTTTTTGCTTAATGTCTTGAAGGGAATCCTGGGAAATATCCCGTTCCAGATATCCAGACAGAACTTCTGTTGCATTTTCTAAATCTGCCTGATTATTCTACCAAGAAACGCTAAATATTAGATTGTGTTAAAAAGATAGTACTTCCCAAATATAATTCACATAACACTATGTTAAAGGGAACCTGTCACCAGCATTTCACCTATTAAACCAGCACTACCTGGTGGTAGAGGGGGAAAAATCATTTCTATATAACCTATAATTGTCTTCTTAGTCGGCTCCGTAGCTTTAGTATTCAGTTTTTTAGTGTTCACACACCGTATGCTAATGAGCATAAAAGAGTCATATCTTTGTTTGAAAAAGAGTCAAATCTTCATTTGAAAAGAGTCAAATCTTTCCGAGTTTACCCCGCCTCCTTACTTTTGATTGACAGCTCCTCGCCTTCCCCCAGCACACAATATCCCGCGCTTGTGCATTGATGTCCTCTTCTGGTGTGTGCGAATAATGGGACACCGGATTATTATGATAAAAGGCGCGAAATGTCTGCAGATCGTTATTTACAGTCAGAGGAGTTTAGGAGACGCGATAACGGCAATTAACTTTTTATAGCAGCGGCCAGTGAGGGATATATAAAAGTTCAATAGGTGAAATGCTGGTGACAGGTTCCATTTAAGCTACCACTGACTTTAAAAAACATGTACATCTTCATTACCATGTATTTATTTTCTTTATTACTCCAATGCATCCAAAATGAAAAATAAATTAAGTTCAAAATCAGTCTTCATTTTAAATGTCCTATTGTTCTGTGCCTTCAGCTGTTTGTATGTGCTATACAGACCTATGCATCTCCATGGTAATAGACAACAACCCATAAGTAGTTTTCCTAACATACATATAGTATATTAATAGGGAGTATGGGACAGATAGAAAGGAGTATGACTGTAGGACAGACTATGGAGACACATGCCTGAAAGGTAGCAGTAGACAAAACCAGAACACATTTTTAGTGAAGGCTATTTGCAAATTTGCGTCATTTTTTGCATTTTAGATGCATTGGAGCAATAAAAAAAAAAAAAAAAAATGCTTGTGAAGGTGTACCTATATATTTATAATTCCATAACACGTTAATTACACTACACAAGCCACTATATAATTTTTTTTATAAGTAATATAGGGTGCGCCTGCAGCCCAGACTATAGTGCCTTGTTATGTATCTGTTCTCAAGTGTCAGTTTTTATGTTATTCAGCTCTAACAACTAGGGCAGGGTAGGATAGCTGTAGAATAACATGTAGTATATGCACTAAAACATCAACCTATTACCTATGACAGTGAGTAATAAGAGAAAAAAATAAATAAACACCAGACAAGGTTTATGCTGGATATATACAGGCAGGTCATCATATATCCAGTTCATCGGATTGAACATTCAAAAGTGTGAAAATTGAGGGAGATGACAAAATTATTGAAAAAAATTGTTTTTTTTTTAAAGCATAGTTGCACTAAAGTTAACTTCCAGTTTCTACTTAAAGCATAGCTCCACTTATGAAGCATGCTGGGTCTCCTGCAGGAGAGGCAGGTGGTGCTGGTCCCTATGCAGGTGAGTATTCAACATCCATTGGTTGCCTTAGCAAGCACAACCCCACACCCTGCCTCCCATTGTCTCCTGCCATTAGCTTTAAACTTCAGACTGGAGAATGTGTGTACTACAAGGTGGAGCTGCACTTATATAGTGACTAGAGGATAGCTTTCATATCAGTAATAATCACAAAACGCATATTTTATCCACATAACTCATGTAATATAACTAACCTCAAAGATAATTGACTGGTTGTTCTTCTTGAGGTAGAACGCGAAGACATAAGTGTACATGAGTGTGGAGCGGCACTGGCACAGAACGTCCACAGCCTTTTTTAGAAACTGCACTTCAATCCATGACATGTTATGTTGCTGCATCTCCTCCATCTTCTGCTTGACTTGGGCATATAGCTTGTGCTCAAATCGCAAGCTCTGCATGTGGTTCATGTAGCGGTTGCAGTAGAACAGATATCTTTGTAAGGCTGCTCTGGATCGCTGTGCCAGTGGAATACAGTACAATGATGAGCTCTTTCTCAAATTAAAAAATGCAAAATCATATTGGACATTTATAGGAATATTCCAGACAAAGAGAAAAAAAAACTAACATAAGCAGTGCCCATAAGACCTACCTAACCCCCCCCCCTCTCATTATTGATGTTAGTTACAGCAACTTAATTTTTCATCAGTAGGTTATGCTGGTAAAAGCGGACTTCTAGAGTTCGTTGTGTCACATCTAGGTATAGATTATACCCACAGCTCTTCTCCCTGAATACGTGGTCATGCTCCACTCGCTTGTTTCCCAAGTTCTATGCATAACATTGTCTACTTCACACTCGCTGCACAGACTCCTCGCTGCACAGACTCCTCCCTGCTCTCTTGGCACATATGTTGCATCAAAACATCCAGATGAAGCATAATTGCAGGGATGGTACTGCAGGTCCTGTATCCTGCTTCTCCCAGGTAGAGCTTCATTTATTTATGAGAAAGAAAAAAAATATTATTTTTTCTCGAACCCAGTCCAAGAGAGAGCCCAGTGACTAAGTTGAGAAATACTGTTCATGTTAAATTAGCTTGAACAGGCTTCTCTACAGTTGCAAACAGGCAAGCTGTCTTGCAGCTGCAGGTCTCCGCATAAATAGGCCTCAGAAAACCAGAAAAGTGCTGAGAGGTAATGTAGTCATTTATACATTAGTGATCGCATGCCTAACTTTGCATATGGAGACAGAAATTTTTTTATAAAAGGAAAACTACAATAAAGGGAGAAGGGAAACACAAATCCCCTATGAGATGTCCCCTTCCCCACGGCATTGTTAGGAAAAAAAAAAAAATGCCTGCTTTCGCATATTAAAGGCTATGGACACCTTTGCACTGAATTTTTTTTTAAATCGTTTATTGATTCCAGAAAATTAGACAACTTTCTAAAAGTGTTCTACCAATTTGCCGCTGTAGAGTCTGTGCAACTCCTGCAGATAACAAGCTGTGATGCTGCTCCTAACTCAAATCAGTCAGTTCACTTTTCCTGACCGGCTGACATAATCTGCTCTCTGCAGGGAGGGGGAGGTGGTTGTACACGGCAGATCAGGTAGTGTAGTGGGGGAAGTGTCCACGTTTTCAGGGGGGGGGGGGAGCACATAGGCTGTCAGTATCAGCTGATGAGTATCAGAGTGTAGATACGGAGGAAAGCAAATGGAGAATCACACAGGCTAGTGTAGAAAGAATATATTACCTATCAACTCGTCCTGAGCTGCAGGTGCTTGCCACATTAGGACAAGCATTCTCGTCCTGTGCGACAGCCAGTGTGTCCGCATGATCAGGAGAGGGCCAACAGCTGTAAATACAAAGCCGCAGCTCCGCTCTGACAGATAGAAGAGAAACCACTTCTCTCCGCCGTTAACCCCTTGAATTCCGCGATCAAAGCCGATCACGGCATTCAAAGTGAACAGGAGGAGGGGGGGGACTCCCCTTTGATACTTGTGACGTAATCGAGGACCATATTCCGTTAGGGCATACTGAGGTATGCCCTAACCACTGCCTGTGTACAATCAGTTCACAGGCTAATGCATTGGCATATAAATATATGCCAGTACATTAACGTTCAAATATAAAAATCAAAATGACAAATTCCTCCATGTAATGTTAAAAAAACAAAAGTAAAAAAAATACACAGAAACACACGTTTTTACAATTAAAAAAACAAACAAACTTATAACATATTTGGTATCCAGGACCGTAACAAATGTGTAACATTTACGATGATCGGTGTATGGTGTTAAGAAAAAAGCAAAAAAAAACTTCAGCGGAACGGATATTTTTCTGCATTTTTGCCAAAATTATTTATATAAAATTAAATAATGTATATGTACCAAAAAATGGTACCTACATGAAAGTACAACTCGTCCCGACAAAACAAAGTCTCATACAGCTACTTTGTACAAAAAAAAAATAATCTAAAAAGTTACGAGCACCAGGATGCAAAAGATAAATATAAAAAAAAAATTGTTCTGTCCTCAAGGCCAAAATTGGCCGTGTCCTTTTTTTTTTAGTTAAACAGTTAGTGTATGAATGCTTAAACACTGTCCAAATTTTTTTAATTTTTTCACGAGTCAGGAAATATTATAAATTAGATTCTAATTTATAACATTTCCCAGTGCTGGTCACTAGATGGAGCAATTCCCAAAATTGCAGCATTGCATGTGGTAAAGCAACCACATTGCTTTATGCTGCAAAATTTGGGAATACTCACTCGCTCTAGTGAGTTCACAGAATCCCCCCTCCTTTATCCTAGCTAGTGCCAGGAGAAAGGAGGGGATTGAACGGTCAAACCTCCTACACAGTGTAGTAGGTTTACATACAGTAGTAAACACACAGTAAAACACGTACATACACAGACCTAACTTACCTGCTCCTGCCGCCGCTCCCTCCGGTCCGTCCGCTCAGTCTGCTCCCTCCGCTCCTCGTGCTTGCTTCAGAACACAAGTCCGGAAGCCGCGACCGGAAGTAGTCATCTCACAGTCCGGCCGCGGCTTCCGGTCGACATGAACATGGCGCCGGATTTCGCTCTAGCGAAGACCTGACTTTTGGTCTGTGTGGGAGCGGCGCATGCGCCGCTCCCAAACAGACCCCGTACGCTATAGTGGATGGAACGGCTCCCGCTCGCATTCTCTATGGGAATGTTTGTGCCGTATTCCATCACTGTATGTGTCGTTAATCGACACATACAAAGATGGCAAAAAAAATGGCAGCCCCCATAGAGAAGAAAAAGTAAAAAAATATAAAAAAGTAAAACACAAACACACACATAAATAAAAGATTTTATAATAAAACACTAAATGCAAATTGATATCAAATTTTTTTTTTTCGTGACACTCGTCCTTTAAGGGGTTAAACCAGGAATGCCGTATACACAGAGGCGTAGCTATAGGGGTCGCAGCGGTCGCAATTGCCCCACGGCCCCCCGCACCACATCAATAAAAAGTTACTATAGTAACTCGGGCCGCGGGCCCCTGTTACTATAGTAACTGACTGTACTTCCTTTCCTGGTTCCGGATCGCAGCGGAGGTCCTGACGTCACAACGCTACGCCCTGCGCACAACATCGAGAGGACAGAACTTCCGCCGCGGCTGAAGAGGAAGGTAAAATTAGTAACCCTGACTGCTAAAACGGATTGGCGGGGTCCGACTCCCGGGAGCCGGCCAATCAGCTGTTTTGAAGGGGCCGCAGCATTCGTACAAGAGCTGCTTCCCCTTCATTCTGGTCACACTATGAATCCGTGTCGGCGATTCACAGCGTGAGCGAGTAGTGAAATGAAGGGGAAGCAGCTCTCGTACGAGTGCTGCGGCCCCTTCAAAACAGCTGATTGGCGGATCCCGGGAGACGAACCCCGACACATCAGCTATTGATGGCCTATCCTGAGGATAGGCCATCAATGTTTAGGGACTGGACAACCCCTTTAAGCCTACGATGTAGCAGGCTTAGAGGGCCTATGAGACAGGATCACAGATTGTGTGATGCTATCTGCTGGGCCCTGTATTTAAGCCAATCACATGGTAGGCTTAGATACATGGCCCATTTGTGATCCTGTCTGATGGGCCCTATATTTAAGCCTACCACACTGTAGGTTTAGATACAGGGCCACAGCACACAGTAATCTTATACTGTATAAGATTACTGTCTGCTGGACCATGTATCTAAGCCTACCTTGTGGTAGGCTTAGATACAGGGTCCCACAGACAGTATCACACATGGGCCCTGTATCTAAGCCTAACACATGTGTTGCTAATCGTTTTTTGTGTGTTTCCTTACAGGTTCGGTCGTTGGACTACGTCGGATTCGAGGACTACTTCGATTACGGCTTTTTTATTATCAATAAAATGGTTAATGAGGGTTGTGTGGTTCTTTTATTTCAATAAAATATTTTTTCTGTCTTTTTTTTAAACTATATTTCTACCGCCTTAGTAATGGCGCCGGCTGATTGACAGCATCCATTGCTAAGGCGGGTCTTCGTGTTAGCCGGTGCAGAGGCTAACACTAAACCCAATTATTACCCCGGTACCCACCGCCACCAGGGTGCTGGGAAGAGCCGGTTACGATCCAGTACCTGACCATCTGTAGTGATGGTCGGCCACTGGGGCGGCCGCAGACTGGTATTATCAGGCTGGGAAAGGCCAGAAACAGTGGCCTTTCCCACCCTGGTGATGCTAGGCTGCTGCTGCTTTATTGTATCTGGCTGGTTATGAAAAATGGGGGGAACACCACGTCATTTAAAAATAAAAATAAATAATTGGAAAGAACGATGTGGGGCCCCCCCCAATTTTCATAACCAGCCAGATACAACATAGCAGCAGCAGGCAGCATTACCGGGGTGGGTATGGGCCACTGTTTTTGGCCTTCCCCAGCCTACTACCAGCCTGCGGCCGCCCCGGTGCCTAACCGTCACTACAGATGGTCGGGTACTGGTTCATACCCGGCTCTTCCCAGTACCCCTGGTGGCGATGGGTACCGGGGTAATAATGGGGGTTAGTGTTGGCCTCTGCACCTGCTAACATTAAGCCCCGCCTTAGTAATGGAGGTTGTCAATCAGCCGGCGGCCATTACTAAGGTGGTAATAATAAAGTTTAAAAAAATACAAGCACATAGAAAAAATATTTTATTGAAATAAAAAAACACAACCCCCATTAACTATTTTATTGAGAATAAAAAACCGCTGACATTGAAGTCCTCGTATCCGAACCTGTAAAAAAACACAATCACACAAAAATAATTAGTAACACATAAAGAAGCAAAATTATTATTCTTACCTTTCCTGGGTCCTGCGCTGGAGCTGCAATGTCAGCGAGCTGGGCCCTATATCTAATCCAATCATGTGTGATACTGTCTGCTGAGCCACTGTATCTAATCCTATCATGTCTGCTGAGCGGTGTATCTAATCCTATCATGTGTGATACTGTCTGCTGAGCGGTGTATCTAATCCTATAATGTGTGATACTGTCTGCTGAGCCACTGTATCTAATCCTATCCATAGTTGATAGGGTCGTAGTGCTATAGATATGCTATGCTGTCTCACATACACACACACATTTTTTTGGGGCGGACACATATGAATTGGGGCTATTTCCCCTGCCATTTTAAGTCCTTAGTGATGCCCCCGGCTGCTAGTGCTGCATTGGTGGGTCACTTAGGAGACCCAGCAATGCAGCTGAAAGCTGCGGACCGTCCGCCATGAGAAGTTTGCGGGGGATGGGCCAATAAGAACTTTTGCATCGGGGCCCATGAGCCTTTAGCTACGCCCCTGCATATACATACTCAGTAGATTTAAAGAGGCTCTGTCACCAGATTTTGCAACCCCTATCTGCTATTGCAGCAGATCGGCGCTGCAATGTAGATTACAGTAACTTGTTTTTTTTTTTTTTAAACGAGCATTTTTGGCCAAGTTATGACCATTTTTATATTTATGTAAATGAGGCTTTCTAAAGTACAACTGGGCGTGTTTAAAGTAAAAGTACAACTGGGCGTGTATTATGTGCGTACATCGGGGCGTGTTTACTACTTTTACTAGCTGGGTGTTGTGTATAGAAGTGTCATCCACTTCTCTTCACAACGCCCAGCTTCTGGCAGTGCAGCACTGTGACGTCACTCACAGGTCCTGCATCGTGTCGGCACCAGAGGCTACAGATGATTCTGCAGCAGCATCAGCGTTTGCAGGTAAGTCGATGTAGCTACTTACCTGCAAATGCCGATGCTGCTGTAGAATCAACTGTAGCCTCTGGTGCCGATGTGTCCTCGCTCGTCCGACTTGATGCAGGACCTGGGGCAGGAAGTGAGTGACGTCACAGCGTGATCTCTCGAGAACACGCTGTGTGTCTGCACTGCCAGAAGCTGGGCGTTGTGTAGAGAAGTGGATGATACTTCTATTCACAACGCCCAGCTAATAAAAGAAGTAAAAACGCCCAGATGTACGCACACAATACACGCCCAGCTGTACTTTAACTTTAAACACGCCCAGTTGTATTTTAGAAAGCCTCATTTGCATAAATATAAAAATGGTCATAACTTGGCCAAAAATGCTCGTTTTTAAAAAAACAAAACATTACTCTTATCTACATTGCAGCGCCGATCTGCTGCAATAGGAGATAGGGGTTGCAAAATCTGGTGACAGAGCCTCTTTAAATAACAGCCTGTATACCCTCAATGGTTTAAACTTTCAGTCTAAACAAATACCAACCAACTGATGCATATTGAGCCCCACATACACAAAGGAACACCACCACAGAACCCAGACGTGTTTCACCGTCAGCTTTTTCAAGGGGTGAAAAAGCTTGAAGAAGCTAATGGCGAAATGTACGTCAGGGTCCTGTGGTGGTGATCCTTTGTGTATGTGGGGCTCAAGATATAATAATCTGGTTGGTATTTGTTTAGATTGAAAGTTTAATCCATTGAGGGTATACAGGCTGTTATTTAACCCTTTCACGACCAAGGGTCATTGATACCCGTGTTCAGGTCAAATTTTCCATTTCTGATATGCACTTCTTTAAACGATGATATCTTTGCAACCGCTTTGAATATCCTTACTATTTTTACTTTGTTTTTTTTTACAAGACTCATGAGGCTTTAATTTTCTAGATTAGTTAAATTAATTCCATGTTTTACATTTTTATTATGAACAGACAAAGCACTAAAAATGAGGAAAAAAAACACTTTTGTATTTTTTTAAATGTATTTATCTGTTATTTATGTGTGTGTGCGAGCACACTGGCTCCGTTATCTCTGGGCAGAAGCCGATGAAGGGGGGAAGGGGGAGGTGTCGACACACACGGGCAGAGATAATTGCAGACTGCTTCATTGTGAGCAGCGCTGCACTTGTAACTTTAGTTTCATAAAAAAAATTACATGTTTGTTTTATGAAACTAAGTCAAAGATAGATTAGTGCAGGCCTGCTCACGCTGATGCAGCTTCTGCACTCATTAAACCCCGATGCACGGTGCAAACGTCTATATATGTGCTAACTGCACGAAGTTAGAATGTATATAGTCATATGGAAGTAGTTAAAGGGAATGTGTCGCTAGAAATTATTATATATTTTTTTTCAGTTAAACAGTTAGTATATAAGAGATTACACATTGTTTTAATTTTTTTTCACAAGTCAGGAAATATTATAAATTAGATTCTAATTTATAACATTTCCATGTGCTGGTCACTAGAGGGAGCAATTCCCAAAATTGCAGCATTGGCAATGTGGTAAAGCAACCTCATTGCTTTATGCTGCAAATTTGGGGTAGACACACTCGCTCTAGTGTCCTCACACAATTCCCCCCTCCCTTATTCTGGCTAGTGCCAGGAGAAGGAGGGGGTTGAAACTTCAAACCTCCTACACTGTGTGCCGCCATTTTCTGAGCGAATGACCAGTGTAGGAGGATTAGATACAGTGGTAATCAGACAGTATAACAAACATACACGAACATAATACACACATCACATACACAAACATAACTGACCTGCTCCTGCCGCCGCCTCCGCTCCTATACCTTGCGTCTTCGCTGCCTTGAACATATGGCCGGAAGCCGCGACCGGAAGTCGTCATCTTACTGTCCGGCCGCGGCTTCCGGTCCACATGAAAACGGCGCCGGATTTTGCTCTGCCGAAGACCTTCCTTTTGGTCTGTGTGGGAGCGTCGCATGCGCCGTTCCCACACAGACGGCGTACGCTATAGTGAATGAAACGGCTCCCGTTCGCATTCTCTATGGGGATGTATGTGCCATATTCCATCTCTGTATCGTTAATCGACACATACAGAGATTAAAAAAAAAAATGGCAGCCCCTATAGAGAAGTAAAAGTAAGAAAAAAGTACAACACAACAACAAGAATAAATAAAATTTATTTTAATATTAAAAGCAATATTATATAAAAAAAAAAATTCCCTTCCCTTTAAGGGTTAAAGAGGACTTGTCACTAGCTTAGTAATGCTCTATCGCCTAGCTAATATAATAGGCGCTGTCCCACTGGTAATGCTAGTGAAAATTGTGTCCCAAAAAGTTTATTATTTTAAAACTTATGAGCTTTTTTTTCTAAATATATAAATGAGCCTATACTTGACAAATGGGCGTCAACATTGGTGATTCTCCTGAGATGGATCTACGTTACAGCCTCTGACACTGTCCTATCAGCATGAAGCTGCTTCACACAGTATGAGACACATTCAAGAGGGATCACTCCAAACAGCCATATCGCGGGCTGTGGACCACCTAGAACAGTGCTTCTGGTGGCATACGAAAGAGATGAGATTCTAATCTTTCATATGACACCAGGATCGCAGTGCTAGCTGTGGTTGTTTTTTTCTGTTTCCCAGTACATTATATGGTACCTTAAACAGTGCCAGTAGAAACTACAACTCCTCCAGCAAAAAAGAAGCCCTCACATTACTCAATTGACGAAAAAATAAAAAAGTTATGTCTCATAGAAGGCGGGAGTGAAAGACGAAAATAAAAAAATGGCTTGGACTTAAAGAGGCTGTCACCAGATTTTGCAACCCCTATCTGCTATTGCAGCAGATCGGCGCTGCAATGTAGATTACAGTAACGTTTTTATTTTTAAAAAACGAGCATTTTTGGCCAAGTTATGACCATTTTTGTATTTATGCAAATGAGGCTTGCAAAAGTACAACTGGGCTTGTTGAAAAGTAAAAGTACAACTGGGCGTGTATTATGTGCGTACATCGGGGCGTTTTTACTACTTTTACTAGCTGGGCGTTCTGACGAGAAGTATCATCCACTTCTCTTCAGAACGCCCAGCTTCTGGCAGTGCAGACACAGCCGTGTTCTCGAGAGATCACGCTGTGTCGTCACTCACAGGTCCTGCATCGCGTCAGACGAGCGAGGACACATCGGCACCAGAGGCTACAGTTGATTCTGCAGCAGCATCGGCGTTTGCAGGTAAGTCGATGTAGCTACTTACCTGCAAACGCTGATGCTGCTGCAGAATCAACTGTAGCCTCTGGTGCCGATGTGTCTTCGCTCGTCTGACACGATGCAGGACCTGGGGAAGTGACGTCACAGCGTGATCTGCCAGAAGCTGGGCGTTCTGAAGAGAAGTGGATGATACTTCTCGTCAGAACGCCCAGCTAGTAAAAGAAGTAAAAACGCCCCGATGTACGCACATAATACACGCCCAGTTGTACTTTTACTTTTCAACACGCCCAGTTGTACTTTTGCAAGCCTCATTTGCATAAATACAAAAATGGTCATAACTTGGCCAAAAATGCTCGTTTTTTTAAAATAAAAACGTTACTGTAATCTACATTGCAGCGCCGATCTGCTGCAATAGCAGATAGGGGTTGCAAAATCTGGTGACAGCCTCTTTAAATCTATTGAGTATGTATATGGCGTCCTTAGTGTGTATATATGCATGCATGCACGCATATATATATATATATATATATATATATATATATATATATATATATATATATATATATACACACACACACACACACACACATACACACCACATGCTTTTAATAGGTATGTTTGCCTTTAGGCCAATTGAGCTTTATTGGGTCTTAACAAAATTAGAATTTTTTGTAAGGTGCACATGGTGTACTTTGGATTATGTTCAGTATATGCACGTGCTTATACATATGTTAATAGGTAATACATTTATGCATTGATATGTGTAGATGGTTATAAGACTTGGACCTCTTTAGGTACAAGTAGTAATTGATAGTGTAGAAAGAGGCGGAGCTGATACACGAGAGCTAGTGAAGGCGGCAGCATCCTGGACGAACAAACCTCACATCCAGCATGAACTACTGTGAGAGACATGCTCACATGAGAAAAGAGCAGATTGCATACTGAATATCAGCGGGTCTGAAAATGAATAAGGGAATGTAGATAGCAGCCTGAAACTTTGTGCAACCTTTTTTTTTTATCTTTTAACTCCAGGTAACCACTAACCTATGTAAGCATAATTTTTTCCTTGTCAAATGTGTCCATAGCTTTTAAGCAGCTTTCAAACGGCCGTAATGGGGGTGCATTGTAACATCCGTACCACAGTCTAAGTACCCAGACCTCCTGCAGTTCTACTGGACCGAATGGAGATCACCATAGTACTCATTGGTAATCTAACTTCGCTTCAATAGAACTGCGGGAAGTAGAGGAATTACAGCCATTATACGTCACTCTGAAACGGCCTTGCCCAAATCGCTACCATTATATAATGGAGCAATTTGGGTAATAGATGTATATTAATGAACTGCAAAAAATGCAATTCCACAATACTCCACAAACTGTAACAACCATGTACTCACCTCTTGTGCATCTCGGGCAGCTTTTGCATCGTCTTCATTGTAGCGATTACAATTATACCTGTAATATTTAGTACTATTATTGCACTGTATATCAAATAAAAAGGGCCTCTGTCATAAAAGATAACTGAATGTTCAACAATAAAGCGTTTCTATACACAAAGTATCTCTTGCCATTCAATAAATGCTTTTAAAATTGGGGAAAAAAATACTTGTAATTCCATAGCACAAAACTATCTATATTCTCCACATATGCAAAGTTATATTCATCGAGATCAGTCAAAGCTTCCACGACTACTACTCTTACCAAGCTGATCCATGGGGCTCCCAAGGACCGAGACAAACCCAGCAGAATTCAGCCTTGCAATTTTGGTTCCGACACACCATATGATTACAGCCTCCATCTTTTTCTATGGTAACGTGACATTTAGGACACTCCTGGAGAAAAAGAAACAAAAATAAATACATTTCTTTTAATCTTTAAACCCCTTGGTGCAATGTCACATAACTGTACATGACAGCGGCCAATGGGAAGTATGAAGCGCACTGACAGGCTGTATGTTACAGCGGACACCCGACTGAAATGGGAGGAATCGAAGATCACTTAGACACCGCCTGTTTAACCACCAAGAAGACGCGGTCAATAACAACCGTGGCATCTAAGCCAATAAAATAAGGGGGGGGGGGGTCTGCTGCTTTTTTGCCCGTGGCGCTCAATGGCCACACCCGAAAAACGCTGCAAAAAAACGCAGCAAAGAGTGCAAGCAGGTCAAAATCCGCCTCAAAATTCCAGAATGAATGGAGGCAGACTTTTCCGCCACCAAAAAACTCAGTGTGAACAGGCCTTACAGTTTAATTTATAAATTTATTCCAAATATGGTATATATTCATTAAATTTGTGTACTCCAAAAATTCTATGGACTTTAGAATGGTTTCAAGCTATTTTCTATCTAGGAAAGAATGATGAATAATGTGCAGAGACTCCTTGTACATGTATAGAACAACTGAAATTGTAGTGATGACTTTGGCAGAACAGTAGGAGAGAGGGACTTGATGTAGCTGTGCAGAACAATTCAGATTAGTCCCCTTTGACAATGCGTTTTCTCTGTACATTTGATGTATGCATTAGGAAAGCTCCCGACACAGTCAAATATACCCATAGGCTCCAAATTTACAGAGGCCAAAAGTTTTTTGGGCGTTACACTTGCAGTATATGTCAGGTATATCTTTTTTTTATTTTGCTGCATAGTAAACTAAGCTATTCTATCCAGAGGCATCCAGTAAAATAACGTATGGCATTCCTCACAGGCATCCATGTAACATACACGTCACTGGCTTTTCATGATGTATCCGTTAAATGGATGCCATTATAGCACATGGGTGACGGATGAGTTAAATGAATATCTAACAGTGGCGCATCAGTCACCCATATTCTATAATGGGGATGTCATGATACCAGGATTTGGACTTCGATACCGATACTTTGTTTAGTATTGCGATTTCGATACCAAAACAATACTTTGCCAACAATAATAAATAAAAAAAAAGTTCTTCCATTTTCTGATGTGAGGCGCGTGGTGTGATGAATTTTGAATGTGCCTCACATTAATAGTAATTAACCCCATGTTTCTCAGTCATAATGGGTTAATGTGTAAGGTACATGATGGGGTTAATTACTATTAATGTGAGGCACAATGGAGGTTAAATTCATCACATCTCGTGCCTCACAATAAGTGAAAAAGCTGTTTTTTTATTTTTTTACAGCGTACACATCATAAATGATGTGTATTTTTTATTTATTTAACATCACTATGTTTTTACTTTATTTTTAAACGTTAATGTACTGGCATATATCTATATACAGATAGTACACAGGAATATATCTATATACAGATAGTACACAGGCATATATCTATATTTCAGTACATTAGCCTGTGTACGGATAGTACACAGGCAGTTGTTAGGACATACCTAAGTATGCCTTAACAGGAAATATGGTAAGAGAGCCCTGGGGTCCTTCAATGGACCGTGGGCTGTTTGGCCATATATGGTATGTCCCTCAATCGCCTCACAGGGATTCCTGTGAGGCGATCCAAGGGGCATCCCCCGTTCTCATTTTCCCCTGAATGCTGCAGTCAGCTTTGATTGCAGCATTCAGGGGAATAACGGCGGAGATAAGAGATTTCTCTGATCTCCGCCGTTATAGAGCGGAGCTGCGGCTGTGTAATACAGCCATTGCCCCGCTCCTGACATAAGGTGCGTGCGCAGTCAGCATGAGGTGATGCGGCCGGCGCTGAACTAATGAGAGCGGCGGTTCAGGCACTGAAGACAGAATATGGTGGTGTTTTGTAGTGCACCCACCATGTTCGGTTTTCAGTGCCGCCGCTCATTAGTGCAGAACTGGCCGCATCACATCATCCTGACGGCGCGCACTTGCCAGGACTCAGGAGCAGGGCAATGGCTTATCACACAGCCGCAGCCCCGCTCTCATACATTCATGTATTACTATACTTCGCTGTGCGGCCACGGAGCTTAGTATCGAAATACATGAAATAACGGTATCGAACCGTTTGGGGATGCACAGTATCGAAGTTTCGATGCATCGTGCATCCCTATTCTAGAATAGTATTTGTTTAGCAAATATATGTCATAAAAAGTATCATGACGTATACGTTGAATAGATACCATTATAGTCTATAGGTGAGCGATGCCACTGTTAAGCATCCCTCACCGCCTCTGTTTTACGCATATGTCGGGAGCTTTTAACAGCGCATACATCAAATGGAGACTAGAAATACTGTTCACTGTTTGTGGAATGCTAGTATCCTGCTACTAAATAGCTGAATCTTCAAACACAAGAACTACTGAGATCTAAAAGACCAGAGGCAAAGTCACGCATTAGGAATCTTACCTTTGTGTTCGCTGCAATCCAATTTGATGTCTCACTGTCATCATCACACTTCTTAATCCATTTTTTTAACCACTACAAGAAACCAATTATTTATCAATTACACCCAAATTCATTTATATTTCCCCCTTCTTCATGCAATACTAATCACCTGAAATTTTGCAATACTGAGCTACACCATATGGACAAATCTATAGGGATACCCAGCTTTAATGACATCCTATTCTAAATCCATAGGCATTATTATGGAGTTGGTCCCCCCTTTGCAGCTAAAACAGCTTCCACCTCTTCTGAGAGAGAAGACTTTCTACAAGAGTTTGTGGAAAGTTTTGACACTGATTTTGGACGAGAGGGTCTGGCTTACAATCTCCGTTCTAGTTCACCCCAAAGGTGTTTGATGGGGTTGAGGTCAGGGCTCTCTGTGGGCCAGTAAAGTTCTTCCACACCAAACTCAACCAACCATGCCTTTATGGACCTTGCTTTGTGCACTGGCACACAGTCACGCTGGAACACAAAAGGGTCTTTCCCAAACGGTTCCCACAAATTTGGAAGCATAAAAATGTCCATAATGTCTTGGTATGCTGAAGCATTAAGATTTCCCTTCACTGGAACCAAGGAGCCTAGGCTAGCCCCATAGCATTATCCCTCCTCCACCAATCTTTAGTTGGCGCAATGCAGTCAGGCAGGTAATGTTTTCCTGGCACTTGACAAACACAGACCCGTCCATGTTGACTGCCAGATAAAGAAGGTTGATTGATCACTCCACAGAACACATTTCTACTGCTCCAGAGTCCCATGGCTGCATGCTTTACACCACTCCATCCAACGCTTGGCATTGTCCTTGGTGATGCAAGGCTTGCATGCAGCTGTTTGGCCATGGAAACCCATGCCACGAATCTCCCGGCACACAGTTATGTGCAGATGTCAATGCCAGAGGAGGTTTGGAACTCTGCAGTTATTGAGTAAGCAGAGCGTTGGTGACTTTTATGCACTATGCGCCTCTTCACTCGCTCTGTAAATTAACATGGTCTGCCACTTCGTGGCTTGGTTGCTGTGGTTCCTAAATGCTTCCACTTAGCAATAATATCACTCACAATGGATTGTGGAATGTCTAGGAGGGAAGAAATTTGACGTACTGACTTGTTACAACAGTGGCATCCTATTACAGTACCACGCTGGAAATGAGTTAGTTCTTTAGGACAGCCCATTCTATCACAAATGTTTGTAAAGGTGACTGCATGGCTAGATGCTGTATTTTATACCTCTGTGGCAATGGGACTGAATTCAATGATTAAGTTGTCTCCCAAAACTTTTTTCAATATAGTGTATATGTTGTACTCCTGGACACCGGATTGGGCAAGGTAATTTCAACAACACGCTTACCAAATTTACTTACCTTACATTTAACAGGATCATGCCAATTCTCTCCACAATTGAAGCTGTGAAAAAAAAAAAAAAAGAAGGATCATAAATTGATACCAACTATACTGTAAGGTTTTATTTAAAAATCCATATAGCATGAACTTCCAATACAGCATATGACAATACAGTGGAACTGCAAGTGTGCCGCTATATACACACACACACACACACACACGCGCACACGCACACACTACACCCTGGAGAGCAAGTTATGTGCATAATGAGAATAGTGTTACTGTTGCAACTATCAAAATCTACTTCTTTATAATAGTGATAAAAATCAAACAAATGCAAGCTTAACCCCTTAACGCCGAAGGACGGATATATCCGTCCTCAGCAGCTGCTAGTTCGCGCAGGAGGACGGATATATCCGTCCTGTGATCGCGCGGGTACTGACAGTTTACCCACGCGATCAGCGGCAGGAGCACGGCTGTTATACACAGCCTGGCTCCTGCTGCAACTGCCGGAATCGAAGCACGCGCCGATTCCGGCAGTTTAACCCATTAAATGCCGCTGTCAACAGTGACAGCGGCATTTAATGTGTTTGACAGAGGGGGGAACTCCCTCTGTCTCCCGATCGGCGCCCCCGCAAACAAATCGCGGGTCGCCGTCGGGTTTCCATGACAGCCGGGGGTCTAACAAAGACCCCCAGGTCTGTCTTCAGCATCTGCCTGTTAGGCGATGCCAGAGGCATGACCTAACAGGTTGCCTGTCAGTTTTACACTGACAGGCAATAATGCTTTGGTATACGAAGTATACCAAAGCATTATATATGCGATCGGCATATCGCATAGTGAAGTCCCCTGGTGGGACTAAAAAAAAAAAAGTAAAACCGTTAAATAAAGTTTGTGAAAAAAAAAATAAAAAAAATTACAGTCAAAGTCAAATAAAACTACTTTTTTGCCCCAAAAAGTGGTTTTATTTAATAAAACGGTCAAAACAAATCACACATACACATATATGGTATCCCCGCGATCGTAACAACTTGACCAATAAAATGAACACATTAATTAAACCGCCGGATGAACGGCGTCCAAAGAAAACGCAAAAAACAACGGCAAAATTCTCTCTTTTCTCCCATTCCCCCCATAAAAAATAAAATAAAAGTTCATCTATAAGTCCTATGTACCCCAAAATAGTACTAATGAAAACTACACATTGTCCCGCAAAAATCAATCCCACGTACGGCCACATCGACGGAAAAATAAAAAAATTACGCCTCTTGGAACGCGGCGATGCAAAAACAAGTAATTTTTTTCTAAAAGGGTTTTTATTGTGCAAACGTAGAAAAAACATATAAAACCTTTACACATTTGGTATCCCCGTAATCGTGCCGACCCATAGAATAAAGTTAACATGTTATTTACGCTGCATAGTAAACGGCGTAAATTTATAACGTGAAAATTAATGCTGGAATAGCTGCTTATTTTCAATTCTCTCCTAAAATAAAGTTAATAAAAGTTAATCAATATGTTATAAGCATCTAAAAATGGTACAATTACAAAATACAACTCGTCCCGGAAAAAACAAGCCCTTATACGGCTATGTCGACGGAATAAAAAAAGAGTTACGACTCTTGGAATGCGACCGTGGAAAAACAAAAAATAATCCTTGGTCATTAACGTGCAAAATGGCCCGGTCATTAAGGGGTTAAAATACAACACCTGTACACAAATAAAATGACTGTTTATAATACTATTGTGAACAAAGGTTCTGAATTATTTACAATATTTAATGTTATTTTAAATAAAATGGATATTTGGTCAAATATCCTTTGCCTTCTGCAAAGAAGGGCAACTCCAGAGAATTCATTAGATCAGATTAAAGCCTCATGCACACGACTGCATTGGTTCTGCAGTCCGCAAAGCCACGGGTTTGTAGCGGTCCGCAAAAAATCCTTGTTGTGCATCAGTGTGTCACCCGGACTCATGAATCCACAATTCACTAGTATCGGTGAATCTGCAATTGCGGATCGTAAAATGACTTGTCCCAAGTTTTTGCGGTCCGCAATTGCAGCCCCGCACTGTTCCGTGTAAATAACGGTGATGTGCATGGGGCCATAGAAAAGAATGGGTCCGCAAGTTATATGCAAGAATGTGGATAAGTTGTGGCTGCAAAGATAAGGTCGTGTGCATGAGGCCTAATTATTCCAGGAGAACTACACAGAGACAGAGCTGACGTAGCTGCACAGAGAAATGCACGAATTACAGTAAATTTGCGGTCAAAACTTCAACTGATTGCAGGGGTTAAAAAAGCAAGGTTGCTTCCAACTTTTCTTCCCTTAAGAAACAACTGAAGTTGCAGGTATGACTTAAAGGAGTTCACCCACCAAAGCAACTTAGCACCTATCCACAGAATAGGTGACGTGTTTGATCGCTGGGGGTCCCACTGCTGGGACGCCCACCAATCAAGAGAACGGTGTTCGGAGTCCCCTGAATTAACACAGTGGCGGACAGGTAAGCGCGCTGCCGCTCCATTTATTCTACATGGGACTGCCAGAGATAGCCGAGCGCTGTACTCGTCTATCTCAGGCAGTTCCTTAGAGAATGAACGGACTGATATATGATAAGTTGATTTGATGGGAAAACCACTTTAAGTTTACGTATCCAGTTGCTAAAAATATCTCATCAGTCGGGGTCCGACTCCTGGGACCCCCACCAACCAGCTGTTTTGAAGGGGGTGCAGCTCTTGCACGGGCGCTGCTTCCCCTTGATTTCTTCTTGCTCACTGTGAATTGTCGACACTGATGTAGCAGCAATTCACAGGTATTGCAGCCTTTTAAAGTGAATGGGAGAAGAAGGATTAAATACCTGTGAACCGCTGCTACATCTGTGTCAATGATTCACAGTGAGCAAGTAAAAATGAAGGGGAAGCAGCGAGCTCTGCACCCCTTCAAAACAGCGGTTCGGCGGGTGTCCGCGAGTCGGACCCTGACCGCTCAGCTATTGATGGCCTATCCTGAGGACAGGCCATCAATTTTTAGCGACTGGAAAACCCCTTTAAGGTTGCCATAAAGCCCTAGTCCAAAAAATAAACAATGTGTTTAAAAAATATACTCTGCCACTACTTAATGACAAGGAATGCTGCATTTTCACCACTGAATTGAAAAACACCACAAACCAAAATGATGTGCATGTAAACTTTTCAAAATTTCACTATAAAACTTTAACCCTTTCGCTGTCAAAGGTTTTTGGAGGTTTTGCACCTCTAGTAACCAATTTTCGCGCTTTTGACATGTACAAATAAATTATATAATTTAAAAAAATAAATAAAAAAAAATCATACTAAACCCCCATACCTATATATTTTCTGAAAGTAGACACCTGGCACATTGTCCTAATGCCACTCAGCACTTTGACACAAAATTGCATTAGAGCACATGTTTGCATAATATTATATCTAAAAAAAAAAAAAAAAGACTGGAAATTGATATTTGTGGCTAAAAGTGGGACACAAGCAGAAAAATTAGACGCACCACTACATCCTATAAATACAAGTTCCATATGTGCAGAGATCATACATACCACTTATACCTATGTCTATATGCAAATGTCCATAAATCACTAGAAAATACCAAAAACCTTGTTTCAAGATGGAAATTTAAAAAAGGTAACCTATAAAAAACAGGGATTACACACCTTAAAAAGTGAGTGCACCCCAAGCCCTATATATTCCCTGAAAGCAGACAAACTGACGATTGCAATCGTTGTGATGTGCACCTGCCATGTCCACGTCATGTAACTTTGTGATAAACCAGAAATTGTTTAAAAAAAATAATACATTATAACAAACATTTGCACCTATAACACAAAAAAACAAAATGTAAAAAAAAAATAGACCAGGTGCAAAGTTCATATATACCACATATGTCGACATGAATAATAACTTGCGCTCTCAAAAACGCTGAAACAGAGGCTAGGCAATATTTGGCCATCATCCACAAATTTTGTTAAAAAAATATATATACTGCACAATGCAAACGGCTACTAGGCTACCAAAATCTACATTGTTTTGATATCATGTATAACAATACAAATTAATAAGTTATATACACAACCACCTTTCAGCAACTTGGCATGAACCTGTGATTATAAGTAAAAATTGCATGAAAAATCAAGTTTGTGACTAAAATGCATACTCAAAGAGACCCCTTATGCAAATAAAATGTACTCAGCAAAGAACTGTAAGATAGTCATACATACGGCACACGTCTACGTTCACAGGTGCGTGTGTTGAAGAAAATCCAAAACCACAAGAATACACCAACCAATTATCGCATGCAAATTAAGTTGGGAATTATATACACCGCGTTCCAAATTATTATGCAAATGTTATTTTTCGCTGAGTTTCCTAAATAGTCGATGCAAATGACAGTCAGTATAATCTTCAAGCCATCAACCGTTGGAGTATAATGCGAATTTTAATTAACAAATCTCCTAATGATAACAGATTTTTTTTTTAGAAGTAAAAAACTCAAAATGCACAACAGAGATCAAAACATTTTAAAGGTTGTAAAGAGAACTAAAATGGTAATTTGTTGAATTTGCAGCATCACGAGGTCATATTTACAGAAATCAAAAGCTCTTTCAATTAAAAAAAAACTTAACAGGGCAAGTTACATGTTAACATAGGACCCCTTCTTTGATATCACCTTCACAATTTTTGCATCCATTGAATTTTTGAGTATTTGGACAGTTTCTGCTTGAATATCTTTGCAGGATGTCAGAATAGCCTCCCAGAGCTTCTGTTTTGATGTGAACTGCTTCCCACCCTCATAGATATTTTGCTTGAGGATGCTCCAAAGGTTCTCAATAGGGTTGAGGTCAGGGGAACATGGGGGCCACACCAGGAGTTTCTCTCCTTTTATGCCCATAGCAGCCAATGACACAGAGGTATTCTTTGCAGCATGAGATGGTGCATTGTCATGAATGAAGATCATTTTGCTACGGAAGGCACGGTTCTTCTTTTTGTAACACGGAAGAAAGTGGTGAGTCATAAACTCTACGTACTTTGCAGAGGTCATTTCACACGGTCAGGGACCCTAAAGGGGCCTACCAGCCCTCTCCCCATGATTCCAGCTCAAAACAAGACTCCGCCACCTCCTTGCTGACGCCGCAGCCTTGTTGGGACATGGTGGCCATTCACCAACCATCCACTACTCCATCCATCTGGACCATCCGGGTTTACACGGCACTCATCAGTAAACAACACGGTTTGAAAATTAGTCTTCATGTATTTCTGAGCCCACTGCAACAGTTTCTGCTTGTGAGCATTGTTTAGGGGGTGGCCGAATAATAGCTTTATGCACACTTGCAAACCTCTGGAGGATCCTACACCTTGAGGTTCGCGGTACTCCAGAGGCTTCAAATAGCTGTTTGCTGCTTTGCAATGGCATTTTAGCAGCTGCTCTCCTAATCCTATTAATTTGTCTGGCAGAAACCTTCCTCATTATGCCTTTATCTCAACAAACCCGTCTGTGCTCTGAATCAGCCACAAATCTTTTCACAGTACGATGATCACGCCTAAGTTTTCTTGAAATATCCAATGTTGTCATACCTTGTCCAAGGTATTGCACTATTTCACGCTTTTCGGCAGCAGAGAGATCCTTTTTCTTTCCCATATTAAGCTGTGGCCTGCTTAATAATGTGGAACGTCCTTCTTAAGTAGTTTTCCTTTGATTGGGCATACCTGGAAAACTAATTATCACAGGTGTCTGAGATTGATTACAATGATCCAAAGAGCCCTAAGACACAATACCATCCATGAGTTTAATTGAAAAACTAATAATTAAATGTTTAGGACACTTAAATCCAATGTGCAGAATAATTTGGAACACGGTGTAGGTATATATAATTATAGGTATATATTTTAACATTATAACTTTGTCAAAAAAATACGTTTTTAAAAAAAAAACAACACATTACTTATCTACATTAAAGGGCCTGTTAGATTAGGTAGAAGATAGGGCACACTTCCGTCGGCCGTTGAACGGCCGTTATTGACGGTCCCATCACACACGGGCTGCACGTGTGCAGCCCGTTGTTTCACAAACCAAATTCAATGAGAAGGCCGATACTGTTCCGTCAAAAACGGGCAGGAGTAGGACCTGCCCTACTTTTGACGGAACGGCCGCACGGTACGGTTAAAACAACAGAAGTGTGCATGGCCCCATTGAAATAAATGGGTTCAGGGTGCTATCCGTGACAACAAGGGATAGCACCCTGAAGGTGAAATCCCTGAAGGAAAAAACTGAAGTGGGCATTGGGCCTTAGCCTGTGTGGAGGAGAGATGGGGCACAGACCGAGTAAGAGCCCTTAGTAGCAAGGACGCATCAGATATGTCTTCAGCTACTTAAAGGAACAGTGTCATCACACATTTTTTTTTCATATGTTAAAGATGTTAGTGCTTTATTAAAAACGTTTATATTTATTTGTGTGTTTGTGTTTTACTTTTTCTTATTTTTACACTTTTTCTTCCCTATGGGGGCTGCCATTTTTTGTTCCATTTCTGTATGTGTCGATTAACGACACATACAGACATGGAATACGGCAGCCACAGTCCCATAGGGACTGCGAACGGCTCCCGTCCCATCCACTTCTGTGTACGCCGTCTGTGTGGGAACTGCGCATGCGCCGCTCCCACACAGTCCAATTTGAAATTGGCGTTGTCCGGCGCCATTTTCCTGTGGACCGGAAGTCGCGGCCGGACAGTAAGATTACTACTTCCGGTCGCGGCTTCCGGACTTGTGCACTTGGACCAGCGGCAGCAGACGGAGCGGACGGGCCGGAGGGAGCCGCGGCGGCAGGAGCAGGTAAGAGATTTCAATGTATATTCGTGTTTGTGTACGTTTACTACTGTATGTAAACCTACTACACTGTGTGTTAGCTCAAAAAATGGCGACACACAGTGTAGGAGGTTAGACCGTTCAAACCCCTCGTTTATCCCGGCACTAGCCAGGATAAAGGAGGGGGGGATGCTGAGAGCTCACTAGAGCGAGGGCTTTTTACCCAATTTTGCAATGCTGCAATTTTGGGAATAGCTCTATCTAGTGACCAGCAATGGGAAATATTATAAATTAGAATCTAATTTATAATATTTCCTGACTCGTGAAAAAAATAAAAAAAATTTGAACAATGTTTAATCACCTACACACTAAATGTTTAATTAAAAAAAACAAACATGTTTTTCTGGCAACACATTCCCTTTAAGTGCCTTCCTGCCAGGACGTATGAGATAAGTCCTTGGCAGGAAAAGGGTTCAAGTAAAATCTGACCGCAGAGTTTTTCACTTTCCTTTTCACTTTCCAAAGCTCAGTGAAAAACTCCCCAAGAAATGCAGCAAAACATTACATGTCAATACAGCCTTAGGCCTCATTCCCACGACAGGGTTTCCCGGCCGTTCATAAATCGGCCGGCACCCGGCTGCATTAGGAATAATAGACCCCTAATGGGGCTATTCACATGACCGATTTTTTTACGGCCTGGAAAACCGGCCGTCAAAAAATAGGACATGCTCTATCTTCGGCCGGGTACCCGGCCGCCCGGCTCCCATAGAAGTCTATGGGGCCGGGTAATACACGGCCATCACCAGGATGTGTCCCGAGTGATGGCCGGGTTTTCCGGCGCTTGCGCTCTATCTCCTCCTCCTCACAGCGCAGCGTGCATGTGAGGAGGAGGAGTTGATGCCATTCTGACGAATGGCTGTGCGCTGTACACAGTGTGGCAGGGCCGGGTACAGCAGGTGGAAGGGAGCGCTGCGCTGGCTCCCTTCCCCTGCTTGTTTTAAAAGCGCCCTGGCCCGGCGACACCTTCCATGGCGCCGCTAGCAGCTGCGGCTGCTACTACTACTGCAGCGACGCCACTATAGCAGAGCAGGGAGGTATCTCCCCGCTCTGCTATGTGCTAGCCGCACTTTAGCTCCTTGAAGGAGCGGAATCCCCGTGTTTTCGGGGATTCCGCTCCTGGACAGAGCGCTTGATGTCTCTGTCCATATCTGGGCAGTGACATCAGGGGAAACTCCTGAAGCGGAATCCCCGAACACATGGGGATTCCCCTTCAGGAGTTGCCGCTGATGTCACTGTCCAGATCTGCCCGGCCCGGCATGGATGCAAAACTTTATGCAAACCGGCCGGGCAAAATGGCCGATTTTACCGGCCGGACCCGGTCGTGTGAATCCCGCCTTAGGGCTGGTGCAACAGCGCTTTCAGTCCTGGCTGCCAATAAAAGAAAGCAACCTGCTAAAACCTAGTATATTGTCATGGATTCATTGGTAAGTGGAATACTGTTCCAGAGAACTGACCATTTGCTTATCACCAGCCAAGATAAATGCTTTCATTCATTATAAATTATCCCCAACCTTTAGAGCTGCATTTACAAGTCACACTTTATCAAGCTGCCAACAAACGATCAGTGGTTTGAAAAATTGATATGAGTATTTGATGGACTTTACAATATTACAATTATTGGATCAATGCCACCATTTTTATTTCAAATTCAATTGTGGACGCAATGAACTTCAATAGGAAAAATCGGATATGTCTGAATTCTGCACTGTGCCGTTCCTATGTATGAATATTGACACATCGATTTAGCTCTAACTAAAATTCAGAGAGCGGACGCCAGAGGAATAATAGTACCGCATCCATGTTCCACCATTTGTAAACAGAGTTTTATCTTTGGTCCTAGGGTCATGAATATATATTCTGCCATTGCTTTCTAACAGCAAAAATATTTCATCAACTACACTCCTTGGCTCAAACGCAGTACTTCCGTACAAAATCATACTAAAGTTTTGCTTTCTTAACATTCTTTTCTGATCATATTTTGAGCTCATGGACATTATACAAAAAGCCACTCCCTGATCTCATTGAATGAGATCTATAATATCAAGTTCATCATGACAACTATCAAATCTGGCAAGAGAGTCTTCCTTCTAACCCGCTATGCATTCCTTCTAACCCGCTATGCATTCAGCAGTGGGTTCTTCCACCCAGTGTTCGATGCAGAGAGACACACTGTGCGCTCCTCTCAATCTCTTTTAGCAGCAATCATGCAAGAACAGGAATCTACATTTAGTTGCTAGTAATTGGCCAACATGCCATTTTTCATATGTGAAAGGGGCAAGGTTTTGACTACTGGGGTGCAGGGCACTATTCTGACTACTAATAGAGGGAGGCACTTTTGTTGGGTTCACAAATCCTGATTGCAGTTTGTCGTGCTCCCCCCCCCCCTTTCATGTAAGAAGGGTGAAAAAGTTTATAGCTCTCTATCCTTTTAGACCCAATTTGAGTTGTTTGTTTAAATTGTTTTGTTTTTCCCTAATATGGGGCAATTGGAATCCACCTCATGTTTTTTTTTTTGCCTTCCTCTGGATCAACATGGCAGAATTATAGGTTGGACTTGGACCTGTGTCTTTTTTCAACCTTATTAACTATGTACCTATGGATGTGTTGTAACCAAGTTATGTACGCCTCGCCCTCATCTAAGGCCTCATGCACACAAACGTGCTTTTGCGGCCACAATTCCCTCGAAGATCCACGGGAGAATTGCGGACCCATTCATTTCTATGGGCCCATGCACACAACTGTGGTTTCCACGGTCCGCGCATGGCCCAGGAGCCTGGACTGCAGAAAGATGGACATGTCTTATTACGGCTATGTCCAGGCTCATAGAAAATAATGGACGTGGCCATGGGCACATGAGATTTGCAGGCGGCTCGCGGGTGACACTCCACGGCGGGCCGACCTGAAAATCACGGCCGTGCACATGGCTACGTTCGTGTGCATGAGGCCTAACAATATCTACTTGTAGGAGCTTGTAAACCTGGAATACATTTGTCCAGGGCAGATTTTTATCCAAAACAAAAGGAGGATTTAAAACATAACAAATTAAGGTCCTGTTCACACTGAGTTTTTTTTACAAGTTTTTTGGCGCGGAAACCGCTTCGCAAAACTTGTCAAAAAACGTCCGAAAATGCCTCCCATTGATATCAATGGGAGGCGGAGGCGGTTTTTTACCGCGAGCAGAAAAACCGCCTTGCGGTAAAAAGAAGCGACATGACCTATCTTGAGGCGGTTTCCGCCTGCAAAACCCCATTTCAATCAGTGGGAGACGGAAAAAAAAAACGCCTCGACGAGTGTTTTGACATGTTTTTGTCAAACCACTGTGCAAAAAACGCCTGGAGCAGATTTTTCAGGAGGAATTTTCCTCCTGCAAAAAACTCTGTGTGAACTAGCCCTAAGCTGTTCTACTACAAAGTATGCCAGTAAAAGTCTCTATTGCATACCTTGCTTTCTAATTTAAAACTTTTGAAGTCTCCCGTTGTAAAAAAATTAAATTCAGGAATTTTAGAGAAACAGCTCAAAACTTTCAGGCAGATGAACAGATGAAAATAAGCCGTACACAACAGATCTGCTGACTTCAGAGGAAAAACAAATACTATATGTTAAACACATCACAACACTTGATTTACCCTTTCATGACCGGGGTGTTTTTGGCCTTTATGACCAGAGCAAAACATCAACTTTTTAAATGCTACATTCAAAAATATGTGTACATTGTGTAATGTATGACGTCGCTATAGCCCCGAGAACAAAGCCCCTATTTTAGCTTTAAATGTATCTCCTTCCACAGCATCTGTAAACGGATGATAAACATCGAAATACAAACATTTTTTTTTAGTAAAAAAATAGATAGGGCCAGGGTACATCAGACTAAAATTTGTGGCCAGGGGTAATTATTTCATGTTTGGCGTAACGCACATTCTGCCTGACAGGAACATATTAAACACATGTATTGAGCATCTGACGTACATGCAAAACGTGTTTGTCGCACACAGAATGTCTAAAATTGGTGTGCGTGGGTTCGGAGAGGTGTGCACTTTGTTAGGGGCATTTTCTTCTCATTTTATTAACTTTTTTACATTTTAGTGCATTAACTTATTAACCCCTTCCGGACATCTTCCATATATATATATGGTAGAGGTCTGGGTGGGGGGAGCATGGAGTGACTGTATGAAACAGATGAGCGTGTCGGCTGTATGAAACAGTCGACACTTCAGTGCAACGAGCGGGATTTTGCTTGTTTAACCTCATAGATGCCGCAGCAAATAGCGACCAAGGTGTCTAAGCCGTTAGAAACCGGGGGCACCTCCATCTGATGTCCCATCAGCCCCCTGCAATGCAATGGCGCGGTGCGAATGCTTGTCATGGCAGCCTGGGGCCTAATAAAGTGCTCCTATTAAGCCCTGTAAAAATTGCTATATACTGCAATACATTAGTACTGCAATAACATCATTTAAAGATGCATTTGCAGGGTGAACGCCGTAAAAAAAAAAAGAAAAAAAGAATTAAAAAAACACAAGAATTATCTCATCTCCTACAAAAAAAATTGAATACAGTGTGATCAAAAAGTCTTATGTTCCCAAAATATCATCAACAGAAAATACAGCTCAACCCACAAAAAATAAGTCCTCACTCCGATCAATCGACGGAACAATGAAAAAGTTATGGCTCCCAGAACATGGCGACACAAAAAAAATTGAAATTTTTAACAATTATTTTTTTCCTTGTATATATATCTGTTATTGTCATACTCATTGCCCCGCAGAATTAAGTTAACATGCTGTTAACGCCGCAAAAGCGAAACCCAAAAAACAGTGGAGGAATACGTTATTTTCCCAATCCACCGCACAAGTACATATTTTCCAGTTTCCCAGTACATTATACGGTAAATAGTGCCTCAAAAAAACAAAACTTGTCCCACAAAAAAAACAAAAAACTCTCATGACTATATTGACGGAAAAATTAAAAAGTTATGGCTTTTGGAAGGTGAGGACGAAATAGCGAAAATTAAAAAACAAAAAAATGCCTGTGGAGGGATGGGATTAAATGTATTTATTTTTACTATAGGGGCACAGGTTAGGAGGGAACACATTATCTATGTGTTCCCTGCTCCACCTATATACAGATCACTGATAAGTGACCTAATAGTAACAAGCCCATTTAGATCACGGTTACCAGTGATCTGCATGAAAAACCAGATTGTGCCTTCTCTGCATGCCTCCAAGCCCCCTCTGCACAGGGAATCCCTGTGACATCATTAATCGCGTCATGAGGTTCCATAGGAACTGCTCAAATACAGAAGCGGCGGCTTCTGCATTCAGGAATACAGCACTCAATAGGAGCGCTGTGTCTAGGGTTTTTGTGACTGGGAACTAATTATTGCAGTTCCCCGTCACAATACAGGATCCGGCTATCAGTAGGTCAGTCCAATCCTGCCATTGGCACTTATCAGAGATACTAGGGGGAATTTATCAAAACTAGTGCGACAACGCTAGCTCTAAGTTTTCCAATGGGAACTACACTTTTCCCTTACACCAGATTTAATAGATCTCACAGATATTGAGAAGGTTTTGGTAAAACAGAATAATGAAAATGTGCTATTTGGACAGCAACATTACCAGTGCTGATGCAAAACACAAATTAAATAAAACAACATAAAAGAAATGCAGTCAAAACCAGGTTTTAACACTCCCACCTCTTTTTCTTTCTTACTTTTATAACAGGTCAATCAGCAGGTTACAAAAAAAAGTTAGGTGACGGATCCAATCTCTGGGACCCCCACCGTTTCTGGAGAGCAAGATGAATTTGCGCAGTAGAAATAATTAGAGCGAAGAAATAGCCAAGTTAGATCACTCGGCTGTTTCAAATGATGTTACTTATTGTTACTGTGTAGCGTGACACAAAGAGGTGATCTCTACATATCAGTTCTTGCACCATTATCTTACCAGAACTGACGGCCACATTTGCAACGTACAGGCTTGGCATCTGGATACTGAACTTTAACAACGTGATGACAATCTGGGGCAGGGCACCACTTCAATAGTCTGTTACACTACATAGAAGAAACATTTTTGTAAGTAAATTGATAAAAAGCAATGCACAGGATAATGTAATATTGTGATGCATCTAATTAAGCAGTGCTGAAACAGATCAGATAAGAAAACATGTAAACTTCCATAAGAGTGCTTTCTAGTAATCCTAGAACCTTGCAGCCATACTGTAATTGTTTATATTTCTTCTCACTTTGCTGTCCAAGAGAAGCTACTGGAATACATGATTGTAGTTTGTAATCATGATAACCTAAATGTGAGTCTGTATACAAAATTCTCTCAAGAATACGTAGCCCATAGATAGCAATATTTCTTAACACCCCCTCCCCCCATATGCTAGCTGGGTCTCCACAATGAGAGCGAGCACCCCCCTGAGCTACACCTAAGGCATCTCATTCAGCTAACCAGTACCGTGAAACCCTAAACAGTGCAGTCTACAGCTGGGTCGCTCTTTATTTTGAAGGAGTCTTTGGTTTGGCTGATATGAGCTATTTTGCATACTATTATCCCATGGAGTATTGCATGTAAATAAATTTCCATACACCTACCGAATCTCTTCAATGAGAGTCAGTACGCCTATGAGCAATACACTGAAACAAACTGTTTTATTCCTATTATTTTCTTTACACCATTATGGGGACAGCCATCTTGCCTGAGTTGCTACCACAGCAATTTTAGAGATTTGTTTTACAGCGAGCGCCTGGATATAGAAAAACTAAGCCAGTAAAAGGACATATTGACCTCTATGGGAGAGTGTTGTGGGCATGCTCGGTGTCATGTACAGTGCTCACCATGTACAGTGGTGTAAAGAGAGGGAGGAGAGATGAACTGTATCCGTATATTGTTAGTGGTGTGATCTTCCTCCAGCTTTATAATAGAGGGGTTACCTTTCATTGTAATCCTGCCCTCTGATAATGAGATGACTGCTGACCCTGCCCCCCGTATACACAGCACAAGCTGAAAAGGGACAGGAATTGTTAACCTAGTGTGAGTGTTCAGTTGACAGTGTGACAACTGCAATATTTCAGGATTTTGTTTTACTATCAATTGTGATACGGGAAATTAAAAACAAACAGCATCAAAATTGTATAAAAAATAATCAGTTTTAACATAAAAACTTAAAGAGGCTCTGTCACCACATTATAAGTGGCCTATATTGTACATGATGTGATCGGCGCTGTAATGTAGATTACAGCAGTGTTTTTTATTTAGAAAAACAATTTTTGACGGAGTTATGACCTATATTAGCTTTATGCTAATGAGTTTCTTAATGTCCAACTGGGCGTGTTTTACTTTTTGACCAAGTGGGCGTTGTGGGGAGAAGTGTATGACGCTGACCAATCAGTGACCAATCAGCATCATACACTTCTCTCCATTCATTTACACAGCAGCACCGTGTTCTTACTAGAACACGATGTGCAGCCACATACACACACATTAACGTTAATCAAGTGTCCTGACAATGAATAGACATTACCTCCAGCCAGGACGGGATGTCTATTCATAATCCTGACCCTTCTCTAACGTTTGAGTGATACTACAGCACAGCACAGCACAGCACAGCGAGATCTCGCTGTAAATGACAGTTTACAGCGTAATCTCGCGAGACTACGCATGCTGTGCAGTAAATCTCAAAGAAACGTTAGAGAAGTGTCAGGATTCTGAATAGACATCCCGTCCTGGCGTCAGGTAATGTCTATTCATTGTCAGAACACTTGATTAACGTTAATGTGTGTGTATGTATGTGGCTGTTCTAGCAAGATCACTATGTGCTAAGTAAATGAATGGGGAGAAGTGTATGATGCGGATTGGTCAGCGTCATACACTTCTCTCCACAACGCCCACTTGGTCAAAAAGTAAAACGCCCAATTGAGCATTAAGAAAGTCATTAGCATAAAGCTAAAATAGGTCATAACTCCGACAAAAAGTATCGTTTTTCTAAATAACAAAAACACTGCTGTTCTCTACATTACAGCGCCAATCACATTTTGTACAAGATAGGGCATTTATAATGTGGTGACAGAGTCTATTTAAACTAAACAATGATCTATTTTCTGAGAAAAGATTCCCTTTAAGATACAAAACACTTGAACAGTTGGATACAAAGCATGCACTGTGCATATCATATTCATAAGTGTAAAATTTCATGAATAGTTTTTGTAATAAAAAGATAGCAGAGAGCCAGACTAGGTCAGAACAGGTTTTCAACCTCTGTATGTAAACAAGCGAGTTCTCATTCACTGACAGCAAACAAATATCTTAAAAATGGTGAGGAATTGAAACACAAAGCAGATTAGAAAATTGCATAACTTAATGTAAATAAAGCCTAATTATTATATAAATTAACCCGAAAAAAACCATTTAAATACTATTGACTAATCCCTGAGATAAGACCCGTTGAAGCAAACAAGTTCTAGCACTTACCTCTACAAAGCTATTAGTTATTAAATGCTGATACTTTAACTTCACTTTTGAATCTGTGATTAAACGCCTGATGGGGAAAAGTTTAAGAAAAAGAGTTATCATTTATAAAACATTTTATTGGTAAAACAGTTTTTGCGAATAGAATGCAAAATACTGACTGAGGCAATGTGAACGGTGAGTAAAAATAAATGACTGTCCCCAATAGTTAACCAAAACATAAAAATAATCAAAAAGGCATTATACAGTGATTTAAACAAAATATTTTCCGAAATTGGAATTATGCTGTAATTACTCAGACATTGCTATAGAGCAGAGCAATATATTAGGTCGAATAAGGAAACTCAGTCTTCAATATAAAAATAAAAAGCGCTTTAAAGAGGCTGTCACCACATTATAAGTGTCCTATCTCCTATATGATGTGATCGGCGCTGTAATGTAGGTCACTGCAGTAGTTTTTATTTAGAAAGTTATGACCTATTTTAGATTTATGCTAATGACTTTCTTAATAGACAACTGGGCATGTTTTTACTATTTGACCAAGTGGGCATTGTAAAGAGAAGTGTATAACGCTGACCAATCAGAGTCTTACACTTCTCTCCATTCATGTACTCAGCACATAGTGATCTCGCGAGATCATGATGTGCTGACACTTACTCACACATCAAGGTTACTGAAGTGCCTTCAGAGTGAATAGACATCGCTTCCAGTCAGGACGCGATGTCTATTCACAATACTGACACTTCGGTAACGTTTGTGTGGGACTTACAGCACAGCAAGCGTGATCTCGCTGTAAATAACAGCACAGCGTGATCTTGTTGTGCTGTAAGTCCCACACAAACGTTACTGAAGTGTCGGTATTGTGAATAGACATCGTGTCCTGGCTGGAGGTGATGTCTATTTACTCTCAAGGCACTTCAGTAAAGTTAATGTGTGAGTAAGTGACAGCACATCATGATCTCGTGAGATCACGATGTCTGAGTACATGAATACGCTGATTGGACTACGTCATACACTTCTCTTTACAACGCCCACTTGGTTAAAAAGTAAAAACACACCCAGTTGTCTATTAAGAAAGTCATTAGCATAAATCTAAAGTAGGTCATAACTCCGTCAAAATTGATAGTTTTTCTAAATAAAAACCACTGCTGTGATCTACATTAGTGCCGATTATGTAGGACTTCTAATGTGGTGACAGGGCCTCTTTAAGCTCTGTTCACACTACTGTTTTTTGTGTTCCCTGAGAGATTCCGGTATTTATTTATTTTTTTTAAAGCAAGAATAGATTGATTCTTGTCATTAATAACGCCGGAAACCTGAAAACCCTATTATGAATGGGAAAGCAAAAAAACAAACAAACCAGGGTGTATGAGCAGCACCTGAATAAAAACACTTTCTGGTGCACATCACCAGGCGGGTGAAGTCAAAACTGCATTAAAACATAGTGGATGGATTTGGCCTAATAGGTTTGTGAAAAGATGGTATGTAATGAATGCTGACCATAATTTTAAATAAATTAAAAGCCAAACCAAGAAAACACACACACACACACACACACACACTTTTCAATGAATTAGAATATCATCAAAAAGTTAATTTATTTCAGTAATTCAATTCAAAAAGTGAAACTCATATTATATAGATTCATTACAGACAGAGTGATCCATTTCCAGCATTTTTTTTTTATTTTATTGTTGATGATTATGGCTAACAACTAATGAAAACCCAAATTTTTGTCTCTCAGAAAATTAGAATATTGGGTAAAAGTTGAAGATTGTAAACTCATGGTGTCACACTCTAATCAGCTAATCAACACAAGACACCTGCAAAGGTTTCCTAAGCCTTTAAATGGTCCATTAGTCTGGTTCAGTAAGCTACACAATCATGGGGAAGACTGCTGATTTGACGGTTGTCCAGAAGACAGTCGTTGACACCCTCCACAAGGGGAGTAAGCCACAAAAGGACATTGCTAAAGAAGCTGGCTGTTCACAGAGTGCTGTATCCAAGCATATTAATAGAAAGTTGAGAGGAAGGAAAAAGTGTGGTAGGAAAAGGTGCACAAGCAACAGGGATAACCGCAGCCTTGAAAGGATTGTCAAGAAAAGGCCATTCAAGAATCTGGGGGAAATTCACAAGGAGTGGACTGCGGCTGGAGTCAGTGCTTCAAGAGCCAACACACACAGACGTAAAGTAAATTTTGCATTTCATTAGGAAATCAAGGTCCCAGAGTCTGGAGGAAGTGTGGAGAAGCACTCAATCCAAGTTGCTTGTGGTCCAGTGTGAATTTTCCACATTCAGTGATGGTTTGGGGAGCCATGTCATCCACTGTGTTATATCAAGTCCAGAGTCAGCGCAGCCGGCTACCAGGAAATTTTAGAGCACTTCATGCTTCCCTCTGCTGACCAGCTTTATGGAGATGCAGATTTAATTTTCCAGCAGGACTTGGCACCTGCCCACACTGCCAAAAGTACCAATACCTGGTTTAATAACCACAGTATCACTGTGCTTGATTGGCCAGCAAACCTGCCTGACCTAAATTCCTATTGTCAAGAGGAAGATGAGAGACATCAGACCCAACAATGCAGATGAGCTAAAAGGCCGCTATCAAAGCAACCTGGGCTTCCATAACGCCTCAGCTGTGCCACAGGATGATCACTTCCATGCCACGCCGCATTGATGAATTAATTCATGCAAAAGGAGCCCCGACTAAGTATTGAGTGCATATACTGTACATACTTTTCAGTAGGCCAAAATGTCGGTATTAAAAATAATTTTTTAAATTGGGCTTACATAATATTCTAATTTTCTGTGAGACAAAATTTTGGGCTTTCATTAACGGTTAGTCATAATCAAAATAAATATTCTGCACACAATGCTGTAGTTTGAAGAAAATCTTGTTTTAATTATTGAAAATAATGCCAGAGGGTAAGTGCGACTTTTCGGTCGTTTAATGACCTTCATCAGGCATAATCATGTAGTTGGCGCTCTGTTCAGAATAGCGGCTAGCCACAATAATTAAAACAAGATTTTCTTCCAACTACAGCATTGTGTGCAGAATACTTATTTTCATTACGATTGGGTTGGGACCCTATTCGTGCACTTAAAGAGGCTCTGTCACCAGATTTTGCAACCCCTATCTGCTATTGCAGCAGATAGGCGCTGCAATGTAGATTACAGTAACGTTTTTATTTTTTTAAAAACGAGCATTTTTGGCCAAGTTATGACCATTTTTGTAGTTATGCAAATGTGGCTTGCAAAAGTCCAAGTGGGCGTGTATTATGTGCGTACATCGAGGCGTTTTTAATACTTTTACTAGCTGGGCGCTCTGAAGAGAAGTATCATCCACTTCTCTTCAGAACGCCCAGCTTCTGGCAGTGCAGACAGCGTGTTCTCGAGAGATCACGCTGTGACGTCACTCACAGGTCCTGCATCGTGTCGGCCACATCGGCACCAGAGGCTACAGTTGATTCTGCAGCAGCATCAGCGTTTGCAGGTAAGTAGCTACATCGACTTACCTGCAAACGCCGATGCTGCTGCAGAATCAACTGAAGCCTCTGGTGCCGATGTGGCCGACACGATGCAGGACCGGTGAGTGACGTCACAGCGTGATCTGGCAGAAGCTGGGCGTTCTGAAGAGAAGTGGATGATACTTCTCGTCAGAACACCCAGCTAGTAAAAGTATTAAAAACGCCCCGATGTACGCACATAATACACGCCCACTTGGACTTTTACTTTTAAACACACCCACTTGGACTTTTGCAAGCCTCATTTGCATAACTACAAAAATGGTCATAACTTGGCCAAAAATGCTCGTTTTTTAAAAATAAAAACGTTACTGTAATCTACATTGCAGCGCCGATCTGCTGCAATAGCAGATAGGGGTTGCAAAATCTGGTGACAGAGCCTCTTTAAGTCTGGTGCGATCTGTACCACTACGTACCTGTTAGCCATAATCCTCAACATTAAAAGAAACAAATGCTGGAAATAGATCACTCTGTGTGTAATGAATCTATATAATATAGGAGCTTCACTTTTTGAATTGAATTACTGAAATAAATTAACTTTTTGATGATATTCTAATTCATTGAGAAGCACTAGTATATAGCAGCCGTTTTAGTTAGCAAATTTAATGAAGAAACAATGCGTTAAAAAAAAAAAAAAAAAAAGAAGAATACGGTAGCCAGTTACAGATATACCAATGCTGCCTTAAATTGGCCTCTACAAGATTTAAACCAGATAGTGACTTACTTTGGTTAGCAAAAATAACTGTGGACAGAATATCATTAAAAGGTTGCAGTGAAAGTAAGTTACACATCCCAAGTCATGGCTTTTCATCAATAACCTGTTAATTGCTTTACTCATTTAACTATTTATATACAAAGCTGGGATCATAAAACTCATAAGGGATTACTTTGTAAATATTAACAAATGCAATGTAATTCCTAGTTAAATATTTACAAAAGGTTATTTACCATACTTTCACCAACATAAGGAATAATACCTGCAATCTTAGTAGGAAATCTGGAGACCAGCTACAGACTTAAACAAGTTACCTTGATACAAACAAAACTCAACTTATGCTCTGTGCACACTATGTATTATTAGCCCTACGCTTAGCAAGCACGTAGGGACAGCTCCCGATGTACAGGCTAAGAGAGTCCATGGAGCTCATAAGCCCGAAGGAGGCCAAAAGAATGTCTTTTTGGCATTTGTTGGGCTGGCATACATCACTATACCCATTTTTTTAGTTTAGGATCCGGCAAAGAACGTATACCGTGCAGTATACTTTTTAACATGGAAGCCTATCAGGTACTTTTCCCTGCGTATACATTAAACGTAGGCCAAAAACGTGATGTGCACAGAGCCCTATTGGTCAATTTTGGACAGGAAGCATTAGATACAAAAAAGAAGGCTCAACCATTTAATATATTAATAGAATATTTTTAAACATTATATCATGCGAAGTACAAATCGAACAACAAAGAAATAACATGTAATGTATATTAGCTCACCACTTACATTACTGTATTGTCATCAACTAAAATGTCGCAGCCATGAGCAGGACAGGAGATAGTCTAAAGAAAGAGAATACATGTGACGGTAGAATCAGAAAAATTAAGATAATGAAAGTAAAACTGTTAGGCTATGTTCACATGCTTATTAAAAAACGTCTGAAAATACGGCGCTGTTTTCAAGGGAAAACAGATCCTGATTTTCAGCCGATTTTTTTTTTAGCAACTCGCGTTTTTCATGGCCGTTTTTAGAGCTGTTTTTCTATAGAGTCAATGAAAAACGGCTCCAAAAACTGCTCAAGAAGTGACATGCACTTGTTTTTTGCGACTTTTTTTTAAAAAAACGGCCCGTTGGTACAAAATGCCATATATCCCATTGAAATCAATGGGTAAACGTTTGGAGGCGTTTTGCTCCCGATTTTCCAGCCAGAAAAACAGCTGAAAATAACCCTTATGAACATACCATTAGACTAAAACTGGCCATTAATCAGTTATCGCAGACTGTGAAGGTTGTGGTTTTGGATGACAACATCATAAGTAGGACTGGGCGATTATGACCTTAATCAAAATCTCGATTAATTGAACATGTAACCTCGATTAAGATTAATGAACGATTATGTAGGCCACACCCCTTTTGCATGCCACACCCCCTTTTTTGCATGATACGCCATTGAATTAATATTTACCTCGAACCTGCTATATACTACCGTATATAATAAACCCCCTGAAACTACCCCCACAGTATATTACCACCATAGTTCTCGCCACACAATATAATGCCCCTATAGCTGCCCTCCAGACTATAATGCCCCTATAACTGCCCTCCACACAGTATAATGACCCTATAACTGTCCTCCACACAGTATAATGACCCCATAGCTGCCCTCCACACAGTATAATGCCCCCATAGCTGCCCCCACACAGTATAATGTCCCCATAGCTGCCCCCACACAGTATAATGTCCCCATAGCTGCCCCCACACAATATGTCTCCATAGCTGCACCCACACAGTATAATGCCCCCCACAGTATAATGCCCCCATAGCTGCCTCTACACAGTATAATTCCCCTTTAACTTCCCTCCACACAGTATAATGCCTCTATAACAGATGACGCAGATACAGTTGAAACCAGTAAAAAAAATACTAGGAAATGCACCAAATGACGTCGGTTAATTGCGCTGAATTTCCGTTTCGGTTATTTTTTTTATGAATTGCCCTGCCCTAACCATATGTTAATATGACAAATTGCCAATCGATATCTAACTTGATCTGAGGCCTTGTCTAGGCTTCTATTGATGGGTTACAGATTTGTTGTTTGCCATTAACAACTCAGCAAGGACTGCACCTGACAATGACCGAAAAATTCCAATACAGAAGATCAACTTTTCCACGAATATTCTGTTTTCATCAGTAGAAAATTGTCTAAATCTGCCTTTTTGGCCATTGAAAAGCTCTAGTGTATGGCCAGCGAAAATGAGAAAGTTAAATAAGGTCACAAATGAAGAGAACACAAACAATATTATTGTCCAGATTCATGTAGAATCCACTACCAAGGTTATTACCTGTCCCATTCCTTCCTCTATGATTTTGGTGGTTAAATATTCACCCCAGCACTGCATGCAGAACTTGTGCCCACACTCGAGGCCTGTGAAATACTGTAGAAAATAGAAGGGACAGAAGTTTTAAACAAACGTGAAATATATACAAAGGGGTATAAAAGAATCCCCCTAGAATTACTTTACAGAGAAAACCCAAAACATATTTCTTAACATGGAGCCTCCAAAACCCCAGGAACCTATTTGGTCTTGAACTGATAAATGCACCCTGCTGAAGACAGAAGGTAGTTGTTCTGTAAGGCAGGGTTCATACCTGCGTTGGTGTTCCAGTTGGTCTGCTCCGTCAATTGAAAATATCAGTAGAGCTGGTTCCGTTGTATGATGGACACCATCGGCAAAGGAACCGATTAGCTTTAATGGGTTCCGTCGGTTTTTCGTCAGGTTAAACGGTGATGGGGGCCCCTAACGGAGCCTCCAACGCAGACGTGAACAGGCCCGAAGCAAAAAATGATGGTTAGTGGATGGCAACTTGCAAAAATTTCTACTTAGGGTCTGGATGCTCCAGTTGTAATAGATTTTTCACAAGTAAGGTTGTCTTCACGCTACGGAAATGGTTCAAAGTACATAGGAGAGAGGAAAGATGGATTCCCTAATAAAATGTTTGGGAATGTTTCCTGAAGACAGTGTAAAGGCAGCCTTATCGACACAGTTTTCTCCTGAGCGAAATATATTTCCTATGTTGCCTAGATGGAAGTAATCTAACGAATAGATATGCCTTCCACTAGAAGAAATGAGCAAACATAAATTGTTATTTTAAAATAATCTGACACAGAACTGGTGCGTATTAGGGTGTATTCACACACAGCAGATTTTGTTGCAGAAATTTCTGCAACAGTCAGTTCCATTCATCTGAATGGAACTTGCAGAAATCCATACACCAACTGCAGATACCTCATTAAGATGAATGGAACGGATTTTCAGTTGCAGAAATTTCTGCAACAAAATCTGCCACGTGACTGCACCCTTAGGTTTAGGATTAAGAAGCACGGAATTCTGGGTAAGAATCAGAGTTGTTTTTTTCTGAGATGCATTTTTTTTTTTTGTGGTGGAACCACAGCCTTTTCCACCGAAAAAAAAACGCAACATCTGCTACTGGTTTTACCTCCCCATTATATTCAGTGGGGAAAACCTGCAACAAAAAAAGCAGCAAATACAATTGACATGCTGTGGATTAAAAAACTGCACCGCAGGTTTTTCCGCTTATTATTTATGCAGCGTGTGGATGAGATTTGTTCAAATCTCATCCACTCTGCTGCTACTGTATTATGCTGCGCATTTTCCCTTGCTCTGACCTAGAAAGTGCCATAGCAAACGATGAATGGTTCCATAAATCATGTGTTGCCAAAAAGAAGTCAACACTATATACAATATATCGACCCCATAACTCCTAAGAAAAGCACTGCAGAGCTCGTCAGGTGATCGCTTTTGGGCATTTAATAAATGCCCCAATTTAAAGAGGTCTATCTTTGTGAATAATCCTTTTAAAAAGTACTTACATTTCAAAAAAGTATCTATAGATGTATTAGCCTTTTAGAACTCTAAATTCGAAACCATGATGCTTTGCAGTGAAATGCTACATTCAACCTTGGTTTACTTTACTCAGTGCACTATGAATGTATTCCTAGGTGAGGGAACACTTCCACAAGCCTTCTATAAAACCTTGCAGCAATGGGGTCATGGGAATCCACCCGGGGGTAAATCAGACTAGAATTTGCCATTCTTGCAAGGATCGTGTGTTTCCTCCAGATACACTGATCAATTATTGGCCTCATATGAAATGGGCTCTAGTGAGTGTGCAATAGGGAGATGCAAAATATGATAGCCCTTTTAAAAGCCAGACTTTTTTTTTTCATTTATTCATAGACATAGTTCTGCGAGGGGCTGTTTTTGTGAGACGAGTTGTATTTTTAAATGGTGCCATTTTGGAGTACATATAACATTGATGAACTTTTGTTACGTTTTTGTGGGGTAATAGAAAAAAAACACAATTTCGCCATTTTTTTACACTGTTTACCGTGTAGTATAAATAACAGAACTTTATTTTGCGTGTCATCACAATTACAGCGATACCAAATTTATATTGTTTTTTTTACATTTTAACACTCTTGCATAATAAAAAATTATTTACAGAATAAAAGTGCTTTTGTGTTTCTATGAGCCATAACAAATTTTTTTTTTCTGTAGACGTATGAGGGCTTATTTTTTTTGCAGGCCGACTTGCAGCCTTTATTGGTACCATTTTGGGTTACATAAGACTACTTGATCGCCTGTTATTGCGTTTTTCTGGAAGACTGGAACCAAAAAAATAAATTGCATTTTTAATTTTATTTTTAGGGCGTGCACCGTGCGGGTTAAATAAAAGTTATAGTTTTATAGTTCAGGTCGTTATAGTTATATCAATAATGTAGCTTTTTTTTAAATTTGGTTTCATAATAAAAGCTGTAAGTTGGTTTTTAATTTTTTTACTTGGGATTTTTAATTTTTTGTTATAAACTTTATTGATCTAGGTTTACCTTTTTTTCCCGTCCCATTATGGGAATTCACGGTGTTCGTTTGAATGCTATTATAATACACTGCAATACTTCTGTACTTCAGTGTATTATGCATGTCAGTCTAAAACTGCCAGAGGCAGAACCTAATAGGCATATACTGATGGCAGACCCTAGGGCCTTTGTTAGGACACTGGCTGCCAAGGAAACCATCGCTACCCCGCAGTAGCGCTGCTAGGGTACCTATGGTGTGACAGAGGGAGCTGCAGCATCTAAGAGGTTAAAGCAGGAGCCCGTCTGTCTGACAGAACTGTGAAAAGGCGGCGCAGTGGCATAAGTACCCTTAAATTCAAATGTTTATGCTATGAGGGAACCCAGTCTTACTATAATTTACAACCGAAGCTGTAACAAAGTTATTATGAGGAAGGTGCCTCTTAATAAATTTGTCGCAACTTACTTAATTCCCATCAAGACTGGCGCTGTCCTTATACATCTCCACCTATGTACTTCACTAACACCTCTAAAATAATCTCTTCTATCTACAACTTGATCTTAAACACCCCAACTACAGTGTTTCCTACATTCCTATCCTGTTGGGATAAAGAGCGTAAATCGCACATCCTCATAAGATGATTGGGCAAAACTTTCCACCATATGCCATAATTTCCTTATTTTCTGAAAAGCAATTATAAAATCCTACCACATTGGTACAGAGTGCCTGTTGTTCTGCTCATGATATTTCATACAGTCTCAGACCAGTGCAGGCGTAGCAGCGAAGGCTCGGTGACGCACATTTGGTAGGAAGTCCTCTTCTCCAAGTTTTTTGGATCATAGTAGTGAATTTGATCAGTAAAATTACTGGTTTAATTATCCATCTCAAATGATCCAGCAGTTCTACTGCTTTCCATGATTCCAGTTCATTGAAGCTCCTCTCCCTTCTTATAGCCGCCCAAAGTATGATGCCCCGCCTCTGGAAAAGCTCACCACACCCTCCATTACGGAACGTTTTTAACCCGTTCGCGCACCCAGACGTGCCATTACGTCCGGGTGTGGGGGTGATGTTCGGAGCGCGCACCATATGCTGCGGGTGTCGGCTGTATTTTACAGCGGACACCCGGGACCAAAAGCCAGGAGCAGCGATCACGCTGTTTAACCCCTCAAATGCTGCGGTAACTCGCAACGAGATCGGGGAGAGGGGGGGGGGGGCGACGACTGTTATATTGGCAGCCCAAGGCCCACAGGGCTGCCTTCACTCTGCCTCTGCTGAGCCCTGCCCATGGCAGGGCTGTTCAGAAGCCTGTAAAAATGACGATATACTGCAACACGTCAGTATTGCAGTGTATTATACCAGCGATCTAATGGGTGTGAAAAAAAGGGTGTGAAAAAAAAGGGTGTGAAAAAAAAGGGTGTGAAAAAAAAGGGTGTGAAAAAAAAGCGTGTGAAAAAATAAATATTTAAAGTTAAAAAATGAATGTCTAAAAAAAAAAAGTAAACAAAACTGGTATCGCTGCATCCGTAAAAGTCTGAACTATTACAATACAGCGTTATTTAACGCGCACGGTGAACACAGTAAAAAATAATAAAATGTAAACCGCCAAAATCGCTGTTTTTTGGTTAACTTAGCTCTCAAAAATAAAATGTAATAATAATTGATCAAAAAGTTCTACGTACCAAAAACTTGTACCGATAAAAACGACGCCCTCAAACCGCTCAATCGGTAAAAAAAAAAATGTTAAAAAAAGTTATGGCTCTCAGAATGTGGTGACACAAAACATTTTATTTTTTTTTAGCAAAAAGTTCATCAATAAAAGTAGTAAAATATAAAAAAAAAAACTATATCAATTTGGTATCATCGTAAGTTGTCGTTTTATCGCACGGTGAAATCCGTAAAAACAAACCGCAAATAAATGCTACCAAAAGAAACTACAACTCCTCTTGCAAAAAAATAAGCCCTCACACCACTCTATTGACAGAAAAATAAAAAAGTTATGGCTCTTGGAATGCGGGGAGTGAAAAACAAAAAAATCTTAAAAATTTGCAGCTGATTCTAAGGCATCTGCATATTTGTACCTAGATATTTGAAGACCTTGGTCTGACATTCTTTCTACACCAGAACACTCACTTGACTAGGTTATGCAAGATTGATGCTGCTCCTGTATACTAGAATATACATTCACCCCAGCTGCTTCTTCCCTGTCCAACATTCCCACGGTTCTTAGCTGCAACACCATCTTTCTGTGGCCGTCGAGCAGGCCTCCTTGTTATTTATTCCATTGATCCTACTTAACTGTTGGTATGATGAAGACATTTTTGTCCTGAAATACTCTTACTCACCAACTTATATCTGACTTGGGCCTCATGCACACGAACTTATTTTTGTCCTCCCGTAAATACTGGCGTAAATACGGGTCCTTGGTCACACGTATTCGACCCGTATTGCACCAGTTACGGAGCCGTGCCAGTAAATACGGTTCCGGTGTCACCCGTATTTACGGGCACGTTTTCGCTGCAAAATTGCACTGCACGAATCGGCAGCCCTTCTCTCTATCAGTGCAGGATAGAAAAAGGGACAGACATTTCCGCAGTAAAATAAATTCATACTTACCCGGCCGTTGTCTTGGTGACGCGTCCCTCTCTTGACATCCAGGCCGACCTCCCTGGATGACGCGGCAGTCCATGTGACCACTGCAGCCAGTGATTGGCCGCAGCGGTCACATGGGATGAAACGTCATCCCGGGAGGCCAGGCTGGAGGAGGAGGAGGAAGAAGAGGAGGAGTTCTGGGTAAGTTAACTTTTAATACTATTAACTCCAGCGGTAGTCACTGTCCCGGGTGCTGAGAGTTACTGCCGATCAGTTAACTCTTTCAGCACCCTGGACAGTGACTATTTACTGACGTCGCCTAGCAACCCTCCCGTAATTACGGGTGCACACACGTAGCCACCCCTAATTACGGGAGACTCAGACTTCTCTGGGCCTGCCCGTGCCGTTATTACGACCTGAAATAGGACATGTTCTATATTTTTCAACGGCACGGGCACCTTCCCGTAAGCATACGGGAAGGTACCCGTGGCCAATATAAGTCTATGGGCCCGTAATTACGGGCGTTTTTACGTTCGTGTGCATGAGGCCTAATTGTAGATTAATATTTTGGTAACTTTAAACCTGCTGCGTCAGGTCTTTTATAGTCAGACATTTTTAATGTTGCACACCCATTCCCCCTTTTTATTTTCTGTTTCTTTCCTTCCCTCCTCCCTTTTGTTTTTCTTTCTTGTGCAATATTATATTTTGAAAAACATTAATAAAGATCTGAATGCTAAAGAATCCCTATGAAAGAATGGTATATCCTCACAGAGGCTGCCCCCAAAAATTCCAGAAGATATGGGAGAGATGGATCACATCTCCCCTTTGGCTCTCTCTTCCCCGAGATCGCAGAGAGTGGGCCTCTCCTCTGATCTTTGAGGTTCTTGGAGGGACCAACAACGTGGTATATAGATAGTCCCGTCGCTGTACATAGTTACCGATGTGATGATCTGGAGGTCTAGTATTCCATGTTCATTACTCTATTAGGTATTCTGTACGCAGTGGCATACTGTCGTGTGCAAATTTCACAATGCGTTGTTAAGTTTAACTTTGTCCAATTATGTTCATCAACAAATATGTATATCATACTACAAGCATCACTCTGATTTATACTGTACATTTTATAAATGGGAGGAAATGAGTAATGCTTCTGGTGTGACTGGACAGTCTATTGTTACTGTCCTTTATTCCATTCTGTATATGTACATATGATGTGATGCCATTGTTCTTTATTGATGTACAAATTGTATTTCATTTGCGGTTTAATAAAACAAGTTGAAAAAAAAAAAGTTAGCACTACCGGTGTAGATGTTTTACTTGATAAGGTAGGCACCCAAGTCGTAATCACAGTAGACATGAACATAAGGTATACAGAACAGGAGATGTACAGACAAAAGTCAAAGTTAGATTATAAAAACTTCATTACAAAAACACTTACTGAGTTTGGGTAATTCAAGTAGCAGATTTGACAGGGCATGTCTTGGGCAGAGGAACGTGTGTTCATCTGCCGTGTCCGAGACTTCTTACTTGGGTTTATGACATGACATTCTGAGAAGAGTTTCTCCAGGTTGCCATCAAAATACCTGTACAAGCAAAACAGAACAACTTGTCATTAACAGACTCAAGCCAAAGAGCAACAACCTACAAAGAAATGTAAACATGGTGCCAAAACTCCTCAAAAGCTTAGGCTATATATTCACATCCCCATTGGAAGCTCCGTTGCAGACGTCATCCAATTTGACGGGAAAAGTTTGACAAGAAAAATAAGTCAATTGGGCCTGTCGGGTACAACTGGTATACGTTGTGCGACAGATACAGCACTGCATTTTGGCTTCCGTTATTAACGGTTTTACTCCCAGGAGTATGTTAAAAGTACAAGGTCTGGAGGCTCATCAAATAAACACAGATCTAAAAATGTTAAAAAAATTGGCATATTCTAGAAAGAGGTTACATAGTTACACGTATTGCGATTAGAACAGACAGAGAGAGGAGTGTCTAATGATAAAAATCTTTATTTTCAATCCACTGTTTTTACACAACTTTAAATTGACATACAGAGAGTACTCTTAGGGCTTTGCATTTAAAAGAAGTGGTGTAGCTTTGGCCTATTTTGTTACCTTGCACACAAATGACAGTCTGTTTAAGGCCGCAGGGCTTCATATACATTTACAAGTTCATAAAGGAGACTGTGAAAGCTTCACATTGGATTACCCAAACATCATACATATTGGATTGACTGTTCAAATTACCTAAATTCTTCATTTTAATATTGTATTTTTAAGGGAAAACCCAATTGTCTTGTTTTCTCCCAGTAATAAGAATTTACTCCACAGATCGATGAGAATCGGTTAACCCTTTCAGCACAATGTGTGGATGGAGCAGGCTCAGGAGCTATGCCAGTGCTTCAGCACAGAAGCGGGTGTCAGTTATCGGAGAGAACTCCTATCTCGGCCGTTTAACCCCTTGTTTGATGTGGTAAATAGCTACTGCGGCACCCAAATCATTTTACAGATGGAGGGGTCCCTTCTGTAAGCCACTGGCACTCCACTGCACCTTTTAATCTCTGCCGTGCTGGCATACGTGGGTATCCCTCTTCTCTGCTGTATAGAATAGCACAGCCTACTATACTTTTCTATGCACAGGCATCCCAGAAGAAAAAAAACTAAAACGTATTCTGCGTGGTATATGGTTTTTTAATATGGGAGCCTCTGGGTGACGTATGTCACTGTATGCCTATACTGTGACATACATCAGAGCTTTCTGTCAAAGGCATACGTCGGGCAATACTCTCGATGTATACGTCTGACAGAAGTCTCAGACGTGATGTGAACACGCTGAATACACGGTAATAGAGAAGTATTGCGGTGTATTATAGAAGTGATCAAAAGGACTGCAGATTTAAGTCCCATAGTGGAACTAAAATAAATGTTAAAAAATTCAATCATGTGTACACAAAAAAGTAACCAAAGTATAAAAAAAAAATCTATTTTTAAAAAGAAAAAACACCACGATACATAATTGGTATCACCGCAACCATAAAAACCTGTATAAAATGAACACATTATTTATCCCACACGGTAAACATCATAAAAGAAACAAAAAATAAAGACAATGCCAGAATTGTTGGTTTTTTTCATCCTTCCTCCCAAAAAAAGTTATAAAAAAAACCCAAACAAACAATAAGTCCTTTGTACCCAATGGTACCAATAAAAACTACTACTCGTCCCGCAAAAAACAGGCCCTCATAAAGCTTTGTCAGAGGGAAAATAAAACCGTTATTGCTCTTGGAATGCAGCGACACAAAAAGCTATTATTTTAAGTGTTTTTATTGTGCAAAAGTAGTAAAACATAAAAAAAATATTAGAATTACAGTAATCGCTACGACCCGCAAAATAAATCCCACTTGTCATTTATACCACACGATGAAAGCTGTAAAAACAAATAGCAAAAAACAAAAGGAGGAATTGCTGTTTTTTAACCATTTCCCACCCAAAACTAATAAAGTAATTCAATAAGTTATATGCATTAAACATTGGTGCCATTTAAATTACAACTCATTAAGCAAAAAATAAGGCCTCATATGCCTAAGTCAGCTGAAAAAAAAAAAACAAAGCTTTCAGAATGCGGAGATGAAACAAAAATCACTATGTCCCTTTAGGCCCTAACTAGGCTGCGTCCTTAAAATGATTTTGCATAGAGAAGGACTCACCTCTCCATCAGCTTCTCCTTGTCCCAGTTGAAATGACTCAGAAGTATTCTCGTGATGGTAGCTGGATTCTATAGATTAAATAAAAATAAGCAGATCAGTCATGAACATCAGATATTGCATTTTTTATTTTCCGCACTTCAACTTGCAATTAAAGCAGAACTTGGTAAAATCCTTTATGTTGGCCCCATTTGGAAAGTACACCTAGTAAAAGGTAAGGTAGGTAAACTATCTCCTCCGGTCCAACGTTGTCATGTGACCAGCACCGTAAGGGTATGTTCACACAGCTTATTTTAAGCCGTTTTTTTCCCTTGAAAACCGCTCCGTATTTTCAGACGTTTTTGAGTTTGCGTATGAACATACCCTCAACTGTCTGAATCCTATAGTGTCTTCTGTGTGGACAGGTCACTTTCACTATGCATTTCTATGAGACCCACATATGAGCCGCTTATAGGAATGCAGTGAAAGTGATGACTGATCCACACCACGGACCACATAGGATTTAGACAGTCACAGCGTGGGTTAGTCACATGATGCAAAAGCACCCGGAACCGATAGGATAGTTTGCAAAATAAAGTGCCCAGTAAGAGGATTACTTGCCCTACCTTTTACCGGACGTTCTTTCAAAACGAGGTCCAAGATAAAAAAAAATTACTGGAGTGCTGCATTAATTATATTCCCTCAGTGGTATTTTCTTCCTCAAACGGTCTCTCTCCCGCATTCTCACAAAACTTAAAGAAAATTTCAAAAAGTCTGAAATTGTGACGATTTGTATTCCTAGTTACACCATTTCTTTCAAAAATATAGTACCACTTTTAGAGCAAAAATGTAAAACAATGCTGGGGTCCAGTCCACCTCAGAATGTGATTTCATATCTTCAGCTTCTGTATCACATAATTGGGTCAGAGGGCAGTTGTTGCAGGAATTTCTGTGACTGTTCCATACACCTGAAGGGGGATTACAGAAATCCAAGCACGTGCGGCAGAAACAACCCCATTTCGATATTTCAGATGTACGGAAAACACTTTCAGTTGCGCATATGTAAATTCACGCTTACGGTTAGCATTGCTGCTTTGTAGAATTTCATTACGGTGATCAGGGACATTTGCATGCGTATTTCCTAAATGTTACTCCAGTGCGGTTTCTTCCCACACCGACCCGCCAGCTGGCTTCCTATAAAAATGACCCTTCCGTCTGCCTATAAGCGCTTGTGACTAATATCAGCAATACATTATTGCCTACTGTTAATATAGAGGCCTTATTGTGCTCACTGCCCTGTCTCCTTCTCCAAATCTACGTTCATTCACAACCCAGAAAATCTGTAACAAAATCCTTTGTACTTTTGTATGAAACCGGAGGCAAGCATCCCGAATGACTAAACTCTGGTGACAATGGTCTGCGCTGCATATGAATAAGGAGTTTAAAAACCCCATTCACTTACATAGTATTGTAGTTTGTGGCTGATTTTCAGTGCAGAGAGTCTGAAACCAAAAATCGACAACAAATATACAATGTGCGAACACAGCATAATACTTTCACACTGCCTCCTCTGACCTACCTTCTACAGCCATTAGATAACTGTACACGCTACCTGCAAATAGACTCCGGAAGAATGAATACAAATTTATTGTAGAGATCATAATGCTTAGAGTCACTCCACAGCAGGGACAAGCTAAAAACATTTATTTTATACCATAAAATTGTAAAACCAAACTTGGAGATAGCTGAATATATAAAACAAGAGTAATACTATAAGTCTTCTATTTTACTAAACGCTCCCCAAGAAAGAGGCAGAGCAGTTTATGTTTTGCTGACCGATACAGAATAGAAAGGACCAAATACGTTTTCATTAACTGGTTGCCGACACAGGACGAGAATACTCGTCCTGAGCGGCGGGTACTTGGCGCATTAGGACGAGTATTCTCGTCCTGTGTGACAGCCAGTGTCCGCGCGCCATGATGAGCGGGGCAGCGGCTGTAACTGCTGTAATACACAGCCGCAGCCCCGCTCTATCGGCGGAGAGAAGAGAAAATGATTCTCTCCTCCGTTAACCCCTTGAATGCCGTGATCAAAGCTGATCACGGCATTCAAAGCTAAAGTGACAAGGGGGTCTCCCCTTTGCATCGGAAATCCCGGTGACACGATCAATGGCTATACCTGGTATAGGCAGATAGCTCAGGGTCCATTGAAGGACCCCAGGGCTGTCTGACCATATTTCCTGTTAGGGCATACTTAGGTATGCCCTAACAACTGCCTGTGTACAATCAGTACACATTATATCGAAGGTAAGAATGGGCATAGGTGTTCCCTGGAAATGAAAAAATTGTGCGCACAAGGATTGATTTGACCACTAACAGCCTAGACAACAGGTCTATGCAATAGGCTTCTAGGATATAAAATATTTGTGACAAAATGTAAAATTGGCTACATATTAGTCAATGAGAAGTTAGAGCCGTAAGGCTATGTTCACGCTGCGTTTTCCTCGTATGGCTGACACATGCATTGGGAAAGCTCCCATCACATAAGTCAAACGTACCCATAAACTCTTATTATACCAGCAGTGGACAATAGAGTCTTTCTGGCCTCCTGTCAGGCGGTATACAGCAAGTATACAGTTTTTTGCTGGATAGAATAGCGTGGTCACTAAGCGGTTAAAAGTTTAAAAAACAAAAACTTCCCATTTTCCCCCAAAAGCAATGTAAAAAAATAAATAATTAAAATTAACATAAAACTGGTATCGCCGCGTCCATAAAATCCCCAACCATCACAATATTTAACAGTATTTAACCAGCACGGTGAACGCCATAAAAATACTATTTAAAACGCCAGAATCATTGTTTCTTGGTCACCTCATCTCCGACAAAAAAATATAATAAGCGATCAGAAAATTTCATGTAACTCAAAACCAATATAAACTACAGCTCGCCCCGCTAAAAATTAACCCTCATAACAAGCGACGGAAAAATAAAGTTATGGCAACACAAGACTAATTTTATTTTTAACAATTAGTTTTTTCCTTGTAAAAGAAGTAAAACATAAAAAAACACAAATCGTATTGACCCACAGAATAGAGTTAACATGAAGTTTTTCCACATGGTGGACTTCGTAAACAAAACTCCCCAAAAAATAGAGGAATCGCTGTTTTTTCCCATTCCACCCAACAACATTTTTTTTTCCAGTTTTCCAGTACTTTTTATGGTCCAGTGAATGGTGCCATGGAAAACTGCAAATTATCTCACAAAGATCAAGCCCTTAAACTTCTTTAATGGGGAGGAAAAATACGAAACAATCTGATAAATGGCTGTGATGGGAAGGGGTTAAAGAAACTTTCCAGTCAAACCTGAAAATCTGAGTTTTACCTGGACCCCCGGATGTTTTTATCTCCTCCATTCACTAGATCCACCTCGGGTCTACCACTACATTATCCCTGACCTGAAGCTACTCCCATTGATACGAAGGGCAGGCTTGAGGAGAGTGTAACATGCTTCACCCTCTCATGCACTGTATTGTATGATTCAGAGTGTGTGGTCGAAGGAGCAAGAAAAGCTACCACGAGACAACTATGAGCGCTGCTGGAAGAGGCACAGTGTCAGGGGACCAGAACAGAGCCACGAAAAAGTTAAACAAGGGTCGACGGAGCACTAGCAATCTGGCCAATTTTTTGAGAGATTTAATTCTGAGATAAGTTAATATAGATGATAATGTACTACAAAGGCGAGGTGGTTAGTAAAATATAAGATGTATTTTTTCAAACATAGTATGAGTAGGCAGTTATGTTCACATCTGCACTAACAATTCAGTTTTCTGTTCCGTCACAGGAGCAGAAAAACAGAAATAAATGCTGTAATGGATCGGTCACGCGACAGACACGGACCCAACGGACTTTAATGGGGTCTGTTGGGTTTCCATCATTTTACCAAAAAATAGCGGAGTATTCAACATGGATGTGCACCCCGCCTTTTAAAAATGGTCATGTTCTACAAATTCCTCACTACTAGTTCATAGAGAAATAACACAATCCATTCAGGTCATATACCGGCCATGTCTGGCAGTGGAAAGGTTAATCTAATCATTCAGTGGCATTATGAGATCTTCTTTTGCTACAGACTCTCCGGTTTCAAGGACATGGTGTACACAAGTCAGAAACTTGACACAAACAGGGACATAAAATGAAGTACCTGTCCATTTCACAGGTACAACATGCAAAAACCCATGACTACCTCCAAAATTTGCAATTGCAGATATCAATAAAGCTATCCTTAAAAACTCCATGTAAAAATACTACACACTGTTCCCTTGTGACTAAAATGCAACACCTACTAGTTCATAAGAGAACAAAAAGGGGCAAAAAAAATGGTCTACTAAAAAAGTGGGCAACCTTACGTATACAACAAATCCCCGGTTGAAGTAAACGGTTTTGGTTTTTTTGTAACGTGCATAAAATAGCTCCTCAACAGGGTTGTACGAATCCAGCCTGAAATAAGACCCATAAAACACCATTATCTAACAAAAAAACAGATGCAAAAACAATCCATTATTTCTTGGGGGGCTTCCTCCATACAAGTGTTGCCTAGTCCTAAATATGTGCCTTGGTTCATTCCATCATTCACACCTCACAGCTTCTGCTAGTGAATTGGAATTGATGAATTCTAGACTAGATTAAGGACTGCCAGCGGGACCATAAATGTGCATTTAAAAGAAAACTTATTAGGATCTTTCATTTTAAATGATTCTCAACTAAAATGATACATTTCTTAGACCACAAGTGTAAACCTACATTGTATGGTTAGAGGAAGCTCATTTAATACCATTGTGAAATGTTGCCGCTGTGCCATTTGTATAGATAAATAATGTATATAAGCTGATTAAACCTGGATACCGGCTGAGTAAAACGGACACATTTAGCGGGCAGAGACAGGGACTAGTGATTAGCTTCTGCGTCACACATAAGAAGCTTGGTCTGTGGACCAGGAATTAACCTGTTTGCTGTAAAGGGGCAATAAAGCTACATCTGAAAGAGATTGTCCATACATTAGGACACATGACATTAAAAGAAACTCATAACAAGTAAATGGACAAGTTAAATATACAATATTTACACGATACATATGAGAACAGAACAATAAGCACGGTCCCAAGTTATCGATAAAAAATATTTGGTTCACATTGGCAAAATTCTAATTACAGAAACTTTCTGCAGCAGGAACATGTTGTTCACATCACTTTGTGATGTCCGTCTAGCGTGTACGTCGGGAAAGCTTTTGACGTACACGCTAAACGTGTCCATAGGACTCCATTAGCCGCACAGAAGCAAAAAGTGTGTCAGGCTGGATACATCAGTATACTTTTTTATTTTTTAAGGATGGAATAGTAGGCTACGCTAGCCCAAAAAATACACTGCGTGGTCTACGTTTTTTTTTTTTGTTTAACATGGGCGCCTATGGGTAATGTATGTTACTGTATTGAATACATCACAGGCATATGTTTAAACGCATACGTCATGGGCTTTTCAAGAGTCTATAATGGTATCTGTTTAATGGATAAGTCATTAACACTCATGACCTCAGATCACGACATATCGATTTAACGGATATCATTAAAGTCTATGGTTACATACGCCACTGTAGGCATCGTCACAGACATTTAATGTATACGTGAAAACGTTGGCAAAAAAAACCAACGTGAACATAGCCTTAATGGGGTAGAATTATTATTTATTTTTTTCCGCAACCAACCCTTAGAGGAATTTTCTGGTTTTACGTATAAAAAGCTTATTAACCATTTTTTTTTCACAATGGAGAACACTAAATAATATATATTGGAGCAGCTCACAACATACTAAACACTTACGCCACATCATGACGGTCGGATTTGTTTTAGGACAGTTTGTTGCACCAGAAAATGGCACTAGTCATTAATAACTGACTAAATTGAACTAGCCTTTTATAAATATGGCGCACGTCGCTTGCTTTACTTTTCTAACGCACATTCTGCCATTATGTTACTAGAACACATTATGCCGTTATGTTTCTGAGGACGTCCCATTATCACATTTACTTGCACACGGAGAGGACCAGAGAGACAGGAATGGAGCTGAAACAAGTTTTTCATTTTTACATCTTGTGCCCATACAGACCTAGTGTTACAACCCAGAAAACGCATTGTAAAATTTTAACCAAATGTGAGGTACACGTTCAGCTTACTATATGTACAGAAGTGCAATGTACTAGTACTGTGCATTAGTTTTAAGGAGTTGTGCCAGGATAGACATTTCTCTCTCTCTCCACAGGAAAGGTGATAAATCTCTGATCCCTGGGGGAACCAACCGCTGTGACCCCCACCGATCCCGGGAACGGAGGTCTAGAGCCCCAATGGGGAAATCGGCCAGTGTGAATCAGAAAAAAAAAGGGTGACTAGACCACCGTTCTCCTGATAAGTGAGAGTCCAAGAGACGGGACTTGGACCTATCAGGCATTTATGGCATTTCTTGTGGACATGCCATAGATGTTGAAGATGGGAATAAAACCAAGATGAAAGCATGAAACAAATGAAAATAACGCCAACAGATCAAACTATGGATGATATAAATGTGATGCATCGATACAGTAGCTTTATGAACTCCAATAGAGCCTTCAAAAAAAACATTCAGAAAATATTTTATTGGCTACTAACAAGAATGTCCTAAATGTGGACATAAGCCGGTCTGTTTCACTGCTCGCGGCAATGCCCTGCAATCAAGACGTTTTGGGAAGAATGGGTAACCCTTATACAGTGAGTCACAAGTTATATTAACATGAATGAGCTATGGTTACTTTTATTTCATTACGATCCAGAGAAATCCTGTCACCGAGATCTAAATCATTTGATATACTTGGCAGCTAAAGAGGCTATTACAAAGAAATGAATATCATCGGATCTTTAAGGTGGCCATACACCTTAGATAACCGATGGGTCAACACTTGTTCGGCAGACAACTATTCCTCCCATCCCATACATGCTCAGCCAAACGTGCATGTCTTCTCAATAGGGAGAGGGGAATAGGCCACTGACAAACACCTCTGGCAGTGGTTAATCTCCCGTTAAAGGGTAACTTAACTTTCAACAAACTTCTAGCATGTTATGGTGACACGACAGAAGTTTTGATTGGTGGGGGTCAGAGCACTGGGACCCCCACCAATCGCTAAAACGAAGAGGCAGTAACGCTCGTGTGAGCGCTGAGCCGCTTAGTTTCTGTTCGGCTTTTTCCGGAAATCGATGTAGCAGTTTACGGGCTCAATAGAAAGTCTATGAGTCCATACACTGCTACATCTGCTTTCTGGAAAAAGCCGAACAGAAACAAAGCAGCTCAGCGCTCACACAAGCGCTTCTGCTGCATCTATATAGCCATTGGTGGGGGTCGCAGTGCTCGGACCCCCACCAATCAAAACTTCTGACATGTCACCATAACATGTCAGAAGTTTGTTGAGCGTTTATAGTTACCCTTTAAGAACAAAGGATCGGGCATGTTGAAATCCAAGATACCCATCTGCCATTGGGTGGGGGGGGGGGGGGGGAGGCGGTACACCCCCCCCCCACACACATTAAAGTGTAGCTAAATATTCGACAAACTCCTGACATGTCATAGTGACATGTCAGAAGTTTGTAATGGTGGGGGTCCGAGCACGGAGACCCCCACCAATCGCTAGTCGAAACAGCTGAAGCGTTCGAGTGAGCGCTCAGCTGCTTAGTTTCTGTTTGGCATTTTCTGGAAAGCCGATGTGTCGGAGTACGGGCTCATAGACTTTCTATTGAGTCCGTACACAGATACATTTATTTCCAGAAAATGGCAAACAGACACGAAGCAGCTCAGCGCTCACACGAACGCTTCAGCTGTTTCGTTCTAGCGATTGGTGGGGGTCTCCGTGCTCGGACCCCCACCAATACAAACTCCTGACATGTCACTAGGACATGTCAGAAGTTTGTCGAACGTTTAGCTACACTTTAAATAGTTGGCTGTTCCCGCTGAAATTGGCGGATTCGGCCGACGTTTATCTAATTTGTACGAGGAGCATTTAGTTTCAAAAGTAGAGTAGAATAACCCGTGTATCCAGAGAGAGGTAGAGGGGGGAGAGAAGGAATGGAGGACGTGTAATTGTTGGTATGTGATTATGGATGTTTGTTAATTTGTATTATTTTATATAATAAATGTATGAACAATGATTTCTGCCTGGATTATCATTTCTGAAATTGACATGCTGTAGATTGAGAATCCGCACTGTAGGTCAATTTCCACATGTGTTTTCTGTGTTTTATCCGCAGCGTGTAGATGACATTTGTTCAAATCTCATTCACTTTGGTGTTGCAAAGTTTTTGCGTGGAAATTCTAGACAGAAATTCCGCAGTGTTTACGCTGTGTGGACGTACCCTTAGAATACATGCTAGTAAGTTACCGGACTACTTTTACTGGTAATTTAGCAACATTCAATACACAATACAAAAAAACACAAGAAATGCACCACATTACAAGAAATCACAGTGTGTCCTGCTGTCCTTCCCCCTGAAAACAGCTGTAAACTGTGGGGGAACCAGAAAAGTATTCTCCAGAATGAGAGATGCTGTGCTCTGGAAAGTAGTATTGGTCCTGAATGGGAGACTCTCCTATTAACACAACATTTCCTAAACCAGGCAAACCCACGTAATTTAAAAAAAAACAAAAAAAAAAACAGACAAAAAGCCAACTGAAAAGAACCAACCAATATAGCAGAGGATCCAGTTGTCACTCTCAAAAATAGGTGATAAATTAGACTAGAAAAATAACAATCAAAGTTACGCTAATCCTCTAAGGCCCCATTCACATCTCGTTGTTTGACCAGGTTTTAACATATACATCACCCATAGGCTCTCATGTTAAAAACTAACAGTGCAGTATACTTTTTTTTGTGGAATCCTGCCAGAATGAATAGCAGAGTCTACTACGCTATTCAATACCTCAAAAAAATAAATGTATTACAATGTATACCAGCCTGGCGGAGGCCAAAAGGAAACTCTTTTGGCCACTATCGGGCTAATAGGGCCCTATGGACATAACTAGCGTGTACCTCAAGAGCTTTACTGGCATACCCTGCTAGATGTAGGGGAAAAAGATGTGCAAAGGGCCTTACTTCTGATTTACCAACATGCACATTTTTGTCTCTGGTGGAAATCCTTCTTAGTGGGCAGTGATGTCATGAGAAATAAGATTCCCTTTAACTGGCATTAGCTGTGATAGATTATTTTTTAAAGGGAACCGGTCAGGAAGCGTTCCTTCCTGGGCAGACATCCACTATAGAGGGCTGAGGGGAAGTAGCTGTCTAGTATTCAGTGTACACCCCAATACTAGACTTGACCAAAGACATCTAGTCCTAACCTGAGCCTCAGTCAATTACATATTACACGAGCAATAGGCTGTATTCACACATACAGGTTTTGTCACAATCTGAATGTGGGTAAGTGCATCTTTCATGTGTTTTTTGCGACTTGTTTTGTAATAATTGCAGAAAGAAAAGTTTAAGTTTGTTGTCATTTACACCAAAAAAAAAAGTTTCATAGTTATATGTTAAATGTAAATGAGTTGATCCTGGAAGAACAGGATATTTTTTCCTGTTTTAAGTGTGGGGTGTTTTGGGCATTAAAGAGGCTCTGTCACCATATTCTCAAACCCCTATCTCCTATTGCATGTGATCGGCGCTGCAATGTAGATAACAGCAACGTTTTTTTTTTGTTTTTTTTAAAACGTTCATTTTTGGCCAAGTTATGAGCAATTTTATATATATGCAAATGAGCTTTGAAATGGACAACTGGGCGTTTTTTTCTCGTTATGTCCAACTGGGCGTTTTTTTCTCGTTATGTCCAACTGGGCGTGTATTGTTTTTAACTGGGCGTGTTTATGTGTATGACGCTGACCAATCAGTGACCATTCAGCGTCATACACTCAACATCTGCACGCTCCTCTCCTGAAATATTCTGTGCTGCTGTGAACTCTGCTCTTACCATTACGTAGCTCTCAGTCTGTTACCTCTCCTCCACTCCTGTCCTCAATAACACCTTCACATGATTGGCAAGTCACCACCCCGCACAAGATCCTACTGCACGGCTGACAGCCGTCAGCTGTATAGCTAACAGCACGGTTGTGTTGGAAGCCCACCCTGCTGTGTGTCTCACTTAGCAGCTGGGTGTGTTCCCCTCATCTAGCTGCTACGTTCTATCCTGACCGCCGGTGAATTCTCTGTGCGGTCTTCGCAGTGCTGCTACCCCGTTTACCTACGGGAGCAGAACGCGGCTCCTGAAATACTCTGTGCTGCCTTAAACTCGGTGGACAGGTCAGGATCCTGTTTTTTTTTTTAAATGCTGCTGGGGAACCCGCTCGATCCACTATATAAGGCTGCGCCTCCATCCTCTTCTGCAAGGCTGTCAGCCGTGCAGTAGGATCTTGTGCGGGGTGGTGACTTTCCAATCATGTGAAGGTGTTATTGAGGACAGGAGTGGAGGAGAGGTAACAGACTGAGAGATACGTAATGGTAAGAGCAGAGTACACAGCAGCACAGAATATTTCAGGAGAGGAGCGTGCAGATGTTGGAGTGTATGACGCTGACTGGTCACCGATTGGTCAGCGTCATACACGTAAACATGCCCAGTTAAAAACACAATACACGCCCAGTTGGACATAACGAAAAAATAAACGCCCAGTTGTCCATTTCAAACCTCATTTGCATATATATATATATATATATATATATATATATATATATAAAAAATAGCTCATAACTTGGCCAAAAATGAAAGTTTTAAAAAAAAAACAAAAAAAAACGTTACTGTTCTCTACATTGCAGCGCCGATCACATGCAATAGGAGATAGGGATTTGAGAATCTGGTGACAGAGCCTCTTTATGGCCCAAAGCAACAGTTCACCTTTTGAAACGCTGCATTCTAAAGAAGTGTTTTGTTATTTTCTTATTACTACCCCAAATTAGTTTTTCTGGCTGCATGGGGGTTTTCTTTGTATTTAACGTTGGAGCGGATACCTTTAGTCTTTAGGTCTTAGCTTTTTTTAAAGGTCTTTTTTAAATCAATATTATTTACCACAAAAATGAATCCTCTCGTCCGCCGTTTTAAAGCGATGCCAAATACGTGTACATATAACATGTCTATAGCACCAAGAATATACTACTTTAGTTTAACATGCATCTTCCTCCCTCAGCCTTAGGGCTTATTTAGACGAACGTGATATACGTCCGTGCAACGCGTGTGATTTTCACGCGCCTCGCACGGACCTATATTAGTCTATGGGGCCGTGCAGACTGTCCGTGAGTTTCACGCAGCGTGTACGCTGCGTAAAACTCACGACATGTCCTATATTTGTGCGTTATTCGCGCATCACGCACCCATTGAAGTCAATGGGTGCGTGAAAATCCCGCGCAGCACACGGACGCACTTCCGTGTGACGCGCGTGATTCGCTCAACAGCAGTAAAATGTATGAGTGAAAACAGAAAAGCACCACGTGCTTTTCTGTTTACAAACATACAGAGTGTCATAATGATGGCGGCTGCGCGAAAATCACACAGCCACGCATCATATGCTGCTGACACACGGAGCTGTTATGGACCTTTTGCGTGCGCAAAACACCGCGTTTTTTGCATGCACAAAACGCACACGCTCGTGTAAATCCGGCCTTAGATGCAGCATCTGCACAATGATGATATTCCTCCAGATACAGACATTTTTGTTGAAGGTGCAAGAGCAGATAGGGCCAGGGTAGAATTGCAGGGCAGGGGTAATTATTGTATGTTAGGGATTACATACGTTTATATTGCACAGAATGTACGATTGCCTGGGCATCTAATGCCAATGCAAAAAGCATGTGTGTCACGTAGGATGTTGTGCACTTGAATAGCCATGCAGGATTTAGTGCTTTTGTTTTTTTAACCTTTTCCATTGTTTTTTTTTTATTTTATTTCTTTTTACAATTAATTTATCATTCTGTCTGGTCCCTGCAGTTCCCATATACAGATCCTTCACAAATGTGATCTAACGGTAACTGCCCATTAGATCACTTACCAGTAATCTGTATACAGGGGACGCTGATCGCTTCTTAGCTGCATGCCTCCAAGCCCTCTCGCCACAAAGAGTCTGTGTGACGTCATCAATGATGCCATGGGATTCCCTAAAAACGCCAGAATGCAAAAACAGCGTCTTCTGCATTTGGGAACACAGCGGTCATTACAAGAACTATGCAAGTTTTTACTTACAGGGAACAGAGTTCAAATCCCTGAAACAGTACAGGCTTGTCCTGTCAGTGTGACCCTGCTGATGGCACTGCAGACAGAAGTGCACAGAGCCATCAAAAAAGCAGGGGAGATAAGGGGTTAAAGGGGTTTTCTGGAGATAGAGAAGGGTTTTTACATTGATGGCCTAGTCTGCTCTTATTTATGCTTCGATGTCTGGTATTCCAGGTCAGTCGTATTCAGTTGAATAGGGCTGACCTGTAGAACCAGATACAGCAGCACAGACATGGAGCGAAAAGGCCCCTTCATTCCATTGAACGTTGGGTGTACCAGTGTTCTCAATCTCACCGATACATGAGATAAAAGTCATCCAAATCCAATAATTTCTGCAGAATCGTCCAACAATCTAATGTCTATGGGGGGTCTATCCGCTGTCCCTCAAAGAGGAACGAACGGGAAAAGAGTGATCACAACATGCCTAATACTTTCTACCCACAAAGAGATAAGCGGCTTATACCCCTCTTCCCACTGAAATTAACATGCACACTCGGATCCGGAATCACAGATGAAATATTTGATGGTTTTTGGTGCAATATTTTGAGCCAAAGCCAGGAGTGGATCCCAACTGGTACGAAAAGTATAAGTCCTTCCTTTATAATACCAGTCCTTCTGAATTCACACGTCTAGATTTGGCACCAAAAACTGCCTTAATCTGGCCAGGAGATCTCAAACAAGAAACTTGTGCTATATAGTGAAATACATCCTCTCTGGCATTGTGCCCCTTGTATGATGAAGGGATGATAGAAGGCAGTCCATTTTTTGCAACAGAAGAAATATTTTACCCCCTTCAGTAAAACAACATTAGGGACATTCTAGTAGTTTTCTGATGTTTTAGGCCACTTGCACATCACGTTTAGGGTATGTGCACACACACTAATTACGTCCGTAATTGACGGACGTATTTCGGCCACAAGTACCGGACCGAACACAGTGCAGGGAGCCGGGCTCCTAGCATCATACTTATGTACGATGCTAGGAGTCCCTGCCTCGCTGCAGGACAACTGTCCCGTACTGAAAACATGATTACAGTACGGGACAGTTGTCCTGCAGAGAGGCAGGGAGGGACTCCTAGCATCGTACATAAGTATGATGCTAGGAGCCCGGCTCCCTGCACTGTGTTCGGTCCGGTACTTGCGGCGGAAATACGTCCGTCAATTCCGGACGTAATTAGTGTGTGTGCACATACCCTTAGGAGATCTGTTTTCCTGCAAGTCATTTTTGATCAAAAGGAGGGTAAACATTCCCTAAGGAAATGTTAGGAAAGGATTCCCCTCTTCCTTGGGCCGAGATCCAATCCCCCTTTTGATCTAAGAAGACATATGGCAGAAGTTCGAATATCTATTTTATTCTACAAGAAGGGGATAAACATTTATTTATTAATTTGTTGATATGAGATGACCAATACCCTGCTACTTGTAGTCTTCAGAGTCCTGTAGATCATGTGACAAGGATAACATCACTAAAGTCGTGCTTTCAAAATATTCCAAATATATTCATGTCACTTACATAAATATATAAGACACGCAGAGCTGGAGAGGGAGCAAGACCGATACAAATCGGTTCCCTTATTTTCTGGACATGGAAATTATTAAGATGGTAAACTTAAAGTCACATAACTGGATCCTAAAGTGTTTATTCATACCAGGTCACTGCATTGAGATCATACTTACATTCCTTCTTCTACAGACAGCTAGTGCCATCAAGCTAAAAAAAAAAACCTCCATGATAAAGTCATATATTTTGTGATTAACGGCGTCGTCTTTAAAGATTTTTTTCTCTTATCCATGTGATGGCACTATCAAACAGTCATGTGACACACCACAACCATTTATTACATAGCTTTAGGCCAGTGCAGAGAAGTACAATGAGGGTTTCTAGATAATTCTCATAGAAACACAGTGAGCCATGCTATAGGTGATGTAGTCACGTGTTATAACAAACGCTGATGCCACATGGACTAGCTGCCTCTGCTCCTGTGCTGTTTATATACGGTCACAGGTATTGATAATCTCAGGAACCTTGCAATATTAAAACATACATTAGGAAGTGATTGGGTTTCTTTGGGGGAAGAAAGCCCATATATACCAATGGGCCGAGAGGGATCCCACAAGGATATGAATGCTCTGCTTTCAAACTGGGAGTATTCATAAAATAAACATATTCGGCAGTAGTTGCATATTCCATTATTTATAAGTGTAGGTTCGCACCTTACACTGGATCTACACTTCAGGGGTCTTTTCACGAGTGTATTTTGCACTATTTAGTAAAGAGTTTCTTAGGAACCCTGATCACCTAGGTAAGACCAATACCAAAATGTCTATCCGTATACCAGCGCTACTAATATATTCACCTTCTTGTGATAAATCATTGCAGAAACCAAACTGCTATAACCATTAAAATGCATCCTAAATACCATTTGATGAACCCAGCACATCTCTGGACCTAAATACCTAAATTTACTAGCAATATATGCCAATGAGACCACTCCAGAAGTCATTTACATTTATCTTTCATAAACATTAATAGAAAACAATCCAACAAGTAAGTCTCTGTTCACATTAGCTTTGCTGGTTCTGAATGAGTTATAATAGGGTCCTCCATGTTTCCATCAAGGCTCTGGGCAAGAAAAGCACGACAGACTGCACTATTCTTGCTGTCAAAATTACCATAACTCCTGACGGTAACTATGAAAAGCTAGTGTGAATAAGGCCTTATGTACCAGTTATTCATTTCTAGTCGCACTTGTTGCCTGGCTTCTGGGATTTGCCCAGCACTGTTTTCTATATTGATCATTAGACATTATACAAGCCCAAATGTCAGACCCCCTGCTAAAAAAGATTTACATGCAACAGGAGATACCTGGATAACCTCGTTCACTTCACGAATGCATTCTACCATGTGCTGTAGAATTTGCTCAGCGGTGAGGACCTCATATCTGTAGTCATCTTCTTCCTCCCCACCAAGACCTGGCCCTAGGACACCTCCACCTCCTTCTCCACATATCCCAGCTCTTTCAGATCCACCAAGTCCAGCTTCCACCAGCTCCACATCTGCTAGTTCTAGCTCATCTTCATGTTCATCCGCTGCGCTGTCTTCACTGCACTCATCATCTTCATCAAATTCATAGTTGTAGCCTTCGTCTGAGTCCATGTTCCCAGTCGTAGGGACAAGATAAACACAACTACAAACCGATATTGTGAATTAGCTATAAAGGCTGCAGCTTCTCAGAGTCCCGTCAGAGGAGTTAGCAAAAAAACACAAAAAAAAACCATAAAACGTAAAGTAATATAAACAAACGGATCCAACGTTGCTCTTATGACCACCCTGAATGTCCGCAATTTTGTCTGGTCTGTTTATATCTAATTCAAGGCCGATATAGATGACTGGGGCTACACTGCGGTAATGCTGTCAGTAAGGCTTAAAGCCCCTTGAGGAATCTGGTCTTTGAGGGGAAGAGTATATTGTAAGACAGCAGCCTGTTAATGTATATCTCTTATAGGCAGAATAGAGATGTCACATATAAAAAAAAAAAGATCTAAAACATCTTTAACCCTGTGAGTCAATGACACTTTCCTTAGCAATTCACTGTATATATGGAACGTTCACATGCCTAATTGTTTCATTGAATGGATAACCTTACCCTGATGTAAATATTTTTAGTCTCAGCTCTACACGGGCATGGAATGGGGGGTAACTGTCTGTAGAGAAAGCCAATGAGTTCCCAGTACTAACTGCAGTATTACCATGACATGTGGCTGTCCAGTACAGCAGTGGACTCACACATCTTGTGTATAAAATACCTAATGTAGTGTGTATGATGAATGCTCCTCTAGCTCCCAATATAACCTATGAATGAGTCACTAGGTTCCACACAGGAACTGCCTCTGCTATACTGTGATGTATACGGGACAGTCTGTATCCTATATAAGGTGCGTGTCTAGCTCGCCTCCTATATAAGGTGTGTATGGGGCCTTGCTCACCGGACCTCTAGCTAAACACACACACGGGATCTCCGGTGTGTCCGAGGCAGGCAGGCCTCAGGCCCCTCTATCACCTCCCCGATGCGCGCTCCCGTTCCGGTTAGTGCGCGCTCCCGGGGTGAAGAGTGCGCTCCTCCTCCAAGCCGAGAAGCTGCCCCAATTCAGATAGTCTCACTCGCCAACTAACGGACAACCCCCCCTCCCCCGGTTCCGGTCTCCTGGAGTCACCGTGCAGCTCCCGTCGCTGAGCCAACAAAGGGGCGGTAGCGTCACGCACGGGCACGTTAGCGCATCACCACCTGAGCGACGACGTCGAGCTTCCGGCGAAGTCACTCCGCCATCTTGGTTGTGGAAAGCTTCCCTCTTACACCAGCTTGTTTGTGGCAGATTGTGCGGCTTATTGAAGGAGCCATTTTGGTTGTGGCATTCGTGTGTATGGGACAAAATTCACCTCAGTGCATAGCGGCAGTACTTTTAATTGTGTGACTAGTGAAGAATATGCAGTGAACACTAGGCAGTAGGAATGCTACGGCAAAGTCGCCATATTAAGGGTGGCATAAAATAAGTTAACATCTTCGTGACTGGAAAGTTGGTGCTACCTTAACTTTATCAAACAGACAAACAGAAAAATATGCAAAGTTTGACAAGAAAGTAGTGTGAATGGCGAGCACTGGATTTACTAGCACTACTACATTTTACTCAACACAGTAGTAATTTGCGCCATACTTTATTAGGCCCCATTCATATAAAGTTTGTGCTATCCGGAGGGCGTATACGTTGTTGAACACTAAAAAAGTATTGAGTATATAGCTCAGCATATACGTAGACTACAATGGGTCCATTTGGTCTATGTTTGTCATACTTCACATTGGGATACTGGTGTTTGGATGTACTGAAAAGCGCTATTCTGTACATCAATAAAAGGTATACGCGACGTAATGTTTTTTTAGCAGTGATCTCAATGGACGACGTATGAGAACGTAATGCTATACGTTTGTATCCGTTTACATACAGTAAACCTATCCTTTTTTTTGTTAGTTTCTCTATTAGGGTTCACTTTAAAAAATAAAAAAAAACGTATTAGTTTTTTTAGGTAAAAAATGGATAGAAACGTATACCGACGTATGACTATACGCTAAACATACACGCTATAAATAAAAACAGACCTAAATAGAAAATGGTACACGTTTGTATACGTTTTCAATGGTCCACGTTCTTTTTATTTAAAAAAACGTATACGCTGGGCGGATAGCACAAACGTGATGTGAATGGGGCCTTAAATAGAAACCTAATTTTTTTGGTGTAGAAAATTTCACATTTGTGCTCCACCAAGGACCTGTGATACAGATGAGGGAAAAATAATTATTAACCCCTTCCCACCGCAGCCATTTTTTTTTGTATTTTCATTTTTTCCATAACTTTTTTTTTTTTTCCATTAATAAAGCCGTATGAGGGCTTGATTTGTGCAGGATGAGTTGTAGTTTTACATGCCACCATTTATTGTACCATATAATGTACTGGGGAACTGGAAAAAAATCTTTGTGGGGTGGAATGAGGGGGAAAAAAACAGAGATTCCTCCATTGTTTCTTGGGTTTCGTTTTTACGGCGTTCACCGTCCAATAAAAATGACACGTTGACTCTATTCTGTGGGTCTTTAATATAGAGAGTTCTAGTGTAGGGACTCTCAAGACGATGAGGACCTTTGACATAGGTTGCGAGCTTGCGTATTTTTATACCTCATGTTTATCATTGATATATTTTTTCAGGATGCTGCCAGGCCTTGTAATGCTGGGGGAGAATAGTTTGTCAGCTTAGTGTGGCACACCTTGCATGTGCTGGGCAGCCTCCCTGATGGAATACTATGGGTATAACTAATAGGCTGTAAGCCAGCATGGTGCAATACACATTATCTTGTGACTGGCATACTTGTGGAAGCATAAAGGGGGTTTTACACTGGGCAATTATCAGGCAGACAAGCTTTCATAGAACACTCATTGCCGATAATTGCCCTGTGTAAACAGAGCTGCAATCAGCAGATGAACGAGCAAACGCTCGTTCATCAGCTGATCGTATCGTTTTAAAAAAGTAAAATATTATCATTGTCAAACAGGGAGATGCGCTGCCGACATGATAATAATGTATGGGGACAAGCGACCGGTGTAACGACCGCATGTCCCCATACATAGCTCCGTGTGACAGGAGCACACGAGCACTGATCAACGAGCTGTCTCGTTGATCGGCGCTCGCTGCATCTGCCAAAATCGGCAGGTGTAATAGGGCCTTTATTTGTGTGCAATGGTAATACTAAATAGCCACCCCCCTCATGAATAGTAGGCGTGAGAGTGACTGTTTATCAGTATTTTGCACCTATGGGATCTCTCTTTATATTGCAATTGTGTCTTGTCTGCATCCTGATGGGAAGTGTTGTTTGAACCTGCCCCTCTGTATCAAAAAGTACTTTTCTTTTTGTGCTATTCTATGGGTCAATAGTCAATACGATTACAGGAATACTAAATTTATATAGTTTTTTTTTATGTTTTACGGTAGTACTTTTACAAGGAAAAAACTATTTGTTAAAGGCAAAGGCAGAGGCAGTACCCACGAGATCAGTGGCAGGAGCACAGCTGTTATACACAGCCAGGCTCCTGCCCAAATCGAAGCGCTCTCCGATTCCGGCAGTTTAAAGCATTAGATGCTGCTGTCAATAGCGGGGATCTAACAAAGGCCAGAGGGATGACCTAATATATTGCCTGTCAGTTTTACACTGACAGGCAATAATGTTTTAATAATTAATTTAATAATAATACCAAAGCATTATATCTGCGATCAAAAGATCGCAAAGTAAGATCCCCTAGTGGGACACAAAAAAAAGGGTTTTTACTGTACAAAAGTAGGAAAACACACATATATATACACACACATATACATATATATACATATACATATATATATATATGGTATGCCCGTAATTGAGGCGACCCATAGAATAAAGGTAACATGTTATTTACGCCGCATAGTGAACGGAAAAATGATGCAATTGAAAATTACAACCCATCCTGCAAAAAACAAGCCCACGATACCACTATGTCGACGGAATAAAAAAAAGTTACGACTCTTGGAATGCGACAGTGAAAAAATAAAAATTAATCCTTGGTCATTAACGTGCAAAAAGGCCTGGTTATTAAAGGGGTTAATGTGGATAGTTGATTCCATATGCAAACGTGATGCCACCTGACATCCCGCTGTAACGGCCAGCACCGGAGCTAGGCTCCGATCCTGCCGATTAACCCCTTAGTTGCAGCGATCAAGCGATCGCTGCATCTAGGTGGTTTCTAGCCTGTCGGCATCCCTGCGTCGCCGGAATGCCGGTTGTTGCTATGGCAACCAGAGGCCTAACAATGGCCTCCGTCGGGGCCTAAAAGGCTTACTATCAGGGCCAAGAAGATGGAGCAGGCTCAGAAGCTGAGCCTGCGCCATCAATCGCGAGTTTCAGCTGTATATTAGAGAAGACATCCCACTGTAACGGCCAGGACCGGATCTAGCCTCTGATCTGGCAGATTAACCCCTTTGTTGCAGCGATCGCTGCATCTAGGTGATTAGTTCGCACCCGATGGTTGCTATGGTAACGATCGGCACCCGCGTAGGTGCCGATGGTTGCTATGGCAACCGGAGGCCTAACAATGCCCTCCTTCTCTGCCTAGTACGGAAGCCTATTAGGCCCCGCCCGCAGTTAGTGCAGTGTATTAGAATAGCGATCAGGGCTTCATGCCTTCAAGTCTCCTAGCGGTACAAAAAAGAAAGTTAATAAAAATGTGAAAAAGTTTCAAGTTAAAAAAAAAAAATAGCTGTCTTTTTCCCCATAATAAGTCTTTTATGATAGGAAAAAACTAAGAGCATTACAAAAAGTACACATATTTGGTATCACCGCGTCTGTAACGACCCAAACTATAAAGATATCACATTATTTTCCCCGCACTGTGAACACCGTAAAAAAAAAAAATTTAAAAAAATTCCAGAATCGCTGTTTTTTGTTCACCACATATAATAAAAAGTGATCAAAATGTTGCATAGTCCCAAAATTGTACCAATAAAAACTACAGCCCATCCCGCAAGAAACAAGCCCTCCCATAACTTTTTTGATGGAAAAATAACAATCATATGGCTCTCAGAATATGGTGATACAAAAAATAATTGGTTTAAAAAAAAAAGAATGTGATTTTATTGGGCAAATGCTGTAAAATATAAAATAACTATATACATATGGTATTGCCGTAATTGTATCGACCCGCAGAATAAAGTAAATATGTCATTTCTAGCCCAGGGGGAACGGCGTAAAAAAAAAAGAATAAAAAACATTGGCAGAATTGCTTGTTTTTGGTCACCTTGCTTGCCAAAAAATGGAATATTTACTGATAAAAAAATTGCATGTACCCCAAAATGGTACCAATGAAAACTACAGATTGTCCCGCAACAAATAAGCCCTCACACAGCTCCGGTGGAGAAATAATAAAAAAGTTCTGGCTCTCAGAATATGGCAACACAAAATGTGCAGAGCGTTCCAAAAGCGGATAAGATTGGGTGCCATTTATCAGTGCGACACTGGCCACACATCTGCGGATAATTATTTACTTCATTATTATACCCTCTTATTATACCCTGATGTACTCCTCACATATTACATATACCCTGATGTTCTCTGTCCAGCTCACATATGCCCCCACATTATAAACTAAAATACCAGCAATATCCCAAACAGAACAACTGCCAAGCTAAAACTGCGCTCCAAAAGCCATATGGCGCTCCCTCCTTTCTTAGCCCTACAGTGTGCCAAAACAGCAGTTTACGTCCACATATATGGCATCACCATACCCGGGAGAACCCGCTTAACAGTTTATGAGATATTTGTCTGCAGTGGCACAAACTGAGCACAACATATTGGGCACTATAATGGCATATCTGTTAAAATTGCAATTTTCACTTTGCACCATCCGCTGAGCGTTCATTCCTAATAGATAAAAAAAAAAACTGTGGGGTGAGAATGCTCACTAAACCCTTTGAAAATTCCTTGAGAGGTGCAGTTTCTAAAATAGAGGTCACTACTTGGGGATTTGTTTTACTATTTGACTCAAGGTCCTGCAATTGTGGGTCAGTGCTGTGAAAATCACCAAAACAGGCCTCAAATGCGCATGGTGCACTTCAATTCGGAGCCCTGTCATATGTCCAGGCAAATGATAAATGCTTTGAGGGGTGTAGTTTCCAAAATGAGGTCACTTCTCAGTGGTTTCTACTGTTCTTTGGTACCTCAGGGGCTGTGCAAACGCGACATGGTGCCTGTATACCAATCCAGCAAAATCTGCGCTCTAAAAGCCAAATGGCGCTCCTTCCATTTTGAGCTCTGCCATGTTCCCAAACAGCAGTTTAGGGTCACACATGGAGTATTGTCATACTCGGGAGAAATTGAGTAACAAATTGTGTGGTGTTTTTTCTCCTATTACCCCTCGTGAAAATAAAAAATTGGGAGCTAATACTATATATTTTGGGAAAAATAAAATTTTCAATTTTCACTGCCTAATTCTAATAATATCTGAAACACCTGTGGGGTCAAAATGTTCACTATACCTCTAAATGAATGCCCTGAGAGGTGTAGTTTCCAAAAATTGAGTTACTTCTCAGGGGTTTCTACTGTACTGGTACTTTAGGGGCTCTGCAAATGCGACATGGCGCCTAAAACCAATCAAGCAAAGTCTGCATGCCATGTAGCACTCCTGCCATTCTGAGCATTGTGGTATGTCCAAACGGAAGTTTATGACCACATATGGGGTATTGCTGTACTCGGCAGAAAGTGCTTTACAAATGTTGGTGTCCTTTATTCCTTGTAAAAATGTTAAAATTCTATGTTTTTTCATAAAAAAGTAGATTTTCATCTTCACAGACTAATTCCAATAAATTCAGCAAATAAACAGTGGGGTCAAAATTATCATTACACCCCTACAAAATTTTCTTGAGGGGTGTAGTTTCCAAAATGGTGTCACTTTTGGGGGATTTCCACTGTTTTGGTCCCTCCAGTGCGTTGCAAAAGCAACATGGCACCGAAAACCATTCCAGCAAAATCTGCGCTCCAAAATCCAAATGGCACTCCTTCCCTTCTGAGCCCTGCTGTTGGTCTAAACAGCAATTTTTGACCACATATGGAGTATTGCCGTAATCAGGAGAAATTGCTTTACAAATGTTGGGGTGCTTTTTCTCCTGTATTACTTGTAAAAATGTGAAAATTCTATGTATTTTCAGAAAAAAATTCATTTTCATTTTGACAGACTAATTCAAATAAATTTAGAAAAAAATGGTGGGGTCAAAATACTAACTATAGACCTAGATACATTCCTTGAGGGGAATCATTTTCAAAATGGGGTCACTTTGGGGGGTTTCCACTGTTTTGGCACCACAAGACCTCTTCAAACCTGACATGGTGCCTAAAATATATTCTAAAAATAAAGGAGGCCCCAAAATCCACTAGGTCCTCCTTTGCTTCAGAGGCCTGTGCTTCTGTCCATTAGCACACTAGGGCACATGTTGGATATTTCTAAAAACTGCAGAATCTGGGCAATAAATATTGAGTTGCGTTTCTCTGGTAAAACTTTCTGTGTTACAGAAAAAATTTATTACAAATGAATTTCGACAAAAAAATGAAATTTGGAAATTTCACCTCTACTTTACCTTCATTCCTGTGAAACCCCTGAAGGGTTAAAACACTTTCTGAATGCTGTTTTAAATACTTTGAGGGATGAAGTTTTTAAAATGGGGTGACTTATTGGGGGTTTCTTATATAAAAGGCCCTCAAAGCCACTTCACAACTGAACTGGTCCCTGAAAAAATAGCCTTTTGAAATTTTCTTGAAAATGTGACAAATTGCTGCTAAAGTTCTAAGCCTTGTAACGTCCTAGAAAAATAAAAGGATGTTCAAAAAACGATGCCAATTTAAAGTAGACATATGGGGGATGTTAATTAGCGACTATTATGTGTGGTATAACTGCCTGTCTTACAAGCAGATACATTTAAATTGAGAAAATGCTAGTTTTTGCAATTTTTCACAAAATTTTGGTGTTTTTCACAATTAAATACTAAATGTACCGAGCAAATTTTAACAGTCATTTTAAAGTTCAATGCGTCATGAGAAAACAAACTCAAAATCGCTTGGATAGGTAAAAGCATTCCGAAGTTATTACCACATAAATTGAAACATGTCAGATTTGAAAAATTAGGCTCTATCAGGAAGGTCAAAAGTGGCCAAAGAGGGAAGGGGTTGTTAAATAACTGTATGCCAAATGCTTGTTCAGTTGATAGTTATTTCTCCTGACTCCCTCACCCTGACACCGTCTTATCTCCTGTGAGAACAAAGGATCTTGCATGTTGAAATACATCTGCCGTTGGGGGAGAGTCGGGAGACCTCCCCACGCAGAGTAGATAGTCGGCCAATTCTGTGGAAATCGGTGAGTTTGGATGAGTTTTGTCTAATATGTCAATTTGTTAGACTTTTTCTAAAGGATGGACTGACAACAGGGATAAATTTGAAATCCAGGAATGAAAATGATTCTACAATTTTTTTTCAGAAAAAAAGTATAAGGGTATCTTCACACATGGCAGATTTGTTGCAGAAATGTTGCCATTCTGCTTCTTTTTCATTTTTTAAATGTCATGTGTTTGATAACATCGGACATACAATGTACAGTTACATTTTCACAGTACATATGCAATGTGTCATCTCTTAGCAGCTATTTCACCGCAAAATCCTCATGTATTATGTATGGATTTTGCTGCAGATCCTTTTACATTTAAAAGGATTAAATCCGCTGTCAACATCATTAACAGATTGAGCATGCTCCAGATTTGAAAATCCACAACATGCTCTGATTTCCGTGCGGAAAATATTCCATAGTATGTATATGAGATTTATTCAAATTTCATGTACATGACTAGTAATGTAATCCGCTGCGGACTTTCTTTGCGCAAATCCGCACAAAAAATCTGCAGCAAACCGCCCTCGAATGAATAGGGCTGTTCTCACTCGCTCTAGAGATGCCGTTGGGGTGAGTGCCATCTCTATTAATCAATGGAACCTGCCACCCTAGATAAATGGTTCCAAGAGGTTGCGTTGGTGCAGAGGATGGAGGATCTCATTGCCCATACACCAGAGGCAACTACACTTTACATAAATGCTTGGCTCCAGTGGAATAATTTCCTTTCGTCCTCCACATACCAGACATCGGTGAGCTGATGTTGTCTATACTGAATTAAACGTTCTTGTGGGAGATATTTTCCCCTGGCTGTATTCTCCCTTAAAGTGCTCATCTTCCGTTGGACCCACAGCTGCCAGATGACCGTCGGCCTTTTTCTCTATATTGTTGTCGCAAATCAGAGTCCAGGTTTGCCATGCCCTTCCTCCTCTTACCCCATTGTCTCTTGTGCTGTTTTTCTTCTCTCGGAAACAGGCAGAGATAGTTTCCTCCAAAAGTGGCTACCTGCTCTAGCGTCTACCTGTCTGCCAAGCACTTACTCTACATTGGTAGCATTGGAAGCTTTCTACACCTACCTCCCACTCCACGTCATCTCATTACTCTTGATTGATGTGTTGGACTGTCCTAATATTAGAACCACCAAGGATCCTTGCCTGTTGTTTGAGTCCCTCATTCTCTATTGTATGATTCTGACTTTTCTACATCTGTATTTTGTTTACAAATTGTTTGATACAAAATAAGAATTTTAAATTTGAAAAAGAAATCTGCAGCATTTTGCATTTGCATTGTCAATCCAGCCTAGGTCTTTTTCTTTCTTCCTTTCCTTGCCCTTAATGAACTTGTCACTTTTGGTACTTCCTCTACTTCACTCCCACTCTCTGGGTACAAGATAGTCCTAACCATGTCATCACTACCTTGGAAACCAGACAAACATTTGGCAATCTCATTCTCCCTTTATCATATTTTAGTGTGCGCTGTGAGTCACCCAGATTTATTGTTTAACGCTCTTGCTCCTAGTTTAACCCTTTATATAAAACTCATTTAAAAAAAAGAGTAATTGAAAGCAAAAAAATAAAACGTTGCCAAGAACTGCACCAAAACTCTATTTATAATGAAATATGACTTGTCCTTCATTGTATCAAAGGTCCATTCTACCATATTATTTAGCTGACTAAGTTTACACATTCCTTCAGGAATTTTGAGGCTTTTTTTCCCCATGTTTTTTTCATGGTGTTTTTTTGCTTGCGGCTCTTGAAGCTAATGCAAGCACCGTGGGCAAAAAAACGCTCAGAAACGAGTGCCGCAGGTTTTTTCTGCCTCCCATTGATTTCAATGGGAGGTCGGGGGTACATTTTTTATTTTTTGGGGGGGGGGGGGGAGTCAAATCTGACTTTTGCTATGGGGCCCTGTGATTTCTATGTACGTCCCTGTTTCCAAGCAAGTTGCTAGTTCATTATTGAAACACATCTGTCCAAGCCAGTTTCTCAGTAAATATCTCTGCAGTTTGTATTGTTATTTCTATTATGGTTGATTGTTACTATCTCAGTTCACGTTTATACACCGCGTTCCAAATTATTATGCAAATGTTATTTTTCACTGATTTTCCTAAATAGTCGATGCAAATGACAGTCAGTATAATCTTCAAGCCATCAAACATTGGAGTATAATGCAAATTTTATTGAACAAATCTCCTAATGATAACAGATTTTTTTTAGAAGTAAAAAACTCAAAATGTACTGTTTTCACATTATTATTCACAACAGAGATCAAAACATTTTAAAGGTTGTAAAGAGAACTACAATGGTAATTTGTTGAATTTGCAGCATCAGGAGGTCATATTTACAGAAATCAAAAGCTCTTTCAATAAAAAAAAACTTAACAGGCCAAGTTACATGTTAACATGGGACCCCTTCTTTGATATCACCTTAACAATTCTTGCATCCATTGAATTTGTGAGTATTTGGACAGTTTCTGCTTGAATATATTTGCAGGATGTCAGAATAGCCTCCCAGAGCTTCTGTTTTGATGCGAACTGCCTCCCACCCTCATAGATATTTTGCTTGAGGATGCTCCAAAGGTTCTCAATAGGGTTGAGGTCAGGGGAACATGGGGGCCACACCATGAGTTTCTCTCCTTTTATGCCATAGCAGCCAATGACACAGAGGTATTCTTTGCAGCATGAGATGGTGCATTGTCATGCATGAAGATAATTTTGCTACGGAAGGCACGGTTCTTCTTTTTGTACCACGGAAGAAAGTGGTCAGTCATAAACTCTACGTACTTTTCAGAGGTCATTTTCACACCGTCAGGGACCCTAAAGGGGCCTACCAGCTCTCTCCCCATGATTCCAGCCCAAAACATGACTCTGCCACCTCCTTGCTGACGTCGCAGCCTTGTTGGGACATAGTGGCCATTCACCAACAATCCACTACTCCATCCATCTGGACCATCCAGGGTTGCACGGCACTCATCAGTAATCAACACGGTTTGAAAATTAGTCTTCATTTATTTCTGAGCCCACTGCAACCGTTTCTGCTTGTGAGCATTGTTTAGGGGTGGCCGAATAATAGCTTTATGCACACTTGTAAACCTCTGGAGGATCCTACACCTTGAGGTTCGTGGGACTCCAGAGGCACCAGCGGCTTCAAATACCTGTTTGCTGCTTTGCAATGGCATTTTAGCAGCTGCTCTACTAATCCTATTAATTTGTCTGGCAGAAACCTTCCTCATTATGCCTTTATCTGAATGAACCCGTCTGTGCTCTGAATCAGCCACAAATCTTTTCACAGTACGATGATCACGCTTACGTTTTCTTGAAATATCCAATGTTTTCATACCTTGTCTAAGGTATTGCACTATTTCACGCTTTTCGGCAGCAGAGAGATCCTTTTTCTTTCCCATATTGCTTGAAACCTGTGGCCTGCTTAATAATGTGGAACGTCTTTTTAAGAAGTTTTCCTTTGATTGGGCACACATGGAAAACTAATTATCACAAGTGTCTGAGATTGATTACAATGATCCAAAGAGCCCTAAGACACAATACCATCCATGAGTTTAATTGAAAAACTAATAATTAAATGTTTATGGAACTTAAATCCAATGTGCATAATAATTTGGAACACGGTGTATATTCCCTCTGTTTTTGTATTAATATTCTGCAATATTCAAAGAATTTATAAAAGAAGCTAGAATGGGAATCAAAACATGCTAACAGGTGGTTACAAGTAAAAGCATAAACACACTGAACTGTTTTCACCATTTGACATGTTTAACCCCATTAATGACCGCCCTATTTTAAACTTTAAAGGAGTAGTGTGACGAAAAATTTTTTTTTAACATCAGTTTGATTTTAGTCTTTTATTAAAAACTTTTATATTTATTTGTGTGTTTGTGTTTTACTTTTTTTTATTTTTACACTTTTTCTTCCCTATGGGGGCTGCCATTTTTTACTCCATTTCTGTATGTGTCGATTAACGACACATACAGACATGGAGTACGGCAGCCCCAGTCCCATAGTGAATGCGAACGGGGCCCGTTCCATCCACTATGGTGTACGCCGTCTGTGTGGGAACGGCGCATGCGCCGCTCCCACACAATCCAAGTTGAACTGCGCGCCGTCCGGCGCCATTTTCCTTTGGACCGGAAGTCGCGGCCGGACAGAAAGATTACTACTTCCGGTCGCGGCTTCCGGACTTGTGCACTTGGAGCAGCGGCAGCAGACGGAGCGGACGGACCGGAGGGAGCGGCGGCGACAGGAGCAGGTAAGTGATTTCTATGTATGTTCGTGTTTCAGTGTGTTTACTACTGTATGTTAACCTTCTACACTGTGTGTTAGCTCAAAAAATGGCGACACACAGTGTAGGAGGTTAGACCGTTCAATCCCCTCGTTTCTCCCGGCACTAGCCAGGATAAAGGAGGGGGGGGATTCTGAGAGCTCACTAGAGCGAGGGATTTTTTCCCAATTTTGCAGCATAAAGCAATGTGGTTGCTTTACCACATGCAATGCTGCAATTTTGGGAATTGCTCCATCTAGTGACCAGTGCTGGGAAATATTATAAATTAGAATCTAATTTATAATATTTCCTGACTCGTGAAAAAAATAAAAAAAATTAGAACAATGTTTAATCACCTACACACTAATTGTTTAACTAAAAAAAAAAATACATTTTTTGCTAACAACACATTCCCTTTAATGACCAAGCCATTTTTTGTTTTTCCATCGCCTCATTCAAAGAGCTATACACTTTTTATTTTTGCGTCGACATAGCTATATAAGGTCTTGTTTTTTGTGGGACAAGTTGTCATTTTTAATAGCACCATTTTGGGGTACATAGAATTTATTGATTAACTTTTATGAACTTTTTTTGGGGTGGAAAAGAAAAAAAACAGCAATTTTGCCACACTTTTTTGCGTCCTAAATTTACGCCGTTTACCGTGTGGTATAAATAACACAATAACTTTATTCAGCGGGTTGTTGCGATTGCAGCGATACCAAATTTGTATGGTTTTTGTATGTTTTACTACTTTTACACAGTGAAAACACTTTTTTTTCAAAATTATTTGTTTTTGTGTATCCATATTTGAAGAGCCATAACGTTTTAATTTTTTCGCCGATGCAATTGTAGGAAGGCTTTTTTTTTGCGGGAAGACTTGTCGTTTTTATCGGTACCATTTTGGAGTAGATGCGACTTTTTGATCACTTTTTATCAAATTTTTTTTAAGGCTGGATTCAAAGAAAACAGCAATTTTTGCATGTTTTTTTATTTTATTTTTTACGACGTTCATCCTGCGGGTTAAATGATTAATACGTTTATACGGCATGACCTAGCAGGCATTCACCACAGGCAGACCTGGGGGCCTTTATTAGGCCCCCGGCTGCCATCGGAGAAGCAGACACTCAGCGATTTTATCGCCGGGTGTCAGTTGAATGAGAGGGAGCTCCCTCCCTCTCTCCAAAACCACTCAGATGCGGTGCACGCTATTGTGCACCGCATCTGAGGGGTTAAACGGGTGAGATCGATACTTATATCGATCTCACCCGGCAGAGCAGGGATGCCCCCAGCCCTCAGCTACCTCTGGCAGCTGAGAGCAGGGAGATTTGACAGCTCCCTGCTCTGTTTACTTATTCCGATGCCGCGACGTAAAAAGTCTATGGCATCGGAATAAGCCCCGTTAGTGACCGACGTAGAAACACTATGGGCCGGTCACTAACGGGTTAAAGGTATAGTCACACGCGGCAGATTGGTTGCAGAAAATCTGTCCCATACATCTGAATGGGAGTGTTTCTGCAGCACATGCATTGATTTTTGCAAGCACTTTTCTGAAGGCTACATTCACACAGCGTGTCTGTTTTGCGTGTGCAAAAAACGGAGTGTATTTCCTGAATTTCATGTCCGTGTGCCATCAGTGCGCATTGCATATGGCATCAGTGTGCTTTGCGTGTGGCATCCGTTTTTCACGTCCATGCAACCACTTTTTTTACATTTCTCTGGTTTTCTTAGCAACTGATGCGTGAAACACGGACACTGATGTCATCCGTGTGCTGTCCGTGTTTTCCACTCACCCATACACTTCAATGGGCGACCAAGTCCGCAAAAACGCAGCAATATAGGACATGCAGTGAGTTTCATGCAACGGACACTCGCTGCGTGAAAACTCATGCATGTCTGAATAGCCCCATTGAAATGGATGGGTACGTGTGCTGTCAGTTATTTCAACGGACAGCACACAGATGAGGAACACGAACACGCTCGTCTGAATGAGCCCTAAGAATGGGACAGTCGCAGAAATCTCTGCAAAACAAATTTGCTGCTTGTGAATATACCCTTAGAGAGCTTGGCAGCAGATTGCAATTACAGTAATGCTAATGTTTTACATTAGTGTCATATCCTACTATTATCAATCCCAAATATTTCTCAAGCTAGACTTATGTTGCAGTGATCTTGACAATGTAAATACAGTTTAGAGAATATGATAGCGTCACTAAGTTTTGTTTATTTAAAAAAAGGTCAGAATATTTTCAAAAAACTTTTGGTTTTATTTAACCTCTTAACGCCGAAGAACGGATATATCCGTCCTGTGATGGCGCGGGTACTGCCACTGTACCCACGCGATCAGCGACAGGAGCATGGCTGTTATACACAGCCTGTCTCCTGCTGCAACTGCCGGAATCGAAGCGCGCTCCGATTCCAGCAGTTTAACCCAATAAATGCTGCTGTCAATAGTGACAGCGACATCTAATGTGTTTGACAGAGGGAGGGAGCTCCCTCTGTCACCCCATCGGCGCCCCCGCAAAGAAATCGCGGGTCACCGTCGGGTTTCCATGGCAGCCGGGGGCCTAACAAAGACCCCCAGGTCTGCCGTCAGCAAATGCCTGTTAGGCTATGCCGGAGGCATGGCCTAATAGATTGCCTGTCAGTTTTACACTGACAGGCAATAATGCTTTGGTATACTAAGTATACCAAAGCATTATATATGCGATCAGCAGATCGCATAGTGAAGTCCCCTTGTGGGACAAAAAAAAAATGTAAATCAGTTAAATATAGTTTGTGAAAAAAAATAAAAAAAATTACAGTCAAAATCAAATAAAACTACTTTTTGTGCCCAAAAAGTGGTTTTATTTATTTAGTAAAAGTGTCAAAACAAATAACACATGCACATATATGGTATCCCCGCGATCGTAACAACTTAAACAATAAAATGAACATATTAATTAAACCGCCGGATGAACAGCGTCCAAAAAAAACGCAAAAAACAACTGCAAAATTCTCTCTTTTCTCCCATTCCCCCCATAAAAAATTAAATAAAAGTTAATCTATAAGTCCTATGTACCCCAAAATAGTACTAATGAAAACTACATATTGGCCTGCAATAATAAAGCCCACATATGGCCACATTGGTGGATAAATAAAAAAATGACGGCTCTTGGAATGCGGCGATGCAAAAACAATTATTTTTTTTCTAAAAGGCTTTTTATTGTGCAAACGTAGGAAAACATATAAAACCTTTACATATTTGGTATCCCCATAATCGTGCCGACCCATAGAATAAAGTTAACATGTTATTTACGCTGCATAATAAACGGCGTAAATTTATAACGTGAAAATTAATGCTGGAATAGCTGCTTATTTTCAATTCTCTTCTAAAATAAAGTTAATAAAAGTTAATCAATATATTATAAGCATCTGAAAATGTTACAATTACAAAATACAACTCGTCCCGCAAAAAACAAGCCCTTATATGGCTATGTCGACTAAATAAAAAAAAAGTTACGACTCTTGGAATGCGACCGTGAAAAAACAAAAAATAACGTCATTAACGTACAAAATGGTCTGGTCATTAAGGGGTTAATGGTCTGATCTCTGGAATGCCCATAAAGGAATCAACTGAATGGCACAATTCACCTATAGAATGACTTCTATTGGGATCAAAATACTTGAATGACCCCTGGACTTAAAGGGAATGTGTCGCTAGAATTTTTTTTTTCTCAGTTAAATAATTAGTATAATTAATTAGTATTTAAGTGATTACTCATTGTTTTAATTTTTTCAGGAAATATTATAAATTAGATTCTAATTTATAACATCTCCATGTACTGGCCACTAGAGGGAGCAGTTCCCAAAATTGCAGCATGGTCACTGTGGTAAAGCAACCTCATTGATGTATGCTGCAAATTTGGGGTGGACACACTCTCCTCTAGTGTCCTCACACAATCCCCCCTCCCTTCTCTGGCTGGTGCCAGGAGAAGGACGGGTTTGAATGTCTTTAAACCTCCTACACTGTGTGCCGCCATTTTCTGAGCGACTGCACAGTGTAGGAGGATTAGATACAGTGGTCAGCAGACAGTAATACACGAACATAATGCACACGAACATAATACACACGAACATAATACACATGAACATAAATTACCTGCTCCTGCCGCCGCCTTCGCTGGTCTACGCTTCTCTGCCTTGCGCCTCGCTTCGTTGAACATATGGCCGGAAGTCGTCATCTTACTGTCCGGCAGCGGCTTCCGGTCCACATGAAAATGGCGCCGGATTTCGCTCTACGAACGAGCTTTATTTTGGTCTGTGTGGGAGCGGCTCCCGTTCGCATTCTCTATGGGGTTGTATGTGCCCTATTCTATCTCTGTATGTGTCGTTAATCGACACATACAGAGATGAAAAAAAAATAGCAGCCCCCATAGAGAAGAAAAAGTAAAACATGAGAACACAATTTAATAACATTTTTGAAAATATGACATTAAAAGCAATATGATATAAAAAAAAATTCATGACACCTTCCCTTTAAAGGGGTTTTCGAGGGATACAAAATTTTTGCTCTTATACCTTATGTCAAATGTAAATAAACTTCCTAATATGCAACGCTCGCGGGAAAAAAGAAGCGACATGCCCTATCTGGAGGTGTTTTCCACCTCAAAAACCCCATTAAAAACAATGGGAGACGTAAATAAACACTTTTTTTGCAGCAATTTTTGACGCATTGTTCAGCAAAAAACGCTTGCGGTTTTCCCTTTGTCTGTTGAAGAAATAGGTTAAAAAACAAAAAGCCTCAGAAAAACGAGGAAAAAACCGCGTGTGGTGCAAAACCACTTAAAAAAAACGGAGCCGATTTTTCCAGCCAGAATTATCTGCCTGCAAAAAACTGTGTGAACATACCCTTAGAGCGGCAGTGATCAGCATGACGTCTTTGCTTGTCATGATGCAGCAACCAACCTCTTATGACAAGCATAGACATAAGTCGTCAGCAACCAGTTAAGGCTGTCACGGTCTGTGGGTATGTGGACCCACTAGGCCGCACCGCCGTAACGGGGAGGCAGCTGGCCAAACAACAGAGCACCCAAGCAATACAATGTCCTGCACTAGGGTACCTGAATAGTCCAGACAGTGGCAGAGGCATTAGCACGGATGGAGGTGGGTGCAGCAGGTTACGCCAGACGTGGCGGATGACAGCAGGTTGCGCCAGACGTGGCGGATAACACTGGACGTGGCAGATGACACTGGATGTGGCAGAAGACACTAGACGTGGCAGAAGACACAGGACGTGGCAGATGCAATAGGACACAACTCCAACACTAACAGGCTCAGGAACAAGGATACAGGATACAGGTAGCAGGGCACAGGAAACAACAGGAACAGGAACAGGATAACACTAAGGGACCATTTGCAAGACTGACATGGGAATACTAACAACACTCAGGCAATGAGCAAAGTGGCAGGGCCCTTCTTAACCCCTTAATGACCGCCGATAAGCCTTTTTACGGCGGTCATTAGTGGGCTTTATTCTAGAGCGCCGCCATTCTACGTCGCTGCTGTAGAATAAAGTAAACAGAGCAGGGAGCCGTGAAATCTCCCTGCTCTCAGCTGCCAGAGGCAGCTGAGGGCTGGGGGCGTCCCTGCTCTGCCGGGTGAGATCGATATTAGTATCGATCTCACCCGTTTAACCCTTCAGATGCGGTGCACAATAGCGAGCACTGCATCTGAATGGTTTTGGAGAGAGGGAGGGAGCTCCCTCTCATCTCACTGACTCCCGGCGATAAAATCGCCGAGTGTCTGTGTCTTCTATGGCAGCCGGGGGTCTAATAAAGACCCCCAGGTCTGCCTGGAGCGAATGCCTGCTAGATCATGCCGCAGGCATGACCTAGCAGATGCCTGTCCGTTTTAAACGGACAGGCAGTAATACACTGCAATACAAAAGTATTGCAGTGTATTATAATAGCGATCGGAGGATAGTGAAGTCCCCTAGTGGGACTAGTAAAAAAGTAAAGAAGTTTAATAAAGTTAATAAAAAAAAAAAAGTGAAACAAAAAAATGAAAAACCCACTTTTTCCCCTTACAAAATGCTTTACTATTAAAAAAAACTACAATAAAGCAAAAAAGTTACACATATTTGGTATCGCTGCGTCCGTAACGACCCCGACTATAAAGCTGTTACATTATTTAACCCGCACTGTGAACGCCGTAAAAAATAAAATAAAAAACAATGGAAAAATTGCTGTTTTCTGTTAATCCTGACTTAAAAAAAATGTGATAAAAAGTGATCAAAAAGTCGCATCTACTCTCAAATGGTACCAATAAAAACTGCAAGTCGTCCTGCAAAAAACAAGACCTTATACAGCTATGCCGACGCAAAAATAAAAAAGTTACAGCTCTTCGAATGTGACAATGGAAAAATGTAAAAAATGGCTTGGATATTAGGGCCCAGAATGCAAGCAGGGGGAAGGGGTTAAAGTCCAGGGAATCATGGGCTAGTTGATGATGATGATGATGATGATGATGATTTCCCATGTGCGGGCGCTGGCCCTTAAAGGCCTGGCACGAGCACTCGCGCGCACCCTACGGGACACAGCGGACCAAAGCGGAAGTGAGCGCTGGCGTCTCCTGGCAAGGAGATGCGAGCCAGCGCTCACAGATCCATGGCTGCGGCCGCCAGGAGGTGAGTAAATCTGACAGTCCGCGGCCATAGACGCTACAGTGGCACACAATCCAAACAGGTTACAAACACCCATAACCGGCATTGTGGCCAGCATAGGGCAAGTTTAAATAGTCCACCTCTAACTTTGATTGGCTAGATGGCCAAATGCTCTGTGCACGGGTCGTTTGCGGGCTTACTGCGGGGGAATGCAAGTGACTACTACATAAAAATTACATTTGGAATCTGTGTATTTTAAACTATTTACTTATTGCGGTGGTTAAAGAGGCTCTGTCACCAGATTTTGCAACCCCTATCTGCTATTGCAGCAGATAGGCGCTGCAATGTAGATTACAGTAAAGTTTTTTATTTTTTAAAAACTAGCATTTTTGGCCAAGTTATGACCATTTTTGTAGTTATGCAAATGAGGCTTGCAAAAGTCCAAGTGGGTGTGTTTAAAAGTAAAAGTCCAAGTGGGCGTGTATTATGTGCCTACATCGGGGCGTTTTTAATACTTTTACTAGCTGGGCGTTCTGATGAGAAGTATCATCCACTTCTCTTCAGAACGCCCAGCTTCTGCCAGATCACGCTGTGACGTCACTCACAGGTCCTGCATCGTGTCAGACGAGCGAGGACACATCGGCACCAGAGGCTACAGTTGATTCTGCAGCAGCATCAACGTTTGCAGGTAAGTAGCTACATCGACTTACCTGCTAACGCCGATGCTGCTGCAGAATCAACTGAAGCCTCTGGTGCCGATGTGTCCTCGCTCGTCTGACACGATGCAGGACCTGTGAGTGACGTCACAGCGTGATCTGGCAGAAGCTGGGCGTTCTGAAGAGAAGTGGATGATACTTCTCATCAGAACGCCCAGCTAGTAAAAGTATTAAAAATGCCCCGATGTACGCACATAATACACGCCCACTTGGACTTTTACTTTTAAACACACCCACTTGGACTTTTGCAAGCCTCATTTGCATAACTACAAAAATGGTCATAACTTGGCCAAAAATGCTCGTTTTTTAAAAATAAAAACGTTACTGTAATCTACATTGCAGCGCCTATCTGCTGAAATAGCAGATAGGGGTTGCAAAATCTGGGGACAGAGCCTCTTTAAGTGGTGGCAAGTTCTCTTTAACTGGTGATTTAAACAAAATAGCTTGTCATTGCTGACACTAGTACAGTAAACAGACATTGGTATTATGGATCTCAGCAGATAGTATTCTCTAAAAAAGCTTTGTTGATTGTTAAATTAGCACTAATAGTAGAGTAACACATATGCATGATACTCAGGCAATTTTGTGTCATTCCATTGTCTTTGCATTGGTTAAGAATCATAATCAAAGCATATCTATTGTTTCAAAATAAAACCCCAATAACTCTATAGGCAACTGTAGATGTATATTAGATGTGTAATACAGCTGGCAGTGTTGTGTAGAACCTGGATAATTTGGGTCTTTTTTCCCCCCTCTCTCTATACTCCCTGAGTGGATGGGCTCATCCTGTTGTGATGTAAGTGCTGTGCTGTGCGCTCTGATCCATCAGATCCCCCCCATTGCTGCTCCCTCTCCCCTCGCATAGGATAGAGTATCATACACAGACTGAGGAAGAGAGACTGCAGCCTCATCCCCATCCACTCTGTCTTGTATTTAATATTACTCTAGGGATTGTTAGCAGACTAAGGAGGTGTCTTTTTTTCAGACTGGCAAAAGGGGGGGAGGGTAAAGGTATCTTGAAGGAGAGGGAGATGCCACTTCCCCTTATAGGGGGTTTCCCATGGAGCATACCTCCCAACTTTTGAATTCGGAAAAGAGGGGCATTTTTAAGCCATGCCCACTAACCACACTCAATATCGCGCATAAGCACATCACATCATGGTCAGATCCTTCTTCAAATAACAAGAGCATATTCTCACTGCGGATCTCTAGACTTACCACAAAAAAAAACTATGGATATCACCAATTTTATGGATCAGGTTATGTCGTCTTTGTGTTACTTTTCCTAGCTTGGGTATAACATTTGCTCATCACGGCAGCAGAAGCTGCAGGACAAACTAAATGGCTGAGAACAATGAAAGTAAAGAGGGAGACCCTGTGGTGGATGACTTTTCAATCGACAGGTAGCAGAGTTATACGATGGTTAATTTTATTTCCAGTTGTGTAACTCTGCTACTGGTCTATGGAAAAATCATCCGCCAGAGGGAAAAATGTTTCCCCATGGCGGAGTACCAAAAAGAAACACCTGGGAATCAGACACTGTCAATCAGACTACTGCCATTACTAAGGCGCTATTAAAGGGAAAGTGTCACGAAATAATTTTTTTTAATATGTTTTTGCTTTTAGTATGTTATTAAAATACATTTTATTTATTTGTGTTTTTGTGCTTTACTTTTTTCTTTTTTCTTTCTTTTACTTCACTATGGGAGCTGCCATTTTTTTTTTCATCTCTGTATGTGTCGATTAACGACACATACAGAGATGGAATACGGCACATACATCCCCATAGTGAATGCGAACGGGAGCCGTTCCATTCACTATAGCGTACGCCGTCTGTGTGGGAACGGCGCATGCGCCGCTCCCACACAGTCCAAAAGGAAGGTCTTCGGCCGAGCGACATCCGACGCCATTTTCATGTCGACCGGAAGCTGCGGCCGGACAGTAAGATGACTACTTCCGGTCGCGACTTCCGGACATATGTTCCAGGCAGCGAAGACGCGAGGAGTAGGATTGGAGGCAGCAGCGGCGGCAGGAGCAGATAAGTTATGTTTGTGTATGTGATGTGTGTATTATGTTTGTGTAATACTGTGTGATTAGCACTGTATCTAATCCTCCTACACTGTGTGCCGCCATTTTCTGAGCGAATGCACAGTGTAGGAGGATTAGAAGATTCAACCACCTCCTTCTCCTGGCACTAGCCAGGATAAGGGAGGGGGGATTGTGTGAGCTCACTAGAGCGTGTGTGTCTACACCAAATTTGCAGCATAAAGCAATGAGGTTGCTTTACCACATTGCAATGCTGCAATTTTGGGAATTGCTCCCTCTAGTGAAAAACACATGGGAATGTTATAAATGAAAATCTAATTTATAATATTTCCTGAATTGTGTAAAAATGTAAAAAATTAAAACAATATTTAATCACTTAAATACTAACTGTTTAACTGAAAAAAATAAAAATTTCTAGCGACACATTCCCTTTAAAGTATTAAAAAAAACAGACATAAGAAAATATTTTTTTTATTGAAATAAGAACTCCCCATTTTAATTTAAAGAAACCATAGATCATCGAAGTAGTCCAATGAATCTACGACGTAGTCCAAACAGTCCAGCAGAACCTGCAGAACAAAAAAATAAAGTTAGTGATATTTACAGGGGTGGCTGTGTGTAGATAGCGCCAAACACAGCCCCCTATGGATAGCGCCACACACAGCCCCCCTGTAGATAACACCACAAATAGGCCCCCTTGGAAATATCGCCACACACGGCCCCCCTTGTAGATAGCGCCACACATTGCCCCCTTATAGATAGCTCCACACACAGCCCCCTGTAGATAGCTCCACACAGCCCCCCTTGTAAATAGCGCCACACACAGCCCCCATGTAGATAGCTCCACACACACCCCCTGTAGATAGCGCCACACACAGCCCCCCTGTAGATAGCGCCACACACAGCCCCCTGTAGATGGCGCCACACACAACCCCCCTGTTGATAGCTCCTCACTGCCCCCCTGTAAATAGCACCACGCACAGCCCCCCTTGTAGATAGCACCACACAGCCTCCCTGTAGATAGCGCCACACACAGCCCCCCTGTTGATAGCTCCACACAGCCCCCCTGTAAATAGCACCATGCACAGCCCCTCTTGTAAATAGCTCCACACAGTCCCCCTTCTAGATAGCTCCACACACAGCCCCCCTTGTAGATAGCGCCACACACAACCCCCTTGTAAATAGTGGCACGGACAGCCCCCCTTGAAGATAGCACCACACACAGCCCCCTTGAAGATAGCACCACACACAGCCCCCACTTGTACATAGCGCCACACAACCCCTCCCCCTTGTACATAGTACCACACAACCCCCCTCCCCCTTGTACATAGTGCCACACAAGCCCCCTCTCCACTTTTACATAGTGCCACACAACCCCTCTCCCCCCCTTGTAAATAGTGCCACACAACCCCCCTCCCCCTTGTACATAAGTGCCACGCAACCCCCCTCCCCCTTGTACATAGTGCCACACAACCCCCTCTCCCTTGTACATAAGTGCCACACAATCCCCCTCCCACTTTTACATAGTGCCACACAACCACCCTGAGGCCTCCCTATTGTACTTTGTACCACAATGCCGCCAGAGCAGAGAGCGGTAGAGGTAGCCTACTGCTACCACTTTCCACTCTGCCTTGACGTCCCTCATCATTAGGAGAAGGAAGGAGGTCTTGCTGCGGCATTCTGACTGGAGTCGGTGCCGACCCAGGAGTGGACCAGTGCAGTCACCTGACCGGTGAGGTCAGATGACAGGTCAGGTGATTGGACTGGTCCACTCCAGGGCCGGCATCGACCCCAGTTAGAACACCGCCGCAAGACCTCCTGCCTACTTCTTAGGCCTCATGCACACTTCAGTTTTTTCCTTCAGGGTGCTATCCGTTTTTGCCACTGATAGCACCCTGAACCCATTCATTTCAATGGGGCCATGCACACTACAGTTTTTTTGACGGTCCGTTCCGATCCAAAGTAGAGCATGTCCTACTTTGGTCCGGGATTCCGTGACCGTGAGGCCCATGCAAGTCAATGGGGCCGTCAAAAAAACTGAAGGCACACGGAAGGCATCTGTGTGCCGTCCGTGTGTGACGGAGCCGTTGCCTAGCAACCGCCGGGCGGGCAGAAAAACATTAGAAAAATATTACACTAATCGGCAGCCACTTGTCTCTATCAATCACTGATAGAGAAAAGAGGCTGCTGATTAAAAAATAAAATAAAAATCAGTTCATACGTACCAGGTCGTTGTCTTGGTGACGAGTCCCTCTTCTTCCTCCAGTCCGACCTTCTTTTGTGACGCTGCTGCCTGTGATTGGCTGCAGAGGCCGCTGCTGCCTGTGATTGGCTGCAGAGGCCGTTGCAGCCTGTGATTGGCTGCAGAGGCGGTCACGTGGGATGCAGCATCATCCCTGGAGGCCGGCCTTCTGACGTCATCCTGACGAGCGTGACCGCCACTACAGCCTGTGATTGGCTGCAGCGGCGACATGGATTGAACGTCATTGCTGGAGGTCGGACAGGAGGAATGTAAGTATGAACTTATTTATTTTTTATTTTTATTACATTAAAATTGTATTTTCCGCGCGCCGAGCATGGTACTGTCAAGGGTGCTGAAAGAGTTACCGCCGATCAGTGCAGCTCATTAACTCTTTCAGCACCCTGGACAGTACCATGCTCGGCGCACGGAAACACAGAGTGCACACGGGATTGCACACGGTCGACAAAACGGACACACGCATCCGTCAAAAACGGCCGTGAAAACCGTGTCGGAAGTGTGCAGGAGGCCTAACGCTGATCACTGCTGCAGTCGTCCGGCTTGCAGGGTGCCTGTCAGCAGCGATTAGCTGTTTTGATACAGCTGCAGCGCCCAGCGGGACATTTTTCAGACCGGCCGGGATGGTGGGACAGTGGTGAGAAACCGGTACTGTACCGCTGGATCCGGGACGGTTGGGAGCTATGCATGAAGGACATTTACGACATATCCACAGGGGCACCCTAATCCCCGTTCTTGCTTTTTGTGCTCATGCTGACTTCCGGCCACTTCCTGATTTCATGGTCGGGAGTTACGGAAACAGCGTAACTCGCTGAGCTACGCTGTTTCCATAACTCCCGACCATGTAATCAGTAAGTGGCCGGAAAGCAGCGTGAGCACAAAAGCTAGAACAAGGTTTTTTGCAAAGTTTTGTATATTCATATGTGTTACTGATTTATGTAATAAAAAATATTAAAATAGGTATGCTTTAATTTGATTAAAAACACTACATTCAATTATTGCCCTTGAAGAAAACCAACGTTGTGAATAATGTGTGAATAATCATTGGCATGTATTTATAGAAATATACTTACAAGTCTAAAGCTAAGGTCACACATTTGTGGAGGCATCATGGAAGAGAGGTATAAGGCCAATCTATATACTTTTTCTTCCTTTCTTGATCCAATTGTGATTTGACTAATAAACAAATGTAGGCTAGAAATGTGTCACATTGCAACTGCTGTTGTGTGACAATGTTGGAAAATAATGTAAAACAGGTTAAGTCAATTACTTGCACTTTTTTCAAAATTATAAAAATTCCAAATGTGAAACATTTCCATAATGCGACAGAGGTGCAATAAGGGTAAAAAAATATTTTCTCTTGAAATACAGGAAACAAAACGGGATAAAACTCCCTGAGGGCCTGTTCACATCAGCGTTGGCTTTCCATTGAGGGGTTCCGTCTGATGTTTCGGTCGAGAGAACCCCTCAACGGAAAGGCAAATGGAAACCTTAGCTTGATTTCAAGGTGACGACTGCGCTATTGATTCCGTAAAGAAAACGGATGAAATGGTGACAAACGGAAACCATTAGCAATGTTTCTGTCACCATTGATATCAATGGTGATGCAAACGGAAGCTATGGTTTCCGTTCGCCTTTCCGTTGAGGGGTTCACCGGACGGAACCCCTCAACGGAAAGCCAACGCTCATGTGAACAGGTCCTTATTCAATAATATAACTTTTACAGGCTGCAGCAAAAAATTTCCCAGGAAAATATGTAGGCCTATCCCCCAGATTTCCTCAGCCTGCTCTTTTAGGCCGGGTACCCACATAGGCGTAAACGCCGCTGAATTTCCACAATGGAATTCTCTGCTAGGGATTCCGGACCTGGAGATATGGACAGTGATGTCAGGAGCTTTCCCAGGGACAAAGTCCACGGGTAGAGCACTCGTGACGCTGCCTGGGGACTCCGGAATAGCAAAGTCTACTACGCTATTCCATCCTTCAAAAATAAGGTAAACCGATGTCTACCAGCCCGACGTAGGCTAAAAGGACATAATGGAGCCCTGTGAATTATCGTCTACGTTGTTTATAGTGTACGTGAGATTTCCTGACGTACACGATAAACTTAGGGCAACAGCATGATGTGAAGGGGCCTTAACCCCTTCCCGACATTTGACGTATCCATACGCCAAAGTCGGGTAGGGGAAGTATGGAGCGGGCTCACGCCGGGAGCTTGCTCCATACGATGCCGGTGTCGTCTGTATGTTACAGCCGACACTTCAGAGTAACTAGCAGCATCGCGCTGGAGCGCAATACCGCTAGTTTAATACCGACCGCAGCATTTAAATCGTCAGAAAGAGGGGGGCGACCCCCTCTAACAGCTCATTGCGCCCCCCGCAACGCAATCGCGGGGGAGGCGATGGTTGCTATGGCTGCCTGGGGGCTTAATGAACGCCCCCAGGTCCGCCATCTTTGTACACCTATTAAGCCCTGCCTTAGTATTGCAGTATATCATGCAAGCGATCTAACGATCGCTGGTTGAAGTCCCCTAGGGGGACTAATAAAAAAAAGTAAAAATGAGTAAATAAAGTTTTTTTTTGTGTAAAAAAAAAATTACAAAAAATTTAAAGTTCAAAAAAAAAAACCTTTGCCCATTTTCCCCCTAGAGCATATTAAAAAAATAAATAAATAAACATAATTGGTATTGCCGCGTCCGTAAAAGTCTGAACTATTACAATATATCATTATTTAACCTGCACGGTGAACGCCAAAAAAATAAAATAAATTTAAACGCCAGAATGTCTATTTTTTTGGTCACCTAATCTCCCGCAAAAAATGAAACAAAAATGTGTCGCATTTACACAAAAATGGTATTATTAAAAACTACAGCTTATCCCGCAAAAAATAAGCCCTCATACCACTTAATCGACGGAAAAATAAAAAACTTATGTCTCTCGGAATATGGCGACGCAAAATAAATTTTCTTTTTTACACTTAGGTTTTTACTTGTAAAAGTAGTCAAATATAGAAAAAACTATACATATTTGGTATCGCCGTAATTGTATTGACCCGCAGAATAAAGTGAACATGTTGTTTTAATTGAAGAGTGAATGGCGGGTGAAAAACCATTGAGGAATCGCTGTTTTTTTCATTTTCTACCCCACAAATAATTTTTTTCCTCTATCCTATTACATTATACGGCAAAATAAATGGTGCTACGAAAAACTACAACTCGTTCCGCAAAAATCAAGCCCTCATAGTACTATATCGACGGAAAAATAAAGACGTTATGGCTTCTGGAATGTGGGGAGGAAAATGAAAATGAAAATCTGAAAAAGGGCTGCGGCGGGAAGGGGTTAAGGGAGGGGGAAGCGCTTGTGAGGATGTAAGGAGAGCTAATTCTCCATTCTTACGTTGCCATTAAAGTTCAATGTGTTTGAGGAGTCTTGATGTCCCTCCGGGAGGAACTTAGATCACTTTATGAAGTGAAAGCTAAAGCCACGCTGGTTAAATGCCGTAGAATATTTTATGAATGTGGAAATAAACCAGGGAAAATTCTGGCAAATGCCCTGAGAGCCCAGAGAGCCTCCACGTATGTTCCACAGATTACTTCAAATACGGGTGTGAAGGTTACCTCCCCGAGGGATATTGCCCGCTCTTTTAGGGAGTTTTATTCGTCTCTTTACCAGCTAGAGCCGCATTCTCCACCCACTCGTGTGGCTATTCAGGACTATATATCCTCTTCGGGTCTCCCTCAACTGTCCACTGATGATTGCTCCGCTTTAGACCACCAAATAACTCTTGAAGAGCTTTCACGGGCGTTGCAAGACACCAAACCAGGGAAGGCCCCGGGTCCGGATGGACTGACGGTTGGCTATTATAAAATGTTCATGGCTCAGTTGGCGGACCGGTTTCTGGGGGCTCTCAATGCAATATCATCAGGCAGCTCAGTCCCTTCAGACTCCTTGAATGCTACTATAGTGGTTATTCCAAAGGATGGCAAAGATCCCTCCTCATGTACTAGTTATAGACGAATATCCCTGCTTAACGTAGACCTGAAATTATTTTCAAAGATATTGGCAAATCGACTAGCCCCATTGATGACCACTGTGGTTCACAGAGACCAAACAGGTTTCATTCCATCTAGTGAAGCGAGAGACAACACGACTAAGGCTCTTAATCTTGTTCATTGGGCCAACTCACAGAAAACTCCTGCGGTCGTTTTGTCTACGGATGCGGAGAAGGCCTTTGATCGGGTCGGGTGGCCATTTCTATTTGGAACTCTGGAATATCTGGGTCTGGGGCCCAACATGCGAACTTGGGTTGGTGCTCTGTATTCCTTGCCTTCGGCTTCTGTGAGGGTAAATGGTACTTATTCTTCTCCTTTCCGGATTCATAATGGTACGAGACAGGGCTGCCCACTGTCACCTCTGCTTTTTGCTCTTGTGCTGGAACCTTTCTTGTGCAAGATCAGGGGTAACGTTAATGTGCAAGGCTTAAGGCTGGGGGATAAATCTGTTAAAGTGGCTGCATATGCCGATAATCTGTTATTTTTTGTGACCTCTCCCCATATTTCTATGCCCAACCTTATGAAGGAATTTCAGCTATATGGCTCATCGTCCAATTTTAAAATAAACTTTCAGAAGTCGGAGGCGATGACGTTAAATATTCCACAGGATCAAGGGAGGGCTCTGGGTGCTAATTTTCCTTTTAGGTGGACACGTGACTCGATCAAATATCTGGGTATCAAACTACCGAGTTGTGTAGAACAGGCATTTCAACTCAACTTTCCACCGCTACTGCAGGCGTTGAGGGGTGATCTGGCTTGGTGGACAAAGGGGACCTTCTCGTGGTTCGGACGAGTGGGTATCATCAAGATGAATGTTCTACCCCGGCTCTTATATCCGCTGCAGGCACTGCCAATTAAGATACCCTCTTCCTTTTTTAAAACGGTATATCAATACCTTACTTCATTTGTGTGGGCCAACAAACATCCTAGACTTCAGAGGAGAATTCTGGTTCTTGCCAAGCGCCGTGGGGGGATTGGGCTGCCTGATGTGGAGCAATATTACCATGCCATTCATCTGGCTAGATTGGTGGATTGGTGCCGCCATGAACCCTTTAAAGATTGGATAGCGGTAGAACAAGGTTTTACAGAACTCCCACTGAAATGCTTACCTTGGATGGCTGCGGTTCATTGGAGGTCACTAAGTGACCATCCTACCATATATCCAACTTTGCAGGTGTTTCGAAAGGTGCGGAGTCGAGAAGGGATTTCACAAATGTTATCACCCCTCACACCGGTCCTGGGTAACCCGGAGTTTAGTCCGGGTCTGACTGATCAGACATTTAAGACTTGGGTACAGCAGGGACGTTTTAGACAGTGGCGGATTATCATATGGGCGGTTCGGGCGGCTGCCCGGGGCCCGAGGCTCCCAGGGGGCCCATGGCAGCCCGAACTGCACATCGTCTTATAAAACTATTCAGCACGATAGCGCTGCTAACTGCCGCTACAGAGATGGGGAGAAGGAGCAGGGAATTGGCCGGGGTAGGTTGCAGGCGTTAAGCACGTCTGCTAGTGCTTAGGACACGCCTCCCTGACAGTGCGGGCGCCGCCATTGAGTAACAGAACAGCGACGGACGGCTGTTCTGTTACTCCAAAGCTGGAAGAGAAGAGCCGGGCGGGCGGTCACCGTCGCTGAGGTTAGTACTGGCTCCCAGTTTATCCTCCTGCCCAACTGGTTCCCGACCGCTGGCTGTATTTTTACGGCCAGCGGTCAGGGTCCTTAAAACCCGAGCCATAGACTTTTTACGGCTCAGGTTTTAACTTGCTGCCCGCACGATCGGGCAGCTGAATGTCGGGTCTTCGGCTGTCAGTGACTGCCGGGGACCCAGAGGAGAAGATAGAAGCAGCTTTCGCTGCTTCTGTCTTCTCCGATGTCTTTTTACACAGCGCTCAATGAACGCTGTGTATATGAATAGAGACAGCAGCCGCACTGTCTCTATTCCTCCCGGTGATCATGTGACTGGTCACATGATCGCCGGGTGCCGTTAGTGGCAGACTGCTGCTGGGTCTTACTACTATGAGAGGGCTGTGCAGCCCCAGTTACAGTGGAAAAACATGGTGTAAAAGAAAGAAAAAATATATATAAAGTTCCCCAAAGGTCTTTTTTGACTTTTGAGGGACAGACCATAGTAATAAAAAAATAGTAAAGTAAAGTGCAAAAAAAAATTATTATAATAAATACACATAAAATACCCACCCCAGAAAAAAACGTTCCCCCGCGCCAATCATTGTTGTAACGCTAGCGCTGACCCAATTACCCTAATATAGACATGTAATATATTAAAATTTACAGTAAACAATGACGATTAGAAATAAAAGGTCTTTTTTAGGATAAAACTATTTTATTACCAAAAAAAAATAGCTGAAACGTAAAAAAGCTTATTTTTTTACTATTATTTTCAAACTTTATGAATAAAAATTCAAAAATAGCAAAAAAGGTGTGTATAAAAACGATAAAAAAAGAAACCAGCATTGTCTACGGAAAAAACGTCGCAAAACTCCCGTCGTTAGCCCAACAAATAAAAAAGTTATAGCCATTTAACTAACGTGTGCTAAAAATGTATATACGGTGTCTGGTCCTGAAGGCTCAAAATAGCCCGGTCCTGAACTGGTTAAAGTCACTGGCCGACGCTAGGTGGGGGATTATGCAGTAAGGGGGAGGGCTAACCATCTAACTGACGGCAGCTAGCTCTATGGGGGGGATAATAGTTTCCCCCCATAGAGCTCTCTTCAGTCAGACGCTCAACCCCCCCCCCCCTTGCAGTATAGTAACCACTGAGCCTTGCAGTATAGTAACCACTGAGGACCCTATGGGGGAAGGCAGGATTATTCCTAGAGCCCTCTGCTTGCAGTCAGATGGTTAGACCCCCTTGCAGTATAACTCTCCCCCCCCCCCCCATAGAGCTCTCAGCAGTTATTATATATATTTTTTTTAATAAAAATGTGTGTTTGGTGCAACTTTGTAATTATGTTTTATTAAAAAATATTTTCACTTTTTGAGATACAGCTGCTTTGTATCCTGTATCCGTCAGGTCAGCAGGACTGACGGGATCAGTGAAACGGGCCCTGCGCTAAATTATAATCATAGATGTGATAGATTTGAGGTGGATCCTGCGTGTCACTGATCCTGTCAGTCCTGCTGACCTGACGGATACAGGATACAAAGCAGCTGTATCTCAAAAAGTAAAAATATTTTTATTTTTTTTCTTTATCAAAGATTTTTATTTTGAAAATAAAACAATACAAAAACATTTCACGGTTTGTGCAAAAAAGTAGAAATTTGTACGCAGTATAATACATTCTAGTGAAGCATCATAGCATAACAACAGTATTCGTATACATATATATACAAGTATAAGAACAACAATAGGAGGTAGCCTCCTACCTATCGAAATTGAATGATAAAAGAGATATAACGGCAATAACAGTATCATGTTCGCATTAAATCAGTGCAATAGTCAGGGAGACCGCCCCCCCAGTAAAGTGAGAAGTGACACATATAAGAGCACTTTTGAGTATATGGACACACCACACATAACATCAGACCACAAAGGGAAATTACATACAGACAAAAGACAAAAGACAAAAGACAAAAGCGCCTCATGTAGGTGCTATGATTATTTCAGAACCTGCCATCCAACCAGAGAAGTAGATCAGTACCATCCCGGAATCCAGACCACACTATCCAATTCTGGACGAAAATCCCGGATTTGCCCCTATCCACGGACAGCAACTCCTCCATCCTCATGATCCCATTCACCTCTGTTACCCATTCCGCCAGGGACGGTACAGTATGTGATTTCCAGTGACGAGGAATCACCGTTCTCGCTGCAGTCAAGAAATGTCGAAAGATCCCCCTTTTGAGGTGTGGGAGTGATCCCGGGACCATAGAAAGCAAGCCTATGGAAGCCGAGGTTGGGACCTCAGTATGGAAAAGCTTGTTGCCTAGATCAAAAATCTTCCCCCAAAAGGGACGGAGCATGGGACAATCCCACCAAATATGTAACATAGTTCCAGGAGCCCCCCCACACCTCCAACAATCAGCAGACACATCGGGGTATATCCTGTGCAACAAAGTCGGACAGCGGTACCACCTGGTAAGTATTTTGTAATTCTTTTCTTATGCAAAACAAGACATCGGTAATTTATGAGCTAACAGGAAGGCGGTACCCCACTCTTCCTCAGAGTGTCTAACCCCCATTTCCTCGTCCCATGCAGCAGTGAAGGATAATTGAGAAAAAGCAAATTTCGGCAGAAGGATCCCATGTAGGTGAGACAACACATGAGAAGGGGCTGTGGGCAAGGACAAGTAGAGTTCCAGAGGAGTCTTATCCTGTAGAAAGACCATACAATCACCCATGGAAGAGATATAGGACCGTAACTGAAAATAGGACCACCAGGTTGACCTCCTTCCCGGGCAGGCAGCCGATACATCTGTCATTGGCAACATGGCACCGTCTGGAGTAAGGGTCTCAGATATACATCCACCATTTTCTCTCTCCCAACAGAGGAATGTATCAACACCCTCCGCCGGAGGGAAAGAAGGATTATCAAGTAGAGGAGTCAAGGGACCTGGGCGATGAACAAGGCCCGTAGTGCCCAAGATCCGTTCCCATACCATGAGAAACTGACGTGTGAGGAAAGGTAGAGGGAGAGTTTGTCTCTGAAGGACTGACAGCCACGGTAGAGAGGATAATGCAAGAGGAGACATAGCTTTTTCCATGCGCACCCATTGCTTACCTGACTCCGAACGGAACCAATCCACTACTCTCATAATTATCGCCGCTTGATGGTATCGTTTAAAGTCTGGGAGACCCGCGCCCCCGTCTACTTTTGGTCGGCTAAGGACAGCATACCGGATACGAGGCTTAGAGGAGCCCCACACAAACTTAGTAATGGCCCTATGTAAAACCTGGAAAAAACTGGATGGTACCGCAATAGGGACGGTCTGGAAGAGATATAAAAATTTGGGCAAGACATCCATTTTGACCGCATTGATACGTCCAAACCACGACATGCGATTCCCGCCGTATTCCGCCAAGTCCTTCATGGTGCGCTGTAAGATGGGCGTATAATTCAGAGCATACAAGTCTGACTGTTGTGTAGGGACATGTATCCCTAGATATTTTAAAGATTTAGATTGCCACCTGAACGGAAAAACCTGAGCAAGATGGGCAGCTAGAGGTTGATCCAAAGAGATATTCAAGGCCTCCGATTTAGAGTAATTGACTTTAAAATTACTTAGATGGCCAAAGCACTCAAACTCCTCCGTCAGGGATGGCAAAGAAATCATGGGAGTTGTGATGAATACCAGGAGGTCATCCGCATATAACGCCAGGTTATGATGCCGTGAGCCAATGCGTATACCGTTAATATTAGGGTTGTTCCGCAGCGCCACGGCCAGGTGTTCAATGACCAGAACATACAAAAGAGGCGAAAGTGGGCACCCAAGTCTCGTGCCATTAGCAATAGACAGAGGATCAGATAATAGTCCGTTGACACGAACTCGAGCAGAAGGCCTTTGGTACAAGGCCATTATCCTATCCACCGTGGTGGTGCCAAGGCCCACCTGTGTCAGGACACTGCGGAGGAACACCCAGTGCACTCTATCAAAAGCCTTTTCGGCATCTATCGAGAGTAAACACATCGGTATCTTACGGGACTGGCAGTACGACGTCAAAAGGAGGGTTTTGTTGGTGTTATCCCGCGCTTCCCGACCACATACAATCCCCACCTGATCATCCAAAATCAAGCCTGCTAGTGACGGCGATAGCCGAGAGGCAAGCAGCTTCGCGAAAAGCTTCACATCTACATTAATTAACGATATGGGCCTGAAGTTTGCGCACACCGTTGGGTCCTTGCCCGGTTTTGGTAGAAGAGTTATATGAGCCTCGAGGGATTGAGGCGCAAAGGGACACGAGGAGGACACCGAGTTAAAAACTTTCGGCAGAAAAGGAGCCAGTTGATCTTTAAATGCCTTATAAAATTTGTTATTAAACCCATCTGGCCCTGGGCTTTTGCCCAAGGGCGACTCTCCAATAGCACGCTCCACTTCGGTTACCAAAAAATCCTCCTCAAGCTCCAAAGCCACCCCCTCCTCCAAGGTCGGCAACGCAGTATCATGAACATAGCGGTCTATTTTATCCTGTAACGATTCTGCCTGCATATCATGAAATTGGCCTTTAATATTGTATAGCACCGAACAATAGCTTTTAAAGCAGTCAGTAATACCGACCGGGTCATGAACCTCAACACCCGAGGGAGATGAAACTTTAGGGATATATGACGCTTGTGTACGGGGATGCAGTATTCGTGCCAGTGACCTACCGCATTTATCTGCATATTCATATGCGTGCTTGCGCATCCGATCCCTGAACCGAGCATGCGACTGATCTATCAGAGAACGCAAGGATTCTCTCGCTGTAGTGAGCTCTGCAAAAATCTGTGAGGATGAAACCCGTTTATGACATGATTCCAAATCCCGTATCTGAATCAGGAGACGTGCAATAGCAAACCCCTTTTCACGCTTCAACCGCGCCCCATGTTGTATGAGTACCCCTCGAATGACACACTTCAGTGCCTCCCACTGGAGTGGCAAGGGAGTAGCTTCATGTTCATGAACCTCAAAGAAACCGGTAAGTGAATTTTTAATGGCCGCCACGCATACTGCATCCCGCAACAAGTTATCATTAAGTTTCCAGGATTGGAAATTAGGCCTTGAATTAGGAAATGTAAGGGTCAGAAACACAGGTGCATGGTCCGACCAAATCATAGGGCCCACGTCAGAGGTAGGGTGCCAGGTAAGCAAGTGGTAGCTAATCAAAAAAGCGTCTATCCTACTGTACATATTATGCAATGGGGAGAAATAAGTGTATTCTCTTACCTGAGGATGAAGGATCCTCCACACGTCAATCAACTGCATGGAATGCATCACATTTTTCAGGGCCCCCAAATGTGACTTAGGAACAACAGACCTGCCCGAGGAGGTGTCAAGTCTGGAATCAAAAGTCAGATTAAAATCACCTCCAACAATTACAACGCCCTCAGTGAACTCCTCCAATTTCCTTAAAGGGAATGTGTTGCCAGCAAAACATGTATTTTTTTTTTTAGTTAAACATTTAGTGTGTAGGTGATTAAACATTGTTCAAATTTTTTTTATTTTTTTCACGAGTCAGGAAATATTATAAATTAGATTCTAATTTATAATATTTCCCAGTGCTGGTCACTAGATGGAGCTATTCCCAAAATTGCAGCATTGCATGTGGTAAAGCAACCACATTGCTTTTTGCTGCAAAATTGGGAAAAAAGCACTCGCTCTAGTGAGCTCTGAGAATCCCCCCCTCCTTTATCCTGGCTAGTGCCGGGATAAACGAGGGGATTGAATGGTCTAACCTCCTACACTGTGTGTCACCATTTTTTGAGCTAACACACAGTGTAGTAGGTTTGCATACAGTAGTAAACACACACAAACACGAACATACATAGAAATCTCTTACCTGCTCCTGCCGCCGCGGCTCCCTCCGGCTCGTCCGCTCCGTCTGCTGCCGCTGGTCCAAGTGCACAAGTCCGGAAGTCGCGACCGGAAGTAGTAATCTTACTGTCCGGCCGCGACTTCCGGTCCACAGGAAAATGGCGCCGGACGGCGCGCATTTCAAATTGGACTGTGTGGGAGCGGCGCATGCGCCGTTCCCACACAGACGGCGTACACAGAAGTGGATGGGACGGGCCCCGTTCGCAGTCCCTGTGGGACTGTGGCTGCCGTATTCCATGTCTGTATGTGTCGTTAATCGACACATACAGAAATGGAAAAAAAAATGGCAGCCCCCATAGGGAAGAAAAAGTGAAAAAATAGAAAAAAGTAAAACACAAACACACAAATAAATAAAAACGTTTTTAATAAAACACTAACATAAAACTGACATGAAAAAAATAAATTTGGTGACACTGTTCCTTTAAGTACAATCGGCCTACTCGTGCCTGGTCCTTATTGGGGAGGTATAAATTAGCCAAAGTAAAGATCTTATTACTTATGGATAGTTTGAGAAAAACATATCTACCATCCGGGTCAACCAGAACATCCAGAATTTTATGCGAGAGTGACTTATGAATACCTATACTGGCACCCTTGGACTTGGATTCCGGGTTGGTACTGTGGAACCAGGCCGGAAAATATCGGTTCGTAAACTGTGGTGTATGGCCCATCTGAAAGTGAGTTTCTTGCAGGAACAAAATATGTACCCGCTCTTTATGCATGTTATATAAAATTTGTGAGCGTTTTCCTGGGACATTAAGCCCCCTAGCATTAAAGGTGCAAGTCTTCAATTGTGCCATTGCAACCACTCACTGAAGGAGCTCGTAGAGCAATGTGCTAAGTAGAGGAGCGACGAACAACAGGACAAGCAAGGAGGGGGAAGACAACAACAAAGACAAACAGAAAGGTGAAATAATCACCTACTCCTTTGAGCTACTCAAGGAGAAACAATCAAGAATACACCGGATATAACCAGTGAGTCCCTAAGAAGAGAAGTGTCAGGACAAGGTCTAGCCAGTGCCCCACACCCCCCAACCCAGTGCAAATATCACACATCTTAGAACCAACACTTGAACGGAAAGAACATCAAGGCAATTAGCTCAATATCATGAGAGAGTGAAATAATGGCCGACATTTGGTCTGGATCAAAACAGAGATGCCTACATAACAATACATTCCCGGAAATTTACAAAGTTACCGCATGGATGCACAGGCATGTAATTAGTAACAACGTATATAGTCACATAGCATACATGGTGCAGTAGTACTGGCAGCTGAAGAACATTAATTAATCCCGGGTAACTGATCAATCTGAACACCTGCAGCCCCTATCTAGGGCGAAAGAACAAGCATAACTGGGTATTATAAGACACACATCAGACCTTCGCCTCACAAGATATAAGCAGTAACATTAGAGCTTAACCGGCCTAGGCCGACTGATAGCTGACCAAGAAACCTCTATACAAAATCACAGCGGATCAGCATGTCGCCCCCCAGGACGACCCATAGGAGAAGCGGGAGAACGACCACGTCGGCGTGGCCTTGAGCGCTGTGGTGGAAGAGGGACATACGGCCAATCAGGCAGGGAAACTCTCGGCACCTGGAGGGCAGCACAGAAGTCCGGGACATCCCCTGGATCTCGAACACTCAGCAATGTCCCATCTCTGCGGACCTGTAGCTGGAAGGGGTGACCCCAGGAATAGGAGATCTCATTCTCTCTCAGCACATCCAGTAAGGGACGAAGCACTCGGCGTTTGTCCAGGGTCATCTTGGACAGGTCGGATAACAACTGGATCTTGACCCCTTGTAATAAGACTTCTCCTTTATCTCGGGCCTTCCTCATGATCTGCTCCTTCAGAGAGAAAAAATGGACACGGCATAGCACATCTCTAGGCCTATCAGGATCCGGGTTACGAGGGCCAAGAGTCCTGTGAGCCCTATCCAGCTCCAATGGATCATCAGCAGGACGCTCCAGCAGGGAGTTAAACAAAGACTGTAAGACAGGTATGAGTTGCCCCGAAGATATGTCCTCAGGAATGCCCCGGAGCCGAATGTTGTTACGGCGATTCCGATTCTCATGATCTTCAGCCAGGTTAAATAAAGCATGAATCTGCTGGGAGTGATGATCCAGCCGTTCTGCATGAGAAACTTGCTGCTGTGTAACAGATGAAACATCGCCTTCTATGCGCTGAACTTGATCGGACAATTGAGAGACATTAGTCGTAAGAGCCTGTATCTCTGATTTATAAGTCATCTCAAGACGATTCACATAACGCTCCATGTCCTGTTTAGTGGGCAATGTGGCGAGCTGTTGTCTCAAGCCCTGTAAATCATCGCCCATGCTAGCAGAGCCATTAATGTGAGGGGAGAAATGAGGATCCAGATCCCGAGGAGACGCAGGCATTGATGCAGACCCCAGCATGCCAGAGGATGAGGGATGAGAGACCCGGGCGCCATGACTGACCCCACGTGGCGAGCAGGACGGAGCGGGAAGCGCCATGACAGTTCCAGAAGGGCCCATCTCCACCCCCGCCAGCAGGGAAGGAAACGAACCCTGGAAGCCAAAGACCGGAGAGGGGGTACTGTCGGTACCTGATGCTGCAGCCGCAGTAGCAACTCCCGAAGAAGACTCCTCTGCAAGCGGGAATCCTGGTACAGTTCGTCTCCCCTCCAACGGCGCCATCTTGGGAGACGGCCCAGCAGCAGCGTCGGTGAGAAATCGCTGAATGGAACCGGCTGAAGACATCTGCCTTGTACAGTATGGAGTCCCCGTGGTTGCCTTAGATTTCCTGACCATTTAGGAAGGTTCAAGTGTGTCTTATAGTATGCTTATGAGCGGGTTATGGAAGTGCAGGAACGGAGCTCTCAAGCAGCACGTCTGGTCCAAGCCACGCCCCGTAAAAATATTTTTTAATAAAATCAATCAATCAATCAATCAATCAATCAATCAATCAATCATACTGATACACACACATGCGTTATATATATATATATATATATATATATATATATATTTATAATATAAAGTTTTTAAATGTGTACATGTGGCACTATATACAAGGGGGAGCGCTGTGAGGCACTATATACAAGGGGGAGCGCTGTGTGGCACTATATACAAGGGGGAGCGCTGTGTGGCACTATATACAAAGGGGGAGGGCTGTGTAGCACTATATACAAGGGGGGGCTGTGTAGTGCTATCCACAGTGGTATGTGTGTGGCGCTCTTTATAGGGGGGGATCTTTGGTGCTATTTAAAAGAGGGGGAGGGCTGTGTGGCGCTCTCTACAGGGGGGCTGTATGGCACTAACTATAGGGGGCTGTGTGTAACGCTCTGTACGGGAGATGTGTGATATATAGAGGGGGCTGTGTATGGCGATATCTATGGGGATGTGTAATATCTACAGGGGCTTTGTGTGGCACTATGTACAGGGGGCTGTGTGTATGTGGTGTTTTACAGTGTGTGGTATTATATTCAGGCGCGCAGTGTTTGGTGCTATTATATTTAGGGGTACAGGGGCGTAACTAGGAAAGACTGGGCCCCATAGCAAACTTTTGACTGGGGCCCCCCCTACCCTAGGTGTCACACAACCCCCCCCTTTGTAGATAGTGCCTTTTTTACAGCCCCCCCTGTAGATAACGCCATACAGCCCCCCCTCTGTAGATAGCGCCATACATCCCTCTGTAGAGAACGCCATACAGCCCCCCTGTAGATAATGCCATACAGCCCCCATGTAGATAACGCCATACAGCCCCCCTGCAGAGAACGCCATACAGCCCCCCCTGTAGAGAACGCCATACAGCCCACCCTGTAGGGAACGCCATACAGCCCCCCCCTGTAGGGAACACCATACAGCCCCCCCTGTAGGGAACGCCATACAGCTCCCCCCCTGTAGGGAACGCCATACAGCCACCCCCCCCTGTAGGGAACGCCATACAGCGTTCCCCCCCCCCTGTAGGGAACGCCATACAGCGTCCCCCCTCCCAAAAAAATGCGACCTACAGTGTGTCCTACAAAATACATGTATCCCCTCTCCACAGGATCTCCACAGGATAGGGGATACATGAGTGATCGCTGGCAGCGATAGGGAAAACGGGGGACTGAAAGTCCCCTGAAGTTCTCCATGACAAACCTCGGACTTCCGGCGTCTGTGTCGGCAGCTCAATAAAAATGAAAGGAGCGCTGGTCACGCATGCGCACAAGCACGACCGGCGCTCCATTCATTTCTACGGAGCTGCCGACACAGACCCCGGAAGTCCGAGGTTTGTGATGGAGAACTTCAGGGGACTTTCAGTCCCCCGTTCTCCCTATCGCTGCCAGCGATCACACATGTATCCCCTGTCCTGTGGAGATCCTGTGGAGAGGGGATACATGTCCTGTGGAGAGGGGGATACATGTCCTGTGGAGATCCTGTGGAGAGGGGATACATGTCCTGTGGATATCCTTTGGAGAGGGGATACATATCTTTTGCTCTATTTTGCGCCTTCAGGACCAGACACGTTTAGCCATTTTTAGCACGTGTTAGTTAAATGGCTATAACTTTTTTATTTGTTGGGCTAACGACGTGATTTTTGCGACGTTTTTTCCGTAGACAATGCAGGTTTCATTTTTTATTGTTTTTATACACACCTTTTTTGCTATTTTAGAATTTTTATTCATAAAGTTTGAAAATAATAGTAAAAAAATAAGCTTTTTTACATTTCAGCTATTTTTTTTTTGGTAATAACATAGTTTTACCCTAAAATAGACCTTTTATTTGTGATCGTCATTGTCTACCGTAAATTTTTATATATTACATGTCTGTATTAGGGTAATTGGGTCAGCGCTAGCGTTACAACAATGATTGGCGGGGGGGTACGTTTTTTTTTGGGGTGGGTATTTTATGTGTATTTATTATTTACATTTTTTTTGCACTTTACTTTATTATTTTTTTATTACTATGGTCTGTCCCCCAAAGGTCAAAGAAGACCTTTGGGGAACTTTATATATTTTTTTTCTTTCTTTTACACCATGTTTTTCCCTGTAACTGGAGCTGCACAGCAGCCCCAGTTACAGGGGAAATCAGCCCTCTCATAGTGACTATTGTCACTAATAGGGCTGTGCTGGGTCTAGTAAGACCCAGCAGCAGTCTGCCACTAACGGCACCCGGCGATCATGTGACCAGTCACATGATCACCGGGAGGAATAGACAGCGCCGCTGCTGCTGTCTCTATTCCTGTACACAGCGCGCATTCAGCGCTGTGTACAAGTGATCAGAGAAGACAGAAGCAGCGAAAGCTGCTTCTATCCTCTCATCAGGGTCCCCGGCAGTCACTGACAGCCGGAGACCTGACATTCAGCTGCCCGATCGCGCGGGCAGCAAGTTAAAACCCGAGCCGTAGAAAGTCTATGGCTCGGGTTTTAAGGACCCTGACCGCTGGCCGTAAAAATACAGCCAGCGGTCGGGAACCAGTTAATGGCAGAGCAGGGAGATACTTCCCTGCTCCTCCGTAGTGTTCAGTGGCGTCCCGCTGTAGCAGCCATAGCGGCTGCTAGCGGAGCCTCCGGCCATGGTGGGGGCCCGTGCCGGCGGGCGACTCGGGCCCCCTCATGCCGCGGGCCCCGTAGCAGCCGCTACTGCTGCTACGGCGGTAGTTACGCCACTGGGTACAGTATGTGGCACCATGATAACTGTATTTTCGTTTATAGGTGTGGAAATGTTGGAAAAGTGAGGAGACGTCTGAGTGGCAAATTCTGCAGAAATTAGTCATGGCCAGGAGAAGTCGTCATGAGCGCTGGACCGGATGGAGAAAAAAAGAGTAAAAAAACTACTAGAATCTGAGACGTCGTCACCTGTGAGTCACTAGATTTATAGAGAATCTGTCACCTCTCCTGACATGTTTATTATAGGAAATCCTTGTATTTCACAAAAAGTATTTCTGCAGTCCAGGACTGATAGACAATTCTCCTTGTCAGGAGGATGTTTCCCTGCACAGTGTGATACTGTCAGTATGTAGGGACACAGCCCTGTGACAAGGGAAATCGTAACACTGTTAATGCTTGCCCAAAAAAGTAGTGTTAAAAATAGTTACGGCGCGGCAGGGCGGCGTTGAGGAAGGGGGGCCCAAGTTTGGGTAACAGCCCAGGGCCCATGGTCTACTTAATCCGCCACTGGTTTTAGAGTAAGTAATTTTTATAGCGGCAACACTTGGTTGTGCGGAGGAGAGCTTTCCCAACCAGAGGGTCTCCCTGTGGCCTCCCAGTGGCAGACTATACAATTGACTCATTACTTATCCCGACTGCCTACACCGGCTTCCTATGACCGCACGCTAACTCCCTTTGAAACTTTATGCTCTCAAACGGGCATGTGAGACGGGCCTTGTCCAGTCTTTACTGCGTGCTGCTTGCTCCTGCTGAGGATTTCATCCCACCATATGTTACGAAATGGGAAAGGGATCTCCAGATTTCTCTAATGCGAGATCAGAGGGAAAAGATCATGCTCCTCACACACAAAGAATCTATTAGTAACGCTTATCAGGAAACAAATTTTAAAATACTATCCCGTTGGTACAGAGTCCCACATATGCTACATAAAATGTTCCCGGATGTTTCTCCTCTCTGTTGGAGATGTGGCAGGGAAGAAGGAACGCTTCTACATATATTCTGGAGCTGTGAGAGCCTTCACCCCTATTGGTCAGAGGTTCAAGATATCATATTTGAGATCACGGGAATCACGTTGGGAAATGATCCGGCATGGATCCTGCTGCATCACCACAACATATCCATAGTGTGCTATAGGAAGATGTTAGTGAGACATTTTTTGAATGCAGCCAAGGCTTGTATTCTGGTGGGTTGGAGATCCTCTGAGCCTCCAGTAACTAGACAATGGCTGGAGCGGGTTCATGAAATTCGGAAAATGGAGGAGTTGCTTCATTCCGCACCTGAGCGGGCAGCTCAGTTTCAGAAAACCTGGTTTTATTGGTTCGCCTTCTGCAAATCGGACAGATACAAGAGGGTCATGGGTGAACTGATTAGTGGGGGTTCTGGGAGTTCTTGAGTTCCCTTGTTTTGTTTTGATGGGCTGTGGGGGGGGGGGGGGGAGAGTGATGGGAGAGCCATCTCCCTTTCTCCCTCTTAATGCTTTCTCTTTTACCCTCTTCCCTTTTCCTTTTACTCTGTCTTCATTTCGTTCACTTCCTTTTTTGGACCAATCGTCTACTTATGATTGCTTGGGACGTGGGTGGTGGGAGATCTGATGAGGGCTCAGTGCTTGTATTCATATCTCTCTATACTAATATTTGCTATGTGCCTGAGGTATTTTGGTGAGAGGACCTTACTTGCATACTCACTTAACTTTGTTGAAATAAATGTTGACGTGATATGCCCTTACAGGCATTTTCTGTACCCATGTCACCTTTTCTTTTTTCTGTATCCCCATTTCCTTTCTTGAAAAATAAAAATTTGAAATACAAAAAAAAAAAAGTTCAATGTGTTTTTCCACAGCAAAAATCTGAGGCTTTCCCTTTGATTCCTGACACAGATGTGCCTCAAGCGTGTAGCAGATCTGCATCTTTTGCAGCGGAAACCGCGTTGGAAACTTTGGCAAAAAACAGCCGAAATGACCTCCTATTGATTTCAACGGGAGACAAAGGCGTTTTTTTCCCGCGAGCGGGAAAAATGCTTGCGAGAAATAGAAGCGACATGCCCTTTCTTCGGGCACTTCCGTCTCTGACCTCCCATTGACATCAATGGGAGACAGAGAAAGCCTGAAGGAATTTCGAGGCAGATTTTTCTGCCTGCAAAAAACTGTGTGAACAAGGTTTAAGTCCCATTGTCATTCAAAGTTGCTCATCCTCGACTTTTCCATGCAGAATAAGTCACATGCTACTTATTGCTGGGGTGGATTTATTTTCATGGTGCGGACAAAAATACACGTGGAAAATTTTTCACAGCATGTGAACTGGGTTGCGGAAACCTCATATGCATGGAATGTAGAATCATTGGCATGTCATCGGAATCCGTATCAAATCCAACATGTGTGAACGGGGCTTTAGGGTGAGTTAAAAAAAACTCTGTTAGGCCAAATGCACACGATACTTATTACATGCAAATTTGTCGCAGGTATTTTCGTGCAGCAAATCCGCAGTGTAATACAGTACCAGCAAAGTAAATGAGATCAAGAAATCTCATCTACATGTCGCATTTTCTGCACAAAAATGTACTTGCATATTTGAAAATATGATACATGTTAATTTGTCTTGCGTTTCCGCTTGCGAATTGTTTCTGGCTAGTTTCAAAAATAATAAAAAATCTGCAGCATAAAACCTTCACCTATTTCCGCATCAAAACGTAAAAAACGCACCTAAAAATGTATAAAAAACCGCACTATTAGGGCTTGTTTACATGAACGTGATATACGTCCGTGAAACGCGCGTGAAAATCACGTACCTATATTAGTCTATGGGGTCGTGCAGACAGTTGCGTGATTTTTACGTGAATCCGCTGCGAAAAACTCACGACATGTCCTATATTTGTGCGTTGTTCGCGCATCACGCACCCATTGATGTCAATGGGTGCGTGAAAATCACACATGCCACACGGAAGCACTTCCGTGGGACGCGCGTGATTCGCACAACAGCTGTCAAACTATGAATGTAAACAGAAAATCACCACGTGCTTTTCTGTTTACAAAATTCCAAACGGAGTGTCATAATGATGGCGGGCCGGCTGCGCGAAAATCACGCAGCCGCGCGTGATACGGGGCTGACACACGAAGCTGTTAAGTGCCTTTTGCGCACGCAAAACGCCGCGTTTTTTGCGTGCGCAAAACGCACACGCTCGTGTAAATGAGCCCTTAGGTGCCGATTTTACCAGCGGAATTACGTGCGGTTTTGATGCGGATATTGTGCACCAAATTCCTCAATGTGTGCCTTACAGAATTTGCTATGGATTTACAGCAAATTAACCCTTTAGGCTGGGTTCACATGACCTATTTTCAGGCGTAAACGAGGCGTATTATGCCTCGATTTACGCCTGAAAATACGGCTCCAATACGTCGGCAAACATCTGCCCATTCATTTGAATGGGTTTGCCGACGTACTGTGCCGACGACCTGTAATTTACCGTAAAATGACTGCCTCGTCAAAGAAGTGCAGGACACTTCTTTGGACGTTTTTGGAGCCGTTTTCTCATAGACTCCAATGAAAACAGCTCCAAACACGGCCGTAAAAAACGCAGCGAAAACGCAGCGAAAAACGCGAGTTGCTCAAAAAACGTCTGAAAATCAGGGGCTGTTTTCCCTTGAAAACAGCTCCATATTTTCAGACGTTTTTGGTCACTACGTGTGCACGTACCCTTTCATGGTAAGGGTATGTTCACACGACAGCGTCCGTAACAGCTGAAATTACGGGGATGTTTTCTCCTGAATTTCAGCCGTAACAGCATGTGCAGGCGCTTGAACGCCGCGTCCATTACGGACGTAATTGGCGCTGCTTTTCATTGGAGTCAATGAATAACGGCTCCAATTACGCCCAAATAAGTGACAGGTCACTTCTTTGATGCGGGCGTCTATTAACGCGCCATCATTTGACAGCGGCGCGTAAATATACGCCTCGTGTGAACAGACAAACGTCAGCCCATTGCTTTCAATGGGCAGATGTTTGTCAACGCTATCGAGGCGCATTTTTCGGACGTAATTCTGGGCAAAAACGCCCGAATTACGTCCGTAATTAGTGTGTGTGAACATACCCTAAGGGATGAAATACGTTACAATTCTGCAACATAATAGGCATGCAGCTGATTTAACCCCTTCCCTCCTCAGCCATTTTTCGGATTTTCACTTTTGCTTTTTCCTCCCCACCTTCCAAAAGCTATAATTTTTTTTATTTTTCCGTCTATATAGACATATGAGGGCTTATTTTCTGCGGGACAAGTTGTAGTTTTTCATGGCACCATTTATTGTACTGCATAATGTACTGGGAAGCTGAAATGTAAAAATTATTTGTGGGGTGAAATCGGCAAAAAACAGCGATTACGCCATTTTTTTGGGGGTACTGTTTTGACGGCATCCATCAGGCGGTTAAAACTACATATTCACCTTATTCTACAGGTTGATAGGATTACAGCGATACCAAATTTATATGTTTTGTTTTATGTTTTACCACTTTTAAAAAATTAAAACTATTTGCTAAATAAAAAAAATGTTTTGTGTCGCCATATTCTGAGAGCCATAACTTTTTCATTTTTCCATCAATTTAGCGGTGTGAGAGCTTAAATTTTGCGGGACAAGCTGTAGTTTTCACCTATAGCATGTTGGGGTATATGCGACTTTTTGGTCACTTTTTTGGAGCGCTAAGATGACCAAAAACCAGCAATTTGCGTGTTTTACATATATTCTTTTACGGCATTCACCCAGCGTGTTAAACAATGCTATATTGTGATAGTTTGGACTGTTAACTCCTTCCCTCTTTGGCCACTTTTGACCTTCCTGACAGAGCCTCATTTTTCAAATCTGACATGTTTCACTTTATGTGGTAATAACGTCGGAATGCTTTCACCTACCCAAGCGATTCTGAGATTGTTTTCTCGTGACAAATTGGACTTTAAGTTAGTGGCAAAATTTGCTCGATATGTTCAGTATTTAATTGTGAAAAACACCAAAATTTAGCAAAAAATTTCAAGACAGGCAGTTATACCACACAAAATTGTTGCTAACTACCATCCCCCATATGTCTACTTTAGATTGCCATCGTTTTTTGAACATCCTTTTATTTTTCTAGGACGTTACAAGGCTTTGAACTTTAGCAGCAATTTCTCACATTCTCAAGAAAATTTCAAAAGATTATTTTTACAGGGGCCAGTTCAGTTGTAAAGTGGCTTTGAGTGCCTTATATATTAGAAACCCCCAAAAAGTCACCCCATTTTAAAAACTTCACCCCTCAAAGTGTTCAAAACAGCATTTAGAAAATGTCTTAACCCTTTAGACATTTCACAGGAATTAAAACAATGTAGAGGTGAAATTACCAGAGAAATGCAACTCAATATTTATTGCCCAGGTTCTGCAGTTTTTGGAAATATCCCACATGAGGCCGTAGCGTGCTACTGGAATGAGACACCGGCCTCAGAAGCAAAGGAGTACGTCGAGGATTATGGGGCCTTATTTTTATTAGAATATATTTTAGGCACCATGTCAGGTTTGAAGGGCTCTTGCGGTGCCAAAACAGTGAAAATCCCCCAAAAGTGACACCATTTGGGAAACTACACACCTCAAGGAAATTATCAGCATTATATAGCATTTTGACCGCACAGGTTTTTTACAGAAATTATTGGAAGTAGGCCGTGAAAATTAAAATCTACATTTTTTCAAAGAAAAAGTAGGTTTAGCGATTTTTTTTCTCATTTCCACAAGGACTAAAGGAGAAAAAGCACCGCAAAATTTGTAAAGCTATTTCTCCCGAGTAAAAAAATACCCCACATGTGGTAATAAACGGCTTGTACACACGGCAGGGCTAAGAAGGGAAAGAGCGCTATTTGGCTTTTGGAGATCACATTTAGCAGGAATGGTTTGCAGAGGCCATGTCACATTTACAAAGCCCCTGAGGGGACAAAACAGTGGAAACCCCCCACAAGTGACCCCATTTTGGAAACTACACCCATTGAGGAAATTATCTAGGGGTATAGTGAGTGTTTTGACCCCACAGGTATTTTTGCAGAAATTCTTGGAAGTAGGCACTGAAAACGATCAATCTAAATTTTTTCAAAGAAAATGTAGGTTTAGCTAATTTTTTCTCATTTCCACAAGGACTGAAGGAATTTTCCACAATACCCCACATGTGGTAATAACCGGCTGTTTGGACACACGGCAGGGCTTAGAAGGGAAATAGCGCTATTTGGCTTTTGGAGATCACATTTAGCCGGAATGGTTTGCAGAGGCCATGTCAGGGCGGGTTCACACATGGCGGAATTGCACTTAAATTCCGCTGCGGACACTCCGCAGCGTTAATCCGCAGCGGAGCCGTTTCTCCATTGACTTTCACTTTAATTTAGCAGTGTTCGTTTACACGATGCGTACAATTCCGCTGCGGAGCATAGGCTGCGGAGCGGAATTTGGTGTCCGCAGCATGCTCTGTCTGTTGCGGAGCAGTGGCGGACTCATGGCGGAATTTCTCCATTGACTTCAATGGAGATTCAAAGTTCCGCAATGAAGTCCGCAGCTGTCATGCACATGTTATGTGTGCTGCGGATGCGTCTTGCTTTTTTCACTTGACATTTCTTCATTCTGGCTGGACCTATGTATTTCTAGGTCTACAGCCAGACTGAGGAAGTCAATGTGGCTCCCGTAATGACGGGAGCGTTGCTAGGAGACGTCAGTAAATAGTCACTGTCCAGGGTGCTGAAAGAGTTAAGCGATCGGCAGTAACTGTTTCTGCACCCGGGACAGTGACTACCGATCTGTAAAAAAAAATGAAGTTCGTACTTACCGAGAACTCCCTGTTTCTGTCTCCAGTCCGGCCTCCCAGGATGACGTTTCAGTGTAAGTGACGGCTGCAGCCAATCACAGGCCAAGCACAGGCTGCAGCGGTCACATGGACTGGCGCGTCATCCAGGGAGGTCGGGCTGGATGCCGAAGGAGGGACACGTCATAAAGACAACGGGCGGTAAGTATGAAATTCTTTTACTTTCACTAGGGAAAGTGCTGTCCCTTCTCTCTATCCTGCACTGATAGGGAGAAGGGAAGCACTTTTCCCGCAGTCCGCAGCAGCTAGTCCGCATCAATTTTCTGCACATTTTGTGCAGATCCGCAGCCGTAATCCGCAACCCGGATTAGGTGCGGCATTGATGCGGACAGTTGCGGAGGAATTCCGCCATGTGTGGTCATGCCCTCACATTTGCAAAGCACCTGAGGGGACAAAACAATGAAAACGCCCAAAAAGTGACTCCATTTAGGAAACTACACCTCTTGAGGAATTCATCTAGGGGTGTAGTGAGCATTTTGACCCCACAGATGTTTCATAGAATTTATTAGAATTGGGCAGTGAAAATAAAAACAATCCTTTTTCTTCAATAAGACGTAGCTTTAGCACAAAATTTTTCATTTTCTCAACAAATAAAGGAAAAAAAGAACCCAACATTTGTAAAGCAATTTCTCCCGAGTACGGCAATACCCCTAATGTGGTCATAAACTGCAGGGCTCAGAAGAGAAGGAGCAGCATTTGGAGTGCAGATGTTGCTGGATTGGTTTCTGGGCGCCTGTGGGCCCAAAAAAGTGGAAACCCCCCAGAAGTGACCCAATTTTGGAAACTACACCCCTCAATGCATTTACCTAGGGGTGTAGTAAGCATTTGAACCCTGCAGGTGTTTTGTAGAAATTAGTGTGCACTCGATGCTGCAGAGTGAAAATGGGATTTTTTCCATAGATATGCCAATATGTGGTGCCCAGCTTGTGCCACCATAACAAGACAGCCCTCTAATTATTATGCAGTGTTTCCCGGTTTTAGAAACACCCTACATGGGGCACTAATCTTTTGCCTGGACATTCGACCAGGCTCAGGAGTGAAAGCGTACCATGTAAAATTGAGGCCTAATTTGGCGATTTACAAAGTATTGGTTCACAACTGCAGAGGCTCAGATGTGAAATAATAAAAAGAAACCCCAGAGAAGTGACCCCATTTAGAAACTACACCCCTGAAGGCATTTATTAAGGGGTGTAGTGAGCATTTTCACCCCACAGGTCTTTTCCATAAATGATTGCACTGCGGATGGTGCAAATTAATTTTTTTTATTTTTCCCTAGATATGCCATTTCAGTGACATATGTCATGCCCAGCTTATGCCACTGGTGACACACCCCCCAAAAATTGTTAAAAGGGTTCTCCCGGGTTTGACGATGCCATATATGTTGAACGAAACTGCTGTTTGGGCACATTGTAGGGTTCGGAGCGGAGGGAGCGCCATTTGGCTTTTGGAGAGCGGATTTTGCTTGGTAGTAGATTTGTTTGATTATTGCTGGTGTTTCCATTTATAATGTGGGGGTACATGTAAGCTGGGCAGAGTACATCAGGGGCATAATCAGGTGGCATAATAATGGGGTAAAAAAATAATAAAATGATCCATAGATGTGTGTTACGCTGTGAAGCAATCCTTTCTGCACAGGCCGGTGTCGCACTGATATATGGCGTCCTTTCTTATCCCCCTTTTGGTCCACACTCCGCACCTATGCAGTTTGGGGTATTTAAATGGGAAAGTGTTGTCCTGGTATAATACGGGCACCCTCGCTTCCAGCAGATATGTTTGGGCCCTCCCCTTCCTGGTTCCCTTAGGTTCCCTTTAGGTCCTTGATAAATCGCCTCTTGAAACAGAAGAAATGTTCCCCTCGGGCCGGCACAACTGCATATTTTTTATTTCCTGACTTATTGGAGCCTTAACTAATTTTATTTTTTCATAGACGTAGTGGCATGAGGGCTTTTTTTTGCGGGACGAGCTGTAGTTATTATTGGTACCATTTTGGGGTACATGCGACTTTTTGATCACCTTTTAAACTATTTTTTGGGAGGCCAGGTAAACAAAAAAATGCAATTCTGGCATCGTTTTTTTTGGGGTTTTTTCATACAGCGTTCACCCAGCGTTATAAATTACATGTTAACTTTATTCTGCGGGTGAGTACGATTCCGGCGATACCTAATTTATGGCAGTTTTTTTATGTTTAACAACTTTTTGCAAAATTAAATTTACTTTTGTAAAAAGAATATATTTTTTCTGTCGCCAAGTTGTGAGAACCATAACTTTTTAACTTTTTTGTCGACGGAGCTGTATGAGGGCTTGTTTTTTGCGAGACGAGCTATAGTTTTTATAAGTATCATTTTAGGATACGTGCGACTTTTTGATCACTTTTCATTCCAATATTTCTAGGTCAAAGTGACCAAAAAACAGAAACTCTGGTAAAGTTTTTTACGTTTCTTTTTTACGCTGTTCACCGCGTGCAATAAATTATATCATATTTTGATACCTCAGGTCGTTACGGTTGCGGCGATACCAAATATGTATGGTTTATTATTATTTTTAAATAATAAAGGACTTGATAAGAGAAAAAGGACGATTGTGTTTTATTTTATTACTTGAAACTTTTATTGTTTTCAAACTTTTATTTTTTTCACTTTTTTTTACACTTTTTTATACTTTTTTTTTTACACTTTTTCTCAAGTCCCACTAGGGGACTTGACAGTCCAACTGTCAGATTTATTTTTTTCTAATACATTGCACTACCTATGTAGTGCAATGTATTAGATCTGTCAGTCATTCACTGACAGCAAGCCGATTAGGCTTCGCCTCCCGGCGGGGCCTAATCGGCTTCCGTAATGGCAAAGCAGGAGGCCATTGTGTCTCCTGTTGCCATAGCAGCGGTCGCCAGTCCTGATTTCCTGTCGGGGTTGGCGATCTGCTAGCAACCGCTAAGATGCAGCAATCACGTTCGATTGCTGCATCGAAGGGGTTAATGGCAGGGATCGGAGCTAGCTCTGGTTCCTGCCATTCCAGGTGGATGTCAGCTGTAACATACAGTATTAGGTTTCCGGTTGCCGTTGCAGCCACCGGAACCCCGGCAATTTCATTGCTAGGGTTCCGATGAGCTGCAAACAGCTTAAATGTAGCGATCATGTTTGAACGCTGCATTGAAGGGGTTAATGGTGGGGATCGAAGCTAATTTCGGTCCCCGCCATTACAGTCGGATGTCAGCTGTCAGATACAGCTGACATCCGGGGATGATGGCACGGACTCAGCTTCTGAGCCGGTGCAAAGCATTTGCCGTAAGTATACGACATTTTGCGGGAAGCACTGGCTTTCCATGTCGTATACTTACGACAAATGTCGGGAAGGTGTTAAGGACTCGGCGATACCAGTTATGTTAACTTTTACATTTTTTTAACATTGATTTAGGGAAAAAACGTGAAAAGTTTTTTTTTTTGAACTTTTAATACTTTATTATTTGATGATTTTTTTTTTTTTTTTTTGGGAACATAAAAAAAGTTATTTAATAGTTTTTACATTTTTCATTAGTCCCACTGGGAAACTTGAAGCAGCGATCCACTGCAATGATCATCCACTGCATGATATACTGCAATACTAATGTATTGCAGTATATCGTGATATTAAGGCTGGGTTCACACGACCATGTTACGTCCGTAATGTACGGAACGTATTTCGGCCGGAAGACCCGGACCGAACACAGTGCAGGGAGCCGGGCTCCTAGCATCATAGTGATGTACGATGCTAGGAGTCCCTGCCTCGCTGCAGGACAGCTGTCCCGTACTGTAAAGGTTATGTAAAGGTTTTATATGTTTTCCTACGTTTGCACAATAAAAAGCCTTTTAGAAAAACTTTTAGAAAAAAAAATTAACGCCGATGTGGCCATATGTGGGCTTGATTTTTGCGGGCCAATGTGTAGTTTTCATTGGTACTATTTTGGGGTACATAGGACTTATAGATTAATTTTTAATTAATATTTTTATGGGGGGAATGGGAGAAAAGAGAGAATTTTGCCGTTGTTTTTTGCGTTGTTTTTTGGACGCCGTTCGTCCGGCGGTTTAATTAATGTGTTCATTTTATTGTTCAAGTTGTTATGATCACGGGGATACCATATATGTGTATGTGTTATTTGTTTTGACACTTTTACTAAATAAAACCACTTTTTGGGCAAAAAGTTTTATTTGATTTTCACTGTCATTTTTTTTTTTCACACACTTTATTTAACTGATTTACATTTTTTTTTTTGTCCCATCAGGGGACTTTACTATGCGATCTGCTGATCTCATATATAATGCTTTGGTATACTTAGTATACCAAAGCATTATTGCCTGTCAGTGTAAAACTGACAGGCAATCTATTAGGTCATGCCTCCGGCATGGCCTAACAGGCATTTGCTGAAGACAGACCTGGGGGTCTTTGTTAGGCCCCCGGCTGCCATGGAAACCCGACGTCGACCCGCGATTTCTTGGCGGGGGCGCCGATGGGGTGACAGTGGGAGCTCCCTCCCTCTGTCAAACACATTAGATGTCGCTGTCACTATTGACAGCGGCATTTAATGGGTTCAACTGCCGGAATCGGAGTACGCTTCGATTCCGGCAGTTGCAGCAGGAGCCAGGCTGTGTATAACAGCCATGCTCCTGTCGCTGATCGCGTGGGTACAGTGGCAGTACCCGCACCATCACAGGACGGATATATCCGTCCTCCTGCGCGAACTAGCAGCTGCAGAGGACGGATATATCCGTCCTTCGGCGTTAAGAGGTTAATAGAAATAAAAAGCAAAAGACGTAATAAAAAAAACGTGATTTGACCGCACTGTGTGAACATAGCCTAACAGCACTATTTTTTTCATGTTTTGTATCTTTTTTTATGCAATTTTCGTAATCGCGGCACAAATCATGCGGTTTTGTCGCGATCTTTATATAATCGCGGCAAAACTGCTCCATTTTTGCCGCGATTGCGAAAATCACGGCAAAAAAATGCTAGGAATACGAAAAAACAAACAAAAACATTTTAACAAACTTTATATATTCTACAAGTGGGGTCAGGAGGGATGGGAAGCAGGCTGGAGAAAGGAGAAACACTCACCTGCCTGCAGGTCCGTTCGGCTGTGTAGAGGAGCTGGGGGGCGGAGTCTCCACATGGAGCTTCTGCTTCTCATGCTGCATCTTCCCCGTCCAGTTCGTGAAGCAACAGGTATGCAGGGGGAGCCACAAGTATTGCAAGGGGGGGCTGCGAGGGGGGGCCGCTAAGGGAGGCGTTGCCAGGGTGGCAGCAGTCCAGGGGGGCGATGACAGCCCGGCGGGCCCCTTTTATTAAGCCATGTGGCGGGCCCCTGACGGCAGTACTAGTAGTACTGCCTTGATGGCGGCTATGTCTCAGACTACCAAAGCAAATGGGTCTTTATTTGTTTACATCGGGCTTCTAATTTTTTTACGTAATTACGTAATTTTTTAAAAACATAAAGAAACCCTAAAATAGAATTTATATACTATAGTGGCTGCCATTTTACACACTATATTTGTATATATAACATGCTCTAGTTAGGAGAATTAATTAGTATTTTTTTTTCTTATTTTTACTTTTTTATATTACAATGTGTCAAAAAAAGACCTTTAGGGGCATTATTATTTAATATTTTTTTCTTACACTACGTATTTTCAGTTACAGCAGCTGCCATGGCAGCCGCAGTTACAAAAGAAAACAGCTCTTTGTCACAATCAGCACTTTGCTTGGTTTAGTTACATAACAGCTCTGCTGGCTATGACATAATCTCTAGGATCCTGTATTGTACATACAGGATCGGCACAGTTTTAAAGCCTCTGTAAAAAGCCATTTGGTTGATTATTAGGGGGTCAAATTCGCTGTCTTTATGGAGTTAAACATCAGAAAAGTTTATACTTGCTAGTACTAGAATAACTCTAGAATTACTAAAACAAATTAATTAACATCACAGGAAGTTCTCAGAATTTAGCCAGTAACATGTTACAAGCTAAACAACACCTTTTTTAAATTGAATAATTTTGTTTGTGGTCTTTAATAACAAACAAAATTATCTATAAAACTTTGATTAACATGAAAGGGGTTCTATAGTATATATACACAGCACAACAGCTCAAGTCAGAGACAATCAATTGACTGTGGGCATAGTGGGGCAAACAAAGTCAGTCAAAGTCAAGCTGAGGTCAAATCAAATTAAACCAAAGGTTGAAGGACAAAGTTGCTGTAGCAGGATAAGTTTCCATGCCCTGGCAATGACAGGAGGACATCCAGGAGGTATTTATACCCCTGGATGACATCATAGAGGGTGTTAGGAAAATGCCTGTTCCCTTAAGATCACCATGACTACTGTTCTAGCTTCTGGGCGGTTCTGTTTTACTGTAAGCCTATCTCTTTTCTCTGTCCTTCTGCCTATCAGGTGTAGGGTTGTATTTATACCTAGCTTCCTCCACCTGTGCTTTGCTTGTGTATTTACTGTCTGCAGGCATTTTGATCAAGCTACTTATCTATACCCTTCACCTTTGACTTCTGGACTTCTTGGACATTGACCTCAGCGTGTATTTGGATAAGCCTTTGTTTACCAATTTTGATTATCTGCTCCCGGCTGGTTCTGACCTCTGCTTTACCTGATATTGCACCATTTTGGTGTAAAGGATCTGCCAGGCACAACTTCTGTGGATACGCCCATAGGCAATCAGTCTGCACCTGAGTCTATGTCTCTGAGACTGACTCCAGCTTCCACCACTCAGGCTGGCAGGCTTAGGAGTGCGAGAGCCTATCGCAGCCTGGCCAGACGGAGCTAGCTTCCGCCCTCTGTCTATTTATACCTGCCTTTCCTGTTCCTCCTTGCTTGTGATTCTTCTCGTGTGGTTTCCTGGCCCAGCTACAGCTTCTGACTATTTGATCCTGCTCCATACTGACCCTGGCTTACTGATTACTCTCCTGCTCTGCGTTTGGTACCTCATACACTCCTGGTTTGACTCGGCTCGTTCGCCACTCTTGTTGCTCACGGTGTTGCCGTGGGCAACTGCCCCTTTTCCCTTAGCTTTGTTACCCTTGTCTGTTTGTCTCGTTCACTTACTGAGCGTAGGGACCGCCGCCCAGTTGTACCCCGTTGCCTAGGGCGGGTCGTTGCAAGTAGGCAGGGACAGAGTGGCGGGTAGATTAGGGCTCACTTGTCTGTTTCCCTACCCCCATCATTACATAATCACAAGCCCATATACCTAGTCTACCCTGGTCCCTGACTCTACTATGGACCCCCTTGAGACCCTGGCCCAGCAAATGCAGGGTCTCTCCCTACAGGTCCAGGCCCTGGCTCAGAGGGTCAACCAGCCTGACGCTACCATGATAGTGCCCCTCACCTCACCTCTTGAACCCCACCTCAAGTTGCCTGACTGGTTCTCAGGGGACCGGAAGACTTTTCTCTCCTTTCGGGAGAGTTGTAGGCTCTACTTTCACTTAAAACCTCACTCCTCAGGTTCTGAGAGCCAGCGGGTGGGTATAATTATGTCCCGGATCCAGGAAGGGCCCCAAGAGTGGGCCTTCTCCTTGGCTCCTGATGCCGCTGAACTTTCCTCCGTTGACCGTTTCTTTTCTGCTCTCGGACTCATTTATGACGAGACTGACAGGACTGCCTTTGCTGAGAGTCAGCTGGTGACCTTACGTCAGGGTAAGAGACCTGTTGAGGAGTATTGTTCTGACTTTAGGAAGTGGTGCGTAGCTTCTCGGTGGAATGACCCTGCCTTAAGGTGCCAGTTTAGGTTGGGCCTGTCGTACTCCCTGAAAGACCTGCTAGTAAGCTATCCCTCTTCTGACTCCCTAGACCAGGTTATGGCTTTAGCGGTACGACTTGACCGACGTCTCAGGGAACGACAACTTGAAAGTTTTTGTGTTTTCCCCTCTGACTCCCCCATGATGCCTCCTGAGGTCCCGTTGCTTCGCTCTTCCACGGAAGACTCGGAGGTACCTATGCAACTCGGGGCCTCTGTGTCCCCCTGACAACGTAGAGAGTTCCGCAGGAAGAATGGTCTCTGCTTCTATTGTCGGGATGACAAGCATCAAGTGAACACCTGTCCTAGGCGTAAGAATAAGCAGCCGGAAAACTTCCGCGCCTAAGTGATCATCGGGGAGGTCACTTGGGCGCACAGGTATTTCCCGTAAATATGAAACGTAATAAAATCTTGCTTCCCTTTCAGGTCTCTTTTGGTGGTAGGTCTGCTACCGGCAGTGCCTTCGTGGATTCAGGGTCTTCTACTAATATCATGTCTGTGGAATTTGCTATGTCTCTAGCTATGCCTTTGATTGATTTGCCTTAAACTCTGCTCCCCGTCCTTGGCTCCCTCGAGGAAACCTCCTGTTCCCGTTCTCACCCCTGAGGGGGTGGAATTCGAGGTAGCCAAGATTGTGGACAGCAGGATGGTCCAAGGCTCCCTCCAGTACCTGGTCCATTGGAGAGGATACGGGCCTGAGGAGAGGACTTGGGTACCCGCCCGGGATGTTCACGCTGGGGTATTGGTCAGGAAGTTCCACCTCCGTTTCCCCAATAAACCAGGTCCACTTAGAAAGGGTCCGGTGGCCCCTCATAAAAGGGGGGGTACTGTAAAGGATCTGCCAGGCACAACTTCTGTGGATACGCCCATAGGCAATCAGTCTGCACCTGAGTCTATGTCTCTGAGACTGACTCCAGCTTCCACCACTCAGGCTGGCAGGCTTAGGAGTGGGAGAGCCTATCGCAGCCTGGCCAGACGGAGCTAGCTTCCGCCCTCTGTCTATTTATACCTGCCTTTCCTGTTCCTCCTTGCTTGTGATTCTTCTCGTGTGGTTTCCTGGCCCAGCTACAGCTTCTGACTATTTGATCCTGCTCCATACTGACCCTGGCTTACTGACTACTCTCCTGCTCTGCGTTTGGTACCTCGTACACTCCTGGTTTGACTCGGCTCGTTCACCACTCTTGTTGCTCACGGTGTTGCCGTGGGCAACTGCCCCTTTTCCCTTAGCTTTGTTACCCTTGTCTGTTTGTCTCGTTCACTTACTGAGCGTAGGGACCGCCGCCCAGTTCTACCCCGTCGCCTAGGGTGGGTCGTTGCAAGTAGGCAGGGACAGAGTGGCGGGTGGATTAGGGCTCACTTGTCCGTTTCCCTACCCCCATCATTACATTTGGACTTTCTGTTTACCCTCTGACTGTCTGGTTATGCTGTTCAGGTATTGCCTGCATTGCACCTCTTATCCAACACTGAACTCTGCTAAGACCACCTGGGTTCTATGCAGGAAAGACCATCCCACTTTGCGGTTGGCTCTCGCGAAAACCTTAGAGTAGCCTTAGTCTCTGTCGATCAGAGTCGTGATGGGTTTGAGGTTGCGGATTTATTAGCTTGCTCTCCCCCGGCAATCTCCAGTAGCCTTAGGGGGATCACTCAACTTGCAATTCCATAACAGAGGGATCCAAGTGAGCGCAACTGGCTATTTAGGAGACCGTCCAGCGCATAACAAAAGCCGATACAGATGCAGAGAGGACCCAGGGGGCAGAGTAAGTAAGTATAACAGGAAAGAACTACTTCTCTTTGTATCTACTTGAATACACTCAAAAAACTGCCCTGACTATAGGTTGTCATCTGCTATTTGTTGCGGGTTTTACCTCCCATTGAATAAAATTGGGAAAACCTGCAACAAAAAAGCAGCAATTACGCAAATACAATTGACATGATGTGGATTAAAAAAACTGCACTGCAGGTCAATTTCTAAGTGTTTTTTCCGCTTATCATTTATACAGTGAGTGGATGAGAATTGTTCAAATCTCATCCACTCTGCTGCTACTGTATTATTCTGCGGATTTTCCGCAACTATATTCATTGCTGAAAATCTGCAGTATTTACACTACGTGTGAACTTACCCTAAAAGTGGCATACGACCGTGCACCAATTTAATCAAGTGGTTTTGACACGTTTTGCACTTCCCTCAACAGGTTAAATAATTTCTAGAAAAGGGTCATGGCTAAGTTGAGTTGTAAAATGCGCCAAATGTATTAATGGTATGCGCAATTCTTTTAATGCAAAATACTGTAGTAAAGTGTGCTAGCCAAGAAGGTGGCGTAAGAAAGAGAAGGTGGCGCATCTTACTAGACGTGTCTGACATGTCTAGCGAGTTTTGCCAAATTTATCATACAGCGAGTGCCATTGTCAGAAATTTGGCGCAGTTTTAGCCTGCCTGCTCTAGTTTTATACTGACTAAATTTAGGGCAAAATTAATATATCTGATACATTATTTTCAGAATAAACATATTGCAGAGTCAATATAGGAAAATACTGCCAGTGGCTAAATATTATGTTTACTGTAAAAAAATAACCACTTTTGAAATTTCAAAATCCAATTTTGGAATTCTACATTTTGCACTGTTTAATTTACTTCATGAATAAAATAAATAACATGGTGGTGTTTTAGGTACAGAGGAATAGTAGATGTATAAAAGGCATCAGTTAGACTGAGTTCACACAGGGAGGATACACTGCGTAATAGCACGCAGCGTATCTGCCCTGTGCGCCGCAGTGAATTCCGGCATAAAAGCGCACCAAACTATGGTGCAGTTTTTTGCCCAGAATGTCCTTTGCGAAAAAGTGCAGCACTTAGCAGGACTGCTACCAGGTCGGCATCCTGGGATGACGTTTCATCTTAAGAGACAGCTGCAGCCTGTGATTGGCTGCAGTGCCGGTCACATGGGATGAACCGTCATCCCTGGAGGCCGGCCCTCTGACGTCATCCAGGCCAGCCTCCTGGGATGACGTTTCATCCATGTAACCACCGCTAGCATACCGTGAGCATACCGTAGAACTGGCAGAGTAGATGAATGGAAAATTGTCTAATTAATGCAATTTGGAAGCTTTATTGTTTCAAATGCCATTAAAAGAGAGAGAGTTTCACAACTGCCAGGACAATTTCATATTGCATTTTTTTTATTAATAAAATAAAACCATATTAAAAATATTTACAACAAAATAATAATTAAATAGATTTTACATCTTTTTGTAAAACCTTGAATAGAAACTAACTTTTAAAACAACTTATGCTAATCTAATATTAAACTTGATATGTATAAATTACTTCGATTTAAACTGAGATATAAACTTAGAGCTGATAGTATACCAGATATATATGTATAAATCATTTTGATTTAAACTTAGATATAAGCTTAGATTAAAACATTAGTAGGGTGATCAGGTGCTTTAGATGGACTGACGGATTCGGGTTAAAGCGCCGAGATGCAGCTTCTATGCATAGCGGACATATAGGAGCTGCATCTCAATAACGAAGCAATATTTTTAATAAAGATGTATTAACCCCTTGACACACCAGGATATCCTCATATGTCCTGGGGGGGGGGGGGTTGAAGTATGGGGTGGGCTTACGGGCTGAGCCTGCTCCATACGATGCGGGTGTTAGCTGTGTATTACAACTAACACCTCGCATTAACGGCCAGGAACAGAGATAATTTCGATCCTAGCCATTTAACCATTTAGATGCCGCGGTCATTAGCGACCGTGGCATCTATAAGTTATATTAGGTTATACTAGGTTATAAGTTATAAAAAATCCCCTTTTCCCATTTTTCCTCTAAAGCAATGTAAAAAGTAAAAAACATAAATAAACAAAATTTTAGTATCGCCGCAAAACATTTAAAAATATCTATATGAATTTGGTATCCCCTTAATCGTATTGACCAGCAGCATAAAGTCAAGTCGTAGTTTTTACCGCACGGTGACAGATGTAAAAAGAAAACCCCCAAAAATGTTTAAAAAGTAAGCCTTCGCACTACTCCATTGTTATAGCACTTGGAAGGCAGGGGAGTGGGAAAACAAATGAAAAAAGTAAAAATGACCATAACAGCCTTTAAAGTTTCACCAAATCAAAGCACCAAAAACACACATAAATACAATAAACACAATTTACAAATCTAACACTAACCATTCCTGTATAACTAACCTAAGCTTATGTACTTTAACCTGTATGCTTTTAGGAAAATATGGTCAGAGTGACAGTGGAGGAGAAAAAATAGTAAAGCCACTTTCAGTGCGGAGTCCACACCTAAACTCTGCAACAAATGACAGTACAATGTATATGAATAGGGTTTTACAAAACTCATTCACGCTTGGCAGAAAAAATCTGCGGGGAAATTAGGGCATGCTGCGGATTTTTAAATCCACACTGTGCCCTATATGCCCTAGATTTTTGCTTCAGATTTTGCAATGGGAAGGGTGAAATTTGTATTAGAATCCGCTGTGTGATTTCTATGTCTGCACGTAACTTAAAGGGAACCTGTCACCAGCATTTCACCTATTGAACTTTACTTATCCCTCACTGGCCTCTGCTATAAAAAGTTAATTGCCGTTATCCCCTCTCCTAAACTCCTCCTCCGACTGTAAATAACGGTCTGCAAACATTTTGCGCCTTTTATCGTAATAATCCGATGTCCCTTTATGTGCACACACCAGAAGAGGACATCAATGCTCAAGTGCAGGATTTTGTGTGCTGGTGGAAGGCGAGGAGCTGTCAATCAAAAGTAAGGAGGCGGGGTAAACTCGGAAAGACTTGAGGAATGAAGATATGACTCTTTTCAAACGAAGATTTGACTCTTTTCAGACGAAGATATGACTCTTTTATGCTCATTAGCATACGGTGTGGGAACACTAAAAAACGGAATACTAAAGCTACACAAGCGACTAAGAAGACAATTATAGGTTATATAGAAATTATTTTTCACCCACTACCACCAGGTATTGCTGGTTTAATAGGTAAAATGCTGGTGACAGGTTCCCTTTAAAGGAGCCAGCAGAATGCTTGCTAAAGTAGTGGTTGATTGTTCCATAATGAAAGTAAATAAAATAAAACCACTTATTCCTAATGCACACGACCATTTTGTGCTGGCCAGGTCCCGTCTGTGATCCATGGAAAGATAAGACAAGTCCTATGTTTCCACGGATCGGAGAGTCGGGTCACTTTTCACAGACCTTATTCACCCGCTAAACTCGGATGCCAAGAAAAACGCACTGAACTTAGCTGCTCTGCTTAATCTTTTTCTCTCCACTGTCACTCTGACAAATTTGCATAAAAGTGGTCATAAATGTAAACTATTGGGCGTTATTTACACAGTGTACAGCATGTCTGCTGTCAATAGATTATGGTTCTTTGCATAATGTCTGTGTCATACATGTTATAATTTTATATTTGACTTTTGCACAAAATGATATATGAAGGCGATTTTATGTGCAAAATAACAGTGTGGTCTGAAATCAGAAAATGCATGGATTTTTGGAGTACTTTCAATATTTTGGATTGTGATCCATATTTTAATCATATTAACCCTTTTAGTTTTGTTGCTAGAAGAAAACAGATTTTATTATATAGGTGACGACGTGCTGCTTGTACTTATGATGACCTACACATGTCTGGTGAGTATATACTCTCCACATCCTAAACAGTTTTAGACTCTTGTGGGCAAAACATCTGGCTGACTGACAGATTTACACTGGCCAATAATTGTTGCTGTTTGCTTGTTTCTGAACAATTGTTACAAACTTATGCTCAGAATTCTGATTTAGTAATAATTACTTCTTTTTATATATATATATATATATATATATATATATATATACACTACCGTTCAAAAGTTTGGGGTCACCCAGACAATTTTGTGTTTTCCATGAAAACTCACACTTATATTTATCAAATGAGTTGCAAAATGACTCGAAAATATAGTCATGACATTGACAAGGTTAGAAATAATGATTTTTATTTGAAATAATAATTTTCTCCTTCAAACTTTGCTTTCGTCAAACAATGCTCCATTTGCAGCAATTACAGCATTGCAGACCTTTGGCATTCTAGCTGTTAATTTGCTGAGGTAATCAGGAGAAATTTCACCCCATGCTTCCAGAAGGCCCTCCCACAAGTTGGATTGGCTTGATGTGCACTTCTTGCGTACCATACGGTCAAGCTGCTCCTACAACAGCTCTATGGGGTTGAGATCTGGTGACTGCGCTGGCCACTCCATTACAGATAGAATACCAGCTGCCTGCTTCTTCCCTAAATAGTTCTTGCATAATTTGTAGGTGTGCTTTGGGTCATTGTCCTGTTGTAGGATGAAATTGGCTCCAATCAAGCGTTGTCCACAGGGTATGGCATGGCGTTGCAAAATGGAGTGATAGCCTTCCTTATTCAAAATCCCTTTTACCTTGTACAAATCTCCCACTTTACCAGCACCAAAGCAACCCCAGACCATTACATTACCTCCACCATGCTTGACAGATGACGTCAGGCACTCTTCCAGCATCTTTTCAGTTGTTCTGCGTCTCACAAATGTTCTTCTGTGTGATCCAAACACCTCAAACTTCGATTCGTCTGTCCATAACGCTTTTTTCCAATCTTCCTCTGTCCAATGTCTGTGTGCTTTTGCCCATATTAATCTTTTCCTTTTGTTAGCCAGTCTCAGATATGGCTTTTTCTTTGCCACTCTGCCCTGAAGGCCAGCATCCCGGAGTTGCCTCTTCACTGTAGACGTTGACACTGGCGTTTTGCGCGTACTATTTAATGAAGCTGCCAGTTGAGGACCTGTGAGGCGTCTATTTCTCAAACTAGAGACTCTAATGTACTTGTCTTGTTGCTCAGTTGTGCAGCAGGGCCTCCCACTTCTCTTTCTACTCTGGTTAGAGCCTGTGTGTGCTGTCCTCTGAAGGGAGTAGTACTCACCGTTGTAGGAAATCTTCAGTTTCTTGGCAATTTCTCGCATGGAATAGCCTTAATTTCTAAGAACAAGAATAGACTGTCAAGTTTCACATGAAAGCTCTCTTTTTCTAGCCATTTTGAGAGTTTAATCGAACCCACAAATGTAATGCTCCAGATTCTCAACTAGCTCAAAGGAAGGTCAGTTTTATAGCTCCTCTAAACAGCAAAACTGTTTACAGCGGTGCTAACATAATTGCACAAGGGTTTTCAAGTGTTTTCTAATCATCCATTAGCCTTCTAACACAGTTAGCAAACACAATGTACCATTAGAACACTGGAGTGATGGTTGCTTGAAATGGGTCTCTATACACCTATGTAGATATTTCATTAAAAACCAGACGTTTGCAGCTAGAATAGTCATTTAGCACATTAACAATGTATAGAGTGTATTTCTGATTAATTTAATGTTATCTTCATTGAAAAAAACTGTGCTTTTCTTTCAAAAATAAGGAAATTTCTAAGTGACCCTAAACTTTTGAACGGTAGTGTATGTATATATATATATATATATATATATATATATATATATATATATATGGGCTCAGGGCTCTTTCATAGAGACGCCTGTGCCCTGTGAAAGTTCCTTTTTAACATGCATACTATGACGCATAACATAGCCAGCCACTAGAGGTCAGCATTTGAATGCAGTAAGCAATAAATAATGTACAACCCTTAGAACACACTTAAAAGGAACCTGTTTCTTAAAGAGGAAATCTACCCAAAGTATCTCCTGACATATCATAGAGACATATTAAATTACATAAGTGGAGTCTGTTAGCTTGAAACTCTAATAATTTCCAAAATGATGGAGTCTGTATCTCTCCAAGATTCCCGTAACTGCATATTTCTGACACAACACTATAAACAAAGAGCCAAAACCAATAGAAGTACTTGTAAATCATAAACTACATAACAGCATGCAGTGTCAATCAGCTGCTTCAAAGGCCAGCAGGATATTGTTGTGTATTAAAAGAGGCATGGACTCGTGGGACAGGGATGTAATATTGCCACTTTACAAAGCATTAGTGAGGCCTCATCTAGAATATGCAGTTCAGTTCTGGGCTCCAGTTCATAGAAAGGATGCCCTGGAGTTGGAAAAAATACAAAGAAGAGCAACGCAGCTAATTAGGAGCATGGAGAATCTAAGTTATGAGGAAAGATTAAAAGAATTAAACCTATTTAGCCTTGAAAAAAGACGACTAAGGGGGGGCATCATTAATCTATATAAATATATTAATGGCACATACAAAAAATATGGTGAAACCCTGTTCCATGTAAAACCCCCTCAAAAAACAAGGGGGCACTCCCTCCGTCTGGAGAAGAAAAGGTTCAACCTGCAGAGGCGACAAGCCTTCTTTACTGTGAGAACTGTGAATCTATGGAATAGCTTACCGCAGGAGCTGGTCACAGCAGGGACAGTAGATGGCTTTAAAAAAGGGTTAGATCATTTCCTAGAACAAAAAAGTATTAGCTCCTATGTGTAGAATTTTTTTCCTTCCCTTTTCCCGTCCCTTGGTTGAACTTGATGGACATGTGTCTTTTTTCAGCCGTACTAACTATGTAACTATGTAGCTATGTAATAAGTTTGCTAATGTGATGGATGGTCAATTTGCTTATATTATTATTGCTCTGTATTAAATTACATTGTGAATTATCAAGCAGACCAGATTCCATTCCACCTGTAATGACCCCTCTTTTATTGCAGAAATATATATAATGTTTGAATGTTTCTTCTGTAACCTTGCAACTAGCAGTCTGGCTGAACTCCCAGAGATAAAGTTATCACATTTGCAATTATTTCTCTTTATCCCAATATTCCTTATGTATGTGAATATAACTCCCAAAACTCTCACATATCTCACATTGACAAGAAAAATAGACCAGGTGTTAAATGAAGAATTATAATATAATGTATAATGTATTTTATGTCTGTGATTTGCTCAATATGAAATATTCTCATTGTATACTATTGGCTGAATCAGTTATTGTCACATTGCCCCTGATTGGTTAACCTCAGGCCTACACCCGTTTTGAATGATATTATTGTAATTGATTTTGGCAATAAACCTCAGAGGAGTATTTTTCAGCCTTCAAGCAATGTCTGTGTGTCTAACGTCTCGACGATATATTGATATAATCAATGATTAGAATCTGGATAAATCTCCTGGAATGAGTGTCGGTTGAAATACTTGCCTAAATTTCAGCCTAATATATTTTAAGCCGTGACTTCCACAACAGATTTTAATGCCGAAACCCGGGATATTGATCGTCTGATAGCTGTCACAGGAGAGGTCGGGCATTGCATTTGTTAATATGGTATGTAAGGAGCTTATTCTTACACAACCTTTCACACATATATTGCTTAAGCCTTGGAATTTAGCTATCATGACGTAAGATCCCCCTTATGTCGGGAAATTCATCCAGGAACGGTATGAAAGGTATGTTAAAACTTTTTGTGTGATGAAAGATTGCAGATGCGTACATTATCTTGAGTTGTTGAAGATGTGTAAATCTTGAATTGCTGCTGATTTTTGCCAGCAAGGAAACTGTTAACCAGAATAAGTTGTGAGGAGTGATGACCCCCCCCCCCTTTTGGAATGCAGTAACGTAGCGGATGCTTGAGAGAAGTTGTAACATACGTGTGAAGTTAAAGGATTGCTGCTTGAACAGTGAGGACAAAACTTGTGCTGATCTGTTGTAGTGTGTCATCTGTTATTTGGCTGTTGTGTGAAATCGTTAACCCCTTCCCGCTCCTTGACGTACTATTACGTCATGGCAGCTGTATCGTTCGCGCTCCATGACGTAATAGTACGTCACGGGAGTAACGGCCGTTTCGGCCGTCCTCCCGACACATACAGGAGCTGTGACGCTGCTGTCTTGTTCAGCAGCTGTCACAGCTCCTACAGCGGGGACCGATCGCTGTGTCCCCGCTGATTAACCCCTTAAAAGCCGCGTTCTATAGGGATCGCGGCTTTTTAGGGGTTAAGCTGCCATCGGCGGCCTGCTACGCGATAGCGGCCGGCGATGGTGACTATGGCAACCGGACACCAAACAATGGCGTCCGGCTATGCCATAGACGGAAGCCTAGTGGGTCCTGACAACGTCAGGACCCACTATGCTTGCTGTCAGTGAGTAGCTGACAGTTCTAATACACTGCACTACGCATGTAGTGCAGTGTATTAGAATAGCGATCAGGGCCTCCTGTCCTCAAGTCCCCTAGTGGGACAAAGTAATACAGTAAAAAAAAAGTTAAAAAAAGATGTGTAAAAATAAGAAAATAAAAGATTTAAAAGTAATAAAAGTAAAAATCCCCCCTTTTCCCTTATCAGTCCTTTTTTATTAATAAAAATATATAAACAAACAAATAAACTATACATAATTGGTATCGGCGCGTCCGTAATGGCCTGAACTACAAAACTATTTCGTTATTTATCCCGCACGATGAACGCCGTAAAATAAAATAATAATAAACCGTCCCACAATCACAATTCTTTGGTCACTTCACCTCCCAAAAAATGGAATAAAAAGAGATCAAAAAGTCGCATGTACCTAAAAATGGTAATGATTGAAACTACAGTTCGTTACGCAAAAAATAAGTCCTCGCACGGCTTTATTGATTGAAAAATAAAAACGTTATGGCTCTTAGAATAAGGTAACACAAAAAGTGAATGATTGTTTACAAAACGTATTTTATTGTGCAAACGCCATAAGACATAAAAAAAACTATAAACATCTGGTATCGCCGTAATCGTATCGCCCCGCAGAATAACGTAAATATGTCATTTATAGCGCACGGTGCACGCAGTAAAAAAAAAGAATAAAAAAACAATAGTAGAATTGCTGTTTTTTAGTCACCACGCCACTTAAAAATAGAATAAAAACTGATCAAAAAGTCGCATGCACCCCAAGAAAACTACAATGAATTCCTCAAGGGGTCTAGTTTCCAAATTGGGGTCACTTTTGGGGGGTTCCCAATGTTTTGGCACCACAAGATCTCTTCAAACCGGACATGGTGCCTAATAAAAAAGAGGCCTCAAAATCCACTAAGTGCTCCTTTGCTTCTGAGGCCGGGGCTTCAGTCCATTACCGCCCGAGGGCCACATGTGGGATATTTCTAAAAACTGCAGAATCTGGGCAATACGTATTAATTTGCGTTTCACTGATAAATCCTTTTGTGTTATAAAAACAAATGGTATAAAGAGGATTTTCTGACAAAAAAAATAATTTACATTTCACCTCTACTTTGCTCTAAATTTTTGTGAAACACCTAAAGGGTTTATAAACTTTCTAAATGCTGTTGTGAATACTTTGAGGGGTCTAGTTTCTAAAATGGGGTATTTCATAGGGGTTTCTAATATATGGGCCCCTCAAAGCAACTTCAGAACTGAACTGGAACCTAAAAAAAGAAATAAATGAGGCAATACTTCGCTTCTTACATTATACTGATAATGAGCCGTGCCCACCCCGAGATGACCCCAGTTTTGACCGTTTTGACCGTTTGTATAAACGGAGACCCCTATTAGACCATTCCAGTGCCCGGTTTTCCCAAGCATACAACCCGAGAAGTGTATTTCTATTGATGAGTCCCTGGTACATTTTAAAGGGAGGGTTCAATTCCGCGAGTACCTGCCGGGTAAGAGGGCAAGGTATGGCGTGAAGATGTATAAGCTGCGAGAGTGCATCAGGGTATACCTACAGGTTTAGGATATATGAAGGAAAGGCCACCCCCAAACCAGACTGCATCCTGGACTACAATAGGTACATGGGAGGGATGGACTTGTAAGATCAAGCCCTGAAGCCCTACAGCGCCATGCGGTGTGGTATAAGAAGCTGGCCGTGCACATCATACAGATGCCATTGTACAATGTGTACGTGCTACGTCAGTGTGCAGGCCAGACGGGAACTTTCCTGGAATTTCAAGAGGTGATTATCAAGAACCTAATCTTTAGGGACCAAGAAGGGGGGGCACCCAGTACTTCTGGAAGCGAGGCCACACGCATCGTACCAGGGCAACACTTTCCAGGGGAAGTTCCCCAAACTGGCAAGAAGGGAAAAAGTCAAAAGAGGTGCAAAGTCTGCTATAAGAGGGCGATAAGGGATGACACAATATATCAATGTGACATGTGTCCTGAACAACCAGAGCTCTGTATGAAAGAGTGTTTTAAAATTTATCATACATCCCTTGGTTTATAATTTACCCCAATTTTACTTACCCTGATGCACTCCGCACAGCTTATCCCCCCTCGTCTTTCCCCTCTGAGCCCTGCTGTGTGCCCAGGCAGCTGATAACAGCCACATGTAGGGTATTGCCATACCCGGGAGAACCCACATTACAGTTTATGGGGTGTAGGTCTCCGGTCAAAATGCTCACTACACCTCTAGATGAATGCCTTAAGGGTGTAGTTTTTAAAAAGGGGTCACTTCTTGCGGGTTTCAACTGTACTGGTACCTCAGGTGCTTCTGCATACATGACTTCGCACTAGAAAATCCCCAGTAGGCCAAATGGTCCTTTCCTTCTGAGCCCTCCCATGGGCCCAAACGGCAGTTTATCACAACAAATGGGGTATTGTGGCCCTCAGAACAAATTGCGCAACAGAATGGGGTAGTTTCTTGTGAAAATAAGAAATTTTCAGCCAAAACTACATATTATTTGAAAAAAATAATTTTGTTTTCATTCCCAGCCCAATTCAAATTAGTTCTGTGAAAAAACTATGGGGTCAAAATAGTCACAACACCCATAAATGAATTCCTTGAGGGGTGTAGTTTCCAAAATGGGGTCATTTGTGATTGGTTTCTATTGCTTTGATAGCTCTGGGGCTCTGCAAATGCGACATGGCACCCGAAAACCAATCCAGCAAAATCTGGACTCCAAAGAACACACAGCGCTCCTTTCCTTCTGAGCCCTCCTATGGGCCCAAACGGCAGTTTATCACCACAAATGGGGTATTGCCGCACTCAGGACAAATTGGGCAACAAAATTGAGTATTTTATTTCTTGTGAAAATAAGAATTTTTGAGCTAAAATGACATATTATTGGAAAAAATATATATTTTTTTAATTCCCAGCCCAATTCAAATAAGTTCTGTGAAGAAACTATGGGGTCTAAATGGTCACATTTCCCATAAATGAATTCCTTGAGGGGTGTAGTTTCCAAAATGGGGTCACTTCTGGTGGGTTTCCATTGCTTTGATACCTCTGGGGCTCTGCAAATGCGACATGGCAGCCGAAAACCAATCCAGCAAAATCTGGACTCCAAAGAACACACAGCGCTCCTTCCCTTCTGAGGCCTCCCATGGGCCCAAACGGCAGTTTATTGCCACAAATGGGGTATTGCTGCACTCAGGAGAAATTGGGCAACAAAATTGAGCATTTTGTTCCCTGTGAAAATAAGAAATTTTGATAAAAAATTACATCTTATTGGAAAAAATGTCATTTTTTTAATGTCACAGCCCAATTGAAATAGGTGCTGTGAAAAAACTGTGTGCTCAAAATGCTAACAACAACCATGAATGAATTCCTTGAGGGGTGTAGTTTCCAAAATGGGGTCACTTTTGGTGGGTTTCCATTGCTTTGATACCCCTGAGGCTCTGCAAATGCGACATGGCACCCGAAAACCAATCCAGCAAAATCTGGACTCCAACAAACATATAGCGCTCCTTTCCTTCTGAGCCCTCCCATGGGCCCAAACGGCAGTTTATCACCACAAATGGGGTATTGACACACTAAGGACAAATTGGGCAACCAAATGGGGTATTTTATTCCCTGTGAAAATAAGAAATTTTGATCACAAATGACATTTTATTGGAAAAAATGAAATTTTTTTCATTTCACAGCCCAATTCAAATACGTGCTGTGAAAAAACTGTGCGGTCAAAATGGTAACAACAACCATAAATGAATTCCTTGAGGGGTGTAGTTTCCAAAATGCGGTCACTATTGGGGGATTCCTACTGTTTTGGCACCTCAACACCTCTTCAAACCTGGCATGCTGCCTAAAATATATTCTAATAAAAAAGAGGACTCAAAATGCACTATGTGCTTCTTTGCTTCTAGGGCTTGTGTTTTAGTCCACGAGCGCAGTAGGGCCACATGTGGGACATTTCTAAAAACTGCAGAATCTGGACAATACATATTTAGTAGTGTTTCTCTGGTAAAACCTTCTGTGTTACAGAAAAAAAAATGAATAAAATTGAAATTCCGCAAGAAAAATGAAATTTGCAAAGTTCACCTCCACTTTGCTTTAATTCCTGTGAAATGCCTGAAGGGTTAAAAAACTTTCTAAATGCTGTTTTGAATACTTTGAGGGGTCTAGTTTTTAAAATGGGGAGTTTTATCAGGGTTTCTAATACATAGGCCCCTCAAAGCCACTTCAGAACTGAACAGGTACCTTAAATAAAAGGCATTTGACATTTTCTTAAAAATATGAGAAATTGCTGTTTATGTTCTAAGCCTTGTAACGTCCAAGAAAAATAAAAGAATGTTCAAAAAACGATGGCAATCTAAAGTAGACATATGGGAAATGTGAACTAGTGACTATTGTGGGTGGTATAACCGTCTGTTTTACAAGCAGATGCATTTAAATTCTGAAAAATGCAATTTTTTCAACATTTTCTCTAAATTTTGCAATTTTTCACCAATAAACACTGAATATATCGACCAAATTTTACCACGAACATGAAGCCCAATGTGTCACGAGAAAACAATCTCAGAACCGCTTGGGTAGGTTTAAGCATTCCCACGTTATTACCACATAAAGTGAAATATGTCAGATTTGAAAAATGGGCAGGGAATGTGTTGCCAGAAAAACATGTTTTATTTAAAAAAATTAAACATTTAGTGTGTGGGTGATTAAACATTGTTCAAATTTTTTTTATTTTTTTGCACGAGTCCAGGAAATATTATAAATTATTTCTAATTTATAATACTACCCATTTTTGGTCACTAGATGGAGCTGTTCCCAAAATTGCAGCATTGCAACATTGGGTTAAAAGCCCTCGCTCTAGTGAGCTCTCAGCATCCCCCCCTCCTTTATCCTGGCTAGTGCCGGGATAAACGAGGGGTTTGAACGATGTAACCTCCTACACTGTGTGTCGCCATTTTTTGAGCTAACCCACAGTGTAGTAGGTTTACATACAGTAGTAAACACACACAAACACGAACATACATTGAAATCTCTTACCTGCTCCTGCCGCCGCGGCTCCCTCCGGCCCGTCCGCTCCGTTTGCTGCCGCTGGTGCAAGTGCACAAATCCGGAAGCCGCGACCGGAAGTAGTAATATTACTGTCCGGCCGCGACTTCCGGTCCACAGGAAAATGGCGCCGGACGGCGCCAATTTCGAATAGGACTGTGTGGGAGCGGCGCATGCGCAGTTCCCACACAGACGCCGTACACTGCAGTCAATGGGACGGGAGCCGTTCGCAGTCCCTATGGGACTGTGGCTGCCGTATTCCATGTCTGTATGTGTCGTTAATCGACACACACAGAAATGGAACAAAAAATGGCAGCCCCCATAGGGAAGAAAAAGTGTAAAAATAAGAAAAAGTAAAACACAAACACACAAATGAATATAAACGTTTTTAATAAAGCACTAACATCTTTAACATATAAAAAAATAATTTGTGATGACACTGTTCCTTTAAGGCCAAAACTAGGCTGTGTCCTTAAGGCGTTAAGGATTAAAAGTTATCCTGTTGCCCGCTTGCTCTGAGATAACGGGCGAGGCACAGACTGTCCGGATGACAGAAAGCTTGGATATTTGTAAGTAATATCTTGTAGTACCACAGGGAATTCTACGGTGAAGTCCTGATAATGTAGAACCGAGTGCAATAGGGAAAACTTTGAATGTTGTATTGAGTAACCACTGATAAGTTCATAGCACACTGCCAGCATGTAATATTGTGTCTAAGGGTCCATAAAAAAACAAAAACGTCAGTTGTATGCATTGTCAGACTGGCAAACGGTAGGAATCAGTGCAGACACTGATAATCCGGCATACAGACTTTGTTGTAGCATAACAACCAAGTAAGTCTGTAATAGTATAACATCAGACCGTCCGGACTGAATACTGTTGTAAAATAAGAACCTGTGTTCAATGAACGACTCTGACACATACCCCCAAGTGCCACGGTGTCATAGTAGTATAACTACCTACACAAATTACAGTGAAAGGAGAATTGGTATTGGCTCACTCCCAGGGCCTCTAAAGAAATCATCACCAAAATACATCACAGGCTGTAGGAGCCAAAAGCTGTACCCCGGTAGCAAGTGTTTTTCATAACTGAAAAAGATGAGTGGTTTGTAGAAGTTTGAAATGATTGGACCAACTCCTGTTTGAGTCAATGGAGGATCACGAATCTCGATTGTGTTGAAGAATTTGCACTTGCAATTTGTTGACTGGCAGAATTTTGTCTGTTCTTGATGTTCAAAACAGTGAGGGATCAGAGAAAAGGATACCCCACTGCTAGAATGTCTGGAGGAAGGACTTTGATATCATATTGGTAAGATAGCTAGTACGATAGGCTAGTCTGAAATATCTGTCAACAGACGAGGCCGGTCTGTTAGGAGCTGGGGAGTTTTTTGGAGATTACCCTACGCTCTCTGACCATGTGGTCAGGAGAAAGTGAGAGAAAAATGCGGGACAACCTTGGGGCATGGTTCCCGATCATCATTATAGTAGAAAGAGTAAAGGAGCTGAGGCTGTGATTGTAAAGAATGTTAAAAAGTGATGGGAGTTGGATCTTGTGAAACATTGGAAGAATGTGGTTCAAAAAGGTTTAGAACACACTGTAAATTTTTTTTTTTAAAAAGATGCTTGTTTGCATGTGATAAATAGAATGGTTTATGGAGAGAAGAACAAAGGATGGTGGAGGACCAGGAGTTAACTGAGTTAACCAGACGTAGTTTAAAATAGCAGAGTAAGTGATTACAGGTGGTTACAAATAGAATGGTGTGAGAGAGATGTAAATACAGGTGTAGATTTTGACAGGAAGAGTGAAGAATACGGAGCAGCCAGTGACTAATATGGTTCAGAACGAGGAGAGTGTAATGTGAACGGGTGACATCTGTGTTATGTGTGAACAAGTGTGATGTAACATGTGTAGTTTGAAGTTTGATGAGACCAGTGGCCACAATATAGCATTGATTTTAGATCTATAGTGCATGCTCTCATTCTTAACAGCGGTACTGTGTAAAATATTTAGTGTGTCTTGTGTATGGGGTTAAATAATTCGAGTTATAAATGTCATTGTAATGGCGGGGTAAGGAGACAGACAGGTGAGCCCTAATCTACCCGCCACTCAGTCCCTGCCTACTTGCAACGGCCCGTCCTAGGCGACGGCGTACAACTGGGCGATGGTCCCTACTCTCACTAAGTGCACGAGAGACAGACAGACAAGGGTACAAAAAGCTAAGGGAAAAGGGGCAGATGCCCACGGCAAAACCGTGAGCTACAAGAGTAGTGAACGAGCCGAGTCAAACCAGGAGTGTACGAGGTACCAAACGCAGAGCAAGAGAGTAGTCAGTAAAGCCAGGGTCAATATGAAGCAGAGGACAAATAGTACAAGCAGCAGCAGCAGAGCCAGGAAACAAGCAGAATCACAGGCAAAGGAGGGGCAGGAAATGAAGGTATAAGTAGACAGAGGGCGGGAGCTAGCTCTGTCTGACCAGGCTGTGATAGGCTCTCCCACTCCTCAGCCTCCCAGCCTGAGTGGTGGAAGAAGCAGTCACTCTATCAGACTTAGGAGCAGGTGCAGACTGACTAACCACGGGCGTCGACACAGAAGCTGTGTCTGGCAGATCCTTTACAGTACCCCCCCTTTTATGAGGGGCCACTGGACCCTTTCTAGGTGGACCTGGCTTATTGGGGAACCGAAGATGGAACCTCCTGAGCAATACCCCAGCGTGAACATCCCGGGCGGGTACCCAAGTCCTCTCCTCAGGCCCGTATCCTCTCCAATGGACCAGGTACTGGAAGGAGCCTTGGACCATCCTGCTGTCCACAATCTTGGCCACCTCGAATGCTACCCCTTCAGGGGTGAGAACCGGGACAGGAGGCTTCCTCGAGGGAGCCAAGGACGGGGAGCAGCGTTTCAGGAGGGAGGCATGAAACAAGTCGTGTATTCGAAAAGACGGGGGTAACTCCAGTCGGAAGGAGACAGGGTTAAGGACTTCAATGACCTTGTACGGCCCTACATACCGGGGAGCAAATTTTTTGGACGGGACTTTAAGGCGCAAATTTTTAGAAGACAGCCACACCAGATCACCGACCACAAACAAGGGGTTAGCAGAACGTCTACTATCTGCCTGAGTTTTTTGTATGCTCTGGGACGCCTCTAGGTTCTGAACCTGGGCCCAGACTGTGCACAGTTCCCGATGAACGACATCGACCTCGGGATTGTTGGAACCACCAGGTGAAACGGAAGAGAACCGTGGATTAAACCCAAAATTACAGAAAAAGGGGGAGACCCCTGACGAGTTACTGACCAGGTTATTAAGAGAAAATTCAGCGAGGGAAATGAAGGAGACCCAATCATATTGACAGTCAGAGATAAAACACCTTAAATATTGTTCTAGAGACTGATTAGTCCTCTCAGTCTGGCCATTAGTTTCAGGATGGAAGGCCGAGGAGAAGGACAGATCAATCTCCAACTTCTTACAGAAGGCTCTCCAAAACAATGAAACAAATTGTACCCCTCTGTCAGAAACAATATTGACAGTAACCCCATGGAGTCGCAGGATGTGTTTGACAAACAAGGTAGCTAACGTCTTAGCATTGGGTAGTTTTTTGAGGGGCACAAAGTGGCACATTTTACTGAAGCGGTCTACTACAACCCACACCACCGACTTGCCTTGAGATGGAGGCAGATCGGTGACAAAATCCATGGAGATATGGGTCCAAGGTCTCTGGGGAATGGGCAAAGAACATAGTAAGCCCGCTGGTCGGGACCTAGGAGTCTGGGACCTAGCACAAATTTCACATGCGGTGACGTAGGCCTTAACGTCTTTAAGCAACCCAGGCCACCAATAGTTTCTGGCAATGAGGTGCTTGGTACCAAGGATGCCTGGATGGCCAGATAGTGCAGAGTCATGATTCTCCCTGAGTACCCTTAGCCAGAATTGCAGGGAAACAAACAGCTTGTTCTCAGGAAGGTTCCCGGGAGCTGAACCTTGATCAGCCGCAATTTCGGAGACTAGGTCAGAATCATACCTGGGGCAAAACACAAGCAGGATCTTCCTCCGAAGGAGGGCTGGCCATGAAGCTACGCGACAGTGCATCAGCTTTAATATTTTTAGACCCAGCCCTATAGGTGACCAAAAAGTTGAATCTAGTAAAAAATAACGCCCATCGAGCTTGTCTCTGGTTTAGCCTCCGGGCGGATTCTAGGAAAACCAGATTCTTGTGGTCGGTAAGGACCGTTACCTGGTCCCTAGCCCCCTCCAGGAAGTGGCGCCACTCTTCAAATGCCCATTTAATGGCTAAGAGTTCGCGGTTGCCAATGTCATAGTTACTCTCAGTGGGTGAGAACTTCCTGGAGAAGTAGGCACAGGGACGGAGATGGGAGAGAGACCTGGTACCCTGGGACAAGACAGCACCCACTCCCACCTCGGAGGCGTCAACCTCCACGATGAACGGCTCCATTTGGTTAGGCTGAATCAGCACTGGGGCCGAGATAAAGCACTTCTTAAGGACCTCAAAAGCCTGGACCGCCTCAGGAGGCCAGTGGAGGAGATCAGCACCTTTCCGAGTGAGATCCGTAAGAAGCTTAGCGATGACCGAGAAGTTAGCAATAAATCTCCTGTAATAATTAGCAACACCGTGAGCTACAAGAGTAGTGAACGAGCCGAGTCAAACCAGGAGTGTACGAGGTACCAAACGCAGAGCAAGAGAGTAGTCAGTAAAGCCAGGGTCAATGTGAAGCAGAGGACAAATAGTACAAGCAGCAGCAGCAGCAGAGCCAAGAAACTAGCAGAATCACAGGCAAAGGAGAAGCAGGAAATGAAGGTATAAGTAGACAGAGGGCGGGAGCTAGCTCCGTCTGGCCAGGCTGTGATAGGCTCTCCCACTCCTCAGCCTCCCAGCCTGAGTGGTAGAAGAAGCAGTCACTCTATCAGACTTAGGAGCAGGTGCAGACTGACTAACCACGGGCGTCGACACAGAAGCTGTGTCTGGCAGATCCTTTACAGTCGTTCAGGAGTTTTTTTGTTTTTTTTCTAGCAAAGCAGGGTCTGGAGGAAGGAGATGGGTTCTGTGACCTCCCTCCCGTGTTTATATTCTTCTCCTCTTTACAAAGGAATGTGCTTTATCTTTGCACATGCGTTGTTGTCCGTGAGTATGCAGAGAGTCCCTACTCCCACACACAGTTTATTGGTTTGCAGTAATTAACATTAGCACACATATTAATCTCTGTTTTACTGGATAAAGAATTACAATTGTTTTTTTTTGCTTTTACACATGCAGGCAAGTGGTATAGTACTGCCTAAATGTCATTTTGAAAATATATGATGTTTTAAAAGCAAATGACTGCAGGTTTGTATTACAGGGGGCCAAACTAGTGCCCCCAGATAGAGTGCCCAACCTCACTATGTTGAGATATGTAGTTTTGAACCCTGCTACATTACTTCCGCAGAGTCCAAAAAGGGGGAGTAGTGATGAGACAGATCAGGTACGTCTCAGTGACAATGCACAATTTTGTTTTAAAATAATGAATTTAGAGCTAGGAGGTCTATAAAATGTGCATGGGACCCCAATGAGTAACCCAGATTAAAATGTGTATGAGAATAAACCAGATTTTGCGTTTTTCTGTGTAGGTGGTTCCAGATACTTCCAGAATGGTAAATATGGCACTGGGTATGCTGTGCTGTAGTCACAACTCAATATGAGGTATTGTGTAAGAGACCATTCCCCTCCAGCAAATCTGCACAGGAGGCCGAGGTGACATCACTCACAGATGACTCTTTACAGGTTTAGATGGGAAGGAGGTGAATATTGCCTGCACATTGTTAGTTTTATGCCAGATTTTAGTAAAATAATTTTTGTTTGTTAGTGGTATTAATCAGGTATTTACAGGACCTAATGAGGGTGGGATTTACAAGTGTTCTAGAGTATCAGATGAGTGTGGAAAAATAAGACTCCACCCTTTTGAAATAGTTTATCTATATGCAACATGGGTTTCCAATGTAAATTTGTAATGTAGAGATACTTCAACATAAACAGTATGTACAAGACAGTATACACGGTAGTCACGATGCACGAGGTAAATCATCCAGAAACCACTCCCACCTTCTTGTTCATCTCAAGAAGCAGAGCTGGAGGTGTTTGCTGAGGCTTGTAACCTGGCAAAAGGTAAGATGGTCGACATTTATACTGACTCTAGGACCACTTTTGGCATCACCCTCGATTATGGGCCCATTGGTAGTAGGACCTTTGTTGAATCATCGGGTAAGCCAATTGAGAGCGCAAGAGATGACACACCTGGCAAGGAGAGTATGTGGAGTCAATTATCAGCAAATTCGCTTGTCCATGGGTTAAATAATGGCACCAATAGTTTTGTAGTAGCCTGCATGATATGCGCACGGCATGACATAGGTAAAACAGCAAATGTACGTATGAAACGTGCACCCCGGCCATATTACCCATTCCAGCAACTGCAGAACATACAACTACCCAAGGTAGGTGTGTATGAAAATGTGCTCGTATGTGTAGACCTGTTTTCAGGGTGGACTGAAGCCTGGCCAGTATTTTCCCCACTGCAGAAGTTGTGTGTAGTGACAGGGGAATGGTTTTACCCCGAGTATTGAACTGGTGTTCGTACAATAATTAAGATACCAGCAGCTCTCTAGATGTTATCCCAAAGTTAGTTTGTTTGATAACGGTATTCAAGAAGCGTTGTGGGAATCTTAAAGAGGCTCTGTCACCAGTTTATAACTTCTCTATCTCCTACCTAATCTAATAGGCGCTTTGATGTAGATAACTACTGTTTTTGTTTTTGTTAAAAAACTTTTATTATTGACCAAGTTATTAAAATTTTTCGATTTATGCAAATATTTTCTAAATGCCCAACTGGGAGTTTTTTTTCTATTCACCAAGTGGGCGTTGTATAGAAAAGTGTATGATGCTGACCAATTAGTGACATACACTTCTCTTCATTCCAGCCCAGCTTGATTCACAGCACAGTATGATCTTGCGAGATCATGCTGTGATGTCACTACCTCCCGCAGGTCCTTCACTGGAGCGACGGAAGACTGAACAGACATTGCCTCCAGCCGCTGCAGATTTGGATAAACGTCCTGGCACGGCTGGAGGCGATGTTTGTTCAGTCTTCTGTCTTGGTGAATAGAAAAAAAACGCCCAGTTGGGCATTTAGAAAAAATTTGCATAAATCGAAAAATGTTCATAACTTGGTCAATAATAATTTAAAAAAAAACAAAAAAAAAACAGTAGTTATCTACATCAAAGCACCTAATAGATTAGGTAGGAGGTAGGGAAGTTATAAACTGGTGACAGAGCCTCTTTAAATACTAAGGTTAAGTTTTATGTAAAGTTCTGGCATGTGTCAGTTTTATAATTTGTAAATGATAACTTCTCAGTGGAAATAAATTCCCATATGAAAACATTTTTTTGTTGTGAAAAGGAATATGTTAAGACAAAAACATTCAGATCAGGAACTATACCTGGATCTGGTCTGTGTGTGTACAATATTATTTCATTTGGCTGAGGATTGAACCAGCTGTTTGATAAGACCATTCTCTGAAATATATATAAAAAGAAGAAAAATCTGTTTGTATGTATTTTTTTTAGTATACTGCCCAATGTGAATGTTTAACGTAAAGATGTCATTGTTAATGTTTTCTTGCAATTTAATTATCTGATTAAAATCAATTAATGATGATACGATGAAAAGATTGTTCTTCACAGGAAGTGCCCAACTGGGAGCAGAAGGTGTGAAAACCAGAATGTGGACGGATAAATGAAGGAAAACCGGTAGCATCCAAGGCACTCTTGATGGCATTTGCATTGATGGTATGTGGCCTCACATATGCCTCTTAGGCTGGGTTCACACGACCATGTTACGTCCGTAATGGACGGAACGTATTTCGGCCGCAAGTCCCAGACCGAACACACTGCAGGGAGCCGGGCTCCTAGCATCATAGTTATGTACGATGCTAGGAGTCCCTGCCTCGCTGCAGGAAAACTGTCCCATACTGTAATCATGTTTTCAGTACGGGACAGTTGTCCTGCAGCGAGGAAGGGACTCCTAGCATCGTACATAACTATGATGCTAGGAGCCCGGCTCCCTGCACTGTGTTCGGTCCGGGACTTGCGGCCGAAATACGTTCCGTCCATTACGGATGTAACATGGTCGTGTGAACCCAGCCTTAGACTGCAAGGATCAATTTGGTAAGCCCTAATTGGTATGTTCCTGGTTTTACAGCTGTTGCTGGTAAATTCTGTTAGAGCTGTTTGATTTGCCTACAGAACAGTCCTGGCAGATCGGTGCCAACCTTATCATCATACCCGCCTCCCACGAAGTGACCTTGAGAGGCCTTCCCAGGTAATACAAGTTGTTTTTAGCCTCCTAAGATATTAGGTATATGTATAAGGGTGTTCATTTGAATCTCAGAGTAGGTAAGAAAAAAATTGGTTTGAGACACTTATCAGATAAAACGTATGGTATCTGTGAATATTTCTGTGGGTAGGAGCTGTTACAGGTAATCAGCTCAGAACAAGGTACAAATCCGAAAAAACACTGTCACGGCCGTGGTTGCGGACCGCCGCTGTTCCTTACCTCACGACGGCCGCGACCACAGACCTTTGGCATCCTGCCAGCGTCTCCCTTCTAGGAGACAGCAGCACTCACGGCCGACCGGATCTGCTCTGAATGTTAGGGTGCGCGCGCTCTGTCCCGGCCTTAGAGGGCCAGCGTGCGAACATGTCTTGCAACGTATAAACCCTGTGCCCTATAAACTTTGGCTGCCTCCTACTCTCAAAATCCCCAACTCATTCCACGTGTCCCTCCTCAAGCCTGTGGTTCTGAAGCACTACAGTAAGTCTTTCTTCTGATGTTTTTGAGGTGAAGGAGAGTCTAGACTTCAAGGGAGTAGGAGGAAGAACTTTCTATCTGATGGACTGGAGAGGGTTTGGTCCTGAGGAGAGGTTCTGGGAGCCAGAAGAGAACCTTTTTGACCCTCATAAGGAAATTCCTCTTACGCTCTGGACCCAAGAAGAGGGGCTGTAAGGGGGGTTACAGTCACGGCCGTGGTCCCGACCGCCGCCGTTCCTTACCTCACAACAGCCGCGACCATGGACATTTGGCATCCTGCCAGCGTCTCACTCCTAGGAGATGCCAGCACTCACGGCTGTCCGGCTCTGCTCTAAATGTTAGGGTGCACGCGCTCGAACCCGGCCTTAAAGGGCCAACGAGCGCACATGTTAAAAGTTCCCTAACCTATCCCCCAGATCACCCCGGACTATAAAAAGGGCAGTCCACTCCTTGCCTGCGCGTTGTTGTTGTCTACCCAGGAGACAGCATATCTATAGCACTACGACCCTATAGCTGTAACGTCTATGGCCGCGGACCGTCGTTCTGACTTACCCTCTGATGGCCGCGGCCAGGGCCGGTCCTAGGATAGATGGCGCCCTGTGCGAAATGATCTTTCGACGCCCCACCCCATCATAAAAAAAAAATGCCCCATAAAAAAATTATAATGCCCCTTTACTATCCCCATACAGTATAATAATAATATTTAATAATATAATATATTACAACCCCTTCAAGGACACAGTATTTTGTCCTCTAATTGTGCCCACAGTATTATGCCATCTGTAGTACCCCTACACAGTATAATGTCCGCTTATTGGCCCCCACACAGTATAGTGCCCCCCTGTAGATTTTGCCATACAGCCTCCCTGTAGACAGTGCCATAATTCCCCCCCTCCTTTTTGTAGATCGTGCCATACAGCCCCCACCTCCCCCTTGTAGACAGTGCCATACAGCCCCCCACCTCCCCCTTGTAGACAGTGCCATACAGTCCCCCACCTCCCCCTTGTAGATCGTGCCATACAGTCCCCGCACCTCCCCCTTGTAGACAGTGCCCCAAACAAAAACAAAAATTGTACTCACCTAGGCCCCGTTCCCATGATGAACTGAGCTGCTCCATGATGGGACCCTGTAGTTTAGTACAGAGTTTGCCAACTTTTTCGGACTCGAGGTAGCACTGGAAAAACAAAATTTCCTCAGGGCCCCCATACCAAAAATTGTTTTGAGAAAGACAGAAAACGGCTAAGAACAAGCACTACACTCGTAGGGTATGTTCACACACGTTTTTTGTAAAAATCTGCCTCAAAATTCCTTCTGACAGCGATTCCACTCCAGGAGAAGCTCCTGTCGTCTGTGTCCATGATGTCATTGGCTTCTCCTGGAGTGGAATCCCCGGTCATAGAGTCTGCAAGGTTGTGACCGGGGATTCCGCTTCAGGAGTTTCCCCTGATGTGACTGTCCATATATGGACAGAGGCATCAAGCAGCGCTCCAGGAGCGGAATCCCCGGCCACACGGGGATTCTGCTCCTTCAGGGAGCTACAGTGGCGCTAGTAGACAGCAGAGCAGGGAGAACCCTCATGCCCGGTGTCACCGCTAGCAGCCGCTATGGCTGCTACAGCGGTAGCGACGGCCACTAAATGAAGAAGCGCCCGGGTGGTAAGGTGACTGCAGTTAGTGTGTGTATCCCGGCTGGTAGTTGCAACGGCTCGGGGATACACACACCCGCTGGCGCCCCTCTTGCCGTGTGGCGACTGGCGCCCTGTGCGACCGCACTGGTCGAACATAGCTAAGGCCTGCCATGGCCGCAGCCATGGACGTGTGAGTTCTCGACGGCATCTCCCTCCTGAGAGATGGCGGCACTCACTTCCTGGTTCAGAGACTGTCTCCCGCAGGGCGCACGTGCCTGTGCGTGCACGGCCTTAAAGGGTGAGTGCGCGCACAGTTGCAGAGTATCTGCAATTAGCCCATAATGCTGCTGGACTATAAAAGAGGCCCTGCCCTCTTGATCATTGCCTGAGCGTTATTGTGTTACCTAAAGTTTGTCTTTGCAAATGGTCTCCTAGTGTTTTCCAGTTCCTAGTGTTACCCGTTCCTGCTGCCTGTACCCTGTATCCCGTGCTACCGTGCCTCTGTGTCGTCAAGAGTTGGAGTCGTGTTGTATCCTCCACTGCTTCTAGTGTGTCGCACCCTGCCGGGTGTCTGTCTTCTATCGGAGCCTCATCTTAGCCTGAATCCATCGCTAATGTCTACATTGCCTCAGGTACCCTTTCTGGACTATAGACATTGCATTGTACCTGTTTGTCCAGTTGCTATCCTGATACGCGCTATGGCCCAGTGGGTCCACACCCCGCGCCGTCACAGTACGCTCAGGCCATGGACCCCGCTGATCAATTCAAGGGCCTGTCACCCTCCCAAGCCATGCAGACGAACCTGCAGGATCTGCGATCACGACAGGATCAACTTCTTGTGGCAGTAGACTCCATGGCACCGCATCTAGGGGCGCTAGCTGCTTCCTTCTCTGCTCCTGCTCCAGCTTGCACGTTTTGTGACAATAGCTATCGATAGGATTAGATACAGCTGCTCAGCAGACAGTATCACACATGATAGGATTAGATATAAAGCCCAGCAGACAGTATCACACATGATGGGATTAGATACAATGGCTCAGTAGTCAGTATTACATGATAGGATTAGATATAAGATAGGATTAGATATAGGGCCCAGCAGACAGTATCACACATGATGGGATTAGATACAGTGGCTCAGCAGACAGTATCTCACATTATAGGATTAGATACAGTGGATCAGCAGACAGTATCACACATGATAGGATTAGATATAGAGCCCAGCTTGCTGACATTGTGGCTCCAGCGCTGGACCCAGGAGAGGTAAGTATAAGAATTGTTTTGCTTTTTACGTGTTACTACTTTTTTTCATGCGTTTGTGTTTTTTTACAGATTTGGTTGTTGGACTACTTTGGATTCGAGGACTACTGCGATAACGGTGTTTTTTTTATTCTCAATCTTACATTATAGGATTAGATACAGTGGTTCAGCAGACAGTATCACACATGATAGGATTAGATATAGAGCCCAGCTCCCTGACATTGCTGCGCCAGCGCTGGACCCAGGAAAGGTAAGTATAAGAATTGTTTTGCTTTTTTATGTGTTACTACGTTTCAGCGTCCGTGTCAGCGACGTCCGTGTCAGCGATTCAGTGTGAGAAAGTGACCGGAATGAAGGTAGAAGTAGCGCTCCTAGGTGCGGCTGCACCCCCTTCAAAACAGCTGATTGGCGGGGGTCCCGAGAGTCGGATCCTGACCCATCAACTCCAGCAGAGTGGCATTGAACTTACCCTCCCCTACAGCTGCAGCGGAGCTCCTGACTCCATCCTGGGTCGGGATGTTGTGCGCAGCGCATAGCGTTGTGACGTCATGCGCTGCGCACAGCGCTTTGACATCAGGCCTCCGCTACGCTCTTGAAGAAGGAAGGTAAGTGCTGTCAGCTACTATAGTAATGGGGGCCCGTGTAGTTTATTACATAGGCCCCAGTTACTATAGTAACTTTTCATTGATGTTGTGCGGAGGGCCTTGGGCCACCCTGGCTTTGGGGCCTGGTCGCAATTGTGACCGCTGCGACCCCTATAGTTACGCCACTGATGCCACTGATAGACTGTGATTTGGCCAGCTGCCGCTTCTCTACGGTGGAGTGACTTAGTGGGTCCACATACACCTAGATCGTGACAGTACGCTCAGGCAATGGAACCCACTGGCCAACCTAAGACTGTGTTTCAAGTGATATAAACGCTTGTTAATAACCAATGTGTACGCCAGGATCAGCTCCTACTGGCAGTAAATTCTATTATCACCCATCTGGATCATCCTCCTGCTGCTCCTCTGGATGCTGCTGCTGTTCCACTGCCTGTTACCCCCCCTGCATGTTCCGGATCCACAGTTTCTCTACCTCTACCACCTCGCTATGATGGAGATCCTAGTACCTGTAGAGGCTTCATTAACCAATTGTAACGTCCGTGGTCGCTGACCACAAACTCTTCCCATCCTGTCGACGCCCTTCTCTCCAGAGATGTCTGCACGTGCGGCCGTCCTGTTCCGCAGTGACCACTAGGGTGCGCTCACGAGCTCAGTACAGCCTTAAGGAGCTAGAGCACACACATGTGTGAGATTGAGCTGATTGCTCCCAGATCACCCTGGACTATAAGAAGGGCCCAGCCCCCTCCTTCCTTGCCTGAGCGTGTTTGTATCTACCCGTGTCTGTCTTTGCAAATGGTTCCTTGAGTGTTTTCCAGTTCCAGTGTTCCCGTTCCTGCTACCTGTATCCTGTTTCCCATGCTACCGTGTTCCAGTGCTATACTGAGTTGGAGTCGTGTTGTGTCGCCTACTACACCCACTGTCTTTCTCCGCACCTGTTGTCTGCCTGCTGCCAGAGTTCCATCCGTGCCTAAACCATCGCTACTGTCTGAATTGGCACAGGTACCTTTATCTGAACAATAGACATTGACTTTGTACCCTGTTTGGCCAGCTGCTATACCGCTACGGCGGTATGGCCCAGTGGGTCAACATATCCACAGATCGTGAAGCCAATGTACTATCCATTTTAGACTGTGTGTTCATCTCTTTCCCTCTGATGAGGCCATGGTAGCATGAATAATTTCGCTTCTCGCTGGGAAGGCCCTGGCTTGGGCGAACCTAATCTTTGAAAGGGAGGACCAAGAATTCTCTGACCCAGCATTATTTTTAGAGACTTTTCGTACAGTGTTCAAAGAGCCAGGTCGAACATCCTCTGCTAACCCTGAAGCAAGGGGAGTCGTCGGTAGGAGAATATGCTATCTCCTTCCGTACGCTGGCGGCGGAGTTGGCGTGGAAAAATGAGGCCTTGGTGGAGACCTTTTGGCAAGGACTGCCCAAGGTAATCAAAGAAAAGCTAGCAGCTCGCGATCTTCCTTCCACTCTGGATACTCTTATCCTGTTGGCAACCCGGGTCGACATGAGGATCCAGGAACGTGCTCAGGAGGTTCGGCGGGAGAGACGTTTCTACAAACTGGCACCCTCATTCCTATTACCTTCCCCTGTCGTTCCAACAGAAAAACCTATGCAGGTGGACAAAATCAAATTGTCTGAGCAGGATAAACAGCGCAGACGCTCTTCAGGTTTGTCTCTGTATTGTGGCCTCAAAGGCCATTTTGTGTGCCAATGTCCACAAAAAGCCGGTAGACTGCAGCACCTAGAGTTGGTTGGCGAGACAACCCTAGGTGGAATGGCACCAAACACCAAATCCTCTCCCAAATTATCTATTCCTGTGACTATTGTCCTCGGAGAGAGATTGCAAACCTTCCCTGCCTATCTTGATTCTGGAACGGCTGCAAATTTTATCCAGCATGATCTAGTGTATCGCCTGCAGCTACCCACGGTTCCTCTGGAAAGGCCTCTGGCTGTTTCCTCTGTGCATGGTAACGGTAGCACGATCCAATTGTGTCCATCACTGAACCACTGACACTACAAGTCAGAGTTCTTCACTCGGAACAGATTGCCTTTCTCGTCTTGCCTAAAGCTATCCATCCTACTCTGCTGGGCCTGCCTTGACTTCGTCTACATGCTCCGGTTCTCGACTGGAGTTTCGGAGAGGTCCTCCAATGGGGATCCAAGTGGCTTCATCACTGTCTGCCACAGGTTTGTTCTGTTTTGCCTCCCCTGCCTCAGTCACTCTCCGCTCTGCCCTCTCATTATGCCAATTTTGCGGATGTCTTTAGCAAGAAGTAAGCAGAGACTCTTCCTCCCCATCGCATCTATGATTGCCCTATTGAATTGCTTCCTGACGTCTCACTCCCTCGTGGACGAGTCTATCCTCTCCTTCTGACGGAGACCCTGGCCATGTCTGCTTACGCTAAGGAGAACCTTGAGAGGGGGTTCATCTTTCTCCGGTGCTGTGACAACCACATTTTTGGTTGAACTGCAAAAGACTCTGTTGCTTCTTGAGGTCATTTGAGACTATAAGTTGTTTTTTCCTGGTATTTATGACTGTAAGTCTACCGATTTATACTTTGGACTCTTGTATGTGTTTAAATTATATATTTTTATCACTTTCCTTTCCATATGGAGCAGCGGTGCTACTTTTCACACGGACATACATATTGTGCTACACAAGTTATTGAGGAAAGTTTGATGGCTAACATCAACAATTTGCACTCATTTAAGACGCTCTTTGGTCCTTTACTTTTCAGCTGGATGCTTTGTTATGGCACTATCTCTTCCCGGAATAGCAAAAAGGATTTTGGGGACAAGGAAAAGGGCGGAGGTTGGGAAATATCTGTGCAGCCAGTTCACAACTTTGTATTTATTTCTTAAGTGAAAAGTTCTCCTGGTGTCTGTTAGAAAAAAAAAAAACTACCATAGCGAGATATGTAAACTTAGTGTCATGAAATGTCAGGGGGAAGGGGGAGCCTACTAAGAGGTTTGCCACCTTTGAATATATCAAAAAATTTATGCCAGCTATAATTGGGTTGCAGGAGACCCATTAAACCTGTGATTTACTGCAATATCTAAAAAAAAAAAATGGATCAAGTTGGAATGCCAAGCAGTTTTTTCTGCATACTCACATAGCAAACCTCTTGTTATCTACCATTTACACATTTATACTCAAAAATGTATGGAGAAGGATGGTATTTCAGGTACACTGTATGGCTGGGTTCACACGAGCACATTAACGTCCGTAATGGTCGGACGTATTTCGGCCGGAAGTCCCGGACCGAACTCAGTGCAGGGAGCCGGGCTCCTAGCATCATAGTTATGTATGATGCTAGGAGTCCCTGCCTCTCTGCAGGACAACTGTCCCGTACTGTAATCATGTTTTCAGTACGGGACAGTAGTTCCACGGAGAGGCAGGGACTCCTAGCGTCGTACATAACTATGATGCTAGGAACCCGGCTCCCTGCACTGAGTTCGGTCCGGGACTTCCGGCCGAAATTCGTCCGTCCATTACGGATGTTAATGTGCTCATGTGAACCCAGCCTCAATTGTATTCAGTTGAGTGGTACTCATTGTAATTTACATTCCTCTTTTTCTTGTGCATCTACTACATATGCTTTTCTGTTCTGCATTGATTTAGCAGTTTGCAACTGCCCTATGCTGCCGTACGTGTCCCAGTTAGATTATAAGTCTAGATCCTTGTCTGATCACTCCTCAATGACTATATGCCTCCAACTAATTAATGTTTTTCCTATATAAATGCTAGCGTGGAAACAACCCTTTTGGGTTAAAACTAATTAGTAGGGTGGATACATTTTAAGAAAATATTTTTGATGGGCTGATGGCAAATGCAACCTCTGACATTGTACATGTATTCTATAATTTCTGCTCTGAACTGTATAAAACTAAATTTGCATATGACTCGCAGCACCTAGAGTCATATCTTGGGTTAATGTCATGGGGCACATGGATAGTGAGACTGCCACGGAGCCTGCAGAAGATGGTGTGAACCTACTGTGTTACCAAGGGATTTTACTTGTGGCTAAACCAAGGAGCGTAATCCTAGGTATTCACCCTTTCATTTCCATACAAAGTTATGGACTTCACTGCTGAGAAACCTCAGGTCGCTACCCCCAGAGTAGTGCCCCTTGGCAACGGCCGTCATTAACATTTGGGGTACAAAAAAACTCAGATGCAAGGTCAGGTATATCATAGGTCAGGGCAGATGGCAGATGTGCACTCGCGGTTGGCAGAGCCAAAAGGTCAGGCACCAGAGATTCGTCACAGGTAACAAGCAAAAGGTAAGGATAGTCAAAGGTGCAGGCCGAGTCAATCATAGGAATTCCAGAATTCCAAACAAACGATCAGCTGGGTATCTCTAGCAAACTTTGAGGAACCTAATTGCTCAGCCAATGATTAAACCAGGGAAAGGTCCCTTTATACATTGGAAAGGCGAGCAATAGCCCTTTAACCCCTTCCCGACATTTGACGTATCCATACGCCGAAGTCGGGTAGGGGAGGTATGGAACAGACTCACGGAGTAAACCCGCTCCATACGATGCCAGTGTCGGCTGTATGTCACAGCCGACACGTCAGAGTAACGAGCGGCATCGCGCTCGAGCGCGATGCCGCTCGTTTAACTCGTTAACCCCTTAAGGACGCAGCCTAGTTTTGGCCTTAAAGGGTTAGTCCCAAGTTGACTCAAATTTTTTTTTTTAAACATTCTAAGCAGGAAATGAATTTTAAAACATTTGCTGTTAAAAAATGAAAAAAATTAATTCCCAAAGTACCTTTTTTTTACACTTGATAACTCAGCAAGTGCTGGTTATCTTTTCTAAAAAGGGGCATGAGCGGCTTGATGTCAATCAAGCCGCTCCGCTCTGAAGTGTGCGCGCTCCCGACGTTGCTAGATACTGTAGTTCTAGCAACATCGGGAGAATGTTCGTCTCAAGCGGGCATGGTAAGCCCGATTGAGACAAACTTACCGTGAATGTAAACTACACTACACTAGACTACACTACATTCACCCCGTTTCGGCAACCAACTTTTCCCCCCCCCCACCCTCTCACTACATGTAATATCTGTAGTCGCCGCACCGGTGCTGCATCAGCACCCGGCGAACAACAAAAAATATATAAAAAAAATAAACTCACCTAAGTCGTCCCTACGGAGCTCTGAAAGGTCCCGTCACTTGCCATCTTCCTTCTTCTTGGCGCCGCTCGCATTCATAGTAACAATGCGTTGTGGCGCAGATGACGTAATCATATCAGGCACACGTGATTACGTCATCTGCGCCCACCGCTCTGTTATTGTGAATGGGATCAGTAAGAAGAAAAGTGACGGGACCGTTCAGATCTTCGTGGGAACGTCTTAGGTGAGTTTATTTTTGTATGTATGTGTATATGTGCATGTATGTATGTATGTATGTATGTATGTATGTATGTTTGCATGTATGTATGTTGCCATGTATGTGTATATGTGCATGTATGTATGTGTATATGTGAATGTATGTATGTATGTGTATATGTGTATGTATGTATGTATGTATGTATGTATGTGTATATGTGCATGTATGTATGTTTGCATGTATGTATGTATGTATGTATGTATGTTGCCATGTATGTGTATATGTGCATGTATGTATGTATGTATGTATGTATGTATGTATGTATGTATGCATGTTGCCATGTATGTATGTTGTCATGTGTATATGTATGTATGTATGTATGTTTGCATGTATGTATGTTTGCATGTTTGTATGTATGTATGTATGTATGTATGTATGTTGCCATGTATGTGTATATGTGCATGTATGTATGTGTATATGTGCATGTATGTATGTGTATGTATGTATGTATGTATGTATGTATGTATGTTTGCATGTATGTATGTATGTTTGCATGTATGTATGTATGTATGTTGCCATGTATGTATGTTGTCATGTGTATATGTATGTATGTATGTATGTTGGCATGTATGTATATATGTGCATGTTAGTATATATGTGCATGTTGGTATATATGTGTATGTTAGTATGTATGTTTGCATGTATGTATGTTTGCATGTATGTATGTTTGCATGTATGTATGTTGGCATGTATGTATGTTTGTTTGCATGTATGTTGTCATGTATGTATATTGTCATGTATGTATGTATGTATGTATGTATGTTGTCATGTATGTGTATATGTGCATGTATGTATGTATGTATGTATGTATGCATGTTGCCATGTATGTATGTTGTCATGTATGTATGTGTATATGTGCATGTATGTATGTATGTATGTATGTTGGCATGTATGTATATATGTGCATGTTAGTATATATGTGCATGTTAGTATGTATGTTTACATGTATGTATGTTTGCATGTATGTATGTTGTCATTTATGTATATGTGCATGTATGTATGTATGTTATGTATGTATGTGTATATGTGCATGTATGTATGTATGTATGTATGTATTGTCATGTATGTGTATGTATGTGTATATGTGCATGTATGTTTGCATGTATGTATTTATGCTTGCATGTATGTTGGCATGTATGTATGTGTGCATGTATGTTTGTATGTATGGTTGCTTGTATGTATGATTGCATGTATGTATATATGTGCATGTTAGTATGTATGTATGTATGTTGTCATGTATGTGTATATGTGCATGTATGTATGTTTGCATGTATGTATTTATGTATGTATGTATGTATGTATGTATGTATGTATGTATGTATGTATGTATGTATGTTGTCATGTATGTATGTATGTATGTATGTATGTGTATATGTGCATGTATGTATGCTTGCATGCATGTTGGCATGTATGTATATGTGTGCATGTATGTTTTTATGTATGGTTGCTTGTATGTATGTTTGCATGTATGTATGGTTGCATGTATGTTGTCATGTATGTATATATGTGCATGTTAGTATATATGTGCATGTTAGTATGTATGTTTGCATGTAAGTATGTATGTTTGCATGTATGTATGTATGTATGTATGTATGTATGTTGTCATGTATGTATGTATGTATGTATGTATGTTGGCATGTATATATGTATGTATGTATGTATGTATGTATGTATGTTGTCATGTATGTATATATGTGCATGTTTGTATGTATGTTTGCATGTATGTAGGTATGTATGTTGTCATGTATGTATGTTGTCATGTATGTATGTATATATGTGCATGTTAGTATGTATGTTTGCATGTATGTATGTATGTATGTATGTTGTCATGTATGTATGTATGTATGTTGTCATGTATGTATGTATGTATGTATGTATGTTGTCATGTATGTATATATGTGCATGTTAGTATGTATGTTTGCATGTATGTATGTTTGCATGTATATATGTGCATGCTTGTATATATGTATGTATGTATGTTTGTTTGTTTGTATATATGTCTGTATGGCCATGTATGATACTGTCTGCTGGCGCCCTGTATCTAAGTCAACTTGGCGGCAGGCTTCTATACATGGTATAACAGTCAGTATCACACATGAAACTGAAACTAAGCCTACGACATGTTTTATTTCTTTTTTTTTTATATATTTTTTTTTTACAGGTTTGGTGTTTGGACTATGTCGGTTTCGAGGACTATGTAGATGACGTTTTTTTTCTACAATAAAATGGTTAATGAGGGTTGTGTTGGGGGTGCTTTATTTCAATAAAATATTTTATCTATATCTTTGTATTTTCTTTTCAAGTTTTATTACTACACTTTAGTAATGGCCGCGGTCTGAGTGACAACGTCCATTACTAAAGGAGGCTTAGTGTTAGCCGGTGTAGAGGCTAACACTAACCACCATTATTACCCCGGTACCCACCACCACCAGGGGTGCCGGGAAGAGCCAGGTACGATCCAGTACCCGACCATCTGTTGTAATGGTCGTGCCCTGGGGCGGCCGCAGGCTGGTATTATGAGGCTGGGAAGGGCCAAAACCAGTGGACCTTCCCACCCTTGTAATGCTAGGCTGCTGCTGCTGTGTTGTATCTGGCTGGTTATAAAAGTGGGGGGGGCCACACGTCATTTTTTTTAATTATTTATTTATTTTTTTTAATTAAAATGACATGGGGTTCCACCCAATTTATCATGACCAGCCACATACAACACAGTGTTATTAGCCTGGGAATGTACTAAACCAGTGGCCCCTCCCACCCATGTAATGCCAGGCTGCTGCAGCCTTGTATATGGCTGGTTATTAAAAATGTGGGGGACCCAACGTCTATTGTTAAATTTTAAAAAAAAACGACGTGGGGTTCCCCCCCCTTTTTTATAACCAGCCCGATACAACACAGCAGCAGCAGCTTAGCATTACAAGGGTGGGAAGGTCCACTGTTTTTGGCCCTTCCCAGCCTCATAATACCAGCCTGCGGCCGCCCCAGTGCCCGACCATCACAACAGATGGTCGGGTACTGGATCGTACCAAGCTCTTCCCGGCACCCCTGGTGGTGGTGGGTACTGGGGTAATAATGGGTGGTTAGTGCTAGCCTCTGCACCGGCTAACACTAAGTACCGCCTTAATAATGGACGCTGTCAATCAGCCAACTGCCATTATCTAGGCACTAATAAAGTTTGAAAAAAAAACACAAATACAATTTTTTTTTATTGAAATAAGAAATCCCCAACAAAACCCTCGTTAACCATTTTATTAAAATTTGCAAAAAACGTAGATCTACGCAGTAGTCCAAAGAATCGAAGACGTAGTCCAATCGGTACATCAAAATCTGCAACAACATTAAAAAAAAGTTATCAATGTGAACAATACTTATACTCCCCTACACACACACAAACAACCACACACAAACATATACACAAACACATATAAACACACACCCATATATTACACAAACACACACATAAACACACAAACACACATATACACACAAACATATACACAAACACACCCATATATACACAAACACACCCATATATACACAAACACACACATAAACACACATACACAAACACACACATATACACACATACACAAACACACAAACATACACACAAACATATACACAAACACACCCATATATACACAAACACACACATAAACACACATACACAAACACACACATATACTAAAACACACACACAAACATATACACACAAGCATATACACAAACACACCCATATATACACAAACACACCCATATATACACAAACACACCCACATATACACAAACACCCACATATACAAAAACACACAAACATATACACACAAACATATACACATATGCACAAACACACCCATATATACACAAGCACACACAAACACACACACATATACATACAAACATATACACAAACACATGTACACAAACACACCCATATATACACAAACACACACACACATACACACACATATGCAAAAACACACACACACACACACAAACATATACACACAAACATATACACAAACACACCCATATATACACAAACACACCCATATATACACAAACACACCCACATATACACAAACACACACATACAAAAACACACACATATACAAAAACACACACAAACATATACACACAAACATATACACATATGCACAAACACACCCATATATACACAAACACACACACATATACACACACACATATACACACAAACATATACACAAACACACACATATACACACAAACATATACACAAACACATGTACACAAACACACCCATATATACACAAACACACATAAACACACAAACATATACACAAACACACCCATATATACACAAACACACCCATATATACACAAACACGCACACATATACAAAAACACACACAAACATATACACACAAACATATACACATATGCACAAACACACCCATATATACACAAACACACACATAAACACACACACACATATACACAAACACACGGAAATACACCAACACACACACACACACACACACACACAAAAATATACACACAAACATATACACATAAACACAAATACACCCATATATATATATATATATATATATATATACACACACACACGCACACACACACATATACACAAACACACACACAAACATATACACAAACACATATACACAAACACACCCATATATACACAAATACACACACACATATACACACACACACACACACACATATATATATGCTTACCTTTAGGGGGGATTCACACGAGCGTGTATTCGGTCCGTGCGGGCCGCGTGGTTTTCACGCGCCACGCACAGACCAATACAAGTCTATGGGGCAGTACAGACAGTCCGTGCTTTTTGCGCAGCGTTTGTCAGCTGCGCAAAAAGCGCGACAGGTTCAATAATGCGTATTTCGCGCATCACGCACCCATTGAAGTCAATGGGTGCGTGAAAACGACGCAGGTTGCACGGAAACACTTCCGTGCGAACCGACTGAAACAGGATGAATGTAAACAGAAAAGCACCACGTGCTTTTCTGTTTCCGAACATCCAAACGGAGTGTCTTTTTAGATGAGCGAACCCGGACAAGCGAACCGAACTTCACCGGATTCGGCCGAACTCGTTTTGGCCGAACCCGGCAAAAAAATGTCCGGTACGCGACGTCAGGACATAGTCAATGTCCAGGGTGCTGAAAGAGTTAAACTGTTTCAGCACCATGGACAGTGACTACCGATCCCAATAAACATGAACCTGTAAAAAAAACACGAAGTTCTGACTTACCGATAACTCCCGGCTTCTTCCTCCAGTCTGACCTCCCGGGATGACAATTCAGTCCAAGTGACAGCTGCAGCCAATCACAGGCCAAGCACAGGCTGCAGCGGTCACATGGACTGCCGCGTCATCCAGGGAGGTGGGACCCGATGTCAAGAGAGGCGCGTCACCAAGGACGCGTCACCAAGGCAACGGCCGGGAGGGCAGATCTCGGTAAGTACGAACTTTTTCTTTTTTTTTAACAGGTTGCTGTATATTGTGCTCGGCATTCACTGTCGAGGGTGCTGAAAGAGTTACTGCCGATCAGTTAGCTCTTTCAGCACCTTGGACAGTGACGGCCGTCGACTAGCCTCATCTCTATGATGGCGGCTGCGCGAAAATCACGCAGCCGCGCATCATACACGGATGACACACGCAGCTGTCAAATGTTTTTTGCGCGCGCAAAACGCTGCGTTGTTTGCGCGCGCAAAAACGCAACGTCCGTCTGTATCTCCCCTAACTGGAGCGCAGACTTCTCCACGCGACGGGTGTCTTCCTCAGCATCTCCTGCGCATGCGCCGAGATGCGCCGAGATGCGCGTTCACGAGTAAATGACATTCTCTGCTCAGGACGCAGAGGATATCATTACGCATGCGTGGCCACCGCTAAAGGTAAAAAGCGGTGGCCGGGAACCTAGGCAACGCGCAGGATACAAAGAGGGACCGACGTGAACTTCAATCAAGAATCCCAAGAAAACGACATCGCTGGACGACGGACAGGTAATTAGAAAACTTATTAACTTTTCATGGGGAAGCTTCATATCTACATTTATCAACTTGGGAATAACCCTTTAAGGCTTAGAGCCCATTTTTCAAATCTGACATATTTCACTTTATGTGGTAATAACGTCGGAATGCTTAAACCTATCCAAGCGATTCTGAGATTGTTTTCTCGTGACACATTGGGCTTCATGTTCGTGGTAAAATTTGGTCGATATATTCAGTGTTTATTGGTGAAAAATTGCACAATTTAGAGAAAATTTTGAAAAAATAGCATTTTCCAGAATTTAAATGCATCTGCTTGTAAAACAGACGGTTATACCACCCAAAATAGTTACTAGTTCACATTTCCCATATGTCTACTTTAGATTAGCATTATTTTTTGAGCATTCTTTTATTTTTCTTGGACGTTACAAGGCTTAGAACATAAACAGCAATTTCTCATATTTGTAAGAAAATTTCAAAAGCCTTTTTTTTAAGGTACCTCTCCAGTTCTGAAGTGGCTTTGAGGGGCCTATGTATTAGAAACCCCCATAAAACACCCCATTTTAAAAACTAGACCCCTGAAAGTATTCAAAACAGCATTTAGAAAGTTTTTTTTAACCCTTAAGGCATTTCATTGGAATTAAAGCAACGTGGAGGTGAAATTTGCAAATTTCATTTTTCTTGCTGAATTTCAATTTTATTACATTTTTTTCTGTAACAAAGAAGGTTTTACCAGAGAAACACTACTATATATGTATTGTCCAGATTCTGCAGTTTTTAGAAATGCCCCACATGTGGCTCTAGTGCGCTCGTGGACTAAAACACAAGCCCCAGAAGCAAAGGAGCACCTAGAGGATTTTGAGGCCTCTTTTTTATTAGAATATATTTTAGGCAGCATGCCAGGTTGAAAAGGTGTTGAGGTGCCAAAACAGTAGGAATCCCCCAATAGTGACCCCATTTTGGAAACGACACTCCTCAAGGAATTCATTTATGGTTGTTGTTACCATTTTGACCCCACAGTTTTTTCACACCACCTATTTGAATTGGGCTGTGAAATGAAAAAAATGTCATTTTTTCCAATAAGATGTCATTTTTTATCAAAATTTCTTATTTTCACAGGGAACAAAATACCCCATTTTGTTGCCCAATTTCTCCTGAGTGCAGCAATATCCCATTTGTGGCGATAAACTGCCGTTTGGGCCCATGGGAGGCCTCAGAAGGGAAGGAGCGCTGTGTGTTCTTTGGAGTGCAGATTTTGCTGGTCTGGTTTTCGGGTGCCATGTAGCAATTGGACAGCCCCAGAGGTATCAAAGCAATGGAAACCCACCAGAAGTGACCCCATTTTGGAAACTACACCCCTCAAGGAATTAATATATGGGTAATGTGACCATTTAGACCCCATAGTTTCTTCACAGAACTTATTTGAATTGGACTGGGAATTAAAATAAATATATTTTTTCCAATAATATGTCATTTTTTTATCAAAATTTCTTATTTTCACAGGGAACAAAATACCCCATTTTGTTGCCCAATTTCTCCTGAGTGCAGCAATACCCCATTTGTGGCGATAAACCGCCGTTTGGGTCCATGGGAGGCCTCAGAAGGGAAAGAGCGCTGTGTGTTCTTTGGAGTGCAGATTTTGCTGGTCTGGTTTTCGGGTGCCATGTAGCAATTGGAGAGCCCCAGAGGTATCAATGGAAACCCACCAGAAGTGACCCCATTTTGGAAACTACACCCCTCAAGGAATTCATTTATGGGTAATGTGACCATTTAGACCCCATAGTTTCTTCACAGAACTTATTTGAATTGGGCTGGGAATTAAAATAAATATATTTTTTCCAATAATATGTAGTTTTAGCTCAAAAATTCATATTTTCACATATAAAATACTCAATTTTGTTGCCAAATTTGTCCTGAGTGCGGCAATACCCCATTTGTGGTGATAAACTGCCGTTTGGGTCCATGGGAGGGCTCAGAAGGAAAGGAGCGCTATTTGTTCTTTGGAGTCCAGATTTTGCAGGATTGGTTTTCGGGTGCCATGTCGAATTTGCAGAGCCCCAGAGGTATCAAAGCAATGGTAACCAACCAGAAATGACCCCATTTTGGAAACTACACCCCTCAAGGAATTCATTTATGGGTGTTGTGACCATTTTGACCCCATCGTTTTTTCACAGAACTTATTTGAATTGGGCTGGGAATTAAAACAAAATTAATTTTTTCCAATAATATGTCGTTTTGGCTGAAAATGTCTTATTTTCACAAGAAATAAAATACCCCATTCTGTTGCCCAATTTGTTCTGAGTGCCGCAATACCCCATTTGTGGTGATAAACTGCCGTTTGGGCCCATGGGAGGGCTCAGAAGGAAAGGACCACCATTTGGCCTACTGGGGATTTTCTGGTGCGGTCATGTATACAGAAGTCCCTGAGGTATCAGTACAGTTGAAACCCGCAAGAAGTGACCCCGTTTTAAAAACTACACCCTTAAGGCATTCATCTAGAAGTGTAGTGAGCATTTTGACCGGAGACTAACACCCCATAAACTGTAATGTGGGTTCTCCTGGGTACGGCAATAACCTACATGTGGCTGTTATAAGCTGCCTGGGCACACAGCAGGGCTCAGAGGGGAAAGACGAGGGGGGATAAGCTGTGCAGAGTACATCAGGGTAAGTAAAATTGGGGTAAATTATAAACCAAGGGATGTATGATAAATTTTAAAACACTCTTTCATACAGAGCTCTGGTTTTTTGGGACACGTGTCACATTGATATATTGTGTCCTCCCTTATCCCCCTCTTATAGCAGGCTTTGCTCCTCTTCTGACTTTTTCCCCTCTTGACAGTTTGGGGAACTTCTCCTGGAAAGTGTTGCCCTGGTACGATGCGTGTAGCATCGCTTTCGGAAGTACTGGGTGCCCCCCCCCCCTTCTTGGTCCCTAAAGATTAGGTTCTTGATAATCACCTCTTGAATGTGCACATTGTACAAAGCCATCGGTATGATGTGCACGGCCAGCTTCTTATACCACACCGCATGGCGCTGTAGGGCTTCAGGACTTGATCTGACAAGTCCACCCCTCCCATGTACCTATTGTAATCCAGGATGCAGTCTGGTTTGGGGGTCTCTGTACTGGTACCTCGTACAGGTACATGGGTACTGGTGTGGCATCTCTCTTGTCTTGTACTTGACACACAATATGTTGCTGCTAGAATGTGCCCTGCTCTCACCCCTTCTGAGTGTTTGCCCAAGCAGAGTCTTAGGGAGGCCTCTCAGATTTCTTTTAGCAGTGCCGCATGCCGCAGGACTGGAAGCGAGGCAGTTGAAGAGTGGGACGCTGGTATAAAAATTATCCAGGTAGAGGTGGTGACCCTGGTCCAGCAGTGGGTGCACCAAATCCCACACAATTTTTGCATTAACTCCCAGTAAGGGTGGGCATTCTGGGGGCTGAATACTGCTGTCCTTCCCTTCATATATCCTAAATCTGTAGGTATACCCTGATGCACTCTCGCACAGCTTATACATCTTCACACCATACCTTGCCCTCTTACCCGGCAGGTACTCGCGGAATTGAACCCTCCCTTTAAAATGTACCAAGGACTCATCAATAGAAATACACTTCTCGGGGGTGTATGCTTGGGAAAATCGGGCACTGAAACGGTCTGATAGGGGTCTCCGTTTATACAAACGGTCAAAACTGGGGTCATCTCGGGGTGGGCAATGCTCATTATCAGTATAATGTAAGAAGCAAAGTATTGCCTAATTTATTTATTTTTTTAGGTCCCAGTTCAGTTCTGAAGTAGCTTTGAGGGGCCTATATATTAGAAACCCTTATCAAATACCCCATTTTAGAAACTAGACCCTTCAAAGTCTTCACAACAGCATTTAGAAAGTTTATGAACCCTTTAGGTGATTCACAGAAATTTAGAGCAAAGTAGAGGTGAAATTTACATATTTTTTTTTGTAAGAAAATCCTCTTTATACCATTTTTTTTATAACACAAAAGGTTTTATCAGAGAAACACAACTTAATACTTATTACCCAGATTCTGCAGTTTTGAGAAATATCCCACATGTGGCCCTAGTGTGATAATGCACTGAAGCACCGGCCTCCGAAGCAAAGGAGCACCTAGTGAATTTTGAGGCCTCTTTTTTATTAGGCACCATGTCCGGTTTGAAGAGGTCTTGTGGTGCCAAAACAGTGGAAACCCCACAAAAGTGCCCCCATTTTGGAAACTAGACACCTTGAGGAATTCATTGTAGTTTTTTTGGGGTGCATGCGACTTCAGTTTTTATTCTATTTTTAGGTGGCGTGGTGACTAAAAAACAGCAATTCTACTATTGATTTTTTATTCTATTTTTTTTACAGCGTTTACCGTGCGCTATAAATGACATATTCACTTTATTCTGCGGGGCAATACGATTATGGCGATACCATATGTTTATAGTTTTTTTATGTCTTATGGCGTTTGCACAGTAAAATACGTTTTGTAAAAAATCATTCACTTTTTGTGTTACCTTATTCTAAGAGCCAGAACTTTTTTATTTTTCCATCAATAAAGCCGTGCGAGGACTTATTTTTTGCGTAACGAACTGTAGTTTTGATCAGTACCATTTTTAGGTACATGCGACTTTTTGATCTCTTTTTATTCAATTTTTTGGGAGGTGAAGTGACCAAACAATTGTGATTGTGGTACGGTTTATTATTCTTTTCTTTTACGGCGTTCACCGTGTGGGATAAATAATGAAATAATTTTGTAGTTCAGGCCGTTACGGACACGGCGATACCAATTATGTATAGTTTATTTGTTTGTTTATATATTTTTATTAATAATAAAGGACTGAAAAAGTAAAAAGGGGGATTTTTACTTTTAATACTTTTAAAACTTTTATTTTTCTTATTTTTACACATCTTTTTTTATTTTATTACTTTGTCCCACTAGGGGACTTGAGGACAGGAGGCCCTGATCGCAATTCTAATACACTGCACTACATGCGTAGTGCAGTGTATTAGAACTGTCTGCTACTCACTGACAGCAAGCATAGTGGGTCCTGACTTTGTCAGGACCCACTAGGCTTCCATCGATGACATAGCCGGACGCCATTGTTTGGTGTCCGGTTGCCATATTGACCATCGCCGGCCGCTATCGTGTAGCAGGCCGGCGATGGCAGCTTAACCCCTAAAAATCTGCGATCTCTATTGAACGCGGCTTTTAAGGGGTTAATCAGCGGGGACACAGCGATCGGTCCCTGCTGTAGGAGCTGTGACAGCTCTTGTATGTGTCGGGAGGACGGCCGAAACGGCCGTTACTCCCGAGACGTACTATTAGGTCATGGAGCGCGAACGATACAGCTACCATGACCTAATAGTACGTCCAGGAGCGGGAAGGGGTTAAATGCTGCGGTCAATACCGACCGCAGCATTTAAATAGTTAGAAAGAGGGGGGCGACCCCCTCTAACAGCTCATCGCGCAACGGGGGGGTGGCGATGGTTGTTATGGCTGCCTTGGGGCCTAATGGAGGCCCCCAGTTCTGCCATCTTTGTGCTCCAGCAGGGCTTAATAGAAGGCTGTCAGAATCACGATATACTGCAATACATTAGTATTGCAGTATATCGTGCAAGCCATCTAACGATCGCCGGTTGAAGTCCCCTAGGGGGAATAATAAAAAAAGTAAAGTTGAGTTAAATAAAGTTGGTTTTTTTTTATGTAAAAAAAGAATAAAAAATTAAAAGTTCAAAAAATTCTCCTTTTCACATTTTCCCCCTAGAGCATAGTAAAAAAATAAATAAATAAACATAATTGTATCGCCGCGTCCGTAAAAGTCTTAACTATTACAATATATTATTATTTAACCCGCACGGTGAACGCCGTAAAAAAAAAATTGTAAACGCCAGAATCTCTATTTTTTGGTCACCTCATCTACTACAAAAAATGAAATAAAAAGTGATTAAAACGTTGCATGTACACCGAAATGGTATTATTAAAAACTACAGCTTATCCCGCAAAAAATAAGCCCTCATATTACTTAATCGACGGAAAAATAAAAAGTTATGGCTCTCGGAATTTGGAGACACAAAATAAATTTTCTTTTTTACACTTAGGTTTTTACTTGTAAAACTAGTAAAATATAGAAAAAAACTATATATATTTGATATCACCGTAATCGTATTGGCCCACAGAATAAAGTTAACATGTTGTTTTAATTGCACAGTGAATTCCGTAAAAACGACGCGCAAAAAACAATGGAGGAATCGCTGTTTTTTTTCATTTTCTACCCCACAAATATTTTTTTTCCCGTTTCCTAGTACATTATATGGCACAATAAATGGTGCTACGAAAAACTACAACTCGTCCCGCAAAAATCAAACCCTCATAGGACTATATAGACGAAAAAATAAAGAAGTTATGGCTTTTGGAAGGTGGGGAGGAAAAAAACTAAAATGAAAATCTGAAAAAGGGCTGCGGTGGGAAGGGGTTAAGAGTAGGAGGTGCAGGAGGAGAGTGGTGGCGATGGAGAGCACAGCCAGTCCAGAGTGATGGAGGGACGCGGCCACGAGCCAGCCCTCTTCCTGTCTTGTCGTTGTAGGATAGAGATCGGCTTGAAGCCCTCATTACTCTAGAAAAGCTACAACCTGCCGTTAGTAGCATGAGCACTGAAAAAGCCAGAGGAATCGATGGTTTACTGATAGAGCTGTACAAATTATATGGCAAGGATTTATTCCCTAAACTGTTAGATGTATATACTAAAGGTTACTTACCCTATTCATTCTATGAAGGACCTGAACCTCCCAGACACGTATAGGTCTCTCCTCATGACAGATGTGAAAATTTCAGCCAAGATATTGGCGGATAGGCTGGCTGGGGTGATCACTTCGGTAATTCATCCTAATCAGTCGAGCTTTATGCCATAAAAATCTACTTCTGTTTATCTGCGTTGCTTGTAATTTAAAGGGAATGTATCACCTATATTTTTTTACTAATTAAAACCAGATGCCGAAACATATATTTTTTTTCTAGTCCATTATTATTTTCTGATTATAGATTTTTGAAATTATATTTTCTGTACATGATTATGGACCAGTCATCTTGTCTGAGCTGTTAACAGCATTTAGAAAGATGCTTTACAACAGCTACATGGACCATAGGAAAGAATATCTGGAGCTGACCCAGTGTTCTAGGAATGCTCTATGACCTGTGCAAAGGTGATTGTGTGGGAAGGGTTAGGTGGGGAGCTGTGTCCATCACATATTATGAATGGTGAATCCTGTATTATCTATATATAGGTGTAACCTTTCATCGTAATCCTGCCTGTGATAATAAGATGACTGCTGAGAAGTGATCTCTACAGAACAGGAAGTGTCAGTCTATTGTAAGGCTCAGTAGACAGAGAAAAAACTGGAAGATTTTAGAATTATTATATAAAAACTTGATTTAAACAATAGATCATTTAATGATGACACGTTCCCTTTAATCTGCAAGCTTCCGGGCAACAAAGCTATCCTTCCTCTTGATGCCGCCAAGGCATTTTATAGCATTAAATGGTGCTATCTGTGGGATGTTCTGGAGAAAATAGGGTTTGGTCCTATTTTGTTAAATGGGTACAATTGCTGTTTGGGGTTCCAAGGGCCAGAATTAGGGCAAATAATGAACTGTCAGAACCATTCTACTAGAAAGAGGGACTCACCAAAGAGGCCCTCTTTGCCCACTTCTCTTTGCAGTTTTAATTAAAACCTTGGCTGCTCTGTTAAGAAAATCGCAGGATATTATAGGCTTCCACTATGGAAAGAGTGGGAGGAATGTGTATCTTTAAATGCAGATGAATATGCTTTTTTGGGGAAATGTTGATGTGTCGCTAATGAATTTCTCTTCGGGGAATCAGTTTTCAGGTGATATTCATTGGTATGGCAGATACATTGACGACATACTCATCATATTGGAGGGCGATGTATCTGCCATACCACTGTTTATTTATTATCTCAATTCTAATTATTGAAACCTTAAGTTCACTCATCTGTAGCATGATGCTACCATTTGTTTCCTGGATTTGGAATTTTCTTCTAAGACAGGAGAAATAATTTCCTCAAAAACTTTTCGAAAAAAAGATTACAGGTAACACCATTCTGCATGCCGACAGTGGCCATCCTCAACACACTGTAACATCTATTCTGGTGGTTGAGATGATGAGGGCTAAAAGGAATTGCAGTGAAGAGGACAGTTTTCTTAGGGAGCAGTCGTTGATCTGTCAGAGAGAGGCTATAAGAAGTGGACTCTTGATAGGGCTAAGTCCATTTCTTTTTCCAAATCCCTACCCTCGTGCTGCAGTATAGCAATCAATTTGCTCAAGTTAAATATATTATCCATAGATATATACCAATTCTTCTCGAGGATGAAGAATTGGATGATATATTGAAAGATGGTTGCAGAATTGTTTCCAGGAGAGCATCCACAATTGGTAACATTTTGTCTCCATCTCTGTTTTAATCCAACAGAGCTAATGTTACATGGTATAAGTAAAAAGAAGAAAAAGGCTGGCACTGTTGAACCAGTGGAAATGTTGGAGTATTTCAAATGGCTTTTTCTAATGGATTTCAGCAGTCAAGTTGCCCCGGAGGTGCTCATCGACAAGTACAGCACAAATCAACTTGATATCAACAGATAGAAATTATCGAGGCACTCACTGGACTTGCAACAAATTCCTTTATTCAAGATCTTGGTCAGGATGTGGAACTAGCCATTGGCAAGTCCGGTGAGTGCCTCGATACTTTCTATCTGTTGATACTAATGTTACATGGTTACAGCATAAGGGGTTTTCCAGATGTGGCTCGAACCCATGCAAGGTCTGTACATTTGCCCGACCCAATAAAAGTTTTCATGACTCTAGTAATAATAAAAACTTCATGATCAAAACCTACATAAATTGTAACAGTGAACATGTAGTTTATATTATTAAATGTACAGAATGCTGTCTCATGTATAGAATTCTTGAACATTTAGGTTACGTTAGAAACCCCGAAATTCGTAATATTTCAAATGCAGCACACTACATTAGGTGTCATAATAGATCGATTAAGTCATTCAGTACATATGCTATAAAGTCAAATGCCCAGCACGAGTGGGCTATCATAAACATATCCTTCACGACAGGGAGGCTTTTTGGATCCACCATCTGAAAACTAGATTTCCAATGGGCTTAAATCTAAAAAAAAGAACTCATGTTCCATTATTAAATGGGTTCCTGAGAAAAAAATATAAGCCCACTAGAGCTGATTATTACATGTATATAAGAGGTCGTAACTCTGCTTATGCATCAGTGTCGACATTGAGTTACATTTATATCTAGAGTCTTGTGTCCCATAAAATTTGATAACTTCTTTCTTTTTTTCATGTACCATTACCACCATGCCAGCTTCCGATTGAATGTTTGTCACGGTAGATAGTACCCGATGCAACAATTGCTCCAACGAATATATGTTCGATTATTAATATAAATAGCTTCCTTTGATCGGCCCGTGTTTCCCATTGTATATATCACATATTTTTTTGTCTGCCAATTGTATTATTGTGACTAATTGTCCCTTTTTTTAAAATATTTCATATCTTTGTAAAGATCTTTGTTTTAACAGTTCAGTACTAAACATCTTTTTGCATCTATATCCGTATTATCACTAGATATAGTAAACGCATCCCAAATCTTCCCTTTGGAAGAATCATATAGTCATATAAATGGTAACATCTACCTGTTCCGGACAAAGGTTGCATTATTCAGATGCACCGTCTGGTTCTTGCTGATATAAGTGCGAGTTCCAACTTGTTAGCTGTTCTTTCATACAGGTGAATGCGGACTTCCTCTGTGTCTGTTCCATTGATTGGACACGGAGTGAAACGTGGGAAGTTACAATGGTGAACTGACCGGATATAAATGCACGTTGTTTTGTTTGCAGCATTTATAATGTGCCATGCTAAGGACAGGTAATTTGTCTGAAACGCGTAGGCTTATTGCTGAGGCAACCAACCCTACACACATTGGATTTTATCATTATCTAGAATAAAGTTGGAATATCATTTCCTTTGGATCAAATTTTTCCTTCTTGTCCTGTCTCTAATTAATATTATTCCCATTCTTAACAAATTTTGTGAATTTTCTGGCTTGAGCATAAACAGGACAAAATTAGCATTGTTCCTTCTTACAACTACTCATGGGCCAGTACAGACAGGGAAGATGACAGTTCCATATGTGATTAAACTTAAATATCATGGACTTTGGATAACTAAAGATGTTAATGAATATATTACTCTTAATTTTTAACATCTACTAGAGAAAATGAGGAGTAAAATGGACACCTGGATGAAATCAATGTTATTCGTATTAGGGCATGCCAACCTGGTTAAAATAGCACACATGCCACAAGTGTTGTACATCTTGCACAACTCACGGGTGTGGCTTCCATTTAACTTGTTTAACAAGGTGCATAGTTTATTCCGTGAAATCTGTGAAAAAGGTGTTCTCCATATTAAACTAGAGAAACTACAAATAGCTAAGGTGGAGGAAGAAATAGCTTTACCAAAGGCATGGGTCCACATTTTGGCTTCCAAATTACAGTAACTACAAGGTCGGGGAATCAATGATTGGCATGACTCCAGAAGTAGGATAGTACCACATTCAGTTAAGGGGAAACGGTTGTTAGATTCTGTAGAAGCACACAGATTTTAATTGATTGCTCTCACTCAGAAGCTCCTACATAATGTATGGAGGAATTGCAGGGTGCTCCTGGGCATAACTGGTTGCACCAAATATATGCCTCTTTGTGACAATACATATTTGTGGGAATTCTGTAGCCTAAAAGGGTTTGGACAGTGGGATCAAAGAGGCACGGAGGATGTAACCGCCCGGGGCACCAATGGCTCGGAAAGTTTGGGGTGGGGAACCAACACCACGCCCTCCTGCATTACAATTGTATCTGCATCTATAGGACCCAGATACAATTGAAATATTCACTAGCACTGGATGGGCAGCGAACATCAGTTCCTTGCCGTGCCATTCAGCGCCTTTCAATGATGCAGCCGGCACAATGACATCCTCGCACGCTGCATCTTTTCTAAGGAGCAGGTCTGGCTATAAGAGGCCTGCGTCACTAGAAGACTGAACAGGAACAGGTGAGTAGATAAAGTTGTTTTTTTTTCAATGAATATTGTGAGTGGCATTATCTATTGAAACAATAATGGAATATTTTAACTGCTACGTCAGCTGACCTTTACACTGGAAAAACAGTGACACCTTGTCTCGCTCGGCAATCTGCAGCAGCCGAACGAGGCAGTCGTACTTCGGTGAAACATATCACAGTGAAAGCACTGTCTGCATTTGTACCTGTGCCAAGCTGACTTTAGCTACAATTTTAACTTACTGTGTGTTTGTCTCCTTTGGACGTTTTACTAGCATATCAATTAAAAGTTATATTTTATTTTATTTAATTTGTCTTTCAGTAGTTGGGAAATTGGGTCCTTTTTGTGCCACAGGCACACCAGTTTTTTTGAAGCATTATCTATTGAGGCACCGTCTACAGGAGGCTCTATGGGGAGCTCTATTTTCAGGGTGCTCTATCTACAGGTGGCTCTATGGGGGCACTATCTACAGGAGTCTCTCTGAGGCAATATCTATGGGGGGCACTATACAGAGGGCTCTATCTACAGGAAGCGCTTTGGGGAGTTCTATCTATAGGGCCACTATCTACAGGGGGCAACTATTTACAGGGGCAGTATGTGGGCCACTGTCTACAGTTGGCTCTATAGGGTGCTTTATCTACAAGGGGAACTGTATGTGTTTGTGGTACTTTATTTTACAGTATGTGACATGATTATATTTATGGGTACAGTGTACGGTGCTATTATATTTAGGGGCAATTTGTGGGGCACCATAAGAATTTGATCTTTGTATATAGGTGCGGAAATCTTTGAAAAGTGAGGAGCCAAACTCTGCAGAAATGGGTTGTGGCGGGAGAAGTCGACATGGAGGTCTGGACCGGATATAGCAGAAAAGAGAAAAAGAACAACGAGAATCTGAGATGTCACCTGTGAGTCACTAAATGTAAATGTTTATTCTCCCTCTGACTGATTAGTACTGTATTCACTGTATGATCTGCAGTGACATGATTGGTGGTATCATTCTTATTTTATAAAAGCAACTCCCAGCATATCCTTACCTTTGTTATGGCCATACTGGAAGCTGTAGTTTTACGCCATACCGACCTATACGGTAGGGGTTAAACTGGACTTGCCAATTATCTCTGTATTGAGCTGTATTTGTGCTGGTGCTGTATAAATGTATGCCGCTTAGTTCTGGTGCTGTAATGTCGGGGTAGGCAGACGGACAGGTGAGCCCTAATCTACCCGCCACTCAGTCCCTGCCTACTTGCACAGTTTGTCCTAGGCGACGGCGTACAACTCGGCGACGATCCCTACGCTCACTATGTGCACAACAAACAAAACAAGACAAGGGAACACAGAAGCAAGGGAAGAAGGGCAGTTGCCCACGGCAACACCGTGAGCAACACAGTAGTGGACGAGCCGAGTAAAACCAGGAGTGTACGAGGTAACAAATGCAGAGCAGGAGAATAGTCAGTTAATCCAGAGTCAATATGAAGCAGAGGTTAATGGTAATAGCAGGAACAGCAGAGCCAGGAAACACAAGAATCACAGGCAAAGGACAAGCAGCAAATGAAGGTATAAATAGACCAAGGGCGGAAGCTAGAGCCGTCTGGCCAGGCTGTGATAGGTTCTCCCACTCCTCAGCCTACCAGCCAGAGTGGTAGCAGATCGAGTCACTCTATCAGACCTAGGATCAGATGCAGACTGATTAACCACGGGCGTCGACACAGAAGCTGTGTCCGGCAGATCCTTTACAGTACCCCCCTTTTATGAGGGGCCACTGGACCCTTCCTAGGTGGACCTGGCTTATTGGGGAACCGAAGATGGAACCTTCTGAGCAATAACCCAGTGTGAAAATCCAGGGCGGGTACCCAAGTCCTCTCCTTAGGCCCGTATCCTCTCCAATGGACCAGGTACTGGAGGGAGCCTTGGACCATCCTGCTGTCCACAATCTTGGCCACCTCGAATTCTACCCCTTCAGGGGTGAGAACAGGGACTGGAGGTTTCCTCGAGGTAGCCAAGGACGGGGAGCAGCGTTTCAGGAGGGAGGCATGAAACACGTCGTATATTTCAAAGGACGGGGGTAACTCCAGCTGGAAGGAGACAGGGTTAAGGACCTCAATGACCTTGTACGGCCCTATATACCGGGGAGCAAATTTTTGGGACGGAACTTTAAGGCGTAAATTTTTTGAAGACAGCCACACCAGATCCCGACCACAAACAAAGGGTTAGTAAAACGTCTTTTATCTGCCTGAGTCTTTTGTATGCTCTGGGACGCCTCAAGGTTCTTCTGAACCTGGGCCCAGACTGTGCACAGTTCCCGATGAACGACATCTACCTCGGGATTGTTGGAACCACCAGGTGAAACGGAGAACGGTGGATTAAACCCAAAATTACAGAAAAAGGGGGAGACCCCTGACGAGTTACTAACCCGGTTATTAAGGGAAAATTCGGCGAGGGGAATGAAGGAGACCCAATCATATTGACAGTCAGAGATAAAACACCTTAAATATTGTTCTAGAGACTGATTAGTCCTCTCAGTTTGACCATTAATTTCAGGATGGAAGGCCGAGGAGAAGGACAGATCAATCTCCAACTTCTTACAGAAAGCTCTCCAAAACAATGAAACAAATTGCACCCCTCTGTCAGAAACAATATTGACAGGAACCCCATGGAGACGCAGGATGTGTTTGACAAACAAGGTAGCTAACGTCTTGGCATTGGGTAGTTTCTTGAGGGGCATAAAGTGGCACATCTTACTGAAGCGGTCTACTACAACTCACACGAACGACTTGCCTTGGGATGGAGGCAGATCGGTGATAAAATCCATGGAGATATGGGTCCAAGGTCTCTGGGGAATGGGCAAAGAACATAGTAAACCCGCTGGTCGGGACCTGGGAGTCTTGGACCTAGCACAAATTTCACAAGCGGCGACGTAGGCCTTAACGTCTTTAGGCAACCCAGGCCACCAATAGGTTCTAGAAATGAGGTGCTTGGTACCCGGGATGCCTGGATGGCCAGATAGTGCAGAGTCATGATTTTCCCTGAGTACCCTTAGCAGGAATTGCAGGGGAACAAACAGCTTGTTCTCAGGAAGGTTCCTGGGAGCTGAACCTTGATCAGCCGCAATTTCGGAGACTAAGTCAGAATCAACAGAGGATATTATTATACCTGGAGGCAAAACACAAGCAGGATCTTCCTCCTCCAAAGGAGGGCTGGCCATGAAACTACGCGACAGTGCATCAGCTTTAATATTTTTAGACCCAGCCCTATAGGTGACCACAAAGTTGAATCTAGTAAAAAAACAACATCCATCGAGCTTGTCTCGGGTTTAGCCTCCGGGCAGATTCTAGGAAAACCAGATTCTTGTGGTCGGTAAGGACGGGAGACGGACAGGTGAGCCCTAATCTACCCGCCACTCAGTCCCTGCCTACTTGCACAGCCTGTCCTAGGCGACGGCGTACAACTGGGCGACGGTCCCTACGCTCACTATGTGCACGACAAACAAAACAAGACAAGGGAACACAGAAGCAAGGGAAGAAGGGCAGTTGCCAACGGCAACACCGTGAGCAACAGAGTAGTGGAAGAGCCGAGTCAAACCAGGAGTGTACGAGGTAACAAATGCAGAGCAGGAGAATAGTCAGTCAAGCCAGGGTCAATATGAAGCAGAGGTTAATGGTAATAGCAGGAACAGCAGAGCCAGGAAACACAAGAATCATAGGCAAAGGACAAGCAGCAAATGAAGTTATAGACCAAGGGCGGGAGCTAGAACCGTCTGGCCAGGCTGTGATAGGTTCTCCCACTCCTCAGCCTACCAGCCTGAGTGGTAGCAGATCGAGTCACTCTATCAGACCTAGGATCAGATGCAGACTGATTAACCACGTGCGTCGACACAGAAACTGTGTCCGGCACATCCTTTACAGTTGCTGTATATATATATATATATATATATATATATATATATACTGCTCCAGAACCAAGCTCAGTACATAAATCCTCCTCCTCTTCCTCTTAACCCCTTCCCGACATTTGACGTATCCATACGGCAAAGTCGGGTAGGGGAAGTATGGAACAGGCTCACGGAGTGAATCTGCTCCATACGATGCCGGTGTCGGCTGTATGTTACAGCCAACACTTTAGAGTAACGAGCGCGATCCCGCTCGTTTAACTTGTTAAATGCTGCGGTCAATACCGACCACAGCATTTAAATCGTTAGAAAGAGGGGGGCCACCCCTGGCTGCCTGGGGGCCTAATGAAGGCCCCCAGGTCAGCCATCTTTGTGCTGCTATTAAGCCCTGCCTCCTGTCAGAATCACGATATACTGCAATACATTAGTATTGCTTTATATCGTGCAAGCGATCCAACGATCTCTGGTTGAAGTCCCCTAGGGGGACTAATAAAAAAAGTAAAAAGGAGTTAAATAAAGGTTTTTTTTATGTAAAAAAAATTAAAAATTAAAAGTAAAAAAAAACCTCTTTTACGATTTTCCCCCTAGACCATAGTAAAAAAAAAATAAAAAAATCTAATTGATATCGCCACATCCGTAAAAGTTTGAACTATTACAATATATCATTATTTAATCCGCACGGTGAATGGCATAAAAAATAAAATTGTAAACGCCAGAATTTCTATTTTTTGCTCACCTAATCTCCTACAAAAAATGAAATAAAAAGTGATCAAAACGTTGCATGTACAGCAAAATGGTATTATTAAAAACGACAGATTATCCCGCAAAATTAGCCCTCATACCACTTAATCGACGGAAAAATAAAAAAAGTTATGGCTCTCGGAATTTGGCGACACAAAATACATTTTCCTTTTTACACATAGGTTTTTACTTGTAAAAGTAGTAAAATATAGAAAAAACTATATATATTTGGTATCACCGTAATCGTATTGACCCACAGAATAATGTTAACATGTTGTTTTAATTGTGCAGTGAATTCCGTAAAAACGACGCGCAAAAAACAATGGAGGAATCGCTGTTTTTTTCATTTTCTACCCCACAAATATTTTTTTCTCATTTCCTAGTACATTATATAGCACAATAAATAGTGCTACGAAAAACTACAACCCTTCCCGCAAAAATCAAGCCCTCATAGGACTATATAGACGAAAAATAAAGAAGTTATAGCTTTTGGAAGGTGGGGAGGAAAAAACAAAAATGAAAATCTGAAAAAGGGCTGCGGCGGGAAGGGGTTAATAATCATTAAAGGGGCTAAAAAAAATGGGCGGTTATATGTCGGTCATATTTCAAATGACCAATGGTCATGCATTTCTACACCAACTTCTACGGTTTCTTTCTGTTTGGCACATCAACGATTGCAACTATTTCTGTTTAAAATAGGTATTAGGGTTGATACTAAATTTCCTAGGTGCCCTGCTAATGTAGTAGACCTTAAGCATATGTTGTGGACATGTCCGGTTTTATCTGCACTGCGGTCTGTGTATAACCTTATTGACACGGTATTTGGATTGCAAGTGCCTATGGTTCCGTTGATTGGCCTTTTGGGACATGTGGCAAATCTCCCAACATACATCATGAAACAGCTTGCAATAGCTAAAATATAATATCAAACACATAAAGGGATAGCTAGACACTGTGTGGAATCTGCTGAGATAGACAACCTAATTGGAGCTCTGAATTGAATAATACTGCTAGAGAGTGGTACCATTTACAAATTTGATAAGCAATGGAAACTGCTGTTGAATTCACCTGGGTTGGGGGTCACCCGACCTTATACACACTAGATCACTACTACTACAACTACATAATTGACAAATCGTTAATGTGTAATGAATGTCAAGAATAATGAACTGGTCACCAGTCAATTGCTATATAATCATGGGAATATACAATATAAATATTGCACTTCATTTTAAGGGTTTCGCTAATGTAGGTCTTACACTATATAGGTTCGGGCCTGTTCGCATCTACATTGGAGGCCCCCGTCACAGATGCGGTCCAAAATGCCAGAAACAATAGAGCAGCATTTATTCCAGTAAAATGACAGACACCATGACGGAAACCTGACCGAACCCATTAAAGTCAATGCATTCCTTCCGGCGCGGATGGTGTCCATCATGTATCGGTACTTCCGGTATTTTCATTGTTGTGATCCTCTGACGGAGCAGAGTAACGGTACACCGATCTCAGATGTGAATAGGAGCTGCAGCTATCGTAGCATAGGCTGGTGGTTCCAGTGATTCAATATAAATGCACATAAGAAAGAACAATATTAGGGAAGCGCTGGCAAAATCCGGAAGTACAAGATGTATTTGAGATATAACATTGCTTTATTTCCAAATGGACAACGCGTTTCGAAATTTAATTTATGGTAACTAAATTGCGTCCATCGTTTTTTTTACTTTAGTTATTTATACAACACAATTATGTTTCTTACATAAAGTTAGGTCATGCGAATTAAAAAACTATATATGTCTCATCCATGAATCTTATCATTTGGCTAAATGAAAATATTGCAATCTGAAACCCTATTAATTTCCACCCAATTAGGTGCATTGTTGCATTCTTCTTGCAACATCCTTTCTCTGTTCAGCTTTATTGTCATAAGCAGAACCAAAATGTGCTCCTTGCCATTGCTCACGCTAGCGTTTTTAGCGTCTGTATGCTGCGTTTCCCAATGAATATAGAAGAAAGGTTCTGTGCCCCTTTGGCTCCTATCTACAATTTCCATCTCTCCTTAGAGGGCTGGGTCAGCTGTGTATACCACGCAACTGATTTGATTCTGCCCCTTCCTCAGAGCAATCATTGTAGTCTCAGCCCCCAAACCCCACCGATATACACTCCTGACATTTCTCTATGGCAAGTCAGAAGTTTAAATAAACACTAAGTACCACTGGTCAGACTATGCAGAAGTAGCACTTGTCCTGCCAAGCTCCTTCTCTAGTGCAGTCCTACTTAATCCATCCAGTGAAAAAAATAAGTTAACCAAAGTCATGTTTTAAAGCCTTCAAGACTGAATTCACATGTCGCGGATTTCTTGCGGATTTTGTTGCAGATTTAATGCAGATCTCACCCTTTTGCATTGCAAAGGATAAAATCCGCAATGAAAATCTTTAACAAATCCGCAACATGTGAACTCTGCTTAAATGATAAAATTGTGTTTGCTTGCAGCCACAACTAGGGGAAGCTTAGGAGCTTTTATACTGAGCTTGCGTACTGCCCCCATAGCTGCCCCCACAGTATAATGCCCCCCATAGCTGCCCCCACACTGTATAATGCCCCCATGGCTGACCACCACAGTATAATGCCCCCATAGCTGCCCCCACAGTATAATGCCCCCCATAGCTGCCCCCACAGTATAATGCCCCTCTAGCTGCCCCACAGTATATTGCCACCCATAGCTGCCCCATATAGTATAATGCCCCCATACAATATAATGCCCCCCATGGCTGCCCCATACACTATAATGAACCATACAGTATAATGCCGCCCATAGCTGCCCCATACAGTATAATGCCCCATACTGTATAATGCCTCCATAGCTACCCCATACTGTATAATGCCCCCATACAGTATAATGCCCCCATATCTGGCGCATACAGTATAATGCCCCCATACAGTATAATGCCCTTCATAGCTGCCACATACAGTATAATGCCCCACAGCTGCCCCATACAGTATAATGCCCCCATAGCTGCCCCGACACAGTAAAATGCCCCCATGGCTGACCACCACAGTATAATGCCCCCATAGCTGCCCCCCACAGTATAATGCCCCCCATAGCTGACCTCACAGTATAATGCCCCCATAGCTGCCCCACAGTATATTGCCACCCATAGCTGCTACATACAGTATAATGCCCAATACAATATAATGCCCCCCATGGCTGCCCCATACACTATAATGCCCCATACAGTATAATGCCCCCCCCCCATAGCTGACCCATACAGTATAATGGCCCCCATACAGTATAAAACAGTATAATGCCCCCATACAGTATAATTCCCTCCATAGCTGCCCCATACAGTAAAATGCCCCCATAGAGTATAATGGCCTCCATAGCTGCCCCATACAGTACAATGCCCCCCATACAGTATAATGCCTCTTTAGCTGCCACATACAGTATAATGCCCCCATAGCTGCCCCATACAGTATAATGCCCCCTATAGCTGTCCCATACAGTTTAATGCCCCCCATATAGTATAATGCCCCTCTTAGCTGTACCATAACGTATAATGCCCCCTCAGTAGCTACCATATGAGCCCCCCTCCGATACCCAGTATAATGCCCCCATATGTATGTACCTAATAGAAAAATAGTAACATAATTACTTAACTATCCCCATTCCGACAACGGGTAGAGGGGATTCTTCTCCTCCTCTGCACTGTGCTGTCAGTGACTCAGTGCAGAAAAGAGCGATGACGTCACTACATCGCGCCTGCCTGCGCCGAGTCGCTAGCGACACAGTGAATGCTGGAGAAAGCCTCCAGCATCTAACCCAACTGAATGTGCGTCCTGCGGACAATATAATGCCCCCCATGGCTGCCCCATACACTATAATGAACCATACTGTATAATGCCCCCCCATAGCTGCCCCATACAGTATAATGCCCCCATACAGTATAATGCCTCCATAGCTGCCCCATATAGTATAATGCCCCTGTGAAAGGAAATATATTTTTCCAAAGTGTTTTATACTTATTATATACCTTATATCCTTATATGTTTGTACAATTTAGTTATATTAGAATGTAGGTGCTATATCTAAACTTTCTGACTCATTTGTTATTGTTATTTTGTTATTGTCTGAATATAAATATCCGTGCTGATAAGAATAAAGTAGAAGCATTTTCATACAGTAACGTGTCTGTGTGTTTTTGCTACTTCGAGCTGCTCGTACTCATAAATTTATTTTTATAAGCTAATTTGGAGCTGGATGGAACTCAAGGCGTAGTGGGATGCTAAATTGCACTCACAGTTTATGGCGCCCGAACATGGACTGCGGCACTAGGACCCAGAGACCACCCGAACAAGGCAGAGGAGACCGGACGGGAACGTGTAGACCAAAAGCTGCAGCATATTGTAAGAAGATTTGATTCTCATATTTTGCTCTGCATCTCCCCGTCTGGCCCCCCTATTTTCGGATGACTAAGGCTCCACCTTAGGGAGTAAGGTATGAAGCCGCAATTCCAGAACCCTGTACTCCCTTAGAAAGTAAGTGCCTGACTTCCATCTCAGTTTGTGTGAAAGAGGAATGGGTAGCGGCATAGACCATGTTACAGGGGGATTGCTTTGTGCACGGATAATTGTTATACTTCTAATCTATGTTGTGTGTGTGTGTGTGTGCGTGTGTGTGTGTGTGTGTGTGTGTGTGTGTTTGTGTGTGTGTGTGTGTGTGTGTGTGTGTTGGAAAGTGCTGCTCAAAGAGGAAACTTAGTTTAGTTTAGTTAGTTTAGTTGCTTGATTTTTGGAGTTGAAAAGAGACCCAGTTTAGTTGCTTGATTTGTGGGGTTGAAAAGAGACCCAGTTTAGTTGTTTGATTTTTGGGGTTGAGAAGAGACCCAGTTTAGTTGTTTGATTTTTGGGGTTGAAAAGAGACCTAGTTTAGTTGCTTGATTTTTGGGGTTGAAAAGAGACCCAGTTTAGCTGCTTGATTTTTGGGGTTGAAAAGAGACCCAGTTTAGTTGTTTGATTTTTGGGGTTGAAAAGAGACCCAGTTTAGTTGTTTGATTTTTGGGGTTGAAAAGAGACCCAGTTTAGTTGTTTGATTTTTGGGGTTGAAAAGAGACCCAGTTTAGTTGCTTGATTTTTGGGGTTGAAAAGAGACCCAGTTTAGTTGCTTGATTTTTGGTGTTGAAAAGAGACCCAGTTTAGTTGCTTGATTTTTGGGGTTGAAAAGAGACCCAGTTTAGTAGTATTAGAAGTTGTTTGCCGGTAGCTGTAGAAAATAGACAGAAAGGGATTGTCTATCAGCAGCCGAAGATTTTGGGGTGAAAGAGACCCAGAATAGTAGAATTAGAAGTTGCTTGCATGAGCGTGCGTGTTCTGTTGGACTTGTCTAAATTTCAGTATAAAATATAAAGAAACCTGGGAGTTTGCTGGTGTGATGGAGAGGTCTGGCTTTGCATCTGTGAATTACAAAAAACCACGGTAGCTAAGGAGCTTATTCTTACACCATTCACACATGTATTGCATAAGCCTCAAAATTTAGCTGCCACTTTATCCAGCAGTGGTATAAAAGATGGATCCAAAAAGGTATGTTGAAACTTTTTGTGTAATGAAAGATTGCAGGTGCGTACGTGATCTTGAAGTGTTGATATGAAACACATGAGAGAATTTTTGCCAGCAATTATATTGTTAACCCCTTAAGGACGCAGCCTAGTTTGGGCCTTAAGGCTCAGAGCCCATTTTTCAAATCTGACATATTTCACTTTATGTGGTAATAACGTCGGAATGCTTAAACCTATCCAAGCGATTCTGAGATTGTTTTCTCGTGACACTTTGGGCTTCATGTTCGTGGTAAAATTTGGTCGATATATTCAGTCTTTATTTGTGAAAAATTGCAAAATTTAGAGAAAATTTACAAAAAATAGCATTTCTCAGAATTTAAATGCATCTGCTTGAAAAACAGACGGTTATACCACCCAAAATAGTTACTAGTTCACATTTCCCATATGTCTACTTTAGATTGGCATCGTTTTTTGAACATTATTTTATTTTTCTTGGACGTTACAAGGTTTAGAACATAAACAGCAATTTCTCATATTCTTAAGAAAATTTCAAAAGCCTTTTTTTGAAGGTGCCAGTTCAGTTCTGAAGTGGATTTGAGGGGCTTATGTATTATAAACCCCCATAAAAAAAACCCATTTTAAAAACTAGACCCCTCAAAGTATTCAAAACAGCATATAGAAAGTTTTTTAACCCTTCAGGCATTTCACAGGAATTAAAGCAAATTGGAAATGAAATTTGCAAATTTCATTTTTTCTGCTGAATTTCAATTTTATTCAATTTTTTTTTAGTAACAGAGAAGGTTTTACCAGAGAAACACTACTAAATATGTATTGTCCAGATTCTGCAGTTTTTAGAAATGTCCCACATGTGGCCCTACTGCGCTCGTGGACTAAAACACAAGCCCTAGAAGCAAAGAAGCACCTAGTGCATTTTGAGGCCTCTTTTTTATTAGAATATATTTTAGGCAGCATGCCAGGTTTGAAGAGGCGTTGAGGTATCAAAACAATGGAAACCCACCAGAAGTGACCCCATTTTGGAAATTACACCCCTCAAGGAATTCATTTATGGTTTTTGTTATCATTTTGACCGCACAGTTTTTTCACAGCACCTATTTGAATTGGGCTGTGAAATGAAAAAAATGATATTTTTTCCAATAAAATGTCATTTTTGATCAAATTTTCTTATTTTCACAGGGAACAACATACCCCATTTTGTTGCCCAATTTGTCCTTAGTGCGGCAATACCCCATTTGTGGTGATAAACTGCCGTTTGGGCCCATGGGAGGGCTCAGAAGGAAAGGAGCGCTATGTGTTTGTTGGAGTCCAGATTTTGCTGGATTGGTTTTCGGGTGCCATGTCGCATTTGCAGAGCCCCAGAGGTATCAAAGCAATGGAAACCCACCAGAAGTGACCCCATTTTGGAAACTACACCCCTCAAGGAATTCATTTATGGTTTTTGTTATCATTTTGACCGCACAGGTTTTTCACAGCACCTATTTGAATTGGGCTGTGAAATGAAAAAAATGATATTTTTTCCAATAAGATGTCATTTTTGATCAAAATTTCTTATTTTCACAAGGAACAACATACCCCATTTTGTTGCCAAATTTGTCCTTAGTGCGGCAATACCCCATTTGTGGTGATAAACTGCCCTTTGGGCCCATGGGAGGGCTCAGAAGGAAAGGACCACCATTTGGCCTACTGGAGCTTTTCTGGTGCTAAGTCATGTGTGCAGAAGCCCCTGAGGTACCAGTACAGTTGAAACCCCCGAGAAGTGACCCCATTTTAAAAACTACACCCCTTAAGACATTCATCTAGAGGTGTAGTGACCATTTTGACCCCACAGGTACTGTGTAAAAGATAATGCGCAGCAGATGGTGCAGTGTGAGATTTGCAATTTTATATATGTATATGCCATTTCAGTGTCCAATATAGTGTGCCCAGCATGCGCCACGGGAGATATACACCCCTTAAATTGTAATGTGGGTTCTCCTGGGTACGACAATACCCTACATGTGGCTGTTATCAGCTGCCTGGGCATACGGCAGGGCTCAGAAGGGAAAGATGAGGGGGGTAAGCTGTGCGGAGTGCATCAGGGTAAATTAAAAATCAAGGGATGTATGATACATTTTAAAACAATCTTTTATACAGAGCCCTGGTTTTTCGGGACACGTGTCACATTGGTATATTGTGTTCTTCCTTATCCCCCTCTTATAGCAGACTCTGCACCTCTTTTGACTCTTTCCCTTTCCACCGGTTTGGGGACCTTCTCCTGGAAAGTGTTGCCCTGGTACGATGCGTGTGGCCTCGCTTCCAGAAGTACTGGGTGCCCCCCCTTCCTGGTCCCTAAAGATTAGATCTTGAAATTCCAGGAAAGTTCCCCTCTGGCCTGCACATCGACGTAGCACATACGCATTGTACAAAGCCATCTGTATGATGTGCCCGGCCAGCTTCTTATACCACACCGCATGGCGCTGTAGGGCTTCAGGACTTGATTTGACAAGTCCATCCCTCCCATGTACCTATTGTAGTCCAGGATGCAGTCTGGTTTGGGGGTGGCCTTTCCTTCATATATCCTAAATATGTAGGTATAGCCTGATGCACTCTCGCACAGCTTATACATCTTCACGCCATACCTTGCCCTCTTACCTGGCAGGTACTGGCGGAATTGAACCCTCCCTTTAAAATGTACCAGGGACTCATCAATAGAAAAACACTTCTCGGGGGTGTATGCTTGGGAAAACCGGGCACTGGAACGGTCTAATAGGGGTCTCCGTTTATACAAACGGTCAAAACTGGGGTCATCTCGGGGTGGGCACGGCTCATTATCAGTATAATGTAAGAAGCGAAGTATTGCCTCATTTTTTTTTTTTTTTAGGTTCCAGTTCATTTCTGAAGTTGCTTTGAGGGGCCCATATATTAGAAACCCCTATCAAACACCCCATTTTAGAAACTAGACCCCTCAAAGTATTCACAACAGCATTTAGAAAGTTTATGAACCCTTTAGGTGTTTCACAGAAATTTAGAGCAAAGTAGAGGTGAAATTTACTCTTTTTATACCATTTTTTTTATAACACAAAAGGATTTATCAGAGAAACACAAATTAATACTTATTGTCCAGATTCTGCAGTTTAGAGAAATATCCCACATGTGGCCCTCGGGCGGTAATGGACTGAAGCCCCGGCCTCCGAAGCAAAGCAGCACCTAGCGGATTTTGAGCCCTCTTTTTTATTAGGCACCATGTCCGGTTTGAAGAGGTCTTGTGGTGCCAAAACATTGGAAACCCCCCAAAAGTGACCCCAATTTGGAAACTAGACCCCTTGAGGAATCCATTGTAGTTTTCATGGGGTGCATGCGGCTTTTTGATCAGTTTTTATTCCATTTTTAGGTGGCGTGGTGACTAAAAAACAGCAATTCTACTATTGTTTTTGTATACTTTTTTTTTTACAGCGTTCACCGTGCGCTATAAATGACATATTCACTTTATTCTGCGTGGCGATACGATTACGGCGATACCAGATGTTTATAGGTTTTTATTATGTCTTATGGCGTTTGCACAATAAAATACGTTTTGTAAACAATCATTCACTTTTTGTGTTACCTTATTCTAAGAGCCATAACGTTTTTATTTTTCAATCAATAAAGCCGTGCGAGGACTTATTTTTTGCGTAACGAACTGTATTTTCCATCAGTACCATTTTTAGGTACATGCGACTTTTTGATCTCTTTTTATTCCATTTTTTGGGAGGTGAAGTGACCAAACAATTGTGGTTGTGGTACGGTTTATTAATTTTTTTTTTTACGGCGTTCACCGTGCGGGATAAATAACAAAATAATTTTGTAGTTCAGGCCGTTACGGACGCGGCGATACCAATTATGTATAGTTTATTTGTTTGTTTATATATTTTTATTAATAATAAAGGACTGATAAGGGAAAAAGTGGGACTTTTACTTTTATTACTTTTAAAACTTTTATTTTCTTATTTTTACACATCTTTTTTTAACTTTTTTTTAACTTTATTACTTTGTCCCACTAGGGGACTTGAGGGCAGGAGGCCCTGATCGCTATTCTAATACACTGCACTACATGCGTAGTGCAGTGTATTAGAACTGTCAGCTACTCACTGACAGCAAGCATAGTGGGTCCTGACGTTGTCAGGACCCACTAGGCTTCCGTCTATGGCATAGCCGGACGCCATTGTTTGGTGTCCGGTTGCCATAGTCACCATCGCCGGCCGCTATCGCGTAGCAGGCCGGCGATGGCAGCTTAACCCCTAAAAAGCCGCGATCTCTATAGAACGCGGCTTTTAAGGGGTTAATCAGCGGGGACACAGCGATCGGTCCCCGCTGTAGGAGCTGTGACAGCTGCTGAACAAGACAGCAGCGTCACAGCTCCTGTATGTGTCGGGAGGACGGCCGAAACGGCCGTTACTCCCGAGACGTACTATTACGGCATGGAGCGCGAACGATACAGCTGCCATGACGTAATAGTACGTCAAGGAGCGGGAAGGGGTTAACCAGAGAAAAATTGTGAGAAGTGTAAGACCTCCCCCTTTGGAATGCAGTGACGTAGCGCATGGCGGAGAAAAGTTGTAACTCACATGTGAAGTATTTGAAATGAAAGGATAGTAGTACCAAAAGTTATACCCCAGCAGTGAGGGGTTTGTAGATGTTTGAAATGAATGTGACCAACTCCTGTTTGATTCAATGGGGGTTTGTAAAGTATGTGAAGGCAAAATAACACACTGTAACCAAAATTTTTGAAGAAGCTGGCAGCCTTAAGATGGAAGTTTGCATGTGATAAATAGAATGGTTTGTGGAATGTTGAGAAAGGGAGTGGAGTGGCCAGGACAAGGCATAAGTTAAAATGACAAAGCAGGTGATTACAAGTGGTTACAAGTAAGTTGATGTGAGAAAGTACAATTTGGAAAAAGGTGTAAATTTTGATAGGAAGAGTGAAGAAAACGGAGCAGCCGGGTACATTGCAGTGATTAATGTGGCTCAGAACGGGGGGAGTGTCATGTGAACGGGTGCGATGTGTGATGTGTGTAATGTAACATGTCTGAAGTTTGAAACTAGTGGCCACAATAAAGCAGATTTATATTGTATGTTCTTATCTTTAACAGCAGTAATGTCTAAAATTCTTAGTGTTTTGTGTATGGGCTTAAAATCCGTAATGGAATGTTTCTTATCTTTGCGCACGCGCTGTCGTCTGTAACTACACCAAGCGAGAAAAATATAACAGCCGGCTGGATCTGTCTATAAAAAGATAAAATTTACACTGCAGATTTATGTGTTATGATATAAGATTTAATGTTGGAATGTTTTGATGTTAATTCAAATGAATTAAAATACAGATATTGTGAGACACAGGGTCTTGAAAATGTATGTGCCCCCACTGTTCCCTATTCTTATATACAGTTTATTTGCAGTAATTAATATTACCAGATATATAATTTTCTGTTTTATTGGATAACTAATTACAATTGTTTTGTTTTTGTTTTCACACATGAGGCACGTGCTATGGTGCTGCCTAAATGTTATTTTGGAAAATGTGAGATGTTTTACAGGTAAATGGTTGCAAGTCATTTGAAAGATAAAATGTATTTTTGTCAGGAGAAAGTCATTTTTGTTCCAGGCTGTTGTGTATTACAGGGGGCCAAACTAGTGCCCCCCAGATAGAGTGCCAGACCTTATTATGTTGAGATATGTAGTTTTGAACACCCTGCTACATTACTGATAAGGTACAATTTTGTTTTGTTTTGTGTTTTATTTTGTTTTGAATTAATGAATTTGGCTCTAGGAGGTCTATAAAATGTGTATTAGACCCCAATGAGTAATCCAGATTAAATGTGTATGAGAGTAACTTACATTTTGAGGTATTTCTGTATAGATGGTTCCAGATCCTTCCAGAACAGTAAATATGGCACTGGGTATGCTGTGCTGTAGTCTCCACCCAATATGAGGTATTGTGTAAAAGACCATCCCCCTCCAGCATATTTACACAGGAGGCAGAGGTGACGTCACTCACAGATGAGTTTTTACAGATTTAGATGGGGAGAAGGAAAAATAAAAAATAATTATTTTTTTTGTCTGAACATTGTTTATTTTATGCCAGATTTCAGTAACATATTTGGTTTGTTTTTGTATTAATCAGGTATTTACAGGACCTGGTGGGTGGGATTTACAAGTGTCCTGGATCATCAGATGAATGTGGAAAAATAAAACTCCACCCTTTTGAAATGTTCTATCTATATGTGACATGGGTTTCCAATGTAAACTTGTAATGTAAAAATATTTGATCATATACAGTATGTACAAGACATGATACGAGGCACAAGGTAAATTATCCAGAAACCACTCTCACCTTCTCATTCATCTCAAGGAGCGGAGCTGGAGGTGCACGCTGAGGCTTGTAACCTGGCAGATGGTAAGACGGCCGACATTTACACTGACTCTAGGTACGCTTTTGCAGAACAATTTTGGGCCCATTGGTAGTAGGAACTTTATTGGATCATCGGGTAAGCCAATTGAGAGAGCAAAAGAAGACAGACCTGACAACAGACAGACCTGACAACAAGAGTATGTGCGGCCAGGTGTCAGTAAATTGGCTTGTCCCTGGATACAATAATGCCACCGCTAGGTTTGTAGCAGCCGCATGATGTGCGCACGGCATGACATAGGTAAAACAGCAAAGGTACCTGTGAAAAGAGCAGCCCGGCCAGATTACCCATCCCAGCGACTGCAGAACATACAACTACCCGAGGTAGAAGTGTATGACAATGTGCTCGTGTGTGTAGACCTGTTCTCAGGGTGGTCTGAAGCCCGGCCTGTATCTTCCCCACTGCAGAACTTGTGTGTAGTGACAGGGGAATAGTGTTCTCCAAAATATTGAACTGATGTTTGTACAATGATAAGATATCAGCAGTTCTCCAGAAGTTATCCCAAAGTTAGTTTGTTTAATAACTGTATTCAAGAAGTAAAAACTGCGGTTACGTTTTATGTAAAGTTCTAGACCAGCGTGCCTCAGTATTGGACTATTGGAGGCGTTAGATAAAAAGGTACAGCAGTGGTATATTCCCGTTTGAAAACACCTTCATGTATATGGATTTTTATTTATTTATTTTTTGTTGTTGTTGGAAAGGAAAATTTTAGAGCAGAAAATTATGTGCAGTATATATATATATATATATATATATATATATATATATATATATATAATGAGAAAAAGAGTAAAGCAGCACAGCAACAGCAGTGGGTGCAGGCCTCCTAGGTTGAGGCTAGGAACCCTTGTTAATGAAATCCAAAAAAATGAAGAGGCAGCACTCCAAGGAAATTGGTGAAAAAAAGTGGTGTGAAATTGATTTTTAAAAGCTAATTTGGAGCTGGATAGAACTCAAGGCATAGTGGGATGCTAAATTGCACTCACACCCCCATACAGTATAATGCCTCCATAGCTGCCCCATACAGTATAATGCCCCCATACAGAGCGATGACGTCACTACATTGCGCCTGCCTGCGCCGAGCCGCTCCCGGCACAGTGAATGCTGGAGAAAGCCACCAGCATCTAACCCAACTGAATGTGCGTCCTGCGGATGCAGATTCAGTTGGAAGCAGGACCAGCATGGTCAGCTTAGGGGCCCGCCAGTGTATAGAAAGACATCTTTATAAATGAATCAGCACAAAATGTTGGACCTATTAATATTAAAAAAAAAAAAATGTGTTCAAAGGTGTTCACTGCTAGAGATTCTCTTTAAACTCGCCATACACATTAATTTTTGTTGGTTTGTGTTTTAACCCGTTAGTGACCGGCCCATAGTGTTTCTACGTCGGTCACTAACGGGCCTTATTCCGATGCAATAGACTTTTTACGTCGCTGCATCAGAATAAGTAAACAGAGCAGGGAGCTGTCAAATCTCCCTGCTCTCAGCTGCCAGAGGTAGCTGAGGGCTGGGGGCGTCCCTGCTCTAACGTGTGAGATCGATATTAGTATCGATCTCACCCGTTTAACCCCTCAGATGCGGAGCTCAATAGCATGCACCGCATCTGAGTGGTTTTGGAGAGGGGGAGGGAGCTCCCTCTCATCCCACCGACACCCGGCGATAAGATCGCCGAGTATCTGTGTCTCCAATGGCAGCCGGGGGCCAAATAAAGGCCCCCATGCCTGCCTGTAGTGAATGCCTCCTAAGTCATGCCGGAGGCATGACCAAGCAGATGCCTGTCCGTTTTAAACGGACAGGCAGTAATACACTGCAATACAAAAGTATTGCGTGTATTATAATAGCGATCGGAGAATCGCATATTAAAGTCCCCTAGTGGGACTAGTAAAAAAGTAAAAAAAAGTTTAATAAAGTTAATTTATAAAAAAGTGAAAAAAAAAAATGAAAAACCCACTTTTCCCCTTACAAACTGCTTCAATATTAAAAAAAACAAAATAAAGTTAAAAACGTACGCATATTTGGTATCGCCGCGTCCGTAACGACCCCGACTATAAATCTATTACATTATTTAACCCGCACAGTGAACACCGAAAAAATGAAATAAAAAAACTATGGAAAATTGCTGTGAATCCGGACTAAAAAAAATTTGATAAAAAGTGATCAAGAAAGTCGCATCTACTCCAAAATGGTACCAATAAAAACTACAAGTCTTCCCACAAAAAAAGCCCTCATACAACTGCATCGGCGGAACAATAAAAAAGTTATGGCTCTTCAAATATGGAGACACAAAAACAAATAATTTTGAAAAAAAAGCGTTTTTACGGTGTAAAAGTAGTAAAACATACAAAAACTATACAAATTTGGTATCATTGTAATCGTAACAATCCGCTGAATAAAGTTATTGTGTTATTTATACCACACGGTAAGCGGCGTAGATTTAGGACGCGAAAAAGAGTGGTGAAATTTAAGGTTTTTTTCAATTCCCCCCAAAAAAAAAGTTAATAAAAGCTAATCAATAAATAATATGTACCTCAAAATGGTGCTATTAAAAAATACAACTTGTCCCGCAAAAAACGAGACCTTATACAGCTATGTCGACACAAAAATAAAAAAGTTATAGCTCATGGAATGCGACGATGGAAAAACGTAAAAAATGGCTTGGTCATTAAGGTTTAAAATAGGCTGGTCATTAAGGGGCTAATGGGATCTGTAGAAAATCTTTATGACTTAAATCTAATGTCTGCCAACATCTCCCATTTGGGGAAACCAGGATTGGACAGGTTGGTTAGCAGCTACTTATCCCCTCTGGAAATCATACCTCAAAAATTGTCTTGTATCTATGGCCAGCATGGCAGATTGTTCTCTCCCATTATAGCGCTGGCGGCCGCAGACCACCGGCATCGCCCTCCTCGCCGCGGCCTACTCACGTCCACCGTGCCTCCCCTCCCAGGGACGCCGGCGTCTTCTACTTGCTGCCTCCTCTGCTCCTGTGTCATGTGCTTGTAGGGTGCGCGAGCACACTCTTGCTTGCTCTTAAAGGGCCACCACGCGCATCAGTAAAAATGTTCTCAACCTATCCCTGCACAGCCTGGAATATTTAGATCAGCCTACCCACTACCCTAGTGCCTGAGCAAAGTTGTACAAAACTTGTGTTATCCTGCGATGGTCCTGTATCCTGTGTCCATTACTAGTCGGTATCCTGTACCTGTGTCCATTACCTGTCGGTATCCTGCATTCCATTTCCTTTGTCCATGGCCAGTCGATATCCTGTGTCCTGTACCCTGGGCTTGTTTCCTGTACTCCGGCACAGCCTGCTTCAGTTATCCGGCACCTGCTTGTATCCACTCTCTGCCTGTATCCAGTGCCACCAAGGTACCATCTACCTTTGACTGTTTTACGCTTGTCTGGCCAGCAGCTACTCCATTCCGGCGGAGTTGGCCAAAGGTTCCACAACTCCATTGGATGTTACATTTTGCTCAGGCCATGGACCCCGCTGGGAAATCCAAGACTGCTGTTCGGGTCATGCAGGAGTATATGCGCCAGGATCAAGCTGTTAATGCTATTGTTAATCGCCTGGGCATCACTGCTGTTCCTACTCTGAGAGCCCCACATCTGAGGCTCCACCTACCCCTCATCCGGCTGTAGCTCCTGTTAGTTGAGGAGCCGGAATCCAGTTACCTCTTCCACCCTGCTTTGATGGTGATTCTAAAGCCTGCCGAGGTTTTCTCAATCAGTGCAAGATCCACTTCAAATTGCATGCCCATCTGTTTTCTTCAGACCAGACGAAGATAGCCTTCATCGTCTCTCTGTTGTCTGGCAAGGCTTTGACATGGGCGAAGCCCCTCTGGGAACGTGAGTGACTGGAATCTACTAATTTGCAACTCTTCTTGGATACCTTCCGCACCGTTTTCGAAGAACCTGGCTGTACATCTTTAGCCACTGCCTCCCTCCTGTCCCTTTGTCAAGGAGATTTGACTGTTGGAGAATGGAGAATATGCTATACAATTTTAAACCCTAGCAGCAGAGCTTGCCTACAACAATGAAGCTCTAGTGGCAACCTTCTGGCAAGGATTAGCCAGTAGGATCAAAGATGAGCTGGTGGGTCATGATCTACCCTCAACTCTGGATGCCCTGATTTCGATGGCTGCCCGCATAGACCTGAGGTTATGGGAACGCTCCCAAGAAGCCCTCTAAGAGAGAAAGTCCCCTAGACTGGTGCCTAGCTTTCAAAGACCTCTGCTTCCTCCTTCAACTCCAGCCTCTGAAGAGCCTATGCAGGTTGACCGGGTGAGAATATCGGACCAGGAGCGGCAGCACAGATACGCTGCTAACTGTCACGGCGCAGGGTGTGGACCCACTGGGCCGTACCGCGTAGCTGGGTAGCAGTTGGCCAACAAGGTACAAAACAATGTCTATAGTTCGGAACGGGTACCTGAGATAATGTAGACAGTAGCGGAAGCACGACTTTACTTTCACTGCATGTGGCACCAGCAGAAGATACGACATGACTTTCTCTGCAAGTGCCACCGTGGATGAGGCGGAAGACTCGACTTGACTTTCACAGTAGATATGATAGCACAGGATACAGGGTACAGGCGCGCAGGAATGGGTAACACTGGGAACTGGAAAACACTGGGACACCATTTTCAAGACAATCTTAGGTATACAACAACGCTCAGGCGAGAAACAAGTGGGCAGAGCCCCTTTTTATAATCCAGCAGCCATTTGGGCTAATAATTGATGGGTGACAGCTGGACGCATACTGGCCCTTTAAGGCCATGCACACGCGGGCGCATGCGCCCTGTGGGATTCAGTCCGAGGACCCGGAAGTGAGTGCTGGGGTCTCCCTGGAGGGAGCTCAAAAATAGATATTGGGATGCACTCCTCAATCTATTAGCGTGGTGCTAGTAAGGTAGGGACGAGAATCCCACAATATTGTAAAATACCAGCGATATCGACGAACAGGTACAGCAGTACATGTCTTTCCTCATACTTACTCTTGTTCTCTCCCTTTAGTTTATCCTCTAGTGTTTGTTCCTTTCCACACTATCCTTTATTTTCTACCGGTACTTTGTAGTATGGTCTACAGTGAGGACTCTTTCCTCTCCCCACCATAATAACAAAACAAAATCAATATATGTAAACTAGGACCATCAGATGTTTCCAGATTGTTTATGCCCCATACAGTTATATACTGCTATATCCTCCTTGAGCATATTTAATTTAATTTTGTTCTGGCTATTCAGCCCCTAGTCTTGTTTTTATAGATCATTATGACTTGTTTTTTATAGATCATTATGACTTATTCTTTCATAGATGATTATGATTTCCTTAATTCCTGTATCATCCTGTGTTACGGTTTCCACTAATTGATCACGCATTTTTCTTGATACGGTTCAGTATTAAAATATTTTTTTCCTTATAATGTATAATAATTGTTCTCTGTGTATATCTGAGGTGACAGCTCTATATAATTTTATGTAAACCGAGATAACTCATCTATATATATTTTTGTAAATGTTATTGCCACCTTTGTAAAAGCATTTTATTCTTTACCATTTTAGCGACAGTGACAAAGGCCGAGGTTCGGCCGAAACATCTTACAAGTCGCTTACTACCTCAACTTTACCAACTTTTGTTGCAATAAAACTTAACCCGTTAGTGACCGGCCCATCGTGTTTCTACGTCGGTCACTAACGGGCCTTATTCCGATGCCATAGACTTTTTACGTCGCGGCATCGGAATAAGTGTACAGAGCAGGGAGCTGTCAAATCTCCCTGCTCTCAGCTGCTAGAGGCAGCTGAGGGCTGGGAGCGTCCCTGCTCTGCCGTGTGAGATCGATATTAGCATCGATCTCACACGTTTAACCCCTCAGATGCGGTGCTCAATAGCGAGCACCGCATCTGAGTGGTTTTGGAGAGAGGGAGGGAGCTCCCTCTCTCTCCCACCGACACCCGGCGATACGATCGCCGAGTGTCTGTGTCTCTAATGGCAGCCGGGGATCTAATAAAGGCCCCCAGGTCTGCCTGGAGTGAATGCCTGCTAGATCATGCCGCAGGCATGACCTAGCAGATGCCTGTCCGTGTTAAACGGACAGGCAGTAATACACTGCAATACAAAAGTATTGCAGTGTATTATAAATGCGATCGCAGAATCGCATATTATAGTCCCCTAATGGGACTAGTAAAAAAGTGAAAAAAAAGTTTAATAAAGTTAATTAAAAAATTTTTTTTAAAAAAAATGAAAAACCCAGCTTTTCCCCTTACAAAATGCTTTACTATTAAAAAAACAAAATAAAGTAAGAAAGTTACACATATTTGGTATCACCGCGTCCGTAACGACCCCGACTATAAATCTATTACGTTATTTAACCCGCATGGTGAACGCCGTAAAAAAATTAATAAAAAACTATGGAAAAATTGCTGTTTTCTGTGAATACTGACTTTAAAAAAATGTGATAAAAAGTGATCAAAAAGTCGCATCTACTCCAAAATGGTACCAATAAAAACTACAAGTCGTCCCGCAAAATAAAGCCCTCATACAACCACATCGGCAAAAAAATAAAAACGTTACGGCTCTTCAAATATGGAGACACAAAAACAAATAATTTTGAAAAAAAAGCGTTTTTACTGTGTAAAAGTAGTAAAACATACAAAAACTATACAAATTTGGTATCGTTGCAATCGTAACAACCCGCTGAATAAAGTTATTGTGTTATTTATACCACACGGTAAACGGCGTAGATTTAGGACGCAAAAAAGTGTGGCGAAATTTCATATTTTTTTCTATTCCCCCCCAAAAAAAGTTAATAAAAGTTAATCAATAAATAATATGTACCTAAAAATGGTGCTATTAAAAAATACAACTTGTCCCGCAAAAAACAAGACCTTATACAGCTATGTCGACGCAAAAATAAAAAGGTTATAGCTCTTTGAATGCGACGATTGAAAAACGTAAAAAATAGCTTGGTCATTAAGGTCCAAAATAGACTGGTCATTAAGGGGTTAAATTTGCTTGCATCTGGATCTCTTGTGTACCTCTGTGTGTGCTGGGGTTATATATTCCCTGGAGGGAGCTTTGCCGTGAAGACAGATGTCCATGGCCGGGGCCATCAAAGGGTAAGTCTGAACGATGACCCCAGGCCATAGACATTACAGTATCCCCCCTCTTACACCCCCTCCTCTTGGGACCAGAGCGAGAAAGAAATTTCTTCACGAGAACAGGGGCATAGATGTTCTCCTCTGGCTCCCAAGACCTCTCCTCTGGACCAAATCCCCTCCAATCCACCAAATAAAATGTTGTTACTCCTACTTTCTTGGTGGCCAGGGTCTTCTTCACTTCGAAAGTTCCGGATGAACCGCCAGGAGCCACTGCAGAACAAGGAGTCCTGGAGTAGCGGTTCAGAACCACGGGTTTTAGCAAGGACACGTGGAAGGAGTTAGGGATCTTGAGAGTAGGAGGCAGTGGAAGCTTGTACGACACAGGATTGATCTGTAGCAGAATCTCGAAGGGTCCAAGGAACCTGGGGGAAAACTTGCAAGATGGCACCCTCAGCCGGATATTCCTGGAAGACAGTCAGACCTTTGTACCTGGAAGAAACTGGGGCGTTTCTCGTCTTCTATTGTCTGCCTTGCTCTTCATACGGTCCACCGCAAGCAGAATAGAAAATCGTGTCTGCTGCCATGTCTGCAGAAAGTTCCTGAAGGTAGAGTCGGCTGCAGGCACCTGAGACATAGTAGAGCCAGGCAGGGATATTCGAGGATGTTGGCCGTAGACTATGAAGAACGGACTGGAGGTGGTGGACTCACTGGTATGGTTATTATAAGAGAACTCCACCCACGGGAGCAGCTGCACCCAGTCATCATGTCGTCTGGAGACAAAGTGCCGCAGATAGTTCTCCATAATTTGGTTAACCCTTTCAACTTGTCCATTGGACTGAGGATGGTAAGCTGAGGAGAAGTCCAACTTTACACCGAGTAGGCCGCAGAGTGCTCTCCAGAATTTTGAGGTGAACTGTCCCCTCGATCTGAGACAATATAGAGGGGCAAGCCGTGCAGACGGAAGATGTGTTGCATGAAGAGATCAGCCAGTCGAGCAGCAGAAGGCAGGCCAGTCAGAGGAACAAAATGAGCCATTTTAGAAGAACGATCCACCACAACCCAGATCACAATGCATCTGTAAAGGATCTGCCAGGCACAGCTTCAGGGTTAACTCCCAGAACTAATCAGTCAGCACCTGAGAATACATCCCTGAGACTGACTCCTGCTTCCACCATTCAGGCTGGCAGGCTTAGGAGTGGGAGAGCCTATCGTAACCTGGCCAGACTCAGCTAGCTCCCGCCCTCGGTCTATTTAAGCCTGCACTTCCTGTCCCTCGGTGCTTGTGATTTTTTCCTTGTGGTTTCCTGGCCCAGCTACAGCTCCTGCTATTTTTGATCCTGCTCCATACAGACCCTGGCTTACCGACTACTCTTCTGCTTTTCGTTTTGTACCTCGCACACTCCTGGCTTGACTCGGCTCGTTCACCACTCTGGTTGCTCACGGTGTTGCCGTGGGCAACGGCCCCTTTTCCTTGCTTGTGTTCCTTTGTATGTTTGTCGTGTTTGTCGTGCACTTACTGAGCGCAGGGACCGCCGCCCAGTTGTACCCCGTCACCTAGGGCGGGTCGTTGCAAGTAGGCAGGGACAGAGTGGCGGGTAGATTAGGGCTCACTTGTCCGTCTCCCTACCCCCTGCCATTACATAATCACAAGCCCATACCTAGTCTACCCCTGGTCCCTGACACCACTATGGATCCCCGTGAGACCCTGGCTCAGCAAATGCAGGGTCTCTCCCTACAGGTCCAGGCCCTGGCTCAGAGGGTCAACCAGCCTGATGCTACCCTGGTAGTTCCCCTCACCGACACCTCTTGAACCCCACCTCAAGTTGCCCGACCGGTTCTCAGGGGACCGGAGGGCTTTTCTCTCCTTTCGGGAGAGTTGTAGGCTTTACTTTCGTTTAAAGCCTCATTCCTCAGGTTCTGAGAGCCAGTGGGTGGGTATAATTATGTCCCGGCTCCAGGAAGGGCCCCAAGAGTGGGCCTTCTCCTTGGCTCCTGACGCCCCTGAACTTTCCTCCGTTGATTGTTTCTTTTCTGCTCTCGGACTTATTTATGACGAGACTGACAGGACTGCCTTTGCCGAGAGTCAGCTGGTGACCTTAAGTCAGGGTAAGAGACCTGTTGAGGAGTATTGCTCTGACTTTCGGAAGTGGTGCGTAGCTTCTCGGTGGAATGACCCTGCCTTAAGGTGCCAGTTTAGGTTGGGTCTGTCGAATGCCCTGAAAGACCTGCTAGTTAGCTATCCCTCTTCTGACTCCCTAGACCAGGTTATGGCTTTAGCGGTACGACTTGACCGACGTCTCAGGGAACGACAACGTGAACGTTTATGTGTTTTCTCCTCCGACTCCCCCATGATGCCTCCCGAAGCTCCGTTGCTTCGTTCCTCCCCGAAAGATTCAGAGATACCTATGCAACTCGGGGCCTCCGTGTCCCCCCAACAACGTAGAGAATTCCGCAGGAAGAATGGTCTCTGCTTCTACTGTGGGGACGACAAGCATCAAGTGAACAACTGTCCTAAGCGTAAGATTGCAGCCAGAGAACTTCCGCGTCTAAGTGATCATCGGGGAGGTCACTTGGGCGCACAGGTATTTCCCGTAAATATGAAACGTACTAAGATCTTGCTTCCCTTTCAGGTCTCTTTTGGTGGTAGGTCTGCTACCGGGAGTGCCTTCGTGGATTCAGGGTCCTCTACTAATATCATGTCTGTGGAATTTGCTATGTCCCTTGCTATGCCTCTGATTGATTTGCCTAAACCTGTCCCGGTAGTGGGTATCGACTCCACTCCTCTTGCTAATGGTTATTTTACACAGCATACCCCTGTTTTTGAACTCCTTGTTGGCTCCATGCATTTGGAGCAATGCTCTGTACTGTTGATGCAGGGATTATCGTACGATTTGGTACTAGGTCTTCCCTGGTTGCAGTTGCATAATCCTACGTTTGACTGGAATACTGGGGAGCTAACCAAATGGGGTAATGAATGTTGTACGTCATGTTTTGCTGTTAATTCTATTTCTCCCCCTAAGGAGGCGAATACGCTACCCGAGTTTGTTCAGGACTTCGCTGATGTTTTCTCTAGGGAGGCCTCCGAAGTGTTACCTCCTCATAGAGAATACGATTGCGCTATCGAATTGGTACCAGGAGCTAAGCTTCCTAAGGGTAGGATATTTAATCTTTCTTGTCCCGAACGTGAAGCTATGAGAGTGTATATCCAGGAATCCCTGGCCAAGGGTTACATTCGTCCCTCTTCTTCTCCGGTAGGTGCTGGCTTCTTCTTCGTGGGGAAGAAGGATGGTGGTCTTAGGCCATGCATTGACTACCGTAGCCTGAATAAGGTCACGGTAAGGAACCAGTATCCCCTTCCTTTGATTCCTGATCTCTTTAATCAGGTTCAGGGGGCCCAATGGTTTTCTAAATTGGATCTACGGGGGGCGTATAACCTTATTCGCATCAAAGAGGGGGATGAGTGGAAGACTGCGTTTAACACGCCCGAAGGCCATTTCGAATACCTCGTCATGCCCTTTGGGTTGTGTAATGCCCCTGCGGTCTTCCAGAATTTCATAAATGAGATTTTGAGAAATTACTTGGGGATTTTTTTGGTAGTGTACCTTGATGACATACTGGTGTTTTCCAAGGACTGGTCCTCCCACATTGAGCATGTCAGGAAGGTGCTCCAGGTCCTTCGGGAAAACAAACTGTTTGCCAAAACCGAAAAATGTGTGTTTGGGGTACAGGAGATTCAATTTTTGGGTCAAATCCTCACTCCTCATGAATTCCGCATGGACCCCGCCAAGGTTCAGGCTGTGGCGGAGTGGGTCCAACCTGCCTCCCTGAAGGCGTTACAGTGTTTTTTGGGGTTCGCTAATTATTACAGGAGATTTATTGCTAACTTCTCAGTCATCGCTAAGCCCCTTACGGACCTCACTCGCAAAGGTGCTGATCTCCTCCACTGGCCTCCTGAGGCTGTCCAGGCTTTTGAGGTCCTTAAGAAGTGCTTTGTCTCGGCCCCGGTGCTGGTTCAGCCCAACCAAATGGAGCCATTTATCGTGGAAGTTGACGCATCTGAGGTGGGAGTGGGGGCTGTCTTGTCCCAGGGTACCAGGTCCCTCACCCATCTCCGCCCCTGTGCCTACTTCTCCAGGAAGTTTTCGCCAACTGAAAGTAACTATGATATTGGCAACCGCGAACTCTTAGCCATTAAATGGGCATTTGAAGAGTGGCGCCACTTCCTGGAGGGGGCTAGGCACCAGGTTACGGTCCTTACCGACCACAAGAATCTGGTTTTCCTAGAATCTGCCCGGCTAAACCCGAGACAAGCTCGATGGGCGTTATTTTTTACCAGATTAAATTTTTTGGTTACCTATAGGGCTGGGTCTAAAAATATTAAGGCTGATGCACTGTCGCGTAGCTTCATGGCCAGCCCTCCTTCGGAGGAAGATCCTGCTTGTATTTTGCCTCCAGGTATAATCATTTCCTCGATCGATTCTGATTTCGTCTCTGATATTGCTGCTGATCAAGGTGCAGCTCCCGGGAACCTTCCTGAGAACAAGCTGTTTGTTCCCCTGCAATTCCGGCTAAGGGTACTTAGGGAAAATCATGACTCCGCACTATCTGGTCATCCAGGCATCCTGGGTACCAAACACCTCATTACCAGAAATTATTGGTGGCCTGGGTTGCCTAAAGACGTTAAGGCCTACGTCGCCGCTTGTGAGGTTTGTGCTAGGTCCAAGACTCCCAGGTCCCGACCAGCGGGCTTACTGCGTTCGTTGCCCATTCCCCAGAGACCTTGGACACATATCTTCATGGATTTTATCACCGATTTGCCTCCATCCCAAGGCAAGTCGGTGGTGTGGGTGGTGGTGGACCGCTTCAGTAAGATGTGCCACTTTGTGCCCCTCAAGAAACTACCCAACGCCAAAACGTTGGCTACCTTGTTCGTCAAACACATCCTGCGTCTCCATGGGGTCCCGGTCAATATTGTTTCGGACAGAGGGGTACAATTTGTTTCATTGTTTTGGAGAGCCTTCTGTATGAAGTTGGGGATTGATCTGTCCTTCTCCTCTGCCTTCCATCCTGAAACCAATGGCCAAACGGAGAGGACTAATCAATCTCTAGAACAATACTTAAGGTGTTTTGTCTCTGACTGTCAATATGATTGGGTCTCATTCATTCCCCTCGCCGAATTTTCCCTTAATAACCGGGTCAGTAACTCGTCAGGGGTCTCTCCTTTTTTTTGTAATTTTGGGTTTAATCCACAGTTCTCCTCCGTTTCACCTGGTAGTTCCAACAATCCCGAGGTAGAGGTCGTTCATCGGGAACTGTGCACAGTCTGGGCCCAGGTTCAGAAAAACCTAGAGGTGTCCCAGAGCGTACAAAAAACTCAGGCTGATAAAAAACGTTCTGCTAACCCCCTGTTTATGGTCGGGGATCTGGTGTGGTTGTCGTCTAGGAACTTGCGTCTCAAGGTTCCGTCCAAGAACTTTGCTCCCCGGTTTATTGGGCCGTATAAGGTCATTGAGGTCCTCAATCCTGTCTCCTTCCGGCTGGAGTTACCCCCGTCTTTTCGGATACACGACGTGTTTCATGCCTCCCTCCTCAAACGCTGCTCCCCGTCCTTGGCTCCCTCGAGGAGACCTCCTGTTCCCATCCTCACCCCGGAGGGGGTGGAATTCGAGGTGGCCAGGATTGTGGACAGCAAGATGGTCCAAGGCTCCCTCCAGTACCTGGTCCATTGGAGAGGATACGGGCCCGAGGAGAGGACTTGGGTACCCGCCCGGGATGTTCACGCTGGGGTATTGGTCAGGAGGTTCCACCTGCGTTTCCCCAGTAAGCCAGGTCCACTTAGAAAGGGTCCGGTGGCCCCTCATAAAAGGGGGGGTACTGTAAAGGATCTGCCAGGCACAGCTTCGGGGTTAACTCCCAGAACTAATCAGTCAGCACCTGAGAATACATCCCTGAGACTGACTCCTGCTTCCACCATTCAGGCTGGCAGGCTGAGGAGTGGGAGAGCCTACCGTAACCTGGCCAGACTCAGCTAGCTCCCGCCCTCGGTCTATTTAAGCCTGCACTTCCTGTCCCTCGGTGCTTGTGATTCTTTCCTTGTGGTTTCCTGGCCCAGCTACAGCTCCTGCTATTTTTGATCCTGCTCCATACAGACCCTGGCTTACCGACTACTCTTCTGCTTTTCGTTTTGTACCTCGCACACTCCTGGCTTGACTCGGCTCGTTCACCACTCTGGTTGCTCACGGTGTTGCCGTGGGCAACGGCCCCTTTTCCTTGCTTGTGTTCCTTTGTATGTTTGTCGTGTTTGTCGTGCACTTACTGAGCGCAGGGACCGCCGCCCAGTTGTACCCCGTCGCCTAGGGCGGGTCGTTGCAAGTAGGCAGGGACAGAGTGGCGGGTAGATTAGGGCTCACTTGCCCGTCTCCCTACCCCCTGCCATTACAGCATCCCGCAGAGAGAGGCAGATCTGTGACAACGTCCATAGCAATATGCCGCCAGGGGGCATTGGGCACGGGCAATGGTTAGAGCAGACCGGCTGGTCTGGAGTGGGCAACTTTGTTTGCTGCACACACCGTACAAGAGGAGACAAAGTCCATGACGTCTTTGGGCAGCGTGGGCCACCAGAACTGACGGGCAATTAGGTCTCAGGTCTTATGGGCACGCGCGTGACCTGCCAGCTTGGAACTGTGACCCCAGCGAAGGATTCTTCCTCGGTCAACCAGACGTACAAAAGTTTTTCGCGGAGGAATGTCTCTAACCTGCAGAGGGTTAACAGAGTAGATGCAGGAAGGATCGATAATATTCTGTGGGGACTCTACAGTGTCCTCTGCTCAAATGACCTAGATAAGGCATCGGCCCTCACATTCTTGTCGGCAGGTCGGTAGTGGAGTTCGAACCGGAACCGTGCAAAAAACAATGACCACCTGGCTTGACGAGGATTCAGCCGTTGAGCCATCTGTAGGTAGGTCAAGTTCTTGTGGTCCGTGAAGACCAGGATAGGATGAGCTGCGCCTTCCAGTAGGTGTCTCCACTCCTGCAAAGCCAGCTTGATGGCCAGTAACTCCCGATCTCCAATCGAGTAGTTGCGCTCTGTGGGAGAAAACAGCTTGGAGTAGTAACCACATACCACCGTCTTGCCTTTCGAACCTCTCTGGAACAATAGTACACCAGCACCAACAGAGGAGGCGTCCACCTCTAATGAAAACTGTGGAGACACATCAGGGTGATGAAGAATAGAGGCTGACGTGAAGGCCTTTTTTAAGGTTTTAAATGCGACTTCCGCCTCTGGAGTCCATACCTTGGCATTCATACCCTTTTTAGTGAGGGTGGAGATGGGGGCTGTCAAAGAAGAGAAGTTGGGAATGAACAGTCTGTAGAAGTTGGCGAATCCCAGGAAGCATTGTATGGCCCTTAAGCCTTCGGGACCTGGCCACTCCCGTACAGCCTTGACCTTTCAGGGTCCATCTTGAGACCCTGATCAGAGATGATACAGCCCAGGAAGGGTAGAGTCTTCTCTTGGAACACGCACTTCTCCAACTTGGTGTAAAGATTATTCTCCCTTAATCGAAGCAACACCTGGCAGACATGGCCCTGATGAGTCACAAGATCTGGGGAAAAAATCAAAAGATATCATCGAGATACACCACAACACACACATAGAGGAGATCACGAAAAATGTAATTCACAAATTTTGCGGGAGCGTTACACAGGCCGAAGGGCATGACCAAATATTCGTAGTGTCCATCACGTGTGTTAAATGCAGTCTTCCACTCGTCACCCTGATGGATCCGGATTAGACTGTAAGCCCCCCGCAGGTCAAGCTTTTAAAATCCCCCCCCCCCGTATGCGATCAAAGAGTTCCGAAATCAATGGGTACCTGTTCTTCACTGTGCTCTCTTTGAGACCTCGGTAGTCAATGCAGGGTCGAAGGGATCCATCCTTCTTTTTGACAAAGAAAAACCCAGCTCCGGCCGGGGATGAAGACTTTTGTATGAAGCCCCTCTCCAGATTCTCCTTAATGTAGGCCGACATGGACTGGGTCTCTGGCAAGGAGAGAGGGTATACTCTACCGTGAGGAGGAGACGAATCAGGAACCAAGTCGATAGGACAATCGTATGCTCAATGTGGTGGAAATGTCTCTGCTTCCTTTTTGTTGAAGACATCAGCGAATTGAGAGTAACAAGAAGGCAACCCTGCCAATGAATGATGCGGAGAAGGCTGGAACGGATGGACATGCACCAGACAGCGTTCGAGAAACTTGGGGCCCTACTGGAGAACCTCTCCGGAGTTCCAATCCAGGACTGGGGCGTGAAGACGGAGCAAAGGCAAAAACAGCAGCACAATGTTGACGGCCTTGGATAGGACATACAGGGAGATGAGCTCAAAATGAAGAGCTCCCATTTGAAGTCTTACTGGCTTGGTCACAGACAATACTGGGTCAGGCAAAGGCAGTCCATCTACCGAGGCAACGATCAATGGTCTCTCCAGCAAAACAGTAGGCAATTGAAGAAGATCCACAAGGTCTTGGCAGATGAAATTGGCTGCGGAGCCAGAGTCCAGGTAGGGAGAGACTGGATGCGGTCTCTCGCCAGCGACGATGGTCACAGGAATAAACAGTTTGGAAGAGAATTCTCTATTAAACGCTGTAGCGCCCAGGGATGTCTCTCCAATCAATCCCAGGCGTTGGGGCTTCTTAAGTGTCTGGGGGCACAGACGCACGACATGGCCAGCGAGGCCGCAATATAGACAGAGTCCAGAGGTGCGCCTGCACTGTTTTTCTTGAACAGACAGTTTATGCCGATCCACATGCATCGGAACCTTGGGCGCAGCAGAAGAACAAGGCAAGAGGGGGTTGCTGGCAGTTGGGCACCAGTCTAGGAAGCCGTCTCTCCTGTAGAATCTCTTGATATCTCTCCCTGAGCCTTATGTCCACACGGGTAGCCAGTAGAATTAGGTCGTCCAGGGCAGCTGGGAGATCTCGAGCAGCCAGTTCGTCCTTGATCTCAGGCGATAGGCCATGCCAGAAGGATGCTACCAAGGCCTCATTGTTCCAGGACAATTCTCCTGCCAGAGTCCGGAACTGGATGGTGTATTCGCCCACGGAGGTGTCCTCCTGACGCAGGTTAAAGATAGCAGTGGCTGCCGACGTGACTCGTCTAGGCTCCTCAAATACAGAACCCCTGGAAGTCTCGGGTCCCTGTCGTTCCCGAAATTAAATTCGCCCATGCCAGGGCCTTGCCGGCAAGTAGAGATATAATGAAGGCGATCCTGGCTCCGTCCGAAGGAAATGCTTGGGCATGCAGAGTGAAGTGGATTTGGCATTGATTCAAAAACCCCCTTGCATCTCCATGGAACCGAGGTGGCAATGGCAGCAAGAACCGAGGGTCCGAACTGGGACTGCCAGGAGGTGTAGCAGGAGGGTGACGGAAGTAGCTAGCGCCCCTAGCTGCTGTACCATGGAGTCTGCTGCCACGAAGAGTTGATCCTGTCGTGCTTGCAGATCCTGCAGGTCCGCCTGCAGGATGACAGGCTCTTGACTTGGCCAGCGGGGTCCATGGCCTGAGCATACTGTCACGGCGTGCGGTGTGGACCCAGTGGGCAGTACCGCGTAGCGGGGTAGCAGCTGGCTAACAAGGTACAAAACAATGTCTAGAGTTCGGAACGGGTACCTGAGGCAATGTAGACAGTAGTGGAAGCACGACTTGACTTTCACAGCAGGTGGCACCGTGGGTGCAGCGGAAGACACGACTTAACTTTCACAGTAGATACGATAGCACGGGATACAGGCGGCAGGAACGGGTAATACTGGGAACTGGAAAACACTGGGAGACCATTTGCAAGACAAACTTAGGTATACAACAACACTCAGACGAGGAACAAGTGGGCAGAGACCCTTTTTATAGTCCAGCAGCCATTTGGGCTAATAATTGATGGGTGACAGCTGGACGCGTACTGGCCCTTTAAGGCCGTGCACGCGCATCAGTCCGAGGACCCGGAAGTGAGTTCTGGCGTCTCCCTGGAGGGTAATTTTGTGCGTCAGTGTTCTCAGAAGCCATGAAACTCCAGCGCCTAGTGTTGATAGGAGGGTCTACCACAGCTGAACCAATGCCTTCTGTAAAATTCTCTCCTGGACTCTCGATTACAGTCTCTATCTGTGATGGTGAAGCCTCACATTCTGTCTCAGCCAATCTGGATTCTGGAGCGGCCAGGAACTTCATTCACCAGGCCTTAGTAGACCGTCTCCACTTTCCCACAACTCCTATAAAGAAACCTCTAGCGGTGGCTTCTGGAAATGGTCATCCATTGTCGCAGACCTAATTCTATCCATTACTGAACCATTGAAGTTACAAGCGGGTGTTCTACACTGAGAACAAATAGCTTTATACGTTCTACCCGAGGCTATTAATCCAATCCTGCTGGGATTACCCTGGCTTTGCAAGCACGATCCCATCCTTGACGAGAATTCGGGAGAAATTCTTCAGTGGGGATTCCGTTGTCAACACAGCTGTCTGCCTCTGGTTCCTCCTGCCTGACCTACAGTGTCTCAGTTGCTCCCTGGTCTACCTCCGCAGTATGCCTGCTACGCAGACGTGTGAAGCAGGAAGGAGGCTGAGACCTTGCCTCCGCATCGTCCATACGACTGTCCAATCGAGTTGTTTCTTGGAACTTCACCTCCCCGTGGATGTGTGTATCCTCTCTCTCTGCCCGAGACCAAAGCCATGTCGGCATATGTCGAGGAGAACCTTGAGAGGGGGTTTATTAGGAAGTCAACTTCTCCAGCCGGATCCGGATTTCTCTTTGTAGAGAAAAAGGATGGATCCTTTGCATAGACTATTGTGGTCTGAATAAGATCACTGTCAAAAACAAGTACCCCTTGCTGTTGATCTCTGAGCTCTTCAGCCGTATACGAGCAGCCAACATTTTCACTAAGCTGGATCTTCGTGGGGCTTATAACTTGATTCGTATTCGTAAGGATGATGAGTGGAATACCGCATTCAACACCAGAGACGGTGTCACTATGAGTATCTCGTAATGCCCTTGTGTAATGCTCCAGCTGTGTTCCAGAAATTTGTGAACGACATATTCCTGGATCTGTTGTATGTCTGCGTGGTGGTTTATATGGAAGACATCTTTATCTACTCACCTGATCTGATGACATACCAGAAGCATGTTCGCCAAGTCCTGTCGTGGTTAAGGGGGCACAGCCTTTTTGCCAAATTGGAAAAATGCACCTTTGAAAAGTAATCACTAGCCTTCCTGAGTTATATTGTTTCTGATTATAAACCCCAGATGATCCAGGAAAAGTAAAGTCCGTAATAGTTTGGCCTCGTACTCTAGGTCTCCATGCTATACAGAGGTTTCTGGGTTTTGCAAATTTCTACTGCCAATTTATCCCTAATTTTTCATTGCTTACTGCACCCATCTCTGCCCTGACCAAAAAGGGAGCGAATGCAAAGAATTGGACTCCGGAAGCCGAATCTGTATTTACAGAGCTTAAAAGGTCCTTCACTTCTGCCTCTGTTCTACATTATTCAGATGTCTCCCGACAGTTCTCGTTGGAGGTTGATGCCTCTTCCATTGCTGCTGGAACACTTCTCTTCACTTCTCTGTGGCCTTTTCTCCAAACTCTTCTCTGCTGCGTAAAGGAACTATTCCATTGGAGATTGAGAGCTCCTAGCCATCAAGTTAGCTCTAGAAGAGTGGAGACATCTATTGGAGGGTTCGGAACATCCAGTTGTCATTTACACTAATCACAAGAACCTCGCCTACTTACAGTCGGCACAACGTCTGAATCCACGTCAAGGTAGTTGGTCTCTGTTCTTTTTCAGATTCAATTTTCAACTCCATTTCCGCACAGCTGACGAAAATATCAAGGCAGATGCTCGGTCCCGTTCATTTGAGACAACTGACTATAAAGCGGACCCTCAACATATCATGACCCCCTCACGCATAATAACTGTTACTCCTCTGTAGATCAAAGACATTCCTCCAGGGAAAACCCTATGTCCCTCCTGCAGACAGGAAGAAGATTCTCTTCTGGGGTCACAACTGCAAGTTGGCAGCTCATTCTGGCATTCGTAAGACTCTAGACTTCATCACTCGCCACTATTGGTGGCCCACACTACCCAAGGATGTTCAAGACTATGTATCCGCATGTACCAAGTGTTCCCAAAACAAAATTGCTCATTCCAAGCCTATGGGTCTACTCCAACCACTGCTGGTTCCTGAAAGTCGTTGGCAGCATATTGCCATGGATTTTATTACAGATCTTCCTTCCTTTGCTGGCTGCACCACTGTCTGGGTAGTTGTTGATCTTTTCTCCAAAATGGCACATTTCATTCCTCTGTCTGGCCTCCCCTCAGCTCCTAGCCTGGCAAGTCTTCTTATTTCAGATGTGTTTTGTCTGCACGAATTACCTCTCATATTGTCTCCGACCATGGTGCCCAGTTCACATCCAAATTCTGGAGAGCTCTATTTAAACTCCTGAACGTGACATTGGATTTCTTCTGCGTACCACGCGCAATCCAACGGTCAAGTTGAACAAAATAGCCAAGTACTCAAACTATCTTCACCATTTTGTATTGGCTCAACATGACAACTGGGCACATCTCCTCCCGTGGGCCGAATTCTTATATAATAGTCATACGAGTGAATCCACTGCTACTTCACTGTTTTTCATCGTTTACAGCCAACATCCTTGTGTGTCTCTCCCTGTGGTCGCTGCCTCCAAAGTTCCTGCAGCTAGTGTTTCCTATGGAAGCTTCCTTCAGATCTGGCAGCAAACCAATTCAGCAATCTTGTAGGTGGTGGCTTGGATGAAGAAGTGCGCTGATAAGAAGAGAAGACCATCTCCTCAATTCTCTCCCAGACTTAAAGTCTGGTTATCCTTAAAAAATATTATACTAAAAATTCCTTCCTACAAATTTGCTCTTAGGTTTCTTGGTCCCTTTGAAGTATTATGACAAAACAATCCTGTGTCTTACAAATTTCATCTGCCTCCTACTCTCAAGATTCCCAACTCCTTTCATGTGTCTCTGCTGAAACCTGTGGTCCTCAACCAGTACAGCAAGTCCTCTAATTCTGTGTCTGCTCCCAGGGGTTCGTCTGATGTATTTGAAGTCAAGGATATTCTAGACTATGAGAAAGTTTCAGGGAAGACCTTTTACCATGTGGACTGGAATGGTTTTGGTCCTGAGGAGAGATCTTGGGAACCCGAAGAGAATATTTATGCCCCAGTTCTCATCAAGAAATTCCTCCTACACTCTGGACCTAAGAAGAGTGGGCGTAAGGGGAAAGGTACTGTAGCGTCGACGACCGCTGGCATCCCCCTCCACGGCCGAAGCAGTTGGCCTACTTATGCCCACCGGCGCCTCCCCTCCCAGGGACGTCGGCATCTTCTGCCTCCTCTGATCCTGTGTCATGTACACATAGGGTGGTCGCGCACGCTCTTGCTTTCTCCTAATGGGCCAGCGTGCGCACCAGTAAAAATGTTTTCAACCTATTGCTGCACTCCCAGGACTATTTAGATCAGCCTGCCTACTATCCAAATGCCTGAGCAAAGGTGGACAAAAACCTTGTGTTATCCTGCGAAGGTCCTGTGTCTGTTTCCAGTCGGTATACTGTATCTTGTGTCGGTTACCAGTCGGTATCCTGTGTCCATTACCAGTCGGTATCCTGTGTATGCTACCAGTCGGTATCCTGCATCCCATGTCCTGTGTCTGTGACCAATCGGTATCCTGTGTCCTCTACCCTAGGCCTGCTTCCAGTAATTGGGCACCAGCCTGCTCCCAGTAATCGGGCACCAGCCTGCTTCCAGTAATCCGGCACCAGCCTGCTTCCAGGATTTCGGCACCAGCCTGCTTCCAGTAATCCGGCACCAGCCTGCTAGCAGTAATCCGGCACCAGCCTGCTAGCAGTAATCCGGCACCAGCCTGCTAGTAGTTGTCTGGCACCTGCTTGTATCCACTATCTGCCTGTATCAAGCTGTCACCAAGGTACCACCTACCTGTGACTGTGCCAGTAGCTACTTCATTCCGGCAGACTAGCCCAGTGGTTCCACAACCCCATTGGACGTTACATCCCTGACATCAGCCACCAAGGGACAGTTAAAAGCTTTGGCTGGCTTTGATCTTACGTGCATGGCTAGCTTGACTAAGTATATATATATATATTGATTTTCACAGGTTTCTTAATTCAATAGATGATGACATTCAATTTACGATGATACATTCTATGGATAATATCCAATTCTTGGATGTTACTGTATCCATTGTGAATAATATAATCAGAACTAAAATGTACACGAAAGAGACCGATAGGAACACTCTGCTACGATTTGATAGTTGCCATCCGAGAAATATGGTAAGGTCCTTGCCATACAGCCAAATGATTAGGGCTAAACGTAATACCGACAGACAGGAGGATCTTGATATATCTTTAGACACTATGGTTAGCAACTTTTTACAAAGAGGTTACCCCAAAACATTACTGTGGACACATAGAAAGAAGATTGATAATGTAGCGAGGGACAGTTTATTGCAGTCTAAAAAACCGTCAGCGCATGGAAAACGGAAACGTATTCCATTTATCTCTACTTATAATGATAGAAGTGGAGACATTTCCAAAATCATGAATAGACATTGGCCAATCATCAGCAATAGTTTTGGACACATTGACGTATTGAATAATGATCCACTTATGTCTTATAGACGCCCACAAAATCTTCGAGATAGACTGGTGAAAACCAGAATGCCAGATCATAAGAAAACGATTCAACCTATTTTTAAACCACTAAAACCTGGCAATATTCCATGTTACAGATGTGTCAATTGTGCTTTGATGTGCAAAGGGGAATTTTTTAGACATCCGTTGACTGGACAACAGTTTAAAATTAAACATAATTTTACCTGTGACTCAGAGTGGGTCATATATGTGCTATGGTGTCCCTGTGGTCTCCTATATGTGGGTGAAACCACCTGTTCCTTTAAAACTCGTCTAAACAATCACCGTTTCTCTATACGTAAAAAGAAACTTGATTTACCTGTAGCTAAACATTTTTCGGAACATGGTCACAATGAAATGGATCTAACATTTATGATTCTGGACCATGTTCCTCCATTACAATTTGGCGGTGATCGCCATCTGGTTTTACACAAAAAAGAATTAAGATGGATATTTTTACTGAACACCTTAAAACCTAGTGGTCTTAATGTAGAATTTGTTGTAGATAGAATAGCCTTATGAGCTCCGCTGTTTTGTGTTCTCTTGATGTTCTCTTCAGTATGATGATTGTTGACACATTAATATCAATATCTATATCTCATATTTACTGTCAATGTTTTATAAATACTAAAAACAATTATGTTTTGTATTTTTTTAGATTGGAATACCACTCCCAACAGAACTTCGGAACTTCTTTAATTATTTTTCAATGTTATTGTACTATGATATTTGATGGGGCTATGTTCAATGCATCAAGTCTTATTGCATCAATAAAATATATTTATTATTTGTTGAATTGTTTCTAGTCTCCTATTAGGTTTCAAAGTGATAGAGAGATATTAAAAGCAAGAGGGATTCTCATGCATTTTTTTGCCTTATGGTATATCATATCACTAGTGTGATAATATGGGTCCGTTACACGTATGAGGATAATGTGACATCCTGGACACGTGAAGACGTGTCTATGTGGTCCCATAACTCTGGGAACAAGGTCGTTCTGAGTACTTGGTTGTATACAGAGGTCTTTGAACCCACGTGTAGATCGTCTTTAAAAGCCGATATAAAGCTACTTTTAGATATTTCTAATATCTCCATCACTTACTATAGGGAGCATTCACTAATATATCTGTATTTTTTACATTCATGACTTTTTGACTGACATAGCCGGGTCAATGGATATCTATAGTAATGTTACAGCAGTTGCTTAGCAACTTATGATGCCATGATACACGGGGCGGCTCAGTGGAACGCATTGACACGCATTACATCATATGGATGCGTTCTATGCTCTCTGCTGCGGAGTGATGATCTACTTCCGCCTCGGGGGATTACACTGATGTGTCAAATTTCAATTACCACGAGGGATGCAGCAGAGTGCTGTAACACACTTGAATGGAGTAGTTGAGTCTGAAGTTCTGATTGGTGAGTGACGATATGCCAATTGATTTTACACCACTGCTGCATAAATGATTATAATGTAATCAGTTGTTTTTAATGTTTTTGTTATTATATACTGTTATTCACGATGTCACATACACACTTTTGTATTTTCTGTATCATGTCTATGTTTATGATGATACCGTACACAATATATGATGTTTGTTTTCATACACTTTGCATTTGATTGTTTTATAATGAGACTAATTATGTAAAAGAGTCTCACACATATATATACTTGCTGAGTAGATGTGTCACTAGGCTTGATAAAGATCCTATTGTAGGATTGAAACGTTGCTGTTATGTTGGATTGAATAAACCACCATTTTTTTCATGTTGGAGTGCTGCAAATTTTCTTCTGCTATATATTATTATACGTCCGAGGATCGGGACGTTTTTGCCTGGCACCTGGTCGATTATTTCTATGTGAGTGCTGCTGTCTTCTTGTGTGCTATATATATATATATATATATATATATATATATATAATAATAAAACAATACAACTGAAATAAAACCTTCCGATTTATTATTTTTTAACATTTTCCTTTTTGTTAAACAAAGAATTGTAAATGAGAAGTTTTCAGAGTAAGGGCAAAGTATGGAAATTGGGTAGTGCTGACACAGGGCAAAGTCAATAGATGTCAGGAATTGTCCCAGGGCAGTGATATCTCTACACAGAATATCTTACTGTTGCCTGGAGAGCCTGATCAGTGCAAGATCCTTATCTCCACATTAGAAAGGGTCTACCCAGTCACAGAGAGGACCATCAATCTTCAATTTGTGAAGCAGGTGACAAATGCCCCATGTTCTTGGTCCCAGAGAGGACAGACTACTCCCTTCTGTTGTGATTGTAATCCTGAGGATATTATCCCTCATCCACTGTATACTTGTGTTCCAATCACTCGCATGATCTCCTTTTGGATTTTGGGGTCCTGAGTGTTGATGTTGGCATCCCCGACTTGGCCATCTTCATACCTTTTTAATAGTAGAGATTTTGACAGAAAAAGTGTAAGAATAAATGCACAATTGCTAAAACAGGCAAATGTATAAACTGAAAAAATGTGAGGGAATAAAAACAAGCAACAATCAAGAAATTAGCAACAATAAATAATGTATAGCTTCTAAACTAAACTATACTTTAAAGGCCCTATTAGACGGATCGATTATCGTACGAATTTTTGTATAATCATTTGAATGTAAGAGATAATGTGTAATAGAATGCAACGATCGAACGATGAAGGATAAATGGTTGGTTTCCGTGGATCGACCACGTCTACCTGGGTGAAAGATTATTGTCGTCGCTGCCACATCTCCTCATCTAACCGGAAATCTTCCAGTCGTTAGCAGTTCACCTCATAGGTGTGGGCAAACAAGCAACGATCGCAGTAACGACTGAACAGTGAAAATCTTTAGAAATTATTGTCAATGTGTAATAGACCGTCTTTTAAACATAAACGACTTGCTAAATCATCACTCTTCGCTCGTTCATGAAAGAATATCTGCTGTCTAATAGGATCCTAAGCCTTAAATCTTTAAGCACTTGCACATGATGGCTTGGCATATTCAAATTGAACAGAAAAAACTCCCCAAAATTGTTTATCAGTGAAAAAGAACAAAACCTCTATTTCTCAGGAAATATGGATAGATTTTTAGTTTTAGATAAGCGAATTGTCGTATTTTCCCTGGTCTCACAGATATGTAAAAAATAACAATGGAAGCAACATCTTCTGTCCAGGGCAATCTGAAAGTCCATTACCATCACTTTCACTCTCCATTGAAATTTGAAAGAAATTGAAAGGTACGTTACATAAATCAGACATCGAGAAATCACTACTTACACGAAAAAGAAGCGTGTGCAGACATGATCAGATACTGGGCATACCCAAATATTTCCGTGCTTCTGTAGATCCTTTGATGTTATTACTAAGTGGAGGAACAAATCATTTATGGTTAGTAAACGTTGCAATTTATTTAATTATGTCTATGCAAGGGATTGGCAGCTCTGTTTTAGAACAACAGATTCCTTATTGGTAAAAAGTTATATTAAGAAATTAATCAGCACAGAATTTTTAGTCCAATTTACATAAAAATAAAACCAAATGTTCAAGGGTGGAAAAATGGCCTTTAAAAACTGATCAACTGTGTTTTTTATGGCCATTTTGTGTCAGCGTGTCTACAAATTTTCATCCATTTCAAGTTTGTCTAACCGTCTTTTGGCTGATTGTCATCAGTTTGCCATTAGTTTTTCATGGCCGTTAAAAAAACTGATGGATTTAATTTGTCAGGCTTTTTTCTCGTCCCAACCCCCTGAAAACACTGTAGTGCCCATGTAGATAGGGCTGCAATGCCCCTGTGGATATTGCCCACATAGATAATGCCAGTGCCCACATAGTGCAATAGTGCCAACTGTAGATAATGCTCTCATATAAAGTGCCATAGTGCCCACATAGATAAACACACAATGCCCATGTAGATAGAACCACAGTGTCCCATGTAAATAGTGCCGCACCCCCTTGAAGGTAGCACCCCACACACCCCACCCTTAAGATATCGCCACACACCCCACCCTGTAGGTAGTACTACTCCCCCTGTAAATAGCACCATTAGAGCTCCCTCTAGGAGCGGAATCCCCAGCCAGAGCGTTGGCCAAGGCCTAACGTCACCCTCCATATATGGCCGCGTTTCCGTTCCAGGTGGAGCCCCTGAAGTCACTGTCCATATATGGATTGTGATGCCAGGGGCTCCTCCAGGAGCGGAATCTCCAGCCATATATGGACAGCGAAAGGGCTTTCCCAAGACAGGCATCCCCGGCCAGGAAGCTTGCGATGCTCTGGTCGGAGACTCGTGCTGTGCCCGGGGAGTCCTCTTGAGGGTCAGGATCAGTTTTTAACGGCCGTCACAAGGATTGATTCCTGAAAAACGTCCATTAAAAACTGATCCATTGACTTCTATGGGGGCTGTCGGGCCGTGTAAAGGGACCAAAAATAGAACATATTCTGTTTTTAAAAAAAATGGCTGTGTGAATACACCAATAGAACTCCAATGTTCTGAGAACGGCCGTTCAAAAAACGTCTATCACACGGCCATTTTTCACTGCCATGTGAACGTAGCCTTATGAGGATGGGGTGGAGTAGAGGTACGGGAGTGTTTGTAATTATCAAGAGATATCGCCAATTATCAAGAGATATGTGCCAACCGTCCGTAAATTTACGGACAGACCACAAAAAGCAGGTGTTTTTTTCTGCCGTTCGCAGTGTCCGGCAGAAAAAAGCATTTTCCAGGATTTAGCCTCATTCTCCCGGAACGTTGCACTGCGCATGCGCCAAAATGTACATGCGCAGTGCAAAGGGAAGAGTAGGCTCCGGGCATATTTTCAGATTCCACTTGACTTCTGCGGAATCTGAAAATATGCAGGCCACTGCCAAGTGAGTAAGCGGTCTGAGTGAGATGGGTGCCGGGTGTGGACCAGTCCAGTCACCTGACCTGAGTCATGTGACCTCACGTCAGTGACTGGACCGATCTCGCTCAGACCGCTGCCGGGTAACCATCTAGATGTGAGTATGAGTCATGTCAGGCAAAGCTGAGAGAGGTAGTGGTAGGCTACCGCTCTACGCTCTGTGTGGCACTATCTACAAGGGGGGGGGGGTCTGTGTGTGGCTATCTACAAGGAGGAACTGTGTGGCACTCTCTACAAGAAGGGGCTGTGTGGCACTCTCTACAAATTGGCTCTGCGGCACCCTCTACAAGGGGGTGGGCTGTGTGGCACTCTCTACAAGGAGGGGCTGTGTGGCACTCTCTACAAGAAGGGCTGTGTGGCACTATATACAGGGGGGCACAAATGGGGCATTATTACTGTGTGGGAGCACGGTTACTATTGGGGCACTGACGAAGCGCGATCTCCAGCGCGAAACAGGCTGTAACCTACAACTAGCTGTCCTCCCTGTAATGCTTTTACCCTCGCCAATGTGACACAATAAAGTTAAGAAGATTTGCAAACGGGTGAGTGCCGCATTTTCATTTCTTTCATCTATAATAAACAAGATAGTAAGCCAACATTCCTGTATGTGTATTGTTATATTGACACCTCTTGTTACTGCACCTGCTCTAACTTCCTCATGTGTGGTGAGTATCTGGATGCTCAAATGTAGAATGGCATATATGTGTATGCTTCAATTTTTTTTGCATGCATAAAGGTTATTCGATTTGAACATCAAATTTGAGCAGTCCCAGATTTACCGATATTCACAGTAGGCAAGCATCAGTAGTTGGCCTTGCAGTGGGGCTCTTACAAGGGGGAACAGATCCATATTAATACAGATCTGAGCTTTGTGTATTTATACGTTTGTATAATGTGTTCATGCGGTAATTAGATGTCTGCACTGTGGGGGCGAGAGGAGAACACCAAGTTACGGAAAAGCAGAAGGCTGCAGAAGGGGCTTGATAGTACCTTCTTAATGTTGTCAGGAGCCGCACAGGTGCCCAAAGAAGAGGTGGCTAGTCCTAAACATTAATGTATATGAGGTGAGAGGGTGGCGAATAACGATAAAAATAAGAACAGAAGTCTGACATTTAGGTGTGGCACACTTGATGGATGGGCTCTAAGGCACCAGACATTCTGTGCCTACAAGCTCCTGAAATGTAAATCTGGTACTGAATTTGGGGCATCACTTTACATAACTGGTATTGTCCCATTGAATTCTGGAGAATGAATGTCAATCTACACAGGCTGGTAGCCTAAAAACAACTTCTTTTTTTTTTCTGCCCCTGAAAGCACAAGATGAATGCTAATAGAGTTATGTGGCTGAATACAGCTTGTGTTTTTATGTAATCAGTAACTACAACAAATGTACTGTAAATGGTGGTACAGATTATACACTCAGTTCATGCATTGCATATCTTCTTTAGAAGATCACAACACATTATTGTTAAATTATTTATTACCTTCACACAGTGCAATACAATTGAGATTCCGACTCTGCAAGAAACGAGACTGGAGACATCGAGTCTAATAGAAAAGCAGGAAAGAAAGAAGTGATTGATAGGATAGAATAGTTTGGAAAGGTTAAAATGTATGTTCAACTTTGAACAGAATTTTATAGTTTATATATAGCTATAATCTACAAAAAAAATTGACTGAATACTATAATACTAAATATTATAAATACTTTGTATTTCTTGTCTTCCATGGATCTTGATTTACAGCTTGTATTATAGTCAGGAGCTGCAGTCACAGTTCTGCTGGAAACTGTTGACAAACTTGTTGACAGACACATTTTTACCACCTTGGCTCAGCTGATGGGAGAATTGTTTTTGTTATATTAAATTACTGTTCAGAGCCTGGTACAAAGATTATACCTACGAGAAAGCAAATCACCACAAAAAGCTCTGCGCAGACCTTGAGCCAACTAGAATTACTGGTAGACTTCTTCTAAAGCCTGCAGAAGTCACTCATGCCATAGGGGCCACCAGGTGGCTGCTATGGGGCTCATGAGAAGAGGGGGCACAGATCATACCCCTTTGTTATGGGTCATGTGAGTCTTCACAGAGATTCCCATATCCACAATCACCTCTGAGGTTAATGCGGCCCTTCTCTCCTACAAGGGATTGAATGGGGGCAACAAGCTCTGGACCCACCTGGGATAAAAGCTTAAACCAATGCCTGCAGTGGGACCCATTTTGGTTTTTTTTGCTATGAGCCACCCTTTTGTCTATGCATGCCCCTGGTCTAAAATACAGTATGTAACTTAGAATTAGTACAGCTAAGTAAAGCAACTTACAAGGCTACTTTTTAAGTACTATAATTTTTAGATGTAAAATGAATATACTGTTCAAAAGTGAACACAGTAAATTATGTCAGTGAGTCAAGTAAGTAAGAAGGGTTAGATGGTGGCGGAAACAATGTTAATTACAGAATGGTAGAAACAAGAGAAAACATCAACAACAGGAGGATCTTTTTTGTCCTAAGGGCTTTAAGTATATGACACATGATCACTACAGATGCGCACAGTATAAAATGTATACCGTATAAGCAGAGAAGTTGGTCCCGATTTGAAATGATGTTTCTGACTACTAAATTCTTCACAATAAGGAAGTACCTTTTTAATTGCCATTTGTTAAGATTACGGAACACAGTGGAGACCATTTAGGTAATATGCGCAATAATAAATTAGATTGGTAGTTTATGAAGTGTATCTTCTATCTTGTGGTTAGTGTTTACAGTGCACCACAGTGGTGTCTAATGAAAAATAGTGGACCACTTTTAACGGAGCAGCCTTTGAGGTTACTATAGGACATGTAGAAAAGAAGACCATTGCTGCCCTATACTTTACTTGGAACAGAAGAGAAAAGAAAAGCAGCACAAGGATGTACAGATTTTGCAAATGGGTCATCCACCAGTAAGGAACAATATCTTGCAGCAAATGTCTTGTTAATATAAATATGTGAAGGAATTGGAAATTGCTGGCGCTATTTAAACGATTAAATTATTTTTATTAGACTATGTTGACATCACATTTTCGCCCTATGCTTAGCATGTACACCAGAAGACCTCCCGACGTACATGCTAAACGTGCCCATAGGGCTCCATTAGCCTGAAGGATGCCAAAAGAGTGTCCTTTTGGCCTGAGTCGGGCCGGTATATATCAGTCTAGACTATGGTCTTCCATTCAACGGGATATACTGTTTTTTTCAACATGGGAACCTATAGGTGACGTATGTTACTGTATGGCATACGTCCCAGGCATCTATTTAATGTATACCTCATGGGCTTTCAATAGCTTATTATGAAGTATCCGTCAAAAAGATTCCATTATAGCCTAGGAGTGACAGATGCCTGTGGCAGTTGCCTAACAGTGGCATCTGTCACCCATTGGCTATAATGATATCCGTTTAAAGGATATGTCATGAAAAGGGTCATGGGAGTTTCTGACACAGCCTTTAAATGGCTACCATTAGAGTGTATGGGTGACAGATGCCACTTTTAGGCATTCATCAAAGCCAATGTTTAACATATACATCTGGAGCTTTTCCCAGAATATACGTCAAACGTAGGTCAAAAAAAGTGATGTAAACAAAGCCTTAATATTAATAATATTATTATTATTATGAAGGAATAAATCAATGCCTGTGGTTTCATTGTATTAAATACGATTCCATGAAGGATGATAATGCAGTTATGGATTTGTTTTGTCATTACTGTTGTTATCATTACCATCATAATAACTATAGTATTTGAATAGGGATCACAGAGAGAACCTATTATTGAGATTAGCAGTATTTTAATTGGCGTAACTTTCAAACACTAAAACACGCACAACTATAAGATGCACCCATCTTGAGTTCAGCTTCCCTTCGTGCCCTGCATTGATCCCCTCCCCCGAACTCACCACAGCATGCAGTGTCAGACTTGGAGGGTGGAGTAGACGGGGTGCCCACTGTAACTCTGTCGTCTAAGGGCCTACATAGACCTGGAATTGGCCCTGTTAAGTAATGCTGAATAGATAATTCAACACTTTTGAATAACAGTTTCATGTTACCTGAGGAATAGTGTTCATCCGATTATATCTCTGCACCAGCTCATCCTTTGATGGCATTCGATGTTGCCCCTTCCCCATACCTGCGTAAAATAACAATAATAACTTTACCACATTTGCAGATCAGCAGAATTTATTACAGAAATAGACCAAAAAATATTTATTTTGTCTAACTGAGACCTAATTGTTTGCAAACAGCTTATCGCATATGTGTTATGTATATAAGATATGTTAAAACCACTGTGGGAACATACCTGGTGTCCCTTTGCTGTACTTACCTGAGTATCCAAATGAAATACTGGAGATGGGACTAAGGTATATCCCTTTCCCATATGCTGCTCCGTGCAACTGTAAATACATTATAATAAGCAATATCTTACACATATGTGGGCAAGGAGACAGCATTTAACTTAACAGCCATAAATACTTGAATATTTCAAGAGTATGAAAGAAAGTATGAAAATAAGGGCTATTACTAGGATTACTAAAAGCGAGGGCTCTCTTGGTGCCCAAAGCACAGTTTTTAGAATGTGCCCCCCTTTGATGGACAATCATTATCTTAATGGCCCCTGACGCCCCTCTTGTCCCCATGTTCTTATTCATATAACATATTCCACATTTCTCTCCATCCCCTTCACACATGCACAGTTTTACATATTTATGGAAGGGTACACTGGCTCCTGAAGCTCCTCTCCTGGGTCCATCCTTCATCTAACTTAGGCTGGGTTCGCACCTGCATCTGTGTATCTGTTGTTCTGCTCCGCTAGAGGAGCAGAACGGAAATAATGGAAGCGCCATTCTGTTGTTCTACGACAGACACCATTGGTGCCCGACGGGACCCATTGACTTTAATGAATTCCTTCGGGTTTCCCTCAGGGTGTCCGTGGTTTTACCGGAAACAATAGCGCTATTCTTCCTGGTATTTTCAGCCAGATATGCAACAGAGGCCCCTAACAGAGCCTCCATTGCAGATGTGAATGAGGCCTTAGTGGTTTCTTTTTAACCTAAATAAATTGCACCACCCACTCAATGGCATCCTTGGTTGTTGACTACTCTCACTGCCCCTTGTTCCCCCCTTGACTGCAAGGTCCAAATGGCAAATCCAATGGCAGTCAATCAAGCATATCCTCTCATTATGAAACTTAGACAAGACATGTTACCATAATTGATGTCTAGGTTAAAGCGGTTATCTGGGGTTTTAAAATTGATGTCCCATCCTTAGGACAGGCCATCAATATTAGATCGGCGGGGGTTCCGAGTCCCGCTACCCCTGCCAATCAGCTGTTTGAAGGGGACGCGGACTTACATAGTACGGTTGAAAAAATACTTATGTCCATCAAGTTCAACCAAGGGATAGGAAAAAGGGAAGGGATAAATAAAAATTTTTACCAAAATTGTTCTTAATAGAGTTCTCCCCTTTCGTACTTGCACGCATCGTTACATTTGTAACGGCTGTGCAAGGTATTTCACCACTGTCCCATTCACTTGAATGGGACAGTGGTGCAATACCTTGCACGGCCGCTACAAATGTAACGGCGCATGCAAAGTATGAACGAGGAGGAAACCATGTAAACAATGAACAGGCTGTGGTGCTTGTATGATCACCACAGCCCTTTCAGACAGCTGATCGGCAGGGGGGGCCGGGAGTTTGACCCCCGCCGATCTAATATTGATGGCCTGTCTTAAGGATAGGCCATCAATTTTGAAAACCCGGATAACTCCTTGAAGCTATGGTAACAAGTCATCAATTATGGTTACATTTCTTGTCTAAGTTACTAATGAGAGGAAATGTTTGATTAACTGCCATTGGTATTGCCATTTGGATCTTGCAGTCAGGGGTGGGACAAGGGGCCGGTGGAGTAGGCAGCCGCCAAGAATGTCATTGAGGGGGAATTACCTGTATTTACCTGCGGTTTTCAGCAACGTGTGTATGTAGCCTAAGGCTCAGTGCACACGATGCGTATTACGTGCGGTAAATCCGCAGCTTCATACAGTACCAGCAAAGTAAATGAGATTTCAGGAAATCTCATGTACACGCTGCATTTTTTTTTTTTGGCACGTAAATTGACCTGCGGTGCGTATTTTAAAATCTGCAGCATGTCAATTTCTCTTGCATTTCCGCTTACGCATTGTATCTGCCTGGTTCTAAGGAAAAATGCACCAAAATACGCAGCATGAAAATGCACCGATTTACGCATCAAAACAAAAAAACCACACCGAAAAACAAGCGATTAGGTGCGGTTTTTACCTGCAAATTTCCTGCTGTTTTGATGCATATTTCCCGCAGCAAAATACACAATGTGTGCATGTAGCCTAAGACTGTATTTTAAACCCAGTCGACACAATTCAGTTTCTCAATGTGGAGTAATCCCAATGTAAATATAAACAAGCTTCAAAGTGTTATGTAAGAAATTTCTATCCATTTCTAACTATTAGTCTGTTATGTGGATGACGTCATAATGATCTTTTCTGGTGCTTTATTTTCGTGAAAAAAATAATTATATATTTCTAACTAGAGTTGAACCTACTTGCAGTTTGGTGTAGGATGCATTAACCAGCCCATTCCGCAGAATAGAGTGCCAGTTCTCAATATGAGAGCCGCTGATTGGAAAAAAAACAAAACAATAAACAGGGGCAATAAACTAGCAAGAGGCATTATACACACAGAGAGGTAATGTATATATTTGTATCATTAACTTAGTACAGGATGCTGCCTTACTACTTACTTCCCCTCTGTATATCAACCTAATGCTCATTTCACTCTAGCCTAGTGACTTCCATTCATAACGGAGCCATGACAACTATGCCACACTGAGTTTTAAACGGATTCCATTGACTTATAAACATTGAGGCCACGGGTCAGTAGGGAACATAACTAGCCCATACATTGTACTGATCGGAGGTGACTTATGTTGCTTTATCTATAAGTCACATATCTATTGGAGGATGGAGCTGTGTGATTAGGTCACATAACCACTGTTCTTGTACATAGCAATCCGTACAATGGAGGGCATATGGGCTTTCGTTAGTACCATTCACTGCGTGCTATAAATAACATGTTAACTTTATTCAATTACTGCTATACCAAATGATATAGTTTTTCTTATTTTGCAAAATCAAAGCACTTTTCATAGAAAAAAATTTTTTGTCCAAGAGCCATAACGTTTTATTTTTCTGTTGATGTGCCTGTATGATGGCTTGTTTTTTTCTGAACTAACCGTATATTTTAATGGGGTACATATAACTTATTGATTAAATACATTTTTTGGGGGGATAGAAAACAACAATTCCACTGTATTTTAATGTGTTTTTTAAATTATTCACTGTGCAGTATGAATACCATGTTAAAGGCTCTTGACATAGTTTTTTTGTTGTCGTTGTTGTTGTTGTATTTTTAGACAATTGTGCATCAGTGTGATTGCTACAACTTCCGAAATACATTTTATTAAAAATTATTGTTACTTTTTGAGATACAGCTGCTTTATATCCTGTATACGGAGCAGCTGTATCTTGTGCTGAGACCTGAGTCAGGTCCGCGGGACTGACCGGTTCAGTGAAAGCAGGTCCTGCATGTCTCTGACACTTGGAAGTTATGAACTTAGATGTGATCGGTTAGAGCTCGATCGGTTAGATCGGTTAGAGCTCGATCAGAGACACACGGGACCCACTGACAATGAACGCGTCAGTCCCGAGGACCTGACGAATACAGGATTCAGTGCAAGACACAGCTGCTGTGTATACAGGATACAAAGCAGCCATATCTCAAAAAGTAAAAATAATTTTTAATAAAATGTATTTATGAAGTTGCACAAATCACACTAATGCACAATTTTATTTAAAAAAAATGATGTCAAGGTGTACATAGTCTTTACTTTAGTACACGGTTGTTACAATTGCGACAATACAAAATAGGTATTTTATTTAACACTTTTGCACAGCAATTTATGGGAAACTTTTTTTTTTTTTTACCTTAAACATTTGTTTTTTTCTTGCTAGGGGACTTTACAATACAATCTATTGATCGCTACTTTAATTCTTTGGTAAACTCAGTGTTCCATAGAACTATTGCCTGTTCGTAATAAACTGACAATCTGTTAGACTGTGCCAGTAGTCATATAGCCTTGGCAGGCCTGGGGGCATTTGCTAATCCAGCGGCTGCAAAGGCAATCTATCGGCTCGCCTAAATAACATTGCGATGACCGGGGCAACTTAAAAGATAAATGGCCAGGATCAAAGTTATCTCAAATCCTGGCTGTCACAACGGGATGGTAAGTGGCCTTTTTTTTTTTTTTTTAAAACAAATGTACAATTCTGAATAAAAAGCAATCCCAGAAAACCGTTAAACTGCCTTTCACTCTATCCTTTCAGCCTAACCCTTATCTAAGTTGTTCCCGTCCCTCCTGACAGTTTCTTACTGAAAGGCGAATGTGCTTCCGTAGAGTTTCTTGGCAGTTCGGAATCGAGCCTCCTTTGCTGGGGGGCTACTGAGCAGCAAAAACTGATGTGAAGTGTGCATAAACTTCAGCTGCTACCACAGGATTATGGGAGAGAGAAACCATGTAAAAAAAAAAAGAGATAAAACAGGCCGGTGTATAACTTGCTCATACAAATAAAATGAGTACCTGTATGGGTCAAATACACATTTAATTTGGTTATACAAATGCAATTGAAGGTTTGTTCGGCAGACAGCTATTTCTGGGCCTGTTTGCATGCTTATTTTATTGGGGAGCGGGTAAAAAGCCGCTTCCAGATGTCAGTGGCTTGTCTCCTGTGGAAACAAAGGATCGGGCATGTTGATTGCCCGGCCCTTCCTTGGGGGGACTGTCAGGAGATATCCATACACATTACATCGTGGCTAAAAAAGTGGGTTCAGCCGACTTTTATATGTGTGTATTGACAACTTTACTATCTGAGTATATATGTATTTCCTAACATACTATCATATTAACAGGGCAGTAGCTGTTTGCCGACATATGTAGAACATATGTAAAGCACTTTTTAGTGACTTTACAACAGTTTAGGTCTGCAACATACTCATAAATATTTTCAGATTTAGGAACTTTCATATTAAAACATAAATATTGTGTACACAGCTGTTGATACATAACCCCTATTGTTATGCTTGGTAACAACCTATTTGCAAATACTGTATATTTGTCCATATAGTATGCTGTGCATTAACTGATTACTTCACAATAAATGGCTTTATTTCCCGTTGTTGCCCAACATAACTGTTTATTACAGTGAGTTTAGTATGACTCATATTTGGAGTTTCCAAACCAATCACTGTTTAAAAGCAATAACTGTAAGGCTATGTTCACACTGAGTTTTTTACAGGCAGAATTTTAATCTGCCTGCACGCCGTTTGCCGCGTTTGTTGTGGCGTTTTTCGGCCGCGGCCATTGAGCACCGCGGGCAAAATATGCCGCGAAATACGCTTTCTCTCATCAATGGGAGGTCGGAAACGTAAATACCCGAAGATAGGGCATGTCGCTTCCTTTTCCCGCGAGACGGTTTTTACGCTCACGGGAAAAAAACGCCTCCGCCTCCCATTGAAATCAATGAGAGGCATTTTCGCCCGTATTTTGGCGCATTTTCCGACGCTGTTTCCATGTAAAAAAACGTGTAAAAAAACTCTGTGTGAACTGGCCCTAAGTAAAAGAAGATCTGACAAAAATATGCGCAGGCCAAAAAATTATTAGATCTTTAGTATCTTCTTACATTATCCAATTACAAATAGTGATTATTGCTATGATTCAATATTATCGGTCAGATTAAAGGAAAATATGCTACGTGAAAATCCAGGTTAAGCCTTTGTGCTGACCGACCTATATATATTTATAAATTTAGATTTTTAAATGTTGAAAATAACATACAATGAAGAAGAGGGAAGTTGGGGTAGAATATTGCTATATTACGCTATCTCACAATACCATCTCTTCATATAGACTGCAGATTGTGACCAAGTACTTACCCTGCTCAGGGGCAACTTTACAATGTGGGACCTATTACTGGAGATTATCCTGAAATAAAAAAATAAAAATAACTGTCTTGGAGCATATAGTACAAAATAAGCGATATTTTACAGAGGTTAAATGTATATTCATCACATTGTTGCCAGTAATCATCAAGGACAATGTTACCGTATGGTGTGTCAGTAAACAGTAGGTGGCATACATGAACGTTAAGAATATGGGGATAATTTAATAAACTGTATATTAAAAAGTGGCCCCAGAAACTATCATTGGTCTGCAATCAGTGGCTTTCTAGTTGTTAAAAAACTACAACTCCTAGCACATACTGACTGGGAGTTGTAGTTTCCCAGAAGCTGGAGAGCCACATGTTGCAAACCACAGCTATAGATGTGTACATACAACTAAATAAATGATACATATATTTGTGTGATTAAAATCCTAATAAGCACATATCATCACCATTGTAAAAGGGGGTGCGCCAATGGATCAAGACGGTCCATCTGTTTCTTGATTTCCAGGTATGATCCCTAGAAAAAAATAAATCTCATTATTAGCATCTCTATTCATCACTTGTTTCCCTAGAACACCTAAACTGCTCACTTTATATGTTACCTGGGTCATCTCCCGAATTGACATAACACTGTCTAAGGCTTTCTGGAGACGTTCATAGTTCTTCTTCTGCAATGAACATGCACATAATAACGTCACTTCACTGCAATTCATGTTAGAGTGCCAATATATTGTATTACTGACATACCTGGAGTATGGATAGTTCGTATGGGTTCTTTGCTGATAATCATGTAAAAAAGAAAGCTGTTTTTTTGTGATAAAGGGTGAGATCAGACATTGCAGATTGTTGGTGCGGATTCCGCACTAAAAATCTATGATAATTTACAGTGCAATACTTATGGATGTGGTTTTCAAAACCCCAACCGCATGTAGCAGAAAAAAACACGCACAAATCCAGTCACGCTCTAATGTCAATTCTGCCTGTAACACGTGGATTTTGCTGCAGATGGAGGAATATCTCTGCTACATCTAGACTTATCATAAAGTACAGTAAAAAATTGTGTAGTACCGTGTTAGCCAGAGACAATATGAAATGTTAAATACTTTTGTGTCAAAAAAGACAAAAGTATAATAGGTATGATACCTTTATTGGCTAACCATAAAAGTTCTATATGCGGCTTTCAGAGCACAGAGGCCCCTTCTTCAGGCAGTTTACAAATGAATGACTTAGAAAAAAGCACAACATTTAGATGTTACACAAAGACAATTAGTACATGAGGTGATACATCATTAAGATAAGCCGGGGCAATAAAACTGAGGTTATAGGGGTGATGACTTAGGAGTTAAGGCATCTGGAGTCAGTCTTATCATAACAATGACAACAGATGCACAGAGTATTTGCAGGGTATTGTTTCCACTTAGAAACTAAGTTAGGTATTATAACCTAACTTGGTGGTGCTGCTCAGAGGCCAAACCAGTTGATTCCTAGGGATTTTTTTTTTACTAGCAGGAAGAAGAAGGCAAGCGTTTCCCACAGAAAGTTGGGGGGGTTTACCATATTGATCACAAGGCTATATCAATATTGGTCATTAGTCTATAGTATATTCAGGACCTGTGCGGCTACATGATATATGTACATGGAATTTTAAAGCTGCGAGATCTACACTGTACATTATGTACTGAATATGGGGTGTATTACTTGGGATATTATTACTGTATATGTTAGGTATTGTGTTATATGTTCTACTAAGTTTTGTAAATAGTTCATGAGAAAATATACGTTTTACATGTTGGACATGTGGTGGCTTAATTTGCACGCACTGCGGTGTATATATATTAAAGGCTGCTGGAACTGCTTTGAATAATTTGGATTTATAGATAGTAAGGTCACCTTATAGCTCAAGGTTAGATCAAGAATTACTAGGTCAGGAATTCTGACATTGACTACAACAGTTGTCATTACATTCGTGTTTAAAGGCCTGGTGTATCTGTATTCCACCTGCTGCAGTGCAGTCTTCCAAGAGTTAAAGGTCAGCAGCCCTCAGATTGGAAATAGGTTCCCGTGGTTATTTACATTCTTGGCCATTTCTATGTACATGGTGATTGAGGACATTACTAAACTACTGTATCGTGTTTGAAGTAGATATGTCCCCCAAGTGACCCATTAAACTTGTTAAATATAATTATAAAATGTATATGACATGTACATGGAAACACTACATTTATAAATATTTCCTATTATTATTTACAAGGCAATATGATCATATTCCATGGATAAAGTCACATGCTGCACTTATTTTGAAAAATAATACAAAATATTTTGCTGAAAAGTATGAGTGGTGCTAGAAGTAGTATTCAAGTGTTACATCTTTGGACCTCTCTTGATTATATATAATATATATAATACTTATGAAGGCATGATCTGCTTTATTTTTAAGAAAAAAATTTCTGTTCTGTAAATGTCGGCAGTACAATTTAAAGAAACAAACTGATTAACCGTACTAAACCATACCCTGTAAAACTTCAGACCCACAACTCAGCACAGCCACAGAAGTGGGACATGGGAGACTTGAAACCTATCTTGTAGCCATATCCGAAAGGTTTCACACAGACTTCATGCAGAAATAAACATCTATAAGTTATATAACACTATATCTAAATGACGTGTTACTTGGCAATATGGAACTGTGGTGACCGCTAACTACATAGACAATGTACAATATACTGATCTTCAGAGTATACTGTATTCTCAGAGACTGTATATTGTACTGTTGGTTTATTTTACTAGAAACTAGCTAGAATGGACTGCATAGCTGGATCAACAAGAGATGTGTCCAGTATTCTGCTTCAGGGGGTGACCAGAGATAAATGACAGCATATCAAATTACAGGATAATTTGGGACAAGTCACAGTACAAAGTATCATTAGACCACCATGGACTGACTAAATAAATACTGTGATTTTACTTCTGAATTGGAATTTTTTAATACTCTAAATCTTTCCCTATCAGAAAAATAAAACATTAGGAATTTATACTTACAGACTGCTGATATGTAAATGTAGACAAATTCACTTAAAGTGCAATTTAATTATATAATATCAATTAAGCTGCATTTTCCTCTAAAAATTTTATTTTATTTTTCTAACACCTTAGTAAGAAATACTAGTTTAATAGGTGTTTTGATTGGTACTATCTAGGAATGGAGTTAACAATCTGTTCTCTTTAGGGTATGTTCACACGGCCTATTTTCAGCCGTTTTTCGGGCTGTAAACGCCCCGAAAAACTGATAAAAGTACGGAGGCTGAATGCTTCCAAACATCTACCCATTGATTTCAGTGGGAAAAACTGAGTTTCGTTCCCACAGGGCCTTTTTTTACGCGCAGTTTGTAAAAACGGTGCGTAAAAAAACGCCCTGTAAAAAAGAAGTGCATGTCACTTCTTGAGCCGATTTTGGAGCCGTTTTTCATTGTCTCAATAGAAAAACAGCTCCCAAAACGGCCGTAAAAAACGCATCAAAAAATGCCTGATGCATAAAAAACGGCTGAAAATGAGAGGCTGTTTTCCCTTGAAAACAGCTCTGTATTTTATAACCGTTTTTTGTTAAGCATGTGAACATACCCTTACACTCTGAACTGATATGTCCATTAGAATATTCAGTACAGAAATCTATATGTTAGAAATAACTTATAGTAAATCTGTCACCTCAATCTGCTCCCAAGCGTATTACTGGAACAGGTCTGCTCTTTCTAATAGTCCAAAAAATACTGTGCTGTTTAGCTAAAAGAATACAGCATACTTATGAGCCTGGTATATTCATGAGGAGAGTGCCCCCCACCTATCCCCCAGCTCCTCTCAGCGGTTATTGACGGCTGGCTGCTGTGTATCTGAACACACACACACAGCAGCCCGTCAATCACTGTGAAGAAGGCGGGTAGAGGGCGGACTTATAACTATGAGTCTGCTGTATTCATGAGGGGAGCGCTTCCCACCTCTACCTGGGGGGGGGGCTTGCTCATCATGATTACACCAGGCTCACTACTATGATTCCACTGTGTTCTCTGATCGCTCCGATTAGCAAATCGGCACAATTTTTTTTTGGTGTGCTATTCGTTTAGTAGCAGAACGGACCGGTCCTGTAATATGCTGCCCTTACCTAGGGCAGCATATTGAGGTGACAAGTCCACTTTAAACATTTGCATGCTTCCCATATTTACACTTTAGCATTAATTGGAAATATGAATTTCAACCCTGAACATGTACAATGTGCATTGTATCTATTTTCAGAGCTTGCAATACAATTTGACCACTGTTAACCACTCTTTTATAGAAGAACTAGGATTTAGAAGTGATATGATATAAAATGTTTCTTTACCTTAGGGTTAAAGGCCAGTGTTTTGGGATCATTGGGATCCACTACTGAAGGGTATGGCTCAAATATAATACTCTTCCTGGGTGACTCAAGGGCAGCTCGACACATTGCAACCAGCAGACCCACAACCTACAAAATACATAAAAATACAGCTTATGTACAAACCTTTACAGTGACATAAGCAGGAGTGGGATTTGGCTGGTCCTGCCTAGTCCTCCTGCATTGGTTGTTAAAATCACATCTGGATCCGATTAGGTTTCCTGCCCTGCCATTCTATGCCGTTTTTCACTGCACTCCTTTTTTCCCCACAGTGCTCAATACATCTGTCATAATAAGTATTATATTTTTTACTTACCTCAGCTCCTGTAGCCACTTCTTCAGCGGCCCCAGACATCACTCCCAGAGTGTAAAAAGAAAAGACGCAGAGCTCTCTTGTACACACTGCTGGCTGCAGGAAATAAGATTGTAGATATGGAAAAAAGATGAATAGGGGGAAAAAAATGTAAACCCGGTAAGATACCCAGTAATCTCATATCTTTCATACCAATATTGACTGACCTTGAGCATAGATGCATTCTGGAAGACATGCTGTTCATCACATACTACACAATACTCATTTAGAGTGGGTAGCCGCTGTTCTGCATACTTCATTATCTATGGAAGAGACAACAACATTGGAAAATTTGAAAAGTAATGAGTAATGTGAAAAGTAATAAAAAGTAGTGAAAAGAGACATCTAGAGGAGAATGAGAAACACAAGAATGATGATAGCTGAATAAACAGTAGAATGACAGGAAGGAAAATAATCAGTATTTTAAATACCATAGAAAACTGTAAAGATTTCCTTATAGCTCACCTGCACCAAGAATCCATACTCCAAAGTAGGAACTGTCTTACAATGTCCACTGACCTGCAGGGAGTGATCAGATTAATATGAAAATAAACTGTACATGATACAATATAGAGAACAGTCAGCTGGGTGAACCTATGAGATACTTATTTAAAAAAAAAAAAAAACACTGTGGACCAGTGTCCAGTAGCTCTGTTTGTTGTATACTGGGAACGTTACAGAGATTCTGCTACCACCTTTTTAATGCGTTCCCTGAGGGCAGCATAACATAGTGGCTGAAATGCAGATTTCAGCATTATTAGGGTATGTTCACACGATTAACAAAATACGTCTGAAAATACAGAGTTGTTTCCAAGGGAAAACAGCTCCTGATTTTCTTCTTTTTTTTTTTGAGCAACTCGCGTTTTTCGCGGCGTTTTTTACGGCTGTTTTTAGAGGTGTTTTCATTGGAGTCTATGAGAAAACGGCTCCAAAAACATCCCAAGAAGTGTCCTGCACTTCTTTTGACGAGCCGTCATTTTACGCGCCGTATTTTGACAGCGACGCGTAAAATGACAGCTCGTCTGCACAGAACATCGTAAGACCCATTGCAAGCAATGGCCAGATGTTTGCCGACGTATTGGAGCCGTCTTTTCAGGCGTATTTCGAGGCGTAAAACGCCTGCATTACGCCTGAAAATTGGTCGTGTGCACATACCCTAAGTGTAATGTGTAGGTAAGGTGGACTTTTTGTAAAACGTACACTTTAATCGGTCCAGTGCTCGCATCACGCTGTGAGGAAGTGTCTGGTGTACTAATCGGGTGCCGATAACCTGCTCTCCTGCCAATGATAGACAGTTTTATTTCTATTACTATGCATATGCATATGAAGAATACTGTCAATTAGCGGCAGGAGTGTAGGATTATCGGCACCTCACGTCAAACTATTTCTCAAAATGCAATGCCAGCGCTGCCCCAATTAAAATGTACGTTTTACAAAAAGTCCATCTCACCTATACATAACACGTATTTAGCTGAAATCAGCGTCTCTGACACGGTCTTATGATGCGCTCGCTGAAAGGAGCAAAAACGTAGTGACAGATGCTCTCTAAGCACCCATGAACTTTGTAAGCATTTGAACTATGGGAAGAAACCAGAAGTCTAAAATTCAACAAACATCAACTCAAGAACATCTCCATGTAGCTTATTGCACTAATCGTCCCATTGCACTAATCCAATGTGGCAACTTTTTGTTTAGGCACTTCCTTATATTGTACTTGCTTTGTTGTCTAGATTTCTGTTTTGTGCTTAGGCTAAATGTATGGATCCTTGAGATCTCTGTAACAGTCTTGTTCGCTAATTAAATTACATGTATTTTCTAGAAGAAATTCTAGATCTCTTTAATTGTTTGAGTAATAAAACTGGTAATTAACCTTAAGAATATCCAGGTAGATTTCTAAATAAAGGCTATTGCAAGTCTCACCTGTGTTGTGGTTGTATGACTCCCATATAGTTCTGATTTAGGGTTTCGTAGTGTACAGGAGACTGATCGATTCATTAAACGGGGGACACGGAGATCTGTCCCCCCAAGACCACTTCTAAGATCTGATCCTATCAAACTACTCCGGACTGCAGTATCCTGGACCCCAGGAAAACTGGGAGACCTGCAACAGATTTGCACTGGGAGTAAGGCAGAGACATTCAAACTACACATAGAGAGACAGTCAAAGAACAAATGGTCAGACTACTGCAATTATGCATATTCTTGATCATTAGAAGGAACACCACTGTATATTCAAAAAGAAAATAAAGCTGTCAAAAATATAATTTCTAAAAATAAATAGTTTTATTGATTTCCCAACCATTCAAGCTAGACTGCTTTGTGTGTGCAAGTGTGTGTACCACAAACAAACAATATCTAAGTAATTAGTTGTTAATCCATTTTTCTAAACAATAAGGTATGCGCAATTGGAATCATTATTCCCATGAAAAGCCAAGAAGGCACTTGAAGGAATGAAGCTCTCCTCTAATTATAGGAAGCTAGACACAGTCAGAGACAGTATACACATGAACATACAAAATAAAGGTTAGTAAACACAAAGGAAGAAAATGTTATTTAAAACCAGTGATTGCTGGAGAGAAACATAGAGAACTTACTTGGGTACTGGAGAGAAGATGCTTAGACCAGCCCGAAATCTCTTAATGCTACCACTGACTCTAAGCCACCGCAGCCTTCTTTCCTGCTGTGAACGTAAAACTTCATTACTGAGATATCGCCATTGATGAGAGGAGAAGAGGGACAAGATCCTGGAAACAAAGGAAGAAAGGATATAACCAGATAAAAAGTAATTGGGGCTGAAAAAGAATCAAGAGAATAGTTAGAGAAAAGGCTGGGAAGTAAAATTTTCCAAAAAACAAATATTCATGGGCCCAAAAAATGGAGAGAGGAAAAAAAACAAGAGGGTAGAGGCAGCGTTAGAGGAATCATTTTATACTGAACTATTATCAATGATTTCTTCTTAAACCTTCATCTCTCTCCCTTGCAACTTTACATCTCAACCTCATACTTACTTCTTTAACTGAATCCCTAGTCCAAAATCTTCTCTGTTTGATGGTTGAAATACATCAATAGTAGGCTCTGTAGGGAATGTAGGATACAAAGAGCAATTTAAAAGGGGCTAAGGGGAATATGAGGGTCTAGATGAAATAATATGTAAAATATGCACACTAAAAGTATTGCATGTTTAGAATTTCTCCCAAGTGCCTTCATGCTTGACTACTTGTTACTGTGATGCAGAAGCATTTTGTACATGACACTTCACGTCATTTATTACAACTGCATACTGCACAAAGCTATTATCATGAAACTGAACCAATTCTAATGTTTAATGATCTATATGAAAAACAACATGTTGCCGATGTTCTTGAGCTATATGCCACATATACAGACTAAGGCCCCATGCACACGAGTGTGCCCGTAATCACGGTCCGTGATCACGGCCACGGCAGGCCGTGGTTAGTCACCCACATTTTCAGGCCGGGCTCCCATTATAAAGTATGGGAACACGGTCCGTCAAATTTTAAAAAAAGGACGTGCCGTAAATATACGGGAAGGTGTCCGTGGGCCAAAGAAATTAATGGAACCGTATTTTTATCCACAATTACGGACCATAATTGCGGACCAATATTACGATCACTGGCATTGGGCCTTATAGAACAAGATAACATAGCTGAGCAAGATAACATAACTTATGAGGACAAAATGAATGCTTGCATTTTTATATTGTTAAGTAAATAATCATTGTTTATGTCTTGTCTATTGAAACATAATGATTTTAGAAGGACTAAACACTATGGTAATTGTATGACTTTGTATGATTTTATACTAAAAACATATATAAAATACATAAAACACTTCTCTGGACCTGATCACAGTTTGGCAGATTTAAAGGTCCTAATACTGAGGGGTCATTTTAAAAACAACAGAGAAAGAAAAATTTGGGAATTCAAGCTGATGATAAAATTCCAGTCATTGACACAAGGCCTCAATCTAACACCTGGATTTATGAGCCACTACATGGACACACATCACATTACACATCAGACTGACTCCAGATCCCTTATCTCCTAAGTCATCACCCCTTTAACCTCAGTTTTATTGCCCCGGCTTATCTTAATGATATATCACCTCACGTACTAATTGTCTTTGTGTAGCATCTTAAATGTTGTGCTTTTTTCTAAGTCATTCATTTGTAAAATTGCATGAAGAAGGAGCCTGTGAAAGCTTGCATATAGAACTTTTATGGTTAGCCAATAAAGGTATCATACCTACTATACTTTTGTCTTTTTTGACACAAAAGTATGTAACATTGCATATTGTTTCTGGCTAACACTGTACTACACTATTTTTTACTGTACTTTATGATTTTATACTGATATATATGTCTTGGCTCACTTTCACTACACCTCACACATAAAAGGTAAAGATAACCTATTTTGAGATGTCTTCCTAGGTAAATGTAAAAAGGTAAAGTGGTGCAATCACAGGCCGACACAACACAGGGCCAAATTATTTTTTCTTGGCGGGCGGCAAGTTCACGCATCCAGAGCCATGGTTTCACCATGACAACGAGACGCCATGACTCTTCTTGCTTGTGATGCGTGGTTCCTTCTGTAGGATCGAGACCCGATGCAGAACGTGGTGGCACTTCTAGAGGACATTAAAGAGAAACCGCTCCAGTGTTGCAGTTACCAGCAAAGTCCATAACTTCATGTGGGGGTTTTGCATGAATAAAGGAGGAAACCTTAGACTCCACAGTCCAGATATTCCTGCACCAATGCCGGTCCCAGTCATTCATTGTTCCTACCAAACTACTACACGGTGCTACTCTGCTTCACCGTCCCTGAGATGTCCCGGTACTCTGTGCTACTATGCTTCATGTCTTGCAAACATCACCTAAGTTACAACAGCACTAGCTGGTGACCAGCATCCAGGTACGTTCTGGGCTTATAGTCTTATACAGAGCATTACAGAATAACCAAGCCAAAAGAAGCAATGTAGTATGAAGACAACGGAAGTTGTGAGGTCGTTCGTTGGACTCAAATCAACAGGTAGCTGGAATGGCCGCTATGCTTAAAGAATTGGAAGGAGAATATGTGCAGTTACGATGAAATGTCCAGAAATTGCAGTATCCAGAGGTCTCTTCCACTGCACCTTCTCCTGAACGCCAGCCAGCAGGGCCCACAGTGTCTGACCAGGCCCCTGAACTGAAAGTACCCCTACCTGAAATTTTATGGAGACAGTAGGCACTTCCAACCTTTTATCTACAGCTACCGCTTACTTTTTTCCCTGAACCCCTGTACTTATCAAACGACCATGTAAAGTTAGACACCATTGTTCTGGGCACAAACACTTCTGGAACAGCATAGACTTCTACTCCTGGAACTTAATGCCTTCTTAGGTGCATTGGTTATAATCTATGATGACCCCCACAGAACAGCATTTGCTGAATCTACCAACAGCTCCCTATTTGAGGTTCCAAGGCATGTAAAGGACTATATCATAGAATTTGGGCGGATTGCTGCTGATCACACGGGTACGACACAGCACTCAAGTTCCAATTTCATCTGGTGGCTAAGCAACCAGCTCAGTATTACACCGCTTGTGGTGCTCAAGACCGCAGTGCCAGACAATTGCTATCACATGAGTGAAGCACGCATCAATACTGACAGAAAACAAAAGGCACAAGTAACTCACCAGTGGATGAGCGGAACGAAAGACCGAAGGCAGCAGAGGATGGAGACGATGCACAAATGGATTGGATGGCAGATGAACAGCATGCAGTTAACAGTTGAATAGACAGTGGACAAAAATTAACTGCACTCAATTACCCTATCTGAAACTATCCCAAAGCAGGGTAAGACAACAGCTTGGCAGCAGACCAAATGCACAGAATAGGCAAACAAACAGTGGAACTACCGATCCCAGGATACATATAAAACACTATACAAGAACTAGATCTCTCAGAGGACCAACAAGTGCCACAGTACAAACAAACACGTAGACAAGAACATGTCACCAACTAGAATCTGGAAAGAGTTCAGCACATGCAAGAAACAATATAACCAGGCCTGAAGTATATTTAAGCCCAAGAAAAGTACTCGGCCCCAATTAACCAAGCAAAGCTAAATGATGACCAAATCCAGACTCAGACCAAAGGCATTGCCTAGCAATGCCCAAACAGAGATAACAGAATTCATTGATTTGCAGCAGTCCTGCTGATAATCGTAACACTCAAGGATTAAATAGCTTGCACGAGTGTTCTGAAGTCCCTGGAAAGTCTGATGAAGTTGTCCATCCAGTTCGACCACCGACTTTGTTATGATTTGTTATTGTGTTGTCAAGTCCCTAATGTTCCCTGTTAGCCTGGACGTCCCATGGCTGAGGACATACGACCCTCTTATTAATTGGTCCTGGAATGCAATCTCCTTACTCTCCAATTTAATTCCAAGACGTTTGCCCAGAACTCTCCTCCCAGTTTAATATAGGAGTCAAGTCGCTAATCCCCAGTGAGTACCATACATTCCTGGACGTATTCTGTGAAATTAAGGTGGACTCGCTCTCTCCTTATTAGGTCTATGAATGCCCGATTAATCATCTCCCGAAGGCTAAAATCCCTTTTGGCCGTATTTTACCATTGTCCGAAACCTAATTTTATATCTCTTAGGTAATACTTACAAGAAAATGTGGATAAGGGTCTCATCCGGCCTTATACCTTTCTTGCCAGAGTCAGGATTTTCTTTGTTGAAAAATAAGATAATTTGTTTCAACTAACAAGAGTTAAATTATATTATCTTCAAGAATCGCTATCTCCTTCACTGGTTCCTGAGATCCTACAAAGACTAAAATCTGCCAGGATTTTCTCTAAATTAGACCTGAGGGGTGCTTATAACCTTGTTTGATCTAAGAGCGTGACGAGTGGAAGACTGCCTTTTGCACCCGCTATGGACATGAATACCTGGTGAAGCCTTTTGGGCACAGTAAGGCCCCTGTTACTTTTTTAAAACGTGTTAATTACGTTTTCATAGATTTTCTGGAGATATTTGTTATTATTTATCTTGATGACATTATTCTGCACCATTGGGCAAACACAGGATACATATAAAGGAAGTTCTTAACGAATTCAGATCCATGACCTATTCGCTAATCTCAAAAAATGTGAGTTTCATGAAAGACAATGTGGATTTTCTGGGTTTCATTCTTTCCATCCAGGGAATGCAGATAGATCCAGGGAATGTGGCTGCCGTGAAGCAATGACCGACTCCATCAAGTCGAATGGAAGTTTAAGGATTTTTTGTCTTTGCTAAATTCTATAGGAAGTTTATTCACAATTTCTCTGCTATTGTTCAGCCACTGACAGCTTTGACCAGCTCCAAAGTCTCCTTTTCTTGGTCCCAACCTGCTCAAGAAGCTTTAGATTATCTCAAATATATTTTTACTTCCTTCTCTACTGCTCAAACTATTTGTTGCAGTCATCCTTTCCCAGACAGTGGGACCAGCAGGCCCATCGTATTGCATTCTTCAAGAAGAAAGTTGAGAGAAATGATGATGTTGCTGATTGAGAATTAATAGCTATTAAACTGGCATTGTAAAAATGGCAGCATTTGTTGGGGGCAGCAGGTCACCCATTAATATTGTACACGGATCACAAGAATTCTCAGAACTGCTCATGGGTTAAAATCTTGCCAGGTTTGGTGGGCTCTCTCCTTTTACAGATTTTCATTCCAATTTATGTGGAATCAAAGTATAATAAGGCAGATTTACCCTTCACTGACCCAGTCTCTAATCATGTGATGCACCATTCTTGCAAGAGAAGAACTTTCTTACTACCTTTCCCTTCTTAAGGATATTTCCTCACAGTCCGCTGCTAACATAGGTGTAACGACTATAGCCGCGGACCGTCGTTCTGACTTACCCCCTGACGGCTGCGGCCATGGACGAGCGAGTTCCCGGCGCCATTTCCCTCCTGGGAGACGCCAGCACTCAATTCCTGGTCCGGACACTGTCTCCTGCAGGGGGCACGCGCCTGTGCATGCACGGCCGTAAAGGGCCAGTACGCGCACATTTGCAGAATAGCTGCAATTAGCCCAGAATGGTTCTGGACTATAAAAGGGGCTCTGGCCTCGCGATCCTTGCCTGAGCATTGTTGTGTTACCTTAAGTTTGTCCTTGCAAATGGTCTCCTAGTGTTTTTCAGTTCCCAGAGTTACCCGCTCCTACTGCCTGTACCCTGTATCCCGTGCTACCGTGCCTCTGTACCTTCAAGAGTTTGAGTCGTGTTGTGCCCTCCGCTGCATCTAATGTGTCGCACCCCGCCGGGTGTCTGTCTTCTGTCGGGGCCTCATCTTAGCCTGAATCCACTGCTACTGTCTACATTGCCTCAGGTACCCTTTCTGAACTATAGACATTGTAATATAACTGTCTGGCCAGCTGCTATCCCGCTATGTGGTATGGCCCAGTGGGTCCACACCCCGCGTTGTGACAATAGGCAATCAAGATCGTTATCAATCCAAGGGTGTTTGCTTCCAAATCCGAATCTTTGTTCCTTCAAATCGTAGACGTGCTGCAATCAATCAGATGCATATCTCTCCTCCTGCTCTCCATGGGGAATAAAGAAGATCACCAAACTAGTCCCCAGAACCTTTTGGTAGCCTCATTTAGTTTCTGGCTGCAGATCATTTATCAGATCATGATCAGTCTGTGCCTGAAAATTTACTAGTAGGCTTCCCTAAACTGTACTAGTCCCTTCAAAACCTTGTAGTTTAATTTCTATTCATTTTAACACGGATGAGTTGTTCTAGAGTACTTGTGATTTGTGTGGTTGATGACAAGTTCACTAAGATGGCTCATTTATTAAAGGGTGTCCCAACAGCTGTTCAAAGCACTGAGATCTTCATCAGGGTATTTGTGAAATTAAATGGCATTACTGTCAAGACCATCTCGGATTGCGGCGTTCAGTTCACCGCCCGATTTTAGAAAGCTTTCTGCCAAGCTCTGGGAATCAAACTTTCCCTGTCCACCACATTTCTGCCACCTCCTGATAAGTTGGTGATTGCAAATAGAGAAAACTTGGACCAACGGCGCTGCTATATGAAGGTGTTGCACTATGAAGATTTAGACGACCATCTAAGTAAAAGGACTTTATTTGTCAAACAGGCTACGCGTTTCAACACCGAACCGGTGTCTTCCTCAGGCCAATACAGACTGTGCGGTTCCAGCCTATTTATACACACAAAAAGGCAAGGAAAAAAAGCAAGGAAAAAAAAACCCGCCAGAACAGACAGGTTAAAGGTCACAAGAAAAAGCGGGACTACAATAACAACGAAACCATACATTATCAATAGTCAAATATCTTTAACACATAAAAGAAGGGGATAATGGTGATAATTTGAAAGTATTTCACATATTACGAGTGTATATCAGTTATGCTAGATCCGTTATGCCGTAAGGATAAGAATTAAACCGAACAGATTATTATATATGCATGTTGTGAATAATCATACAGGGACATTTAGAACAATCAATTTGTTAACTACAAATGTGTGTTAAATCTAAAGAAACAGAATATTAAAATATCAAAAGACTACGAAGTCAAGCGTCACTGGTTGTCACAGCGACAGAAAAAACTACGGAAGCCGAGGAGGGACATAGACCAACGTTGGACTGCATAATGAACCGCACGAGACAGCGGAGCTTAGCAATGAAGGACCAGAACGGGAATAAGATGTTAGGAATGGTAAGTACTAACCGATCGCAAATACAGAGTAATTTGGGTGCTATTGGATTGATAGTTATCCCACATTCAACTTGTATACACAAAAACATACGATGTGACACTGGAAAAACAAACTTACACATTTGGACATAAAAACTGGCCATAATTACATTAATACAAGGACCAACATTATAACAGTCCTAAAAGATGTATATGTAAAAAGATATATATAAAATTATATAAAATATATTGTGGATATTTAAGAAAACCATATGTATAAAAAATTGTATATAAGAAAATGAATAGGACAAAGTTCAGTTACAGAATAAAAGCATAGAAGGACCCTGATCGATATTAGACTAACTAACTAAAATCAATAAGTGGGGACCTAAGAGATATATATAAGAGAATAAAAAATAATTTCCGATCACCTTTCGACAGATTTACGATATTCAAATGCACAGCTCAATTTCATCATGGAGTGTGTAGATTTTATCTTGACACATAATGTTTTTAGTTCTGATGGCAACTTTTATAGACAATTAAAAGGGTGTGCGATGGGGACACGTTTTGCCCCTTCATACGCAAATTTATATATGGGGGCTTTTGAGGAAGCCCTTATATTGAGTGAGCATGTTTTTAGAGATAAAATTTTACTCTATAGACGTTTTATTGACGACCTGTTTTTTATCTGGAAAGGCGACTCCGTTACCGCCAGTGGTTTTATAGAATATTTGAACAACAACATCTTTGGTCTCACTTTCACTCACAATTTTTCAGATATAAGTATTGATTTCCTAGATTTAACAATCGGAAAGAACAGTGGCCTTTATACAACTAGGACTCATTTTAAAACGGTTGACGTGAATAGCTACCTTGATTTTAAAAGCGCGCATTATTCTCCATGGCTAAAAAATGTTCCTTTCGGTCAATACCGAAGGATTAGGAAAAATTGTTCCGATGAATCCATCTTCGATGGAGAATGTGGGATTCTCAATCAAAGATTTTTGGAAAAAGGTTTTCCAAGAAGCCTTATTAGGGGTGCTGAGTCAAAAGCCAGGGCTATGACACAAAATGAATGCATCCAATTGAAGACTTCAGTTACAAATAGAAAATCAAATCATGAAGCATATAGAACCAACTTTATAACTTCATTCAATAAAGGAAGCAACATGATTACATCCATCCTCAGAAAACATTGGCATATCTTAACAAATGACCCTTTTTTAAAATCTCTGATACCCGATAAACCAAACATTACGTTTAGACGGGCCAAAACAATTAAGAATATAATAGCCCCTAGCAAAATGCGCAATATAAAAAAGAAAAACTGTGGTCTATTAACGGACCTAAAAGGCTCGTTCCGTTGTGGTCTAAATAGGTGCCTTTGTTGCAATAATATTACCAACAAATGCATGGAGTATCACTCCACATTAACGGGTGAAAAGTTCCCGATAAGAGATTTCCTTAATTGCGGGAGTTCCTTTGTTATTTATTTACTTCAGTGCACATGCGACCTTCAATATGTGGGTCGTACTACACAAACATTAAGGAACCGTATCAATAAGCACAGGTCCAATGTTAATAAGGGATTCTTGAAACAAAGTGTATCCCGTCACTGTACTTCCAAGCACAATTGTAAATTTTTGGATATTAAGGTTACTCCAATTGAACAAATACCACCAGATATACCAGATAGATTCATTAGGCTCAAGCAGAGGGAGAACTTCTGGATCTATCAACTGGGAACCCTACATCCAAATGGCCTAAATGACCTTACAGAATCTTCCTTAGAATAAAAATGGTTTATTTTTTATTCTCTTATATATATCTCTTAGGTCCCCACTTATTGATTTTAGTTAGTCTAATATCGATCAGGGTCCTTCTATGCTTTTATTCTGTAACTGAACTTTGTCCTATTCATTTTCTTATATACAATTTTTTATACATATGGTTTTCTTAAATATCCACAATATATTTTATATATTTTATATAATTTTATATATATCTTTTTACATATACATCTTTTAGGACTGTTATAATGTTGGTCCTTGTATTAATGTAATTATGGCCAGTTTTTATGTCCAAATGTGTAAGTTTGTTTTTCCAGTGTCACATCGTATGTTTTTGCGTATACAAGTTGAATGTGGGATAACTATCAATCCAATAGCACCCAAATTACTCTGTATTTGCGATCGGTTAGTACTTACCGTTCCTAACATCTTATTCCCGTTCTGGTCCTTCATTGCTAAGCTCCGCTGTCTCGTGCGGTTCATTATGCGGTCCAACGTTGGTCTATGTCCCTCCTCGGCTTCCGTAGTTTTTTCTGTTGCTGTGACAACCAGTGACGCTCGACTTAGTAGTCTTTTGATATTTTAATATTCTGTTTCTTTAGATTTAACACACATTTGTAGTTAACAAATTGATTGTTCTAAATGTCCCTGTATGATTATTCACAACATGCATATATAATAATCTGTTCGGTTTAATTTTTATCCTTACGGCATAACGGATCTAGCATAACTGATATACACTCGTAATATGTGAAATACTTTCAAATTATCACCATTATCCCCTTCTTTTATGTGTTAAAGATATTTGACTATTGATAATGTATGGTTTCGTTGTTATTGTAGTCCCGCTTTTTCTTGTGACCTTTAACCTGTCTGTTCTGGCGGTTTTTTTTTCCTTGCTTTTTTTTCCTTGGCTTTTTGTGTGTATAAATAGGCTGGAACCGCACAGTCTGTATTGGCCTGCGGAAGACACCGGTTCGGTGTTGAAACGCGTAGCCTGTTTGACAAATAAAGTCCTTTTACTTAGATGGTCGTCTAAATCTTCATAGTGCAACACCTTCATATAGCAGCGCCGTTGGTCCAAGTTTTCTCTATTTGCAATCACCCTCTCAACTGACAACAAACTTCGTTTGGCTGTCTTTCGGACCTGGCTGCAGCTTTCCATGCCTATATGACACCTATTGGTGTCCATCACCCGAGGTGAGCGTAATTGTCACATCCATCGTGGTCTTCTGGTTTACCCGGCTCTTATTTTGTACTTTGTGGCGCCGTGTCCCCTTTTTTCCATTTTATTTTAGTTTACCTCCTGATAAGTGACTGTCAGTTTTGCCCTTAATTAATTATTTTAACTCAACCATCAAATCAAACTCCATTCTTTGTCAATTGCGGTTTCAACCCCATGATAATTACTGGCCTTCCACAACAGATCTCTGTACCAGCTGTCCAACATGAGTTTAAATTTTTTCAGGGTAACATCATTGGTCTCCAGAAACTTCTCAAACAGGCCCAGGATTGTCACAACTTCCATACAGATCAAAAGAGTTTAGACTCTCCTAAATTTCCAGTAAGTGACAAGGTGCGGTTATCCACACTCAACCTAAGTTTTCCCTCCATGCCCATGAAACTGGCACCAAATTTTTCGGACCTTACATTTTCATCAAACAAATCAATCCAGTCGCCTTCAAGCTTCAGTTGCTGCCCTCATTGTCCATCTATCCAGTCTGTCATGTGTCACTGTTAAACCCATTTATTTCAAGTAATGTTTCTGCTGGGCAGTCTACAGCTCCCAGACTGTTAGGAAAAGACCTGTTCCCTTAAGGAGGCTATGACAACCTATCTAGCTTCTGGGCGGTTCTTCTTTTACCTTGAACCTATCTCTCTTCTCTGTCATTCTGCCAAATAGCTGTGAGGTTGTATTTATACCTGTCTTTTCCCACCTGTCTTTGCTTGTGAATTTTCCTGTCTTCTGGTGTCTGATCAAGCTTCCTACATTCCTTGCACTCCAGACTTCTGGACCTTTTGGAAACTCACCTCGGCTTGTTTCTCGTTAACCCCTTGTTTGCTGATTTTGGATTAGCTGCTCCGGGCCGGTTTTGACCTTTGCTATTCCTGATATCCGCTTGTCTTCTGATTTGGCCTTTCTGTTTTAACCCTGGCTGTCTGATTTCCTGCTCAGGTTAGGCTGCATTGCACCTCCTATCCAATGCTGAACTCTGCTAAGATAACACGGTCGATCAGAGTTGTGACTGATTCGAGGTTGCGGTTTTATGTGCACGCTCTCTCCTGGAACTCTCTAGCAGCCTTTGGGGAATCGCTCAAATTGCAATTCCATAACACAGACCTGTTGTAGAGAAAACTCTAGACTGCTGAAAGTACTGTGTGAGTTTGCAATATCTAATTGGCTGGAAATTCAAAAGAAAAGACGCAGCTCTCCAAATAGAGGGTCTCAAAAAGCGTTTTTTTTATTCACCCATAGTGAAGAGGATGCATATTGTAGATGCATCCATGCATCTACATTTGAGGGATTCACAAGTCGGATTCCTGGAGGCTGGCAACCTATTGATCCTTGTGAGGTCTAGACTTACTGTGCTTACTGTACTACCTTCTAATTGTCTGGAAAGGTTTTGGGCATGAGTGAAATTCATAGGAGCCTCTTCGCAATAACCATACTCCAAGATTAATCTGAGAATTTGATGCTAATCATTGTGGTCCAAGTGGTCTATGCATCCAGAGACTACCTTTGGGAACAGGGCAATGTCAGCAGCAGGCCAATTGTTAGGAAACTTACGTCACTTTAAGGTTGTCATGACCACTAGCCAAGCTTCTGGGTGGCCCTGGTTTTTGATGCAGAGCCAATATCATTTCTCTGTCTGCATCCTATCAGGGCCAAGGGTGGAGTATTTGAATCTGTTCAGTTTGTCTCATTATTGCTTGTGATTTCTTATGTTTGCATGTGTCTGATCAAGCACCTGGTTACACCCTGTATCACCTTGACTGTTTGGACTCTTTGAACTCGACCTCAGCTTTGTCTTTGGATTTTCCCTCTTCTCACTGATTTGGACATTCTGCTCTCAGCTGGTTTTGACCTCTGCATGTCCTGGCACTCTTCTGTATTGCGATTTGGACTTTTAGTATCTCCTGGTTGTGAACCCTGCTCGCAAATTACCCATCGTGCTTGTCTGGTTATCCATTCTGGTATTGCTTGAATTACACCTCCTGTTCAACACCGTATTTTGTTAAAGCAACCTGGGTTCTATGCAGCCAAATCCAACCTGCCTTGCGGTGGGCTCTGGTGAAGACCATAGAGTAGCCTTAGACTCTGCTGACCAGAGTGGTGACGGACTTGAAGTAGCAGATTTACCTGAACGCTTGATCCAGTCTCCAGCTGCCTTTCGGGAATTGCTTAAATATCAATTCCATAAACTTGCACTCTGGGGAATTGCTCAAATAGTGATTCTTTGACACCAATATGAGCCGCGACAGTGTTCTCCCTGTTTGATGGGCATCGTATTGGCCCGTCCAGAGCTGTGGCGTCACCAGCATGATGGGATGCCATGGCTATTTTCTGCTGGTGTTGCACGGCTCCAGCCACAGGACCGAGACCCTGTGTGTGGTCGCTCCTCTTGGACTATAAAGGGAACCACTGCAGTGTTTGATTCTCTGACTGCCTTAAGAGGCAGGTTTTTGTACTAGTCCCAAAAAAGACATCTGTGGTATCTTTGAATGATTATCGTCTGGTAGCCATGACACCTGTACTGATGAAATGCTTTAAAAAAAAAAAATTGCTCTGTCCCACATTAATAAGGTATTGGCTGGTAGAAAAGAAAGTCTTTAATTATAATATAGAGACAACAGGTCCACAGTGGATGTGGTGGCATTAGCTATGCATACAATTCTAAAACATGTTGATTCTGGTTGTAACTATGCAAGTTAAATTTGGGGGTGCCACAGGTTTGCTATCTGAGCCTTGCATTGTTCTCCTTTTATATCGCTGACTGTGGTACATGTCATAGTGATAGTATTCTATTAAATATGCAGATTACATGATTCTGATTGATCTGAACTCGGACAGAGATGAAAATTTTTATGTTCTCAGATTCAGCAGTTAGAACAATGGTAAATGGACAATAATTTAGTCCTTAATGTGGAAAAGACATAGGAAATGACAATTGATTTTAGTAAATGGGGCACAGGGACATTTGTGCATTAGCCTGTTGGGGAAATCGAGTTGATGGGGTAAAGAAATTTAAGCATTTGAGTTAATCATCTCACATAATCTAACATGGGCTGCAACAAAGTATGCCACAGTGAAGAAGGCCCAACAGCATATTATTATTTGTTTAAGTATTTTGACTTGGTATGGCAATGGTAAAAGAAAAGCGTTTGTTATGTAGAGTAGCTAAAACTGATGGAGCCATTAGTGTGTGTGAGTAGAGCAACTAAAAGCTTAGAGGATAGGTCACACTTGTGTAATAGCCTGTTTGCATTGCTACCATCAAGGCAGTACTGTATAATTAGAGCACGAACTAGCAGGTTTGGTGAGAGTTACTATCTTACTGCAGTAGTTTCTAAATAAGGAAATGTGATTATATGACATGTGATGGCCTAATGTGTTTTTTTCCGATATGCTCTGATTGTTTGTGCCTTTACGTTTTCCAATGTGTAAATTGCAGATGTTTTCTTCTGTGATTGTCATAGTTGGCAATAAAGTTTTCCATTCTTTTCTATAACGATCCCAGTCATTCATTGTTCCTGTCAGCTGCCAAACTTCTCCTACGTTGTGCTACTCTGCTTCACTTTCCCTAAGAGGTTGCGCTACACTGTACTACTCTGCCTCCCTGCCTTTAAGACGCCATCAGTTCCTACAACGCCAGCCTGGCATCCAGGTACGCTCTTGGGCTTATAGTCTAATATGGAGCATACATTTATCAGCTTTTCTGTTAAAACTGATCGCTTTACCCTAATTTCTGTCTCAATTTTCATGGCAGATTATACAAGGGGCCAAAATGGGAGGCAACCTGGGGCACATGCCTATCTAATATATTTAATCGTCCAGCTCTTATCTGCTGCAAAATTTTGCAGCTATTCAAAATGAGGTGCATTTATAGAAATAGAGAAAATGAAGTAAACAAAATAACACGCATGATAAACTCTTTACTTTATCAAACAAAATCATCAAACTCTTTCAAGCATATCTACAAACAATATACAATGATGTGACAAAATAGAAAAATGAATTGGGACTATCTCCATGGCAATATGCTTTGAAGTTCTTTTGAACAAGATATTAGGAGATTATGTCCATCTATCATGCCCTTAATGAAGTAACTTTGTGTGATTTACTGTTGACATAGTAACAACTCTAATGTTTCGATGAATCAGGGGCTCCAGAGTATTGCAGTAAGGTCAAGACAACTTGAACAAATAAAATGATATTTTATTGTTGTCTCATATACCCTCCATTGTATGCATTTCTGTGTAATCCAATACACTGATGTTAGGCTGATATTTTGTGTAAATGTACAGGTTAAGGGAACTTACCTTAGTCTCCTTAACAGTCTTGCTGGGGTTGTAGAAATGGCGGAGCGGAGTGAGAAAAGTGAAGGAGACCGGCTCTAATTGAGCATGGCTCCTCAAGTGCAGCGCCGATAGGAGAAGTGCGGGGACTAGTTCAGACTACCTGCAGTCCTGGGACAGTCCCCGCGTATGAGTGCGGCGTCAGTGGGTTTGGAACAGTGCCGGGATTGACTCAGATAGAGTACGATCCCTTCACTGTGTCTAAACTCAGTGAGAGCAACACACATCCAATCAGATGTTTGCGGTCACACTTGTCACAGTGGCCGCATCGGTGCACAGACAAAGTTTGGCCGGAACAGTGGGGGAGGCTGACTCCAGTGGAGAATGGCCTTGTTGAAGGCAGAATGCTGGGGAACAGAGGGTATGGACTGAGAGTAGTCCGGCCCTCTAATAGGATTGTTCAGGAAAGGAACAGAGGAGGAGCTATTGGGATGTAGGAGAGAAAAGGAAAAGGGGAGGAGCTAGAGGCAGTGGCAGTTGAGGAGAGCGAGAGAGAGAGAGAGAGAGGATTGTTGTGAGGTGCGTCATAGAAATTGACAGAAAGACAGGTTGAGGAAACTAAATATTAAAAGGAATTGAAGTAAGAGAGATAAAACTGGTGTAAGTAAACACCAATATTGTATGCACAATTACAAGTAGCATCTCCTTAGGGAATAAAAATACCTGCGGACAATGTGACATATCTGTTAAATTCTGACAGACATCCACCATTTTCTATCCTGCATTTCCTACATTGAAAAAGCCATCTGTTATTGGCGGATTATAGTTTACAAGACTGTAATTTATTCCCTATGGATTATAAAATTTAAAAAACATTGGTTTCTGGCGGATTACAGTCAACAAGAATTTAATGTAATCCTTGTTGGATTGCGATTGTTGTCATTTACTTCTGTGTATAATAAATAACAAACTTATTTAACCCTGTGTGGTCACTACATAAACTTTTATGTTTTATGATTAATAAAATATAAAGCCTAGAATAGATGAACTTTAATGGATCAAATGGCAAATAGTCACTCACCAGGACCATCCAGGTACTGAGAGAGGGAAAAGCGTAGGCGTAGGACTATGGGCTCTGTGCGGATTACTTTCCAGGCAGTGGCTACCTCTTCCTGCAGGAAAGTGAGAAGAAAAACGAGTGTTAAGAGTTGATACACTGAATATGAACAGACTGAATAAGATAATATGTGGATAAGAAACGTGATAGAATAAGAATGGTGACAATAATGACAAATGACTGGAAATAGAGAGAGAGTAGGTAAGAATTTAAAAAAAAGAACCTAAAGAGCTAGACACAGAGTGCCAGAAAGGTACAAAAATAAGGGAATGAACACTTACATCCAGGAATCCAATGTTTATGTGCAAGTCAATATCCGCATCATCAATGGTCCCATATTCTCTGTGAAAGAGAAATTGATACATGACTTGAAATGTAAAGGTAAACTTCACTTTGAACATACAAGGAGTGGTAGACTGGGCAAATGAATTGTTAAACTAAACTGTTTCTCTATTAACATTTTCAGCAACATTAAGCCCAGGTGAACTCTAGCCAGAGCCCTCCATACACAATGGTCCAGGAATTATGTACCTCAGATTTTAGACTCCACTGGCACCCATCATACTATCTCCCACCATATTACAGAAATTTATACTCCGGGCTATTCATAATCCACTCTTTTCCTTCCTTTCCCTGTTTCCCAGCATTCCTCGGTCGACTTTGTGAATATCTGGCATCCTCTGGACTCCCTCCCCTCAGACGTAGAATCCTTAGAATTTCCAATTACAAAACATGAGTTGCAATTTGTTCTTGTAAATGCCATCTGGTAAGGCCCCGATGGTCCTACGTTATTCTACTACTAGAACTTTTTCCAGACCTTGCAGGTCCCCTTCTTGCGGCATGGGCCTCGGTATCTCACAGTTCCTCCTTTCCTGTGGGAAACCACCAAAGCACTGAGCCTAATTTATTTTGCTGACTCTCGAGAAATAACATTAATGTTATAAGCTTCAAAAAGGGGTGTCAGACAGCATGACTATTTTTTGATGTGTGCAGGAACCCGTGTGGTCGAACCTCCTACCCACCAATAAGCAAGAGCAGAATAAATAAGGTCAGCACTCCAGAATTAGGTGATATCCTTCACATTTATTAGGCGTTTTATTAGACAAAATCCACACTATGTAGCATTAAACATTTTTAGTAGCAACGTTTCGAGTGAATATCCTGCATCAGGCCAGCCAATACAAAGTGACTAGACATAATACGTGCAGGTATAAATACACATAAGCAAGTTTTAATTGTTGTACAGTGTAAACGACTTGAATGTTGTGCTTGGGAGCATGTAAATACCTGCCTTGGTTGTTCATAAGCACAACAGTCAAGATGTTTACACTGTACAACAATTGAAACTTGTTATACTGTATGTAAATTAATACATGCACTTATTTTGTATTGGCTAGCCTGGTGAAGGGTATGTACATATTATACAGCATCATACATTTTTAAAATCTACCAAAAACAGTACCATGTATCTATACCAGTGGCGTAGCTAGAGGGGGCAGGTGGGGCATGTGCCTCGGGCGCAACTAAGAGGGAAGGTGGGAGGGCACCAGGGCTGCACCGTACATGACTGCGGCCTGCTGCCTCTCTGAGTGGGCGGCGGCGCCACTGAAACCAGCCGCCGCCACCCCCTCCTGCACTATAGGTGATGAATGGCCAGGTATGTTCCCAATATTCATGATCTTTTCTCACTCAACTACCCACCACTCCTACAGACTATCAAGTCAGACCTAATACGTTGGTCCTCTGGTATGTTCACTTGGTTTGGAAGGTGTAATATAGTAATGATTAATGTCTTACCTCACCTTCTTTATATATTTCAGGCTATAGCTATATTATACATTATACATTAGCTATAGGTCTTTTTCGTCAATTTCTCACTAATGTCTTTAAACAATTGTCTCTTTTGTTTGGGCTGGGAAATCAGCCCTTTTAGCCTGCTCCCTCCTCTACAGACCTAAAGACAAAGGAGTTGTGGGCCTACCGGACATAGCCCCATACTATGCATAAAAAATAGGTCTCGCTGCAACAACACTTTTGCAACATCCCTCTAAAGGGCCTCCTATGGTTCCACCCCAGAAACTCAATCCCTCGGCAACAAGCACCCCTGTGCTACTTGCCTGATGCTTCTTTCCGCAAGGCTCTATCTCCCCTTATCCCTCTATATCTAATCCTGAGAAATAGCTCCTTCCCTCCGGGAGTCACAGACGTTATGTTTGGGAACTGGTCGGCTTAGAAAAGATCCCGTACCGGACACTTCCTGGGAAACAATAAATAAAATCTCTCTATCAGCTGTCTCAGACCCCTGTAATCTTGGGTTCTGGAGGACATGTCAACTCCGCCAGTTCGTGTTATTCTTTCACCTTTCCTCCTCTCTCTCTCATGCCCACACTCCATATGGCTTCTTGGCCTGACGAAGACACATGTCCTGTGTTGCAACGCGTTGCCATACATTAAAATTAATTAGAAATTTCCTCACTGCTATACATTTCTTACCAGCAGCACTTTCCGTTATATCCAAATATTTTATTTTTACAATATCGCACTCCATATGAACTGCTCTGATCGGGCGAGGGCCCTGTGAAATGCAGCCTCTCCCAAATTTATGTTCTCCCCCTTTCTCCTCTTGACAGGGTTACCCACATTTTTTGCCCAGTGGTAGGCTGATTTTGGGGATCACATTCACTCCAGTGCAGTGTGATCACCTTTTTCTGTTTGCCTATCAAACAAGTTGCCATCAAGAAGCAGGCTGTAAATTGGTGTACTGCTGGTACAGGGTACACTCCTGGCTTCACCAGATGTTTCCACTTGATCTTTCCTTTGTGCTGGACGTGTGGGCTGGAAAAGGGCAATATTTTGCATGTACTTTGTGACTGTCAAGCATTGTTTGGTTTTTGGGAAAAGGTCTGGCAGATTATCTCTAAATTCACTAACTTCTCCCTTGTTCTACTGCTCTCTTCCTACTCCACCTCAGTAATATTCCAGTAAAGACATATTGTCGCTATGTTTTCCGGCACCTCATCACCACTGTTCAGGCTTGCATTCCAGCAATGTGTCGGCAGTCAAAGTTTCCTCCCCTACTTTTATGGGTAGCTAAAGTCCATGATATTAAGCTCGAGAAAGATCTCACTGCTAGTTTACATCATACAACTAATACATTTCCGAAAGCATTTCACCCATAACTCCCATGTGCTGCCGTACAGCCTTTTACATGTAGCTATGCCACGTGCATGAGGCCTAAGCTCTCTTGCACACGACCGAGTGCCACTCTGCCCGTTTTTCACGGCATCCGAGTGGCACCCGATAGTTTTCACAGACACATTCACTTGAGTGGATGAATCGGGTCTGTGAAAATGAACCCGACTCTCCGATCCTTGGAAAGATAGAACATGTCCTATCTTACCACGGATCATGAATGGTACTTGGGTGGTGCATACGGTCATGTGCAAAGAGCCCTAACACCTGAGTAGCCAGATCCTTGCCATATTTATTAATAATTCTAAGTGTGATCTATAGTTTAGAAATACTATTATCCCTATGTTTTGCAATATGACTGTAAAGTATAAAGTATTTTCTAATACAAGTTCCATCTTTTTGAAAAGTGAACAATGACCCAATGTCGTTCGGGTCCTTGAATTAGTAGGTTGTCACTTTGTTAAGTACCACAAGGTCATACATATTTTTTCAGAATATACTTTTGAAGTAAGTTGAGAGTAAAGGCTGGTTTACATGGGCAGATTTCTGCCGATAACGAGCGCTGATTTGCGATATAACAAGTCGACTGGAGGTGGTCAACAGACCCCTTTATACCAGCCAATGTTTTACTGTATGGGAACAAACATCAGCTTGCATCATTGTCCGGAGCGTAAATCCTCTGTACACACGGGGAGATGTGCTGCCGATAGCGATGATTTTATAACCTGCACAAACTATGTGATCAGCCGATGAACGAGGATTTGCTCAAATGTCATCTGATCACTGCCCTGTTTACACCTGACAATAATCGGGAACGAGAGTTTGTATTGGTGTAAATGGGCCTTAATACATTTGACCCAGTATGTACCCTCTGGGTAAAGGATATTGTTCTCCTACTTATGCAATGTGCCCTTCTTTCCATTCCTTGATTTTATACTGATTATAACAATATATATATATATTTATTTTTTTTCTCTTTTTATTGTTAAATGGTGTAGAACTTTGATTAATGCTACACATTGGAAAAACTCTTCTCACCTTACAGATACAGCACTTTCACTATAAATTTCTTTAACAGCCTCTATGTCTGCATCAAGCTGTGGGTGTCTGTAGAGATCTGCACAGCACGTGCCCTGTGAAAAAGAAAATAATTTAATCAGATATGTGCAACAGCATAGAGGGAAATGAAGACCAAATTGGAGGGAAAAAAAATCAGTATAATGGACTACCAGCTATTATTCACTAACCAAATGTCACGTCCACTACAAAAAAAACTTGGGTGTGGAATTTAAAGGAAGCCAGTCATCACATAGTACAGGCTGGGGTATGGCCAATAATGGGGAAGGGGAGTGGGTGAAGTCACATGCCCCCGGTAGGAGTGTACGCACTCTACAGTCCCCTGATCATGTGAATACACGTTAGATCAGTTTATGTCAGATTAGTAAATGTCAGTCGAACCTGCCTATTTTGATGGGATCAGCCAGCGATGTTTTTTTTATCCAGTCGCAATGTGGTAACAAAAAAACAAAGCATGCAAATACGGCATAAAAATGCAAATTGTGAACTGGGCCTTATCGTCATCGAGAGCTTATTAACTACAGTGTATGCTGTTAAAGATGTACCATACGGGTAGTTCTATATTGTTTGTAGAAAACATGCTGTTTTATTTAAGGACACTTGTGCTCCTTCATTTCGCACACAAACTGATTGTAAATTCATTTTAAAATAATTATTTTGGATTAAACCAGGATTTGAGGTCACGAGTCATGGCACAGATGTGTGTTAAATATTTTAAGAGAGATGTAGATTAAAGGCTATGTAAATCTTTGAAAGCGATTTTTATTCTTTTTTAATAAAAAAAAAAAGGTCAATCAGTGTGATTGGTGCAACTTTATAATTAGTTTGTATTAAAAATTCTTCTTACTTTTTGAGATTGAGCTGCTTTATATCCTTTATACAGAGCAGATGTATCGTTCACTAAGACCTGAATCCATCAGATCCACGCAGGATCCACCTGTAATCGATCACATCTAAGTTATGAACACTGAACCCGCGGGCTGAAGGGGACAGGATTCAGAGTAAGATACAGCTGCTCTGTATGCAAAGATACAAAGCTGCTGTATCTCAAAGAGTAAAAATTATTTTTAATAAAACCTAATTATAAAGTTGCAAAAAACACACTGATTGACCTTTTTATTTAAAAAAAAATCGCTTTCAAAGGTTTACATAGCTTTTAAGGGTTTGGGTGCTGTTCTAGAGTTCCCCAACTGTTGTGCACCAAGTATTTAATTTGTGTGGGATCCATATACTGTACATGACAAATTAGAACTATATATTTGTGTATCAAGGTAATGTAGTTATGTCTATCGTTACCACATCATTGTGAAACTATTATAAAACCATGACCTTTGCCCTTCTCCTTTATAAATATGCTGTGCTTCTTTTAGCACTGGGCCCCTTCAATCATCTGTAAGCATAAATCTGGCTATACACATTAGATAAATGTTGACCGAACACGCCATTTTTCGAACATGCCGATGTTATCTGAACCTGCCGATGTTATCCGAACCTGCCACATCTGGCAGCAGCACATCTCCCTCTCCGAATTGAAAGAAACATGTAAAATCGTCCCATCTAGGAGGGACATCTGCTCATCCAAATAGCTATCTCATGCAAATGGCTAGCTTAAAACTTTGAGTTGCCATATTGTGTAAAGTTGTTCACTTATGGCTGAAGTTAAAACTGTCCTAAATATTGACAATCAGCTTTCTCAGAGCCTTGAGTCTCTTATGCAGCAGTATGATGTTTCACTGCATAACAATGCAAATTTGCCATTTGAGAGTTTGGGGAATCCGACTGGAACCAAATTGTATCTGAAATTACATTTATGTTGTTGTGACCTTGCTTTTCCAGAAATACAAATAAAAAAATAAATGTTTTAATTTATTTTATTACAGAATACTTTTTTGATTTTCAGGAGAAATACTTTTTAACTAGCACTTGGCTATTTACACATCTTATTAAAGTGAATGTGTAATTTTCATCTTAAAAATTATATGTAGGCTGATACCAATAGGGAATACTAACCTCATATTAATCTTCTTTAGTGTTAGTTGTATTTTAGTTGTGCTCCATGAGGGAGCTGTCTAAGGAAGTATGAAATCCACCTCCTATCTCATTAAAGGCTCAGGCTGCTGCTCTCCCTCTACACGATGCTTTACACTGCATCTCTGCTTGTTCACATTGGCTTTGGGTATAACTACACACCTCCCAGATTACCAGGAAGACAGTGCACCTAGTGCTGACTTCAATTACTGCATGGAAAGAAATATTATAGACTACAAGCAACAAAAATACCTTTGAGAAGAGGAAAATTATCCAGTAACGGCACATATATTTAGCCAAATCAGCTTCAATACGGAGTGGATCCTGGATTTCCTTCTGAACTGGATTTTGATACTGCTTAGTTCATATGGATATTTACTATAGCTAACCGATTTTTTTTTCTTTTCTTATTAATTCACTGATCTACGGGTCTATTCACACCAGGTTTGGTGAGAAGTACTCCTGGCGCATACGCTGAACAGGTCTATAGACCCGATGGATGCCAAAAGAGTGGGCATATCTTTTTTTTTAAACTGTACAGAAATGCAATGCCTTGCTGCGATTATCTATACAGTCTGCCACCGCAAAAAAAAGTATGCTCTTTTTTTTTTGCAAGGGTGCCTATGGATGACGTAAGTTATTGTAGAGTATGACGTGGCATATGTTGGGTCTTTATGTTTGACGCATACGCCGGGAGATTTCCCCAGGATATGTGTCAAATAGAAAGCGAAACTTACTGCTCAGACTATAAAAACACACACGTTTAATTTTTTTTTTACTTTGTATATATTGTAATACTTGTTCTGTTACCTGTACTCCATAGAGGAACTCTCCACATTCATTTTCCCCATCAGATTCTTCTTCAGCCCAGTTGTGTCCCTTGATATCCTGTGGAGATGACAAAATATACGTTTTGGTCATGCAGAAGAGTAACATCCGCAGTCATCTTTCAAATGTAGTCTCAAAGTACTGGTCATTTGGAAATATTTACATAGAGCAACCACTGATATATATACATACACTCCTCAACATTGAAATTGCAACACCAAGAAGGGCAAGCCGTAAGGTTATGCAAATCAAGAAAGTAGCAGGTGTCGCTAAGATCTGCTAAATTATCATATTTTCAAGCACCGAGCTCCAATCTGTGGCATGTGGAAGAGGCATAAAAGCTAGATTTAAAGCAAAGTTTTCTAGTCACATGAAAGCTCAAAAATCGAATCAAGTGGTTTGGATAATTGTGCGATGCCTCCTGTTCGTCAACGTGGCCAGTTATCGCCACTTGTCGCAAACTGGGAGGGACAGAATCCTTGAACTGAGAGACCTTGGTGTATCACTCCATCAAATCGTTACCTGCCTAGGCCGAGATGTCAGCACTGTTCAACATTGCGTGACTTGGAGGTTGGGAGAACAACAAACAGGAATGACAGCAAGAGGTGTGCAGAGGCGAACCTGTGCACAGAGGGATCATCTGATTGAAAGAATAGCGCGTAGTGATCCATTCTGTACTGCAAGTGAAATTGGACGTCGCATTCCAAGCCTAGGACGGCAACCAGTCTTGACATAAACCATCAGAAGGCGATTGCACGACATTGGGCTACAAGCCAGATGTCCAGCTACAGGTGTTACATTGACACATGCCACAGCTCTCAAAGGCTATCGTGGTGCACAGCAAGACAGCAATGGAGGCTGGAATGAAGGTCTATCCAGTTCAGCTAAGAGTCCCGCTTTTGTCTCGGATGCAATGATAGCCGGAGATTGGTCTGAAGACCACATGGGCAACGTCATGAAGAGGTCTTCAGCAGGGAACGTTACACCAGTCCTACTTCCAAGATTATGGTGTAGGATGGCATAATGTACGGTAGCCGGACCCCTCTAGTCTTTCTTTAAGGTACACTAACAGCTCGGCATTACATTGATTTGGTTGTGGAGGTAGTTTTTCAACAGGACAACGCCAGGCCGCATGTTGCTCATGCTACTGTGAGCAGCCTGCGTGGCCTAAACGTGCTACCATGGCCGGCAGCATCTCCGGACTTGTCCCCCATCTAGCACATCTGGGACGTCATTGGTCGACAATTGCAAAGGGAGCTGCCAGCAGCCAATATTAATGCTTTGTGTGCCCAAGTGCATTCAGCATGAGATAACATTCCTCAGACCACCATTAATAACCTCATTGATAGCATTCCAAGGCATGTAAGTGAATGTATTTCTAAGTATGGCGCTTATACTCAAGACTGAATAAATCAAGATGTTTGGAATATTTTGTTGCCATTTTTTTTATCATTTGCATATCATTAACATGTCTATCGATCCTGTGATTTCCACAATTATAAAACTTTTCCTTCTTGGTGTTGCAATTTCAATGTTGAGGAGTGTATATACACAGTCCAGTTTTACAAACAGAAAAACTTTATATGATAGTGGATTATAAGTATTCTCACTTCACATCTTGTACTACAGCAACCTGAGTAAGGGTTATGAGGCTTATGAAAGTTACTGTTCTCTTAAGGTACTTTTACACCGTTGCAACGAGCGCCGATCAACGAGACAGCTCATTGATCGGAACTCATTTGCTCCTTTCACAAGGAGCTAGTGGGGGACAATCGAACGCTCATCCCCATACATTTGTATCATGTTGGCAGCGTGTCTTCCTGTTTAAACCTCCCTGTTTATTGCCAACAACAATAATAGTTTACACATTTAAAACGATACGATCAGCCGATTGTTGCCCTTTTTACACAGGGCAATTATCGGGGGAACGAGCGTTCTTTGAACGCTCACTTGAATAATAATTGGCCAGTGTAAAAGGGTCTTTAGTCCACACAATATTTCACTTGTAAGAGCTGCAGTATTTGCTTTCAATGGAATGGAGCGAAATTGTTGCTATAGGGGGGTTATTTTCTATTTAAGGTGGCTGTGGGCTCCTTTGCTTACAGAGCCTTGAGCACCTTCCTGGTAGCTAGTAAAGCACAATCCTCCTCTAAGACTTTAAATTTTTACATAAAAAGTGTTTTAATAGGTCACCCGGAGCCTCATCTCTACAAAAGAGAACAAATAGCTGGAAACACACTTTAAGCCTAAAGGTGGCCATACACATTGTATGAATATCGGCCGAACCTGACGATTTCGGCGGGACTGGCTGACCAACTAATGTGTATGGCAGTCTCCCGACTCTCCGGGGGAGATAAGCATCAGGCTGTTGGATTTCAACATACCCAATCCTTCTGTTTGTAAGGAGATGAGATAAAGACATGTCCCTTCTCCCTAATGGGAACACGTGCATGTTTGCCCGCCGTGCTTGTGTATGGTGGGGTTAAAAGGAATAGCTGTCATTTGGCCAACAGCTATCTAAAGTGTATGGCTGGCTTAAGGCCTCATTCACACAAGCGTATCCGATTCACATGTGTGAAAAAGGCACGTTAATCGGGTCCATGTGTGTTTCTTTATGCATCAGTGTGCTTTACGAGGGGCATGCGTTATTTACGCACTCGCAAAGCAGATCTTTTTTTTTTAATTATTATTTTCAACTGAATTGATGTGCTGATCACGCACCGCACACGCATGTGCATCCGTGTGCGGTGCGTGGTTTTCATGCACCCATTGATTTCAATGAGCGCGTAGGTGCGTGATAACGCACCAATATAGGACATGCAGTGAAAAATCACGCATGTGTGAACAGCCCCATTGAAATCAATGGGTCCGTGTGCTGTGCGTTGTTTCAAAGCACAGAACACGGACGTGATTCACGCTCGTGTGAATGGGGCCTAAGAATGCTCAGTAAGATATTACTGTGGACCTGGTCCAGACTGTAAGGGCCCAAAAACATGACAAATATATCAGACAACAGTCAAGGAGGAAGAATACTCAATTATTTTTTGTTTATAAACTGTGAGGAGAGATAATAAAAAAAAAAAGGTCAATTGTAACCCTCCCCTGGGCTAGAGACAAGGAACCAAAGAGCATGCCAAGATCACCATCTCGACAGACAGTGTATGGAGTATGAGCTACTCACAAATAGAATGACACTCAGGTATACAGAAGCGAACGTGTTGAAATAAAGAAAAAATTAACAAATTCTGGCTATTACACAGGGCCTGGGGCAATCCTCATTCTACTAGGATATTGAATACAAAGTTTGGCAGTGCTTTCATATGACTTTTCTGGGGCACCTACACTTTGCCTAGGGCTAGATTCACCTATAGGCACAGTAGGCGGGCCTGCAGGAAGCGCACCTGCTGAACAGAAATTTACATATGAATACACTGAACAGTGCATATTCATGTCAATTATGGGTATTGTTCCATTAATTACATTAAGTTTACATTCCCATTTATCAACATACTTCTTTGAAAAAAAGAGATGTGTAATAAAAGCACTTTGGTCTTATTTATATAACATATAAGCACTTATTAGCTACTAGGGTGACTTGGCTTTCCCTCTTTCTTCATGTTCACCATAACAGCCATAAGATCCCCAAAAGAGGAATATATTATGTATGAAACTGGATAATTTATGTTGTTTTTTCCACATAATGCTTTATGACTTATGACAATAGGAAATCTCCTAAAATATTATGTGATGAGAGCCTAACTGCTGGGATCTTTCACTGATCCTAAGAATAGGAAATTTTTAGTCCTGTTCACTGGGGGAGAGCAATCTGTGCGAATGCCTCTCTCATAGACTACCAAGGTAAAAACCCATATAACCATGTCATAGAGAAAGGCGAGATACCGCTCTGCCCAAATTCATTACCACATTAACTTTTTTAATATATGTTTTTTACTTAAATGTTACTTTGAATGTTAGCATAATGCTTGTTTTGCAATTGTTTCCAGTTTGTTCACTTGGAATTTTTCTTTTATTGTGCAAGATAAATCTCAATTCACACCACCTCTGGGGTCAGTATATATGCAGGAAAAATCTCCTAATTTATATCCAGAATTTCCCATAGATTTTCACCGCCAAACATATAACAAAACGGTTGCGTCAATAACAAGGACCCTATTTTAGTTTTACTTGTGCAGGGGTTGTCAGGGCACGGAGCATCTTTTCATACTGTGGATAAGTCATCAGGATATGATCAGTGGGGGTCCGACTCACTGACCCCGCACCGGTCAGCTGTCCCGGCTGTTTCCGGTCACCGGATGTTATGCAGTGGCCGTGACGGACGCAGATTGCTCCGTATCCTGTATAGCAGCCGTGCTGCAACTCTGCTCCTATTCACTTGAATAGGAGCAGAGCTACAGTACTGCAGCAGGGCCGCTGTACTGTGACTGGAGTCATATACTGACAACCTATCCTGCGTATAGTGCATCCGTAATGAAAAACCGCACCGTTCCCGGACAGCCCCTTTAACTTTAGATGCAGCATTTGTCAACGATGAAAAATTTTCCAGGTACAGAAATGTTCTTAGTAAAGACGCAAAAAGCAGATAGGTAGAACAGGCAAAAAAAAGTTGCTGGGGGTAATTATATATTTGGAATAACTTACATTATGCGTGACAGAAACGTGACATTTGAATGATTGAGCACCCATGCAAAATGCGTTTATGTCCCGCAGGATATCTAATTTTGTGCATGTGGGTTTTCAAAGGTATGTACTTTTTTTGGGGTGGGGCTTTTTTAAAAAAAAAAGAATAATTATTTTTTTATTGTATTTATTTTTTATAATTTTTTCTTTATTATTTTTCATTTAACTATATTTATTTATTAACAGTCATTAACAGTCACTGATCCGAGGGATTAATCAAGACATGATTGATTCAGGTCCTGATGATGGCATCCAGGCCAAAAAATGTTAGCTACTGTCAGACCTGAAAACTGCCGTGCTGCTGAAACTCGGCAACTGCACCGTTCCTGCAGCATGGAGGTGTTCTAACATCAATTATTAGCCTCCGGTCCAGGTACGGTCATCTGGACCGGATAGGTTCAGTTTCTGGTGATGGCCTCCAAACCAGATAATGTAAGTTACAATGGTAACTTGTGGTGCTGGAACCTGGAAATAATTAACAGTCTCAACCAATCAGGTCCCGATTATTAAACCCAGACCGGAGGCTGTTAAACCCTGCAATCGTCGGGGGGAAGGGGGCCGTAAATATACGCCAGCACTGCGGACAGGCACACTGCTAGCTGCTGTATATTTACGTGAAGCAGTCGGAAAGGGTAGACCACACCTATAATAACATCAACCCTAATGCATATATAATAGCACATAATACCAGCTATAGAGCCCGAATAAAACCAGCTATAGTGCCCCACATAACAACAGCTAAAGTGCCTACAGAGACAGTGTCCATAGTACTATAGGTATGGTAGCTCAGTGGGGGCAGGATAGTAACACTACAATAGTTTAGTGTTGCCTTAAAGCACTGGGATCCTGCGTTTGAATCTGGCAACGGGCAACATTTACATGGAATTTGTATGGTTTTTCCCACGCCCCCATTGTACTCTTCTTCACTGACTAGAAAACACATGTAAGCAGCCAATAAGCGGCTGTTAACGCATGACTTTCTCTTCCTCAGCCAGGGAATGGTACTGAAAGGAGATGGTTCTTTCTGAAAGTGGGCACTCTTTACAAACAGCTCCTGCCTGACAGATGCAGAAACTGATAGAGCACTGCCCCCTATCGTCACCAGGCCAGTGTGTTCCCGCCAATAATAAAGTACTCTGGGAATAAATAGTCATATTACTTTGTGGCACCCCTACGGGTTGACATTTCCCTTCCTCTACAAAAGAGTAGTTAAGGAAGGGAAAGCTCCTACCCTCGCAGAACACCCACCACTCTTTGAATTTAGAGGGTACCTAAAAATCACTTATGTTACAAACAGCACCTGTTTGTAGGGTCCTGCTCCATGAACCAGCCACCAAAAGGACAACCAGTCATATAATGTATATTACTCGCAAAACTGAAAAACTGTGCGTTTCCTGCAATTGTCGATTCCCCCTCCAACTGTACTTACCTAAGCCGGATTTGGAGCTCTACCAGCGCTTTTCTTTTAAGGGTGTATCAAGATTAGGTCATTTTTTGCATTTTTTCACCTTTTGTGTAATTGAGGAAACTTTTAGCAATGTTTCCGTCACCATTGATATCAATGGTGACGGAAACGGAAGCTTAGGTTTCCGTTTGCCTTTCCATTGAGGGGTTAACGGAAGGGCAACGGTGATGTGAACACAGCCTTAATCACAAACAACCAGGGGACTAACTATAGGGGGTGCAGAGGTTGCAGTCACAACCCGGAGCCCGAGGTGGTCCAAAAGGCCCCTGAGGAAGACAGTACTATAAATTATGCTTGATAGTTGGGGGGCCCAGTAAAAGATTTTGCAGTGGAGCCCAGGATCTACAAGTTACGCCTCTGCAAACAACTCAATAATTATATGTGACAAAAAACAAGCTATCTGTAATGATGGGGGTAGGGAAACAGACAAGTGAGCCCTAATCTACCCGCCACTCAGTCCCTGCCTACTTGCAACGACCCGCCCTAGGCGACAGGGTACAACTGGGCGACGGTCCCTACGCTCAGTAAGTGCACGACAGACAAACAGAGAAGGGTACACAAAGCTAAGGGAAATGGGGCAGTTGCCCACGGCAACACCGTGAGCAACAAGAGTGGTAAAGGAGCCGAGTCAAACCAGGAGTGTACGAGGTACCAAACGCCGAGCAGGAGAGTAGTGAACAAGCCGAGTCAAACCAGGAGTGTACCAGGTACCAAACGCAGAGCAGGAGAGTAGTCAGTAAGCCAGGGTCAGTATGGAGCAGGGTCAAATAGTTCAGAAGCTGCAGCAGGGCCAGGAAAAGAAACGAGAAGAATCACAAGCAAGGAGGAACAGGAAAGGCAGGTATAAATAGACAGAGGGCGGGAGCTAGCTCCGTCTGGCCAGGCTGTGATAGGCTCTCCCACTCCTAAGCCTGCCATCCTGAGTGGTGGAAGATGGAGTCAGTCTCACAGACATAGAAGCAGGTGCAGACTGATTACCTATGGGCGTTGACACAGAAGCTGTGCCTGGCAGATCCTTTACACTATCCCCAAAAGATACAAACTGGTGGCAAGGCTTATGATTACGTAGAAGTTAATTTAATCCACAGTAGCCTATATAAAGGTCATTATTCTTACCATTTGTGTTGAGGAGGTATATCACCTGGCCACTGCCTCAGGGTTGGGGGTCCGATTCCCCCGGTAGCAGCAGAGCTGTCATCACATGCACTGGCATGCTGGGATGACTCAGTGACAGGTTTACTGATCCCTGTAGAGAAAGAACAAATACAATTAGAAGATATATCTAAACAAGGAGAAAAAGAAAGTGCAGGTAAAAAGGGAACGGAAGGAAAAAACTCGTCCTAGAGTAAAAAAAGTAAAAAAGGAAACAAAAGAACAACTTAAAGAGAAGGTAACGGACAGAAGAGACTACTATATGATGCTTCTTTGATTTCAATTGACTATTTGCAAAATGTGGATGAAAGCTCATGTAGGTAAGTACTCAACGTAGCCAGATATGTACTGCCCCAATATAAAACCATGGAATATAAATGAATCAAACAGGAATAAACCACATTACATCCAAATATATATGATATGCAAGGTTCTAACATACCCTACCAACAATTGGAATTTGTATGAATACATAGTAACAGGTCTTACAGGAAGTGTCGTTGTGAAGTTATAGAATTAATTTTTAGATAATATATCTATTGCTGTACACCTTTTGCAATATATATATATGAAACTAACACGTAACCAATTAGAAAGGCAGGTATACAAACGCAAGACTCAAACACAAAATTCTGAACAACAGAATCTTTTGTATACTCACATCTTCTGGCCGTGTGCAATGCAGACTGTCACAATGAGACGGAAATAAGGGCCTGTAGGTATGTGTATGATGTTTGACACCAAGTGTGTGTGTTGTGATTCTGAATCTCTACTGTATGGTGTGCATAGATGTTTAAATGTTTATCTATGATTATTTTAAGGAAAATATTAATATCAGATATGCATAACAGATAGTGTAACAGACTGGTCTAAAGCAAGGGATAGATAGATAGATAGATAGATAGATAGATAGATAGATAGATAGATAGATAGATAGATAGATAGATAGATAGATAGATAGATAGATAATTGATTATATGTAAATGCAGGTTGTTGTGATGACTGGTTGCAGACAAATATATAACGGGTTGTCAGACAAAAGGAGCAGGTCCAATCAAAAACACAAATGGGGGAGGAGGGTGACTGAGAATAAGCAGATATGAAAGGGGAACAGGAGGAATGAGGGTGGGGGATAGAAGGTTTGAGGGTGGGGGGAATGACTGAGGGACTTAAGATGCTGCTGTCACGGTGTGTGGGAGACAGGGACAGAGCTTGGGAAGGGCAGGCAGGTGCTGTGGATTAGAGAAGATTGTCTTAGTAAAATAAATGGTCTTAAGTGGCGGCTATATTTGGATGTTTCAAGCTGTCGCTATCATCTGATGGCCGTCTCAGAGATTCTGTCTCAGGTGGCAGCAGTCATAGAATGTCTTTGGATGTCTCTTGGCTGATGGATGCCTTTTTAGGAGCAGCTTTTTGTCTTGTGTTTTCCAGATGAAGACATCTCTCTCACAGGACTACTGTTCCAGGAAACACATAGCTGACTCTCTGAGATGATGGTTGTCTTTGGATGTCACGGACACAGCTGCTCCTGCCTTTGTTATTCCTGGGCTGATGGCAGCTGAGAGCTGCGTACGCATGTGCAGATTATCCTGTGCAAGTCACATGATTGCTTATGTACAGCAGGGAATAGGTGTGTGTGTGTGTGTGTGTGTGTGTGTGTGTGTGTGTGTGTGTGTGTGTGTGTGTGTGTGTATGTGGGTGGGTGTCGTGTGTGTGTGTGTGTGTGTGTGTGTGTGTGTGTGTGTGTGTGTGTGTGTGTGTGTGTGTGTGTGTGTGTGTGTGTGTGTGTGTGTGTATGTGTATGTGTGTGTGTGTATGTGTGTAAGAGAGATTTTGTGTGAGATTGTGTGTAAGTGTGGGTGTGGTGTGAGTGCATGAGAGTGTGTGTGAGTATGTATGTGTGTGTGTGTGTGTGTGTGTGTGTGTGTGGATGTGTGTCATGTGTGTGTATGTGTGAGTGTGTGTATGTATGTATGTGTGTGTGTGTGTGTGTGTGTGTGTGTGTGTGTGTGAGTGTACGTATGATTTTGTGTGAGTATGTGTATGTTTGTGTGAGATTGTGTGTAAGGGTATGTTCACACGAGGGCGTCCGTAACGGCTGAAATTACGGGGATGTTTCAGCCTGAAAACATCCCCATCATTTCAGCCGTAGCGGCATGTGCAGGCGCTTGAACGCCGCGTCCATTACGGCCGTAATTAGCACTGCTATTCATTGGAGTCAATGAATAACGGCTCCAATTACGGCCAAAGAAGTGACAGGTCACTTCTTTGACGCGGGCGTCTATTTACGCGCCGTCATTTGACAGCGGCGCGTAAATATACGCCTCGTGTGAACAGACAAACATCTGCCCATTGCTTTCAATGGGCAGATGTTTGTCAGCGCTATTGAGGCGCTATTTTCGGGCGTAATTCGGGGCAAAAACGCCCGAATTACGTCCGTAAATAGGCCGTGTGAACATACCCTAAGTGTGGGTGTGTGAGTGCATGAGAGTGTGTCTGAGTATGTATGTGTGTGTCTGTGTGTTTGTGTGTGTGTGTGTGTGTGTGTGTGTGTGTGTGTGTGTGTGTGTGTGTGTGTGTGTGTGTGTTTCTCAGATTTAACTGTGATTTAATGCAGTCTATTGTTAATATGTTTCAATTTTAAACTTTCAGAAAACTACAAGAAAATACAACATGAATAATACTCATATGCAATACAGTGTATTAAAGAAGATAAATTATGATCTACATTTGCAATGCATTCTAACATGTTGGACGTCTAAAAAAAAGACACAAGGATAATAAAAGTATAAAATCCCTCCCTTTCTATAAATTCTCTTGCCCACTTTGCAATATTTAATTTTATATATATAACGATATTTTACCAGTGACCAGATAATATTAGTGAAGAGGAACTTTTCACTTCTCCTTTAAACATTTCATTTGTGACCACTGTGTTTTTTAAATTGCAGCAAGCTCTTGCTGTAGTGATTTTGTAGCATGTTCCCCATTAACTATTTCAACATGGTGTGTAAATGTGGGGTTTGCACTTTATTTCTTTTTTACAGTAGTGTGGTTCTACTGTACAACTGTTGCATGACTATGCTGAGTCGCAACAAACTTGCAAAGAACTGACTGTATGTATTGCTTTGTGCACAGACCTGTATGCCCTCTTTATAGCACATTGTTGTGTCTCCGTGACTGTATGTCCATAACACAGCATGAATACCTCTGTAATATGGCAAGCACTGCAGCATGCCATAGAATCTGTGAGAGAAACGCCTATGTGCACTGTGTAAGATGTTTATGAACGCTGTTTTGGGGATCTCTGTGGCACAAAACCCTAATATGGTCGTTTGCACGATATCTTAAAAATTGCACCCAAAACTCAAACTTTTCATTCTTGCATGGTGGCAAACATATTCTCACATTTTCATGCCTTGGTTTCACAGTGGTGGAAAAAAAGAGAAAAAAATAAAGTCCTATACTTACCCTGCTTCTGCTGGTACCAGGGTTTCCCACTTGGCATGTTGTCATCCCTGCATTTCTATGTATTCACAGATTTGTCAAATACCGTTTTCTCTAACAGAACTTTGGAGATCCAGCAAAGGAGTTGCTGATAACAATGCAGGGACAGTGTCATGGTCCATGCACCTTACTTGTCCCCTGAGGGAGCTTTTGTTCATATAGCACACCCCTTAATCAATGAGAGCATAGTTTTTTGGTGAAGGGCCTAATGACGGAAATCATTTACCAGCATTCAATGCGTGGAGTCAAATAAGTATGTGCCAAATACTCACACCACACACACGAACACTTTATCATAAAGTGTATACATTTTTCACCTTACTGACCACCATCCATAGTTTATCATAAACCCCTATGACCGTTTCTCTAGTGATACCCATTACATGCAATAGCAATTAATTAGAGAAATACTTATAGAGAAGAATTTCCAATAAATTTCTGACGAATAGAACAGATTTCTACACATTTCCATGCACTATCGGCATGAACGATTATTGTGCTAAACGGGTCTATAGATACCTATAGACTCCATGGATGGTGAAAGAGGCCCATCGCAGAGGCGTAGCTCGGTTCTCCAGCACCCGGGGCAAAGATTCAGTTTGGCGCACCCCCCCCCCCCAACCTCTTTCACGACATCTCCTTCCCCCTCGCCATGTTTGTTTTCCCTACCAATCAATGACGTGTCATTCCTTTTCCACATTTCTTTTTATGTAACTCGAGCATAAAAACATTTGTACATTTTACAAGCAATATAGTTCTATACACAACACCAGAACCAAGCACATTACATATATACTACACCAGCAGAAATACAGCTCAATTTAGTGCAACCCCTGCCGTATGGGTTTGCACTAATTTGTTTCCAGCTCCCAGCATGGCCCGAACAATGGTAAGGATATGCTGGGAGATGCTGTTTCACAAAAAATAAATCATATCATAATCATACCACCCATCATCTCGCTGCAGATCATACAGTGACTACAGTACTTTATTAAACCACAAAGAAAAATCTTGATATCATATAATATTGTTTTATCAAAATATGTTTATTAGTAGTTTATCACACATAAATACAAAAAATACAAAAATAACCCCTCTCCCAAGTATATACTATAGACATATAAAATATTATTAAAAATAAGCCAGGTGTCATATGATACAATATCAAAGGTCATAGATCATGAATTATCAATAATAAGTCCTCACACAATATAGCATGCACCCTAAAGGTAGATTGGGAACCATGTATATACCTGCAATGGCAAAATCAGGGCACTTAAAAGCTGTTGTTAAATGTCGCTACACTGACAGGTCACTCCAGTCACAAGGGTATTAGTAATAGTGATAAAATGTGGAGCAAAAAAAACAATCAGGAAAAGGTTAACTATAGATAGTTATGGAAGGTACACTATACCTGTAGAGGACATGATTAATATAAGGTGGGACACCTGGTCAGGAGGTGTGCTAACTACTCTAAAAACTCGAGTTTAAATACTATGTGCAGGGAAAGCTGAGGACCAATGTACAGTGTATCGTTCACACCCATTGACGTCACGTCGTCAAAGTCATGACACGCATCGCTGCGTGTCAACCATACCAATAATGCGTATCAAGCTTACCAGTGATGCACGTGATTATCCGGACCAATCCCAGCCTAAGAACAGTGAGTACGACAGCGCCCAAACATACTGTCGCCGGAATCAGTTTGTTTGTAGATTTTATCAATGAAATGAATCGTTCAACTAGATTAAGTACTACCGTATCATAAAAAGATTCGATAGGAACCTAGCCAGAACGTAGAAGTAACTAATATAAAGCCTAACTATACTGTTATCGGTAAATACCCTCATATATGCTATAAGAGACATCAGAGGAATAATTTAATAAGAATAAAAAAAATATATATAAACATCCAACAGTGTCTCTCACTGCATATATATTGCTGTGCATGGTACTCACATATATACCCCAAAATGTTAGTCATGCATACACAATAAAAAATTTATATATATAAAGAATAACAATAATTTTTCCAACTACGTATACATATATATACACAGAAAATACAAAATAAACACCACATGTGAAATAAATGAAAAAAGTTATTATAATAAATTATTACATATATACAAACACCTATATAAACAAATTCATTATATATAACTATTTATGTGTAAGAATGAGGAATCAAAAAAGAAAAAGATCCTCAATACAAAAATAATAAATATAAAAATTCTACGATAAGCCCGTGAATGTCAGAGCGAAAGCATGTGAAAGTCCAACGAGGGGCGGACACCCGGTGCACTAAACGAGCGGGGGCCCTCCACTCAGGAATGTACACCGGGTCCGAACCCCACGCTGGACAAGCCAAAACAGTCACCCGCAAACCAAGAAAAATTATTTAAATATATAGTATAAGAATTTATGTTGTATGAATATCAAATAAATTTAAATATACTGTGTCTGATGTGCTATTGAATATGTTCACACCAATATCATAGTCAATATAGAAAATAAAAAAGTGTAGAAACATACAATATACTCAAAAATACAAAAAAACAAAAATATATAAATGCATATCCAAATACATATACATACACATATTGAGAAAAGAAACAAGACCAACATTTCAGAATACATAATGCCTATGTGTGCATATACAACAAGATAAAGATACATATACAGTATATTAATACACACAAAGACCAAAAAAAATAAAAATAATTAAAATATATATATAGTGTAGATAGAAATAGAACACTAACATTAAGGCATACATACATTACAACTGTAATTGCATAACCATCACATTATCCAATATATCACTTTCTACAACATTTTGAAGAGATTACAAAGCGGGTATCAAACCCACATGTGAACAAATACCATACACATATAATCAATTAATAAAGTCAAACTGTTGACATAAATTCATAATGGTAATTCTTCTCATCATCCTTAATATCCTTGGTTATGTAGTCGCGTGGTTATTCTGGTCATCAAAGACTCAATTCAGGTCGAAAGCAGTCACATTGGATCTAATTAGAGTAGTAGCAGAATATAAAAAATTAAAAACATAGAACAATACTTACAAGAAGGATGCAAAACTTTGAGATTCATTTAGGCCTTTTGGAGACATAGTGTCCAAGATAACAATCCATTTAGTCTCCTTCCGCAGAAGGTCCCTAAAGATATCACCACCACGGTTCCCCTGATAGATCCGATCAATCCCCTTAACTTTGAGTAACCTCCAGTTTTTGTCATGGTGGTCCCTAAAATGCCTAGCCAAAGGTTTATTTCGATCACCAAAACTTTCTTCATAATCCCTATTCGTTATCCCTTTTATGTCACGAATGTGCTCCATCACGCGTACTTTCAACTCCCTTGTGGTCATCCCCACATAGATTTTGTTACAGGGACACTGCGCGTGATAGATCACATTTTGGACATTGCAGTTTATAAAATGTACTATATTGTACGACTTAGCTGAATCTGACCCCAAAAAGGAGTTAGTTCTTTCCATTACTGGACAGGCACCACAGGATCCACAGGGTACATTGCCCCATCTGGGTCCCCTGGAACCAAATATATACCTGTTCATTGGAGGAACATAATGACTCCGGACTAACATGTCCCGTAAGTTGGGGCTACGGCGCGGTGTCATAGCTGGAATATCAGTCAGTATTTTGCTTAATCGTTTGTCTGTGTGTAATACAGACCAATGTTTGTGAAAGATATCACGAATAGAGTTCCAATTCTTATTGTATCTGGAGATAAATCTCACAGTGGTATTTTTTGATTGTTGTTTTATTTTGGGTTTCAGAAGGTCATTTCTTTTCAGGGTCCTTACATACTCATATTCCTTTTTAACATGGGAGTTATCATAGCCTCTTCTAAGAAATCTTTCAGTTAAATCTTTAGATCTATTTTCAAAACATGTATCAGAGGAACAAATACGTCTTGCACGTATAAATTGTCACCCGTGGAATAGCCTTGATCACATGTTTTGGATGTGAGGAGTCAGCCTTCAAATAGGAATTTACGGAGATATCTTTCCTAAAAATATCAGTAACCACCCGACCATCTGATGCAATAGAAATTCTAAGGTCCAAAAAATATATCTCTGTTTGACTATATTTGCTGACAAGTTTGACATTCATGTCATTATTGTTTAAATAGTCAAGAAATGATGTCAAGTCCCACTCACAGCCCTGCCATACGAACAACACATCGTCTATAAACCGCCTCCATGAAATAACAGAGAGCTCATATGGGTTCTGTTCATCCAAAATCATTTGTCGTTCCCAGAAACCCATAAAAAGGTTAGCATAAGATGGGGCGCAGGTGGCCCCCATAGCCATACCACGGTTCTGGAGATAATATTTGTCCTTGAAAACAAAGAAATTGTGACAGAGCACAAACTCCAGTAACTCAAGGACAAGTTCGACAAGATCAGGTGCCAGATTCCCAGTCTGTAAAAAGAATTTGCATGCCCGCAGGCCGTGGCTGTGATGGATGCAAGTGTACAGGGACTCGACATCACTTGTGACCATATACATATCATGTTCAAATTTCAAGCCCTCAAGAGATAACAGAATGTCAGTGGAATCACGGGTATAAGAGGGAAGGGTCTCGACATGTGGTCTGAGATAGAAGTCTATAAATCTACACGAGACTTCGCATAGACTTCCTATCCCGGAGATAATCGGTCGACCCGGAGGACATTGAACATCCTTATGAACCTTAGGTAGAAGGTATAGGGTAGGGATTTTTGGTTCCTTCACCATCAATCCCTCATATACATCCTTGGTAATAATTCCCCTTTTAAAGGCCCTATCCAAGATTTCTTCAAGTTTACTCTTAAATAGAGAGGTGGGATTATGATCAAGGACCCTATAAGTTTGTACATCACTTAGCTGTCTCTATGCCTCTTGTTCATACATGTCACTCGCCATGCTACGATATTTCCCCCTTTGTCCGCAGGTTTAAATACAATGTCTTTCATCTGTTTGAGATCTTTCAGAGCCTTGCGTTCACCTGGGCTCAAATTATCATTAAAGTTAGTCTGTAAATTTCTCAAATCTTTAATAACCAACCGGACAAAAATATCAACCTGCGGACAAAGTGAAAGGGATGGAAAAGTGGTGAATTTTCTCTTTATACATGATGGAAAACTAGACCCTGACCCATCCTCCCCCTGATTTTCCTCTAACAGTGACTCCAATATTTTTAATGTCTCCCTTTCAATATCACTACTGGGAATAAATTGGTCTGGGTTCAAAAAGTGTTGTTTTAATAGCAACCTTCGTGCAAACAAGTGTACGTCTTTTACAGCTTCAAAAAGGTCAAAATTGGCTGCGGGACAGAATGTTAACCCCCTTCTTAAAACCGAATATTCATGGTCAGTGAATTGTCGCTAAGAAAGATTAATTACCTCCAATGTTTCTTTGTCTTTTTCTTGATCTCTCTGACCCCTCCGTATTTCCTTTTGTTGTACTGACTCCGAGTATATATTTGGGGTTGTTCTATAGTTCCTTCCCGATCTGATACGGGGGTCTGTCTGTCTAAAAAACTATCCCCTTGAATACTTCTGACCGATGACACAGAAGAAGACCGTGATGAAGAGTATGATCTTCCAAATTTTTGCCATTTATATACCGTGTTGGTCTGATAATCCGATATATCTCTTTTACATTTATTAACTTTATTGGCCTGTATTTCACTCTCCCACTTTTTGAATTCCTGGTCTAGTTCACTTTCAAAATCTTTCAGTGAATTATCAGTTAATTCACTTTTCAATTTCTCTTGAAGGATCTCTATCTCTGCTTCTACAGATTTCAGAGTTGCCACATCCAGCCCAATCAATAACTCCAAAAAGTTCCTGGAGCACACTTTACACGATTCTTCCCACTTTTGTCTAAAGGTCAAGTCCTCAATTGGAAAAGAAGGGAAAATTTGGATTCTAAGGCCACGTGGGATTAGATCTTTTGACAGATAGTTCTCAAGTGTGGCCTTGTTCCACCACACCTTCGTGCGTTTTTTCAACAGGTGTTTAAGTGATACCTTAATCTCCTTCACATCGCCATTTGCATCCTCATGGGTTAAATTAGTACCATCAAAAATGGTTGCCAGTTGTGTGACCCATGCCTGGTCACGTACTTTATAATCCATATATAGTTTCTCTGCTCAGAAATATACAACAACAAAAACTTATTATAACCTATATATATATTCTTTGCCAATTCATTATACTCAAGATATCATATAATCCATATTCATTAAACCAAAAAGAAAAATCTTGATATCATATAAAATTGTTTTATCAAAATATGTTTATTAGTAGTTTATTACACATAAATACAAAAAATACAAAAATAACCCCCCTCCCAAGTATATACTATAGACATATAAAATATTATTAAAAATAAGCCAGGTGTCATATGATACAATATCAAAGGTCATAGATCATGAATTATCAATAATAAGTCCTCACACAATATAGCATGCACCCTAAAGGTAGATTGGAAACCATGTATATACCTGCAATGGCAAAATCAGGGCACTTAAAAGCTGTTGTTAAATGTCGCTACACTGACAGGTCACTCCAGTTACAAGGGTATTAGTAATAGTGATAAAATGTGGAACAAAAAAATAATCAGGAAAAGGTTAACTATAGATAGTTATGGAAGGTACACTATACCTGTAGAGGACATGATGAATATAATGTGGGACACCTAGACACCGAGCACCTCGACGTGCGTTTCGCAACCTTCGTCAGGAGGCGTGCTAACTACTCTAAAAACTCGAGTTTAAATACTATGTGTGGGGAAAGCTAAGGACCAATGGTGTGCAGTGTATCGTTCACACCCATTGACGTCACGTCGTCAAAGTCATGACACGCATCGCTGCATGTCAACCATACGAATAATGCGTATCAAGCTTACCAGTGATGCATGTGATTATCCGGACCAATCTCAGCCTAAGAACAGTGAGTACGACAGCGCCCAAACATACTGTCGCCGGAATCAGTTTGTTTGTAGATTTTATCAATGAAATGAATCGTTCAACTAGATTAAGTACTACCGTATCATAAAAAAATTTGATAGGAACCCAGCCATAACGTAGAAGTAACTAATATAAAGCCTGACTATACGGTTATCAGTAAATACCCTCATATATGCTATGAGAGAAATCATAGGAATAATTTAATAAGAATAAAAAATATATATATAAACATCCAACAGTGTCTCTCACTGCATATATATTGCTGTCCATGGTACTCACATATATACCCCAAAATGTTAGTCATGCATACACAATAAAAAATGTATATATATAAAGAATAACAATAATTTTTCCAAATACGTATACATATATATACACAGAAAATACAAAATAAACACCACATGTGAAATAAATGAAAAAAGTTATGTAACTCGAGCATAAAAACATTTGTACATTTTACAAGCAATATAGTTCTATACACAACACCAGAACCAAGCACATTACATATATACAAGACCAGCACAAATGCAGCTCAATTTAGTGCAAGGCTGGGTTCACACAACCTATTTTCAGGCGTAAACGAGGCGTATTATGCCTCGTTTTACGCCTGAAAATAGGGCTACAATACGTCGGCAAACATCTGCCCATTCATTTGAATGGGTTTGCCGACGTATTGTGCAGACGACCTGTAATTTACGCGTCGTCGTTTGACAGCTGTCAAACGACGACGCGTAAATTGACCGCCTCGGCAAAGAAGTGCAGGGCACTTCTTTGCAACGTAATTTGAGCCGTTCTTCATTGAACTCAATGAAGAGCAGCTCAAGATTTACGAGCGTCACAGACGCCTTGTAAATTACGAGGAGGAGAATTTACGTGTGAAACGAGGCAGCTGTTTTCTCTTGAAAACAGTCTGTCTTTTCACACGTAAATGCCTCTCATCGTGTGAACATACCCCAACCCCTGCCGTATAGGTTTGCACTAATTTGTTTCCAGCTCCCAGCATGGCCCGAACAATGGTAAGGATATGCTGGGAGATGCTGTTTCACAAAAAAAATCATATCATAATCATACCACCCATCATCTCGCTGCAGATCATACAGTGACTACAGTACTGACTAGAGGCAGAATAAACATTTACATTAAGTGACTCACCGGTGACGTTTTAGATTCTAGTTCTTTTTCTCCATCCGGTACAGACCTCTATGATGACTTCTCCAAGTCACAGCCCATTTCTGCAGTTTGCCGCTCAGATATCTTCAATTTCTCACTTTTCCAACATTTCTATACCTATAAACAAAGATAAAGTTCTCATTATACCACACACTACGCCCCTTAGGCCTGATTCACACGAGCGCTGCGAATCTCGGACGTAAAAAACTGCAGTTTTTCACGTCCGAGGTGCATCCGTGCTCAGTGCTTCGGGACGCGATGTCACACATCCCCCATAGATGAGAGTCTATGAAGGGATGAGTGATGCGTGAAAACATAGGACGTCCTATTTTCCCATGGACCCTTCACATGGTCCGTTGAAACAATAGCTGTGTGAACGGCCACATTGAATTACATAGGTCCGTGGGACCTAATACGTTCGTGTGAATCAGGCCTAAATATAATAACACCATACACTGCACCTCTAATTATAATAGCACCATACACTGTGTCCCACACACACACACACACACACACACCGTGCCCCCTGTAGATAGTGCCTGCCATAGAGCCCCCTGTAGATAGTACCCCCCATAGAGCCCCCTGTAGATAGTGCCCCTATATAGCCCACCACTGTATATAGTGTCCCACAAATAGCTCCCCCTACAGTGCTCCACAGATAGCCCACCCCTGTATATAACCCCTGTAGATATAGCCCACCCCTGTATATAGTGCTCCACATATAGTCCACCTGTAAAGGATCTGCCAGACACAGCTTCTGTGTCGACGCCCGTAGTTAGTCAGTCTGCACCTGCTCCTAAGTCTGATAGAGTGACTCCTTCTTCTGCCACTCGGGCTGGGAGGCTGAGGAGTGGGAGAGCCTATCACAGCCTGGCCAGACGGAGCTAGCTCCCGCCCTCTGTCTATTTATAACTTCATTTCCTGCTCCTCCTTTGCCTGTGATTCTTCTTGTTTCCTGGCTCTGCTGCTGCTGCTTGTACTATTTGTCCTCTGCTTCATATTGACCCTGGCTTTACTATCTACTCTCCTGCTCTGCGTTTGGTACCTCGTACACTCCTAGTTGACTCGGGTCGTTCACTACTCTTGTAGCACACGGTGTTGCCGTGGACATCTGCCCCGTTTCCCCTTGGCTTCTGTGTACCCTTGTCTGTTTGTCTGTCGTGCACATAGTGAGAGTAGGGACCAGTGGCGTAACTACCGCCGTAGCAGCAGTAGCGGCTGCTACGGGGCCCGCGGCATGAGGGGGCCCGTGTCGCCCGCCGGCACGGGCCCCCACCATGGCCGGAGGCTCCGCTAGCAGCTGCTATGGTTGCTACAGCGGGACGCCACTGAACAGTACGGCAGAGCAGGGAGGTATCTCCCCGCTCTGCCATTAACTGGTTCCCGACCGCTGGCTGTATTTTTACGGCCAGCGGTCAGGGACGGGTCCTTAAAACCCGAGCCCTAGACTTTCTACGGCTCGGGTTTTAACATGCTCCCCGCGCGATCGGGCAGCTGAATGTCGGGTCTCCGGCTGTCAGTGACTGCCGGGGACCCTGAGGAGAGGATAGAAGCAGCTTTTGCTGCTTCTGTCTTCTCCGATCACTTGTACACAGCGCTGAATGCGCGCTGTGTACAGGAATAGAGACGACAGCAGCAGCAGCGGCGCTGTCTCTATTCCTCCCGGTGATCATGTGACTGGTCACATGATCGCCGGGTGCCGTTAGTGGCAGGCTGCTGCTGGGTCTTACTAGACCCTGCACAGCCCTATTAGTGACAATCGTCACTATGAGAGGGCTGATTTCCCCTGTAACTGGGGCTGCTGTGCAGCTCCAGTTACAGTGAAAAAACATGGTGTAAAAGAGAGGAAAAAAATATATAAAGTTCCATAGTAATAAAAAAAATAGTAACGTAAAGTGCAAAAAAAATTTAAATTATAAATACACATAAAATACCCACCCCAAAAAAAAAAACATTCCCCCCGCCAATCATTGTTGTAACGCTAGCGCTGACCCAATTACTCTAATATAGACATGTAATATATAAAAATTTACGGTAGACAATGACGATCACAAATAAAAGGTCTATTTTAGGGTAAAACTATGTTATTACCCAAAAAAAATAGCTGAAACGTAAAAAAGCTTATTTTTTTACTATTATTTTCAAACTTTATGAATAAAAATTCTAAAATAGCAAAAAAGGTGTTTATAAAAACGATAAAAAATGAAACCTGCATTGTCTACGGAAAAAACGTCGCAAAAATCACGTCGTTAGCCCAACAAATAAAAAAGTTATAGCCATTTAACTAACACGTGCTAAAAAGGGCTAAACGGTGTCTGGTCCTGAAGGCGCAAAATAGAGCAAAATACATGTATCCCCTCTCCACAGGACATGTATCCCCTCTCCACAGGATCTCCACTTGATCTCCACAGGACAGGTGATACATGTGTGATCGCTGGCATTGATAGGGAGAACGGGGGACTGAAAGTCCCCTGAAGTTCTCCATCACAAACCTCGGACTTCCGGGGTCTGTGTCGGCAGCTCCGTAGAAATGAATGGAGCGCCGGTCGCGCTTGTGCGTATGCGTGACCAGCGCTCCTTTCATTTTTATTGAGCTGCGCAGACGCTGGAAGTCAGAGGTTAGTCATGGAGAAGTTCAGGGGACTTTCAGTCCCCCGTTCTCCCTATCGCTGCCAGCGATCACTCATGTATCCCCTATCCTGTGGAGATCCTGTGGATAGGGGATACATGTATTTTGTAGGACACACTGTAGGTCGCATTTTTTTGGAAGGGGGGACGCTGTATGGCGTTCCCTACAGGGGGGGAGCTGTATGGCGTTCCCTACAGGGGGGGAGCTGTATGGCGTTCCCTACAGGGGGGAGCTGTATGGCGTTCCCTACAGGGGGGAGCTGTATGGCGTTCTCTGCAGGGGGGCTGTATGGCGTTATCTACAGGGGGGCTGTATGGCGTTATCTACAGGGGGGGCTGTATGGCGTTATCTACGGGGGGGGGGGCTGTAAAAAAGGCACTATCTACAAGGGGGGGGGTTGTGTGACACCCAGGGGAGGGGGGGGGCCCCAGTCAAAAGTTTGCTATGGGGCCCAGTCTTTCCTAGTTACGCCCCTGGTAGGGACCGTTGCCCAGTTGTACGCCGTCGCCTAGGACGGGCCGTTGCAAGTAGGCAGGGACTGAGTGGCGGGTAGATTAGGGCTCACCTGTCTGTCTCCCTACCCCGTCTTTACACAATGACTGATGAACCTATGCAATGTGATGCTGCATATATAAAAAAAAAGCACTATCTGGCCATCCAGGCATCCTGGGTACAAAGCACCTCATTGCCAGAAACTATTGGTGGCCTGGGTTGCTTAAAGACGTTAAGGCCTACGTCGCCGCTTGTGAAATTTGTGCTAGGTCCAAGACTCCCAGGTCCCGACCAGCGGGCTTACTATGTTCTTTGCCCATTCCCCAGAGACCTTGGACCCATATCTCCATGGATTTTATCACCGATCTGCCTCTGTCTCAAGGCAAGTCGGTGGTGTGGGTTGTGGTAGACCGCTTCAGTAAGATGTGCCACTTTGTGCCCCTCAAGAAACTACCCAATGCTAAGACGTTAGCTACCTTGTTTGTCAAACACATCCTGCGTCTCCATGGGGTTCCTGTCAATATTGTTTCTGACAGAGGGGTACAATTTGTTTCATTGTTTTGGAGTCTGAGTCTGTCCACCTGCATATGCTCTTCAGAGGGAACAACCGGAAAAGGCAGTAGGGGTCTCTGGAACTTGGTCGCCAATTTGTAGGACCTTTATTCCCAACTAACTTCCTGGGCGCATTCTTCGAACCTCTTTTAGACATGTGTAACTAACAGAATTAGAGCATCCAAGGTGGATGGAAGGTCATGAGCCGCCAGCTCATCGTTTATTTGAGGAGCTAGTCCTTGCCAAAAGGCTGTAAATGGTAAGGATAGGGGTAAGTGAAAAAGTGTGTGGAGGTATAACAATCGTGAATAAAATGAGTACTTTATTCGTTTTTTATATATTTATATTGGTTAAAATGAAACAATCAGCATATGTTGAATTACTGCAGAGACCCCTATTCTGCAATGGAGGGGAAAAAAATTTACCCTTTACATTGATGTATGCCCAACCTTGCTGTACTGTAGTAATTTATTGCTATTGGCCATGGATGAATCTGTCATCCAAAGTGTTGAACTGATGCTCTGATACCCCTGACTATGTGAAATGAGACAGGGCAGAAGGAAAATGGTTATATAAGTGGTCTGATCTCCCTGTCATGTGTGCTGCACTGAAAGTCCACTGCTAACCAGCGCTGTTGTTCCACCGCTCGTGTGCTGATCGGGGGAAGTGTGACAGACAGCGGCTGAATAGCAGGCTGGATGGGGACTATAACGTGAGCTGCCAAGAACGCTCTGGTTAATACCAGAGAATTGAGAGTCCACTGTTGACCAGCGCTGTTGTTCCTCCGCTCGTGTACTGAACAGGGGAAGGGTGGCAGCGGCTGCAAGAGCAGGCTGGGTGAGGACTGTGAAAAGCACAGAGTACTAAAGCCCTGCCTTCTAGTGTTTCTGCTCGCGAGCAGGATGGAGGCGGCCAGGCGGCTCGCGTGAGAGCCGGGTCGCAATTGTGATAGAGAGAGACTAACAATTAAATTGAGCTAGGTTCTAGGGCTGAGGCTGATGTTTATTGAATAAAAGAAAGAACTCGCGTTTCGCCTGTATTTCTGGCTTCTTCTAGGGGAAAAAGAAAAAGCCGTAAATACCGGCGAAACGCGCGTCGGGCATTCTTTCTTTTATTCAATAAACATCAGCCTCAGCCCTAGAACACTCTTAAAGGGGCAGGGGCGCACCGGACTTTAATGTGTAATCAGCCCATGAGTGCCCAGGACTATAAGAAGGGCCCAGCCCCTTGCTTCCAAGCCTGAGCGTTGTTTGTTGTATCCTAGTTTGTCTAAGCAAATAGTCTCCTAGTGTGTTCCAGTTCCCAGTGTTCCATGTTCCTGTATCCTGTATCCCGTGCTATCCTCGTCAAGTGCCGTGCTGAGCTGTAGTCATGCTGTGCTGTATTCCACACATGTCCTGCTACTCCAGGCCTGACGTCTGCCTACTGCATAGTCCCAGCCGAGCCTGCCTTGCTACTGTCCGAGCTGCCACAGGTACCCTATATGAACTATAGACTGTGACCTGCGCCCTGTTGGCCAGCTGCCATACTGCCAAGGTGGTATGGCCCAGTGGGTCCACGAACCCTATGTGACAGTACGCTCAGGCCATTGACCCTGTTGGTCGATCCAAGACCAAGATGACGTCACAAAAGATGCGGACGGATATGCTGGACCTCCGGTCTCGACAGGACCAACTCCTCCAGGCCTTGAACATTCTCGCACGTCGGCAGGAGGCACAAGCTGCTGTTCCTCCTAGTACACATCCTGGCAGTACTGAACCTCAGACTAAACCTCCTGGCAATGTTGATCGTCGTTTTTCTTTGCCACTTTCTGACCCCTACGATGGAGACACAGGTACCTGTCATGGATTTTTGAACCAGTGCCAGATCCACTTCAGCTTGTATTCAAGGGCATTTTCATCTGATGGCGCAAGGGTCGGTTTCATCATCTCTCTTCTTACTGGCAAGGCCCTTGCATGGGCGAACCCTATCTAGGAGAGACAAGGACCAGAGACCCGTGACTTCCAGGGGTTCCTCCGGACATTTTGCACAGTGTTTGAGGAGCCTGGACGAGTCTCCTCTGCAGCTGCTTCCTTGCTGAACCTACGCCAAGGAGACATCTCCGTGGGCGAGTACGCCATCCACTTCCGCACCCTGGCGGGAGAACTGTTGTGGAACAATGAGGCCCTGGTGGCTAAATTTTGCCATGGACTGTCTCCTAAAATTAAGAACGAACTTGCCGCTCGAGACCTGCCGTCTACCCTGGATGACCTCATCCTTCTGGCCGCCCGGATTGATAGAAGGCTCTGAGAACAGCTCCAAGAGGTTCGTCGGGAGGGAGGTCTTCCTAGTCCGGTCCCTACCTTGCAGCAACCCCTGCTGTCCTCAGATGCCCATCCTCCTAAGGAGTCCGGGAGGATGGACCAATGTAAGCTATCTACCCAGGAGAGACAATGCAGACGCACTTCGGAACTCTGTCTTTATTGCGGCCTTGGAGGCCATCTTGTGCGTCTGTGTCCCCAAAAGCCCCAAAGCCTAGGGTTGGTAGGAGAGACAACCTTGGGCAAAGCGGGACTCCCGTCTAAATTGTCCATACCCGTGACCGGGGGAGAAAATGCATCAGGTCTCTGCGTATCTGGACTCTGGATCCGCTGTTAATTTCATTTGTAGAGACCTGGTGGACCTTCAATTACCCACTACCCCTCTGGAGAGACCGTTGATGGTTGCATCGGTAAATGGACTACCTCTGCCAGACCCAGTTATAGCTATGACCAAGCCGCTGAGGCTCCAAGTAGGGCCTCTCCACTCCGAGCTGCTATCGTTCTATGTCCTATCCAAGGCCGTTAACCCCATGCTACTGGGCCTGCCTTGGCTCCGGCTACATGCCCCAGTCCTGGACTGGAACTCTGGAGAGGTTATCCAGTGGGGCCTCGAGTGTCACGGCCGTTGCCTGGTGCAGATTCTTTCGGCTCAGCCTCCTCTGCCTTGGTCATTGGCAGGATTGCCTGGTCATTATGCTGCATTTTCAGACGTCTTCAGCAAAAGGGAGGCGGAGACACTGCCCCCACACCGGGCGTATGACTGTCTTATAGAGCTGATTCCTGGTGTATCCCTTCCCCGTGGTAGGGTATATCCTCTCTCCTTGCCAGAACCTCTGTCCATGTCCATCTATGTGAAAGAGAACTTGAAGAGGGGCTTCATACGGAAGTCTTCCTCTCCGGCAGGAGCCGGGTTCTTCTTCGTCAAAAAGAAGGATGGCTCCCTGCGTCCTTGTATTGACTACTGGGGTCTCAATCAGATCACGGTGAAAAATAAGTATTCGTTGCCACTGACCTCAGAACAGTTTGATCGTATACGTGATGCCAAGATTTTTTCCAAACTAGACCTGCGTGGGGCTTACAACCTAATCTGGATTCGCCGGTGTGACGAATGGTAGACTGCATTTAACACCCGTAATGGACACTATGAATATCTAGTAATGCCCTTCGGCCTGTGTAATGTTCCCACGGTCTTCCAGGAGTTCGTTAATGACATTTTCCGTGACCTCTCCTATGTTTGTGTTGTGGTCTATCTTGATGACATCTTGATTTTTTCTCCAGCTCCTATGACGCATCAGAGACATGTCCGTCAAATTTTTGCTGTGGTTAAGGGAGAATCGTCTGTACGCCAAGTTGGAGAAGTGCGTGTTTGAAAAGGATGCTCTACCATTCCTGGGCTACATTGTTTTGAATAGAGGTCTCAAAATGGATCCTGAAAAGGTAAAGTCCGTCCTGGAATGGCCACGCCCTCAAGGCTTGAGGGCCATACAGCGCTTTCTGGGATTCACCAATTTTTACAGACAGTTAATTCGAAACTTCTCTTCACTGACATCTCCTATCTCTAACCTCACTAAGAGGGGCATGAACACCAAGGGGTGGACTCCTGAGGCAGAGTCCGCATTCAATAGCCTGAAGAGTGCCTTCACGTCAGCCTCTATCCTCCATCATCCAGATGTTTCTCTACAGTTCTCGTTGGACGTGGACGCATCCTCTGTCGGTGCTGGTCCACTCCTGTTCCAGAGAGGTTCCAAGGGCAAGTCAATGGTATGTGGATATTTCTCTAAGCTCTTTTCTTCCGCAGAACGCAACTACTCGATTGGGTTCGGGAGTTACTGGCCATCAAATTGGCCCTGGAGAAGTGGAGACATCTACTAGAGGGTGCAGCTCATCCCATCCTGATTTTTACGGACCACAAGAACCTCACCTATCTTCAGACGGCCCAATGGCTGAACCTTCGTCAGGCCAGGTGGTCGCTGTTCTTTACCAGGTTCCAGTTTGAGCACCATTATCGCCCGGTCGACAAGAATGTGAGTGCCGATGCCTTGTCCAGGTCTTTCGAGACAGATGACACCATGGAAATTCCACAGAACATTATTGATCCGTCTTGCATTGTCTCTGTCAATCCCCTGCAAGTTGGGGACATTCCTCCAGGGAGGACTTTTGTGCGCCTGGCTGACCGAGGGAGAATCCTTCGCTGGGGACACTCCTCTAGACTGGCAGATCACGCGGGGACCTATAAGACCCGGGATCTGATTGCCCATCATTTCTGGTGGCCCACGCTGCCCAAGGACATTATGGACTTTGTTTCTTTCTACTCAGTGTGTGCAGCTAACAAGGTCGCTCACACCAGACCTGCTGGCCTGCTCCAGCCATTGCCTGTGCCCGATGATCCCTGGCAGCATATAGATATGGACTTTATCACTGACCTGTCTCTCTCTGCTGGATGCAGTGCTGTCTGGGTTGTAGTGGATTGATTTTCGAAGATGGCCCACTTCGTTCCTCTGACCGGTCTTCCTTCTGCTCCTCAACTGGCCAAGCTTTTCATCCAACACATCTTCCGCCTGCACGGCTTGCCACAGCATATTGTGTCTGATTGGGGGGTTCAGTTCACCTCGAAGTTCTAGGGAGCCCTCTGCGGACTCCTAGGTGTAAGGTTGGACTTTTCCTCGGACTACCATTCTCAGTCCAATGGTCAGGTCGAGAGGATCAATCAGATCTTGGAGAACTACTTATGCCACTAAATCTCCAAGCAGCATGATGACTGGGTGCAGTTGCTCCCGTGGGCTGAATTCTCTTACAATAATCACACCAGTAAGTCCACAAGGAATACACCGTTCATTATTGTCTATGGCCAACACCCACGAATTCCTCTCCCGGTGCCTGATATGTCCGAGGTACCAGCTGCTGACATTGCTTTTAGGGACTTTCTGCAGATCTGGCAGCAGACTCGATCCTCCATCCTGCTGGCGGTCGACCGCATGAAACGGAAGGCGGACACAAGGAGAAGAGAACCTCCTCAGTTTCTTCCTGGCACGAAGGTCTGGCTGTCCTCCAGGAATATTCGACTGAGGGTGCCGTGGTACAAATTTGCTCCCAGGTTCCTCGGACCCATCGAGATCCTGCAGCAGATCAACGCTGTCGCCTACAAGCCTCGGCTGCCTCCTACCCTCAGGATCCCTAACTCTTTCCATGTCTCTCTCCTGAAACCGGTGGTTCTGAACCGCTTTGCCAAGACTCCTAGCCCTGCGGTTGCCTCCAGCGGCCCTTCAGACACTTTCGAGGTTAAGGAGATCTTGGACACCAAGAAAGGGAGAGGAAGACTTTTTATCTGGTGGATTGGAGGGGGTTCGGTCCTGAAGAGAGGTCCTGGGAGCCAGAGGAGAACCTCAATGCTCCTACCCTTCTGAAGAAGTTTCTCTCTCATTCTGGCCCCAAGAAGATGGGGCGTAAGAGGGGGGATACTGTCATATGCATGGCCACGGGCCGTCAGGTTCACTCACTTCCTGACGGCCACAGCCATGGGTCTGCGAGCGCTGGCCCCAGTCTCCTCCTCAGGAGACGCCAGCGCTCACTTCCACTCACCTCAGCCAGGTCCCGTAGGGTGCACGCGCACGCTCATGCCCGCTCTTAAAGGACCAGACTTTAATGTGTAATCAGCCCATGAGTGCCCTGGACTATAAGAAAGGCCCAGCCCCTTGCTTCCATCCCTGAACATTGTTTGTCGTACCCTAGTTTGTCTAATCAAATGGTCTCCTAGAGTGTTCCAGTTCCCAGTGTTCCCTGTTCCTGTATCCTGTATCCTGTGCTATCCTGGCCAAGTGCTGTGCTGAGCTGTAGTCATGCTGTGCTGTATTCCACGCCTGTCTTGCTACTCCACGCCTGACGTCTGCCTGCTGCCTAGTCCCAGCCGAGCCTGCCTTGCTAGCTGCCTCAGGTACCCTATATGAACTATAGACTGTGACCTGCGCCCTGTTGACCAGCTGCCATACCACCAAGGCGGTACGACCCAGTGGGTCCACGAACCCTACGTGACATTTGGTACATAAATACAACACCATAACCAAGTTCAGAACATAAATACAGCACCAGAACCAAGCTCAGTACATAAATACAGCACCTGGCTGGTATATACAGGGATGATGGAGGTTATACACAGGGATGATGAGGGTTATATATGGGGATGATAGCTGGAGCAGCCATCATCAATGTATATAACCCCCCTTATCCCTGTACACAGCCTCCTATTATTCCTGTATATACCAGCCATCATCCATGTATATATCAACTATCATCCCTGTGTACATACCAGCCATCATTCCTGTATATAACCTCCATCATCCCTGTATGTACCAGCCAGGCTGGGATATACAGGGATGATGGGCGTTATATACCGGGATGATGGGGGTATATACGGGGATGATAGCTGGAGCAGCTATCATCCATGTATATAACCCCCATCATCCCTGTACAAAACCCATCATCCCTTTATATACCAGCCATCATCCCTGTATATAACCCCCATCATCCCTGTATATATCAGCCTGGCTGGCATATACAGGTATGATGGATGTTATATACAGGGATGATGGCTGGTATATACAAGGATGATGGAGGTTATATACAGGGATGTTGGGGGTTATGTACAGGGATGATGGACGTTATATATGGGGATGATGGACGTTATATACAGGGATGATGGCTGGTATATACAGGGATGATGGCCGTTATATACAGGGATGTTGGACATCATCCCTGTATATAACGTCCATCATCCCTGTATATACCAGCCATCATCCCTGTATATTACCTCCATCATCCCTGTATATAACCTCCATCCTGCCTTGATATACCAACCAGGCTTGTATATACAGGGATGATTGGGGTTATATACAGGGTTGATGGCTGGTATATACAGGGCTGATGAAGGTTATATACAGGGATGATAGCTGGTATATACAGGGATGATGGGGGTTATATACAGGGATGATGAGGTTATATACAGGGGTGAGGGCAGGTATATACAGGGGTGATGGGGGTATATATTCTTTTATTTACTTTCAGAGAGGTCTACAACACTTTCTAATGTAAACTCCTCTGTCAGAGAAAAGATTAAACTTCAGTAAGAATGGGAAATATAGTAGCATATACAGCACAGCACTCTTGCTTATTCAGAATGATGACTTCTATAATTAGAATGTGCCTCTTCAGTTGTAAACATGCGTTGGGGGCCCACTGAGTTGGGGCCCACTCAGATGTTTTGCCCCCTGTGCTAAACCCTTAGCTACGCCTCTGCCATATTGCATCTTGCCTATTTAGGGCCTGTTCACATCTGCATTGGAGGCTCCATTAAGTGTCTCTGTCACAGATGTGGCAAAATATACTGGAAACAATAGCACAGCATGCTGAGCTACTGCTTACGGTAAAACTATGGACACCCTGACGGAACCCTGTTGTAACCCATTAAAGACAATGAGTTCCGTCAGGCGCCAATGGTGTCTGTCAAACAACAGAAACACCAAAGCGGGTGTGAACTGGGCCTAACTGACGAAAGTGATGAAATGTTTTAGCTATGAGAGAATGTGGTGTTACAATTTACAACATTGCAATCAATCTTGCTAAGTGCTCTAGACTTAGGCCCCATGCACACGACAGCAAAAAACCTCCGTTTTTGCGGACCGCAATTGCGGTCCGCAAAAACGGAGCCATTCACTTTCATTGAACACTGACACCTTTCCGTAGCACTACGGAAGGGTGTCAGTGCCGTGGAAATGTTCCGGGAATTATGGAACATGTCCGTTCTTTCGCATTTTGCGGGCCGTGCTCCCATACTTTGTATGGGAGCACGGCCCGAAAATGCGGCTGTCAGTCAGCGGCCAGCCGTGCCCGCAATCGCGGGCCGTGATTGCGGGCACGGTCGTGTGCATGGGGCCTCAAGGAGACTCTGTCACCACATTATAAGTGTCCTATCTCCTACATAAGGAGATCGGCGCTGTAATGTAGGTGACAGTAATGCTTTTTATTTAAAAAAACGATCTTTTTTCACAACGTTAGGAGCGATTTTGGTTTATGCTAATGAGCTTTCTTAATGCCCAAGTGGGCGTATTTTTACTTTCGACCAAGTGGGCGTTGTACAGAGGAGTGCATGACGCTGACCAATCGGCATCATGCACTCCTCTCCATTCATTTACACTGCACTAGCGATATAGATATATCGCTATGTGCAGCCTCATACACAAACACTAACATTACTATAGTGTCCTGATAATGAATACACATGAAATCCAGCCTGGACGTCATGTGTACTCAGAATCCTGACACTTCTGACTCTTTTTTTGTGAGATTCCGGCAAGTGAAACCAAATCTCGTTTAGCTCCGTGATCTCGCGAGATTTCGTATCCGTTGCTGTAAATCTCACAGAAAAGAGTCAGAAGCGTCAGGATTCTGAGTACACATGACGTCCAGGCTGGATTTCATGTGTATTCATTATCAGGACACTGTAGTAATGTTAGGGTTTGTGTATGTAGCTGAACATAGTGATATAACTATATCGCTAGTGCAGTGTAAATGAATGGAGAGGAGTGCATGATGCCGATTGGTCAGCGTCATGCACTCCTCTGTACAACGCCCACTTGGTCGAAAGTAAAAGTACGCCCACTTGGGCATTAAGAAAGCTCATTAGCATAAACCAAAATCGCTCCTAACGTTGTGAAAAAAGAACGTTTTTTTAAATAAAAAGCATTACTGTCACCTACATTACAGCGCCCATCTCCTTATATAGGAGAGGGCACTTATAATGTGGTGACAGAGCCTCTTTAACCCCTTCCTGATGCAGGCAGTTTAAATTTCTTCGATGTTTTCCTCCCCACTTCCAAAAGCCATAACTTTTATATTTTTCTGTCGACGTAGCCATCTGAGCACTTTTCTTTTGCAGTACGAGCTGTAGTTTTTAACTGCACTGTTTATTGTACCATACAGTGTACTGAAAAGTTAAAGAAAACATTTTTTATGGAGTGGAATAGAAAAAAAAACCAGCAAATCCTCCATTGTTCTTTGGGTTTCAATTTTACGACATTCACCATGCGTTGGAAAACACATGCTAACTTTATTCTGCGGGTCAATATGATTACGGTGATACCACATTTATTTAAAAAAAATGCTATCTTTAACTACTTTCACAAAATAAAAACTCTTTGCCAAAAGAAAAAAATTTATTTTGTGTCCCAATATTCTGAAAAAGAGAGGTATCCAATGTCAATGTGAAAAAATCAAGCTCATATGCCGCATTCTGGGCAGGTATCAGTAAATTTGTGCAAAAACTTTAAGTAGAAGAAAAGGCATGGCTAAATATTTATCCTCCTTCCACCATCCCAAGGCAGAAGGGGATGTAATGTAAGGGTATGTGCAAAAATTTACAGTTGTCCCATAACTTTTTTAGTTTTCCACTTGAGCGGTGAGAGGGCCTGTTTTTATCGTTTTTATTGGTACCATTTTTGGGTGCATACAACTTTTTTTTATCACTTTTTATTGCATTTTTTGTGGGAGACAAGGAGACCAAAATATAGCAATTCTGGCGGTTTTTAATTTTTTTTATTTTTACTGCGTTCACTGTGCAGGTTAAATAATTGTATATTCTAATAGTTTACGGATGCAGCAATACCAATTACGTTTATTTTTTTGTTTACATTACTTTTTGGGGAAAAAGTTTTTTTTTCTTTTAATTTTTTTTGTATATATAAAAAATTTAACTGTTTTTTACTTGTGCTTTTAGGGGACTTGAACTAGGGATCATTGGATGGCATTCACTATATACTGCAGTACTGATGTATTGCAGTATATTGTGTTTTTTACCGGCTCCTATTTACCCCTTCACACACCTGGACGTAACTGCACGCCCTGGTTCGTGGGCTGATGTATGAAGCGGGCTCACGTGCTGCACCCACTTCATACGCTGCAGGCTTCAGCTGTGTATTACAGCTGACATCTTACACTAACGGCCAAGAACAGAGATCGCTATGATCCTGGCTGTTTAACCACTTAGGTGGCGTGGTCAATAGCGACTGCAGCATCTAAGCCGCTAAAAATAGCAGGTTGCCGATGGTTGCCATGGCAGCCCGGGGGCCTAATGAAGGCCCCCAGGTCTGCGTTCTTTCTGCCTCTGTTAAGCTCTGCCTCTGGCAGAAGCCTGTAAAAATGACAGTATACTGCAATACATTAATCTGACGATCGCTGGTTCAAATTATTTAGTTCTCTATCAGTAGAATACAGCTATTATTATAACCCCTGCCCTATGCTGAAAAAGAGATGACTTATGCTCATTCTTTCCCAGTCTATACAGAAAAGCTGACAAGTGGGCTGCAGAAAACAGGAAGTGTCAGCCAATTGTGACTGCTCTAGTGGCCAGTGTGAAAACTGCAATGTTTCAAAATATTTATAATAACAATCTCATTTAAATAAAATCTAATTTTCTTATTATACATTACCATTAATAATTCGGAAAATGTTAAATAAATAAAGCCCTCCTGTAGAATTTGCGTTGTGCTAGTCAATAAGTCGCTATTAGTAATATTTGGCCATTCTATTGTGGCATGGAGAGCTACAGGTGTATGTGGGCCTCATGTGAGTCATAGTCTCCTGTATACCCCACTCTTGGTTTAAGTCCAGTGGATACTACAATTTGACCAGGTTTGCTGATGCCTGCCCTGTGAGTTGGATTTATACTGTGTATACAGTAGATATTTATATATATTTGAGCACTATACAGTGGAATAAATGTAGGCATTGTGTGGGACTGCTGCTTATTTTTTTTTAAAAAGCAGCTCACTTTAAAAAAAGAAATACATATTAGTACCACTGCAACCGTAATGACCCATAGATTAAAGATAATTTATCATTTATAGGGCACAGCACATGGTGTAAAAAAAAACGGTAATGGATTTGCTAATTTTTGTATCTCCAAAATATTTTTTTTTTAGGAAAAATTACTCAAAATGTAATAGGTTCTTCAAAATGGTACCAATGATATAAACAACTCATCTCACAAGCCATCATATGTCTACATTGGCAGAAAAATAAAAAAGTCACGGCTCTCGGAACAAAATCAGCGACACAAAACTGACTGTTTTCTATAAGGGTGGAGTCACACGTGACATATTTGCTATGTATTTCTGCTGCTGAAAACTTTACAGTGTAAGCATATGGCAGGGGCATAACTAGGAAACACTGGATCTCTCTCCCCTCCCCTAGGTGCCACACACATCTCCCCCTTGTAGATAGTGCCCCATGTAGACTGTGCCATACAGACCCCTGTAGATTCTGCCATACAGCCCCCCTGTAGATAGTGCCATACACCCACCTCCCTCTTGTAGATAGTGCCATATAGCCCCCCGCCTCCCCCTTGTAGCTAGTGCCATACAGCCCCCCAGCTCCCCCTTGTAGATAGTGCCATACAGCCCCCACCTCCCCTTGTAGATAGTGCCTTACAACCCACTTCCCCCCTGTAGATAGTGCCATACAGCACCCCAACTCCCTCTTGTAGATAGTGCCATACAGCCCCCCACCTCCCCCTTGTAGACAGTGCCATACAGCCCCCCCCCCCCGCCTTGTAGACAGTGCCATACTGCCCCACCTCCCCCTTGTAGAAAGTGTCCCCACCTCCCCTTGTGGATAGTGCCATACAACCCCCCTCCCCCTTGTAGACAGTGCCATACAGCCCCCCACCTCTCCCTTGTAGACAGTGCCATACAGCCCCCCACCTCCCCTTATAGATAGTGCTATAGAGCTCCCACCTCCCCCTTGTAGATAGTACCATACAGCCCCCCACTTCCACCTTGTAGACAGTGCCATACAGACACCCAAACAAATAAAACAAAAAAATTATACTCACCTAGACCCTGTTCCTGTGACGAACAGAGCTACTCCACAACGCCGACGAGATCCTTGCGTAGGCCGGCGTGATCCAGTGGCGTCATCACGAACAGCCTGTAGCCCGGTAAATAGCAGAGCAGGGAAATACCTCCATGCTCTGCCATAGTGTACAATAGTATCTGCGTTCTAAAGATGTAGATACTATTGAATATAGCGTTGCTACCACAGTAGCAGCCGTCGCATCTGCCAGCACCGCCACCTCATGCCACGGGCCTCGTTGCAGCTGCTATGGCTGCAACGATGGTAGCTATGCCACTGGCCTATGGGAAAATATACCGTAACGCAAGAAATTGAGAAAGTTGCAAAATATTTTTCCATTGGACATTGTACAGTATTTTTATGCTGGGGAAATACAAGGCAAGTATGCCATATGTGACTAAAACCTAAAACATGTTTTATTGTGTAAAAATATTAAAGTGTTAAAAATATTAAAATTTGGTAGCGCCGCATTCGTACTATTCTGTAGAATAAAGTTTCCATGTTATTTTAACCACACGGTAAACGGCGAACAAAAACCCGCAAAAAACAATTGTAGAATTGCTTCTTTTTTTCTTCCAAAAATAAAATGAATGAAAGCTATATAGACCCCAAAATGATGCCGCAAAAAAACCAAAAACTTTAATACAGCTACATAACTCTTGGAATATGAGCATGAAAACATAAAAAAATATGGTTTGGTCATTAACCCCTTTAGGACACAGCCTGTTTTGGCCTTGTGGCACAACCGATTTTTTCAAATCTGACATGTGTCACTTTATGTGGTAATAACTCCGGAATGCTTTTACCTATCCAATCGATTCTGAGATTGTTTTCTCGTGATATATTGTACTTTATGATAGTGGAAAAATTTGGTCGATAAATTCAATATTTATTTGTGAAAAACACCAAAATTTAGAGAAAATTTGCAAAAATGGGCATTTTTCTAATTTTAAATGTATCTGCTTGTAAAACCGATAGTAATACCACACAAAATAGTCACTAGTTACCATTTCCCATATGTGTACTTTATATTTGCATCGTTTTTTGAACATCCTTTTATTTTTCTAGGACGTTACAAGGCTTAGAACTTTGGCAGCAATTTCTCACATTTTCAAGAAAATTTCAAAAGGCTATTTTTACAGGGGCCAGTTCAGTTCTGAAGTGGTTTTGAGGGCCTTATATATTACAATACCCCAATAAATCACCCCATTTTAAAAACTGCACCCCTCAAAGAATTCAAAACAGCATTCAGAAAGTATTTTAACCCTTTAGGCGTTTCACAGGAAATAAAGCAAAGTAGAGGGGAAATTTACAAATTTCTCTTTTTTTTGCCGAAATTCATTTGTAATAAAAACAATTGTGTAACACAGAAGGTTTTACCAGAGAAATACAACTCAATATTTATTGCCCAGCTCCTGGCCTCAGAAACAAAGGAGCACCTAGTGGATTTTGGGGCCTGCTTATTTTTAGATTATATTTTAGGGTCCATGTCAAGTTTGAAGAGGTCTTGTGGTGCCAAAACAGTGGAAACTCCCCAAAAGTGACCCCATTTTGGAAACTAGACCCCTCAAGGAATTTATCTAGGGGTATAGTTAGCACTTTGACCCCACAGGTATTTTGCTATATTTATTAGAGTTAGTCTGTGAAAATGAAAATCTACTTTTTTTCTGAAATAACATAGACATTTTTAATATTTACAAGGAATAAAGAAGAAAATTCACCCCAACCTTTGTAAAGCATCTTCTCCCGATTACAGAAAAACCCCATATGTGGTAATAAACTGCTTTTTGGACCCCGGCAGCGCTCAGAAGGGAGGGAGCGCCATTTGGATTTTGGAGCACAGATTTTGCTGGATTGGTTTTTAGTGCCATGTCACGATTGCAACCCCCTGGAAGGATCAAAATAGTGTAAACACCTCAAAAGTGACCCCATTTTGGAAACTAGACCCCTCAAGGAATTTTTCTAGGGGTTTAGTAAGCATTTATACCACACAGGTCTTTTGCAGAATTTAGTAGAATTAGGCCGTGAAAATGAATATAAACATTTTTGTCCACTAAAATGTTGATTTTTTTCATTTTCACAAGGGATAAAGGAGAAATAGTCGCCCTAAATTTGTAACGCAATCTCTCCCGAGTACGACAATAACCCACATGTGGTAATAATTTATTTTTTTAATAGAAATTAATTAACCTTTGCAAGACTGGTCCTTTTTTGCTTTTCCATTTTAGTTTTTTACTCCCCGCCTTCCAAACGCCATAACTTTTTTATTTTTTCATGAATTGAGCGGTGTGAGGGCTTATTTTTGGCAGGACGAGCTGTAGTTTTTATTGTTACCATTTTTTGGTAGATGCAAATTTTTGATCACTTTTTATTACATTTTATTTAGAGCTTTGGTGGCCAAAAACAGTGATTTTGGCGTTTTAAATTCTTTATTTCTTACGGCGTTCATAATGCACTATAAATGACAATTTTACTTTATTCTGTGGGTCGGTACGATTACGGCGATACCATATGTATATAGTTTTTTTTATGTTTTGCAGCGTTTGCACAATAAAATCACTTCTTTATAAAATAATTTATTTTCTGTGTCACCATATTCTGAGAGCCGTAACTTTTTTATTTTTCAGTCAAAAAAGCGGTGTAAGGGCTTGTTTTTTGCGGGACAGTTTGTAGTTTTTATTGGTACTATTTTCGGGTACATGCGACTTTTTGATCACTTTTTATTCCATATTTTGGGAGGGGTGGTGACCAAAAAAATAGTGATTCTGCCATAGTTTTTAGTTTATTTTTTTTGCGGCGTTCACCGTGCAGTAAAAATAACATTATGGATTTATAGATTGGGTCGTTACGAACGCGGTGATAACAAATATGTGTACTGTTTTTTGACGGTTTAATTTTTTCCCTATAATAAGAGACTTATTATAGGAAAAAAAATCTTTTATTTTTACACTTTTGTAAAACATTTTTATTAACTTTTTTTTTTATTTTTTCTTTACTTTTTACACTTTCTTTTTTTTACCTGCAGCTCTGATCGCTGCTAGAATACATTACACTACCTAGGTAGTGTCACGTATTCCAACTGTCAGTGTGACGTCACAGTCACTCTGACAGTTAGTCTACGAGGACCAGCCAGAGGCTGATCCTCATAGGCTTGCATACATGGCAGACCCAGGGGCCGCTGTCTGGCCCCCGGGTGCCATCACAAGCATCAGCAGCCCCCACAATTGCATGGGGTCTGCTGATGTGCTACAAACCCCCTACATGCGGAGATCGCAATCGAGCCCCGCATGTAACGGGTTAATTGCCGAAATCAGCAACTAGTGGACAGGGACAGCTGACCTCCCGGTTCTCGATGCACACTGTCGCCGACACTGTCACAGACACTGCCATCGACAGTGTGCATCGTGAAACGGTAGTGATGTCCAGTCACTCTGACAGGAAGTCTATCAGGAGGCTGATCCTGATAGGCTTCTGTACATGGCAGACACGGAGACCATTACTTGGCCTCCGATCGCCATGCTAGCCATCTGCAAACCTCACGATTTCATTGTGAGGTCTGCCGATGAGCTAGAAACCCCTGAATGAAGTGATTGCAATCGATCACCGCAATCAAGGAGTTAATTGCCGGAATCAGGGGAAATAAGCCGCTGATCGGCATACAGTGGAGTGTCAGCTGTTAGGGTCAGCTGTCGCCTAGGGGTTAAAGGAAAGGTTTCATGATTTTTTTTAAATTAATATACAGTGAAGGAACTAAGTATTTGATCCCTTGCTGATTTTGTAAGTTTGCCCACTGTCAAAGACATGAACAGTCTAGAATTTTTAGGCTAGGTTAATTTTACCAGTGAGAGATAGATTATATTTTTAAAAAAAACTGAAAATCACATTGTCAAAATTATATATATGTATTTGCATTGTGCACAGAGAAATAAGTATTTGATCCCTTTGGCAAACAAGACTTAATACTTGGTGGCAAAACCCTTTTTGGCAAGCACAGCAGTCAGACGTTTTTTGTAGTTGATGATGAGGTTTGCACACATGTTAGATGGAATTTTGGCCCACTCCTCTTTGCAGATCATCTGTAAATCATTAAGATTTTGAGGCTGTCGCTTGGCAACTCGGATCTTCGGCTCCCTCCATAAGTTTTTGTTGGGATTAAGGTCTGGAGACTGGCTAGGCCACTCCATGACCTTAATGTGCTTCTTTTTGAGCCACTCCTTTGTTGCCTTGGCTGTATGTTTCGGGTCATTGTCGTGCTGGAAGACCCAGCCACGAGCCATTTTTAACCCCTTCCCGCTCCTTGACGTACTATTACGTCATGGCAGCTGTATCGTTCGCGCTCCATGCCGTAATAGTACGTCTCGGGAGTAACGGCCGTTTCGGCCGTCCTCCCGACACATACAGGAGCTGTGACGCTGCTGTCTTGTTCAGCAGCTGTCACAGCTCCTACAGCGGGGACCGATCGCTGTGTCCCCGCTGATTAACCCCTTAAAAGCCGCGTTCTATAGAGATCGCGGCTTTTTAGGGGTTAAGCTGCCATCGCCGGCCTGCTACGCGATAGCGGCCGGCGATGGTGACTATGGCAACCGGACACCAAACAATGGCGTCCGGCTATGCCATAGACGGAAGCCTAGTGGGTCCTGACAACATCAGGACCCACTATGCTTGCTGTCAGTGAGTAGCTGACAGTTCTAATACACTGCACTACGCATGTAGTGCAGTGTATTAGAATAGCGATCAGAGCCTCCTGCCCTCATGTCCCCTAGTGGGACAAAGTAATAAAGTGAAAAAAAAGTTAAAAAAAGATGTGTAAAAATTAGAAAATAAAAGATTTAAAAGTAATAAAAGTAAAAATCCCCCCTTTTCCCTTATCAGTCCTTTATTATTAATAAAAATATATAAACAAACAAATAAACTATACATAATTGGTATCGCCGCGTCCGTAACGGCCTGAACTACAAAATTATTTCATTATTTATCCCGCACGGTGAACGCCGTAAAATAAAATAATAATAAACCGAACCACAATCACAATTCTTTGGTCACTTCACCTCCCAAAAAATGGAATAAAAAGAGATCAAAAAGTCGCATGCACCTAAAAATGGTACTGATCAAAACTACAGTTCGTTACGCAAAAAATAAGTCCTCGCACGGCTTTATTGATTGAAAAATAAAAACGTTCTGGCTCTTAGAATAAGATAACACAAAAAGTGAATGATTGTTTACAAAACGTATTTTATTGTGCAAACGCCATAAGACATAAAAAAAAAATATAAACATCTGGTATCGCCGTAATCGTATCGCCCCGCAGAATAAAGTGAATATGTCATTTATAGCGCACGGTGAACGCTGTAAAAAAAACCGAAAAAAAAACAATAGTAGAATTGCTGTTTTTTAGTCACCACCCCACCTAAAAATAGAATAAAAACTGATCAAAAAGCCGCATGCACCCCAAGAAAACTACAATGCATTCCTCAAGGGGTCTAGTTTCCAAATTGGGGTCACTTTTGGGGGGTTCCCAATGTTTTGGCACCACAAGACCTCTTCAAACCGGACATAGTGCCTAATAAAAAAGAGGCCTCAAAATCCACTGGGTGCTCCTTTGCTTCGGAGGCCGGTGCTTCAGTCCATTACCGCCCAAGGGCCACATGTGGGATATTTCTCTAAACTGCAGAATCTGGGTAATAAGTATTGAGTTGCGTTTCACTGATAAATCCTTTTGTGTTATAAAAAAAATGGTATAAAGAGGATTTTCTGACAAAAAAAAAAAGTAAATTTCACCTCTACTTTGCTCTAAATTTTTGTGAAACACCTAAAGGGTTCATAAACTTTCTACATGCTGTTGTGAATACTTTGAGGGGTCTAGTTTCTAAAATGGGGTATTTGATAGGGGTTTCTAATATATGGGCCCCTCAAAGCAACTTCAGAACTGAACTGGAACCTAAAAAAATTAATAAATGAGGCAATACTTCGCTTCTTACATTATACTGATAATGAGCCGTGCCCACCCCGAGATTACCCCAGTTTTGACCGTTTGTATAAACGGAGACCCCTATTAGACCGCTCCAGTGCCCGGTTTTCCCAAGCATACACCCCCGAGAAGTGTATTTCTATTGATGAGTCCCTGGTACATTTTAAAGGGAGGGTTCAATTCCGCGAGTACCTGCCGGGTAAGAGGGCAAGGTATGGCGTGAAGATGTATAAGCTGTGAGAGTGCATCAGGGTATACCTACAGGTTTAGGATATATGAAGGAAAGGCCACCCCCAAACCAGACTGCATCCTGGACTACAATAGGTACATGGGAGGGATGGACTTGTAAGATCAAGCCCTGAAGCCCTACAGCGCCATGCGGTGTGGTATAAGAAGCTGGCCGGGCACATCATACAGATGGCTTTGTACAATGCGTACGTGCTACGTCGATGTGCAGGCCAGACGGGAACTTTCCTGGAATTTCAAGAGGTGATTATCAAGAACCTAATCTTTAGGGACCAAGAAGGGGGGGCACCCAGTACTTCTGGAAGCGAGCCCACACGCATCGTACCAGGGCAACACTTTCCAGGGGAAGTTCCCCAAACTGGCAAGAAGGGAAAAAGTCAAAAGAGGTGCAAAGTCTGCTATAAGAGGGGGATAAGGGAGGACACAATATATCAATGTGACACGTGTCCCGAATAACCAGAGCTCTGTATGAAAGTGTTTTAAAATTTATCATACATCCCTTGGTTTATAATTTACCCCAATTTTACTTACCCTGATGCACTCCGCACAGCTTATCCCCCCCCCCCTCGTCTTTCCCCTCTGGGCCCTGCTGTGTGTCCAGGCAGCTGATAACAGCCACATGTAGGGTATTGCCATACCCGGGAGAACCCACATTACAGTTTATGGGGTGTAGGTCTCCGGTCAAAATGGTCACTACACCTCTAGATGAATGCCTTAAGGGTGTAGTTTTTAAAACGGGGTCACTTCTTGCGGGTTTCAACTGTACTGATACCTCAGGGGCTTCTGCATACATGACTTCGCACTAGAAAATCCCGAGTAGGCCAAATGGTGGTCCTTTCCTTCTGAGCCCTCCCATGGGCCCAAACGGCAGTTTATCACAACAAATGGGGTATTGCGGCACTCAGAACAAATTGTGCAACAGAATGGGGTATTTTGTTTCTTGTGAAAATAAGAAATTTTCAGCCAAAACTACATATTATTTGACAAAAATAATTTTGTTTTCATTCCCAGCCCAATTCAAATAAGTTCTGTGAAGAAACTATGGGGTCTAAATGGTCACATTACCCATAAATGAATTCCTTGAGGGGTGTCGTTTCTAAAATGGGGTCACTTCTGGTGGGTTTCCATTGCTTTGATACCTCTGGGGCTCTGCAAATGCGACATGGCACACGAAAACCAAACCAGCAAAATCTGTACTCCTAAGAACACACAGCGCTCCTTCCCTTCTGAGGCCTCCCATGGGCCCAAACGGCAGTTTATTGCCACAAATGGGGTATTGATGCACTCAGGAGAAATTGGGCAACAAAATTGAGTATTTTGTTCCCTGTGAAAATAAGAAATTTTGGTAAAAAATTACATCTTATTGGAAAAAATGACATTTTTTTAATGTCACAGCCCAATTGAAATAGGTGCTGTGAAAAAACTGTGCGGTCAAAATGCTAACAACAACCATAAATGAATTCCTTGAGGGGTGTAGTTTCCAAAATGGGGTCACTTTTGGTGGGTTTCCATTGCTTTGATACCTCTGAGGCTCTGCAAATGCGACATGGCACCCGAAAACCAATCCAACAAAATCTGGACTCCAACAAACATATAGCGCTCCTTTCCTTCTGAGCCCTCCCATGGGCCCAAACGGCAGTTTATCACCACAAATGGGGTACTGCCACACTAAGGACAAATTGGGCAACAAAATGGGGTATTTTGTTCCCTGTGAAAATAATAAATTTTGATCACAAATGACATTTTATTGGAAAAAATGACATTTTTTCCATTTCAGAGCCCAATTCAAATACGTGCTGTGAAAAAAATGTGCGGTCAAAATGGTAACAACAACCCTAAATGAATTCCTTGAGGGGTGTAGTTTACAAAATGGGGTCACTATTGGGGGATTCCTACTGTTTTGACACCTGAACACCTCTTCAAACCTGGCATGCTGCCTAAAATATATTCTAATAAAAAAGAGGACTCAAAATGCACTAGGTGCTTCTTTGCTTCTAGGGCTTGTGTTTTAGTCCACGAGCGCAGTAGGGCCACATGTGGGACATTTCTAAAAACGGCAGAATCTGGACAATACATATATAGTAGTGTTTCTCTGGTAAAACCTTCTTTGTTACAGAAAAAAAAATGAATAAAATTGAAATTCAGCAAGAAAAATGAAATTTGCAAATTTCACCTCCACTTTGCTTTCATTCCTGTGAAATGCCTGAAGGGTTAAAAAACTTTATAACTGCTGTTTTGAATACTTTGAGGGGTCTAGTTTTTAAAATGGGGTGTTTTATCAGGGTTTCTAATACATAGGCCCCACAAAGCCACTTCAGAACTCAAGAGGTACCTTAAAAAAAAGGCTTTTGAAATTTTCTTAAAAATATGAGAAATTGCTGTTTATGTTCTAAGCCTTGTAACGTCCAAGAAAAATAAAAGAATGTTCAAAAAACGATGCCAATCTAAAGTAGACATATGGGAAATGTGAACTAGTAACTATTTTGGGTGGTATAACCGTCTGTTTTACAAGCAGATGCATTTAAATTCTGAAAAATGCAATTTTTTCAAAATTTTCTCAAAATTTTGCAATTTTTCACCAATAAACACTGAATATATCGACCAAATTTTACCACGAACATGAAGCCCAATGTGTCACGAGAAAACAATCTCAGAATCGCTTGGGTAGGTTTAAGCATTCCGACGTTATTACCACATAAAGTGAAATATGTCAGATTTGAAAAATGGGCTCTGAGCCTTAAGGCCAAAACTAGGCTGCGTCCTTAAGGGGTTAATGTCCTGGTGGAGGGAAGGAGGTTGTCACTCAGGATTTGACGGTACATGGCTCCATCCATTCTCCCATTGATGCGGTGAAGTAGTCCTGTGCCCTTAGCAGAGAAACACCCCCAAAACATAATGTTTCCACCTCCATGCTTGACAGTGGGGACGGTGTTCTTTGGGTCATAGGCAGCATTTCTCTTCCTCCAAACACGGCGAGTTGAGTTAATGCCAAAGAGCTAAATTTTAGTCTCATCTGACCACAGCCCCTTCTCCCAATTACTCTCAGAATCATCCAGATGTTCATTTGCAAACTTCAGATGGGCCTGTACATGTGCCTTCTTGAGCAGGGGGACCTTGCGGGCACTGCAGGATTTTAATCCATTACGGCGTAATGTGTTACCAATGGTTTTCTTGGTGACTGTGGTCCCAGCTGCCTTGAGATCATTAACAAGTTCCCCCCGTGTAGTTTTCGGCTGAGTTCTCACCTTCCTCAGGATCAAGGATACCCCACGAGGTGAGATTTTGCATGGAGCCCCAGACCGATGTCGATTGACAGTCATTTTGTATGTCTTCCATTTTCTTACTATTGCACCAACAATTGTCTCCTTCTCACCCAGCGTCTTACTTATGATTTTGTAGCCCATTCCAGCATTGTGCAGGTCTATAATCTTGTCCCTGACATCCTTAGAAAGCTCTTTGGTCTTGCCCATGTTGTAGAGGTTAGACTCAGACTGATTAATTGAGTCTGTGGACAGGAGTCTTTTATACAGGTGACCATTTAAGACAGCTGTCTTTAAGGCAGGCACCAAGTTGATTTGGAGCGTGTAACTGGTCTGGAGGAGGCTGAACTCTTAATGGTTGGTAGGGGATCAAATACTTATTTCTCTGTGCACAATGCAAATAAATATATATAATTTTGACAATGTGATTTTCAGTTTTTTTTTTAAATATAATCTATCTCTCACTGGTAAAATTAACCTAGCCTAAAAATTCTAGACTGTTCATGTCTTTGACAGTGGGCAAACTTACAAAATCAGCAAGGGATCAAATACTTATTTCCTTCACTGTATGTGTTTTTATTTAAAAAAATATTATTTACGTAATTTATTTTTTGTCACAAAATGTTTTTTTTTTAATTTAGGCCCCATGCACACGAACGTATGTTTGCGGCCGCAATTCACCTGCAAAACTGTGGGTGAATTGCGGCCCTATTCATTTCAATGGGCCCATGCACACGACCGTGGTTTCCACGGTCCGTGCATGGTCCAGGAGCCTGGACTGCAAAAAGAACAGAGAAGTCTTATTACGCCCGTGTTTTGCGGTCCAGGCTCATAGAAGTTAATGCACGCGGCCATGTGCACAGTTCGCGATTTGCGGGCGGCCCATCGGATGATAATCCGCGGCCGTCCGACCCGAAAATCACGGCCGTGCACATGGCTATGGTCGTGTGCATGAGGCCTTACACTTTTTTGCTGTATTGGGGGCTGCCATGTTTTATTTCATCTGTGTACAGATAAAATATGACAGTTACAGGGCATAGGAACGGCTCCCGTTCCTATATCCTGTGCTTCTGCCGTCTAGCTCTGTACTGCGTATGCTCTGTGGTATGCGCAGTTCAGAGCGACCCAGCATAGAAGCTGGTTTGTAGGGGAAAAGCCGGCTCTATTTTGGTGAAGACCGGGTGCACTGCAGGTAAGGTGTGTGTATGTGTGCGTACGTACGTACGTACGTACGTACGTACGGGTGTTTTGCATGTTTGGGGGGGTTTATGTGGGGGGGGTTTGTGTATGCGTGTGTGGGGGATGCCTGCGTGTGGGGGGGGGTTTGTGTGTGGCGCGGCTGCATATTTGGGGGGTTTGTGTGTGGGGGGGGCGTGTTGGGGGGGCTGGGTGTGGCATGGCTGCATGTTTGGGAGGGTTTGTATATGTGGGATACGTGTGTGTGTGGGGAGTACGTGTGTGTGGCGGGGAATGTGTGTGTGTGGGGGTGGGATGCGTGTGTGTCGGGGTGTATGTGTGTGTGTGTGGATACGTGTGTGTGGATACGTGTCTGTGGATACGTGTGTGTGTGTGTGGCAGGGTTTAATGCCTCCCTCCTGAAACGCTGCTCCCCGTCCTTGGCTACCTCGAGGAAACCTCCGGTCCCTGTTCTCAGCCCTGAAGGGGTAGAATTCGGGGTGGCCAAGATTGTGGACAGCAGGATGGTCCAAGGCTCCCTCCAGTACCTGGTCCATTGGAGAGGATACGGGCCTGAGGAGAGGACTTGGGATGTTCACACTGGGGTATTACTCAGGAGGTTCCATCTTCGGTTCCCCAATAAACCAGGTCCACATAGGAATGGTCCAGTGGCCCCTCATAAAAGGGGGGGTACTGTAAAGGATCTGCCAGACACAGCTTCTGTGTCGACGCCCGTGGTTAATCAGTCTGCATCTGCTCCTAGGTCTGATAGAGTGACTCGATCTGCTACCACTCAGGCTGGTAAGCTGAGGAGTGGGAGAACCTATCACAGCCTGGCCAGACGGAGCTAGCTCCCGCCCTCGGTCTATTTATACCTTTATTTCCTGCTCTCCTTTGCCTGTGATTCTATCTTGTTTCCTGGCTCTGCTGTTCCTGCTATAACTATTGACCTCTGCTTCGTATTGACCCTGGCTCCACTGACTATGCTCCTGCTCTGCGTTTGGTACCTCGTACACTCCTGGTTTGACTCGGCTCGTTCACTACTCTTGTTGCTCACGGTGTTGCCGTGGGCAACTGCCACATTTCCCTTAGCTTCTGTGTACCCTTGTCTGTCGTGCACTTATTGAGCGTAGGGACCGTCGCCCAGTTGTATGCCGTTGCCTAGAACGGGACGTGCAAGTAGGCAGGGACTGAGTGGCGGGTAGATCAGGGCTCACCTGTCTGTCTCCCTACCCCGACATTACACTTGTTGGGACATGGTGGCCATTCACCAACCATTCACTACTCCATCCATCTGGACCATCCAGGGTTGCACGGCACTCATCAGTAAACAACACGGTTTGAAAATTAGTCTTCATGTATTTCTGAGCCCACTGCAACCGTTTCTGCTTGTGAGCATTGTTTAGGAGTGGCCGAATAATAGCTTTATGCACACTTGCAAACCTCTGGAGGATCCTACACCTTGAGGTTCGCGGGACTCCAGAGGCACCAGCGGCTTAAAATACCTGTTTGCTGCTTTGGCATTTTAGCAGCTGCTCTCCTAATCCTATTAATTTGTCTGGCAGAAACCTTCCTCATTATGTCTTTATCTGAACGAACCCGTCTATGTTCTGAATCAGCCACAAATCTTTTCACAGTACGATGATCACGCTTAAGTTTTCTTGAAATATCCAATGTTTTCATACCTCGTCCAAGGTATTGCACTATTTCACGCTTTTCGGCAGCAGAGGGATCCTTTTTCTTTCCCATATTGATTGAAACCTGTGGCCTGCTTAATAATGTGGAACGTCCTTCTTAAGTAGTTTTCCTTTGTTTGGGCACACCTGGAAAACTAATTATCACAGGTGTCTGAGATTTATTACAATGATCCAAAGAGCCCTAAGGCTGGGTTCACACACACTATTTACGGACGTAATTCGGGACATAATTGTGCCCTATGCGGCCGTACTCCTCTAAGTAACTAGTAAGTTATTTTTTGACTATTGCCTAAACGTCTGGTTACGACCTTGGCAGGTTTGGGACACTAAACCCCAGATGCATAACGACATGCTGGTGGTTTAGTGGCTTCTACATCTAGTGACAGGATCCCTTTAAGGCTGGGATCCCACGTAGCGTAAACGCTGCGGAAATTCCGCAGCATTTACAGTAGCAGCAAAGTGAATGAGATTTCTCATGCCCACTCTACGGAAAAAAAACGCAGAAAAGTTGTGCGCTAAAGTGACTATCAATTCCGCATTTAATTTATGCTGCGGGTACTGTGTGGAGATCCTACGTGTCTGGCTTCTATGGGGAACATAAATTCCACAACAGATTTGTTTAGTTGCCATAAGTATGATGCTAGGAGCCCGGCTCCCTGCACTGTGTTCGGTCCGGGACTTGCGGCCGAAATACGTCCGTCAATTACGGACGTAATTAGTGTGTGTGCACATACCCTGATAGAAGCCTTAAAACGCAGCATGGACTTGGCCCTGTTCACACTGAGCTTTTTTTTGCAGGCAGAAAAATCTGCTTCAAAATTCCTTCTGGAATTTTAAAGCAGATATTGACCTGCCTGCACTTTTTTCCGCGGTCTTTGAGCGCCGAGGGCAAAAAACGCATCGAAAAATACTTTCTCTGCCTCCCATTGGTTTCAATGGGAATTCAGTGGCCGGACCGTGGCAAAAGAGAGCATGCAAGAAAGCCGCCCTGGAAAAAAGTTTTTGCCGCTGATTCCGATGCGATTTCCACGTCAAAAAACTCTGTGTGAACTGGGCATTAGTATGGCTTTATCTTTCTGCCGTTTTCCTATAGGCTTTTCTATAGGATATGAAAGACACAAGAAAAAATGCAGGTTAAAAATGTATGAAGAATAAAAATGGCATAACATTTTTTTTGTAAATAAATGCTTGAACAGCAAAAAAAAACAACAAAAAAACGCAGAAAAAAAAGTGTGTGTGAAGACGGCCATACGGCTATTTCGACAAAAAAGTACAGTCCGTCTGAAAAATGACACCACATTGTGGTGTGGTTTTTCTAACGGAATTTCCGATGCGGTTGAAAGTCGTTCATACTTATCCCCTCGGTCTTCTCTGCGCGTAGTCCGGTCTCCTACGATGAAGTAGGGATGTCACGATACCAGAATTTGAACTTTGATACCAATACTTTATGTAGTATTGTGATACTCGATAACAAAACAATACTTTTGCCAACAATAAGGGTATGTTCACACAGCTTATTTTCGGCCGTTTTTTGGAAAACGCAAAGACGTTTTCAGCTAAGCGTGTGAACATATCCTAAGGCTATGTTCACACGGTTAACAAAAAACAGCTGAACATACGGAGCTGTTTTCAAGAGAAAACAGCCTCTGATTTTCAGCTGTTTCTTAATTAACTAGCATTTTTTGTGGCGTTTTTTTTTAGCTGTTTTTCTATTGAGTCAATGAAAAACAGCTCCAAAAACGGCTCAAGAAGTGACATGCACATCTTTTTACAGGGCGTCTTTTTACTTATTTGAAAATGGGGTGTAAAAAAAAACGCCCCGTCGGAACGGAACGCCGTATTTTCCCTAGAACTCAATGGGCAGATGTTTGTAGGCGTTCTGCTTTTTTTTTCATCCGTTTTTTGGGACGTTTACGGCCCGAAAAACGGGCGAAAATAGCCTGTGTAAACATACCCTCATAATAATATAAAATAAAAAAAGTTCTTCCGTTTTCTGATGTGAGGCATGTGGTATTATTAATATTGAACCTCCATGTGCCTCACATTAATAGTAATTAACCCCATCATGTTCCTCAGTCATAATGGACAGCATTGGGTTAATGTGTGAGGTACATGATGGGGTTAATTACTATTAATGTGAGGGGAGATTCACACGAACGTTGCGTTTTTGCGCGCGCAAACAACGCAGCGTTTTGCGAGCGCAAAAACCATTTGACAGCTGCGTGTGTCATGCGTGTCTGATGCGCGGCTGCGTGATTTTCGCGCAGCCGGCATCATAGAGATGAGGCTTGTCAACGCCCGTCACTGTCCAAGGTGCTGAAAGAGCTAAATCTTTCAGCACCCTCGACAGTGAATGCCGAACACAACAGCGAAAAACCTGTAAAAAAAAAAGATAAAGTTCCTACTTACCGAGAACTTCCCGGCCGTTGCCTTGGTGACGCGTCCTTGGTGACGCGTCCTTGGTGACGCGCCTCTCTTGACATCGGGCCCCACCTCCCTGGATGACGCAGCAGTCCAAGTGACCGCTGCAGCCTGTGATTGGCTGCAGCCTGTGCTTGGCCTGTGATTGGCTGGAGCTGTCACTTGAACTGAAGTGTCATCCCGGGAGGTCGGACTGCAGGAAGGAGACAGGAGTAATCGGTAAGTTAGAACTTCGTTTTTTTTTTACAGGTTAATGTATTTTGGGATCGCAAGTCACTGTCCATGGTGCTGAAACAGTTTAACTCTTTCAGCACCATGGACAGTGACTATCTCCTGACGTCGCGTACCGATAATTTTTTTGCCGGGATCGGCCAAAACGAGTTTGGCCGAACCCGGTGAAGTTCGGTACGCTTGTCCGGCTTCGCTCATCGCAAAGACACTCCGTTTGGATGTTCGGAAACAGAAAAGCACGTGGTGCTTTTCGGTTTTCATTCATCCTTTTCACTGCTGTTGCGCGAATCACGCTCGTCCCACGGAAGTGCTTCCGTGTGGTGCGCGTGGTTTTCACGCACCCATTGACTTCAATGGGTGCGTGATGCGCGAAATACGCAGAGTTATTGAACCTGTCGCGCTTTTTGCGCAGCAGACAAACGCTGCGCAAAAAGCACGGACTGTCTGTACTGCCCCATAGACTTGTATTGGTCCATGCGTGCCGCGTGAAAACCACGCGGCCCGCACGGACCGAATACACGCTCGTGTGAATCCCCCCTGAGGCACATGGAGGTTCAAAATTCATAATACCTCATGCCTCACATTAACCCCTTCCCGCACCTTGCTTTTAATGCACGTGGAGGTGAGCAGTAACTTCGCGCACCTCGACGTGCAGTTACGTCAGTGCTTTGACAATTAACCGCTGCGCGGCGCTACACCGCAGCAGCGGTTAACTGTGCAGGGTGTCTGCCCTGCATTCCCTGTTGCAGATCAGCGGCCCATCGCCGCTGATTTCGGCAGTTAACCCCTTTGATGCGGCGGTCGATTCCGATCGCCACATCTAAGGAGTTTAGCGGAGATCGGCAGCCCCCACGTGAAATCAGGGGGCTGGCGATGACAGTTGGAATGCATTACACTACGTAGGTAGCGATCAGAGCTGCAAGTCTAAATGTCCCGTAGTGGGACAAGTAAAGAAAGTAAAGAAAGTAAAAAAAAGAGTAACAATATTTAAAAAAAAGTGTAAAAATAAAAGTTATAAGTGAAATAAACAAGAACTGCTTTTTTACCTATAATAAGTATTTTATTATACTAAAAAAAATGAACACGTAAAAAAAAGTACACATATTTGGTATCACCGCGTTCGTAACAACCCCAACGATAAAACTATAATATTATTTTTGCCGCACGGTGAACACAGCAAATAAAATAAACGAAAAACAATGCCAGAATCACTATTTCTTGGTCACCACCCCTCCCAAAATATACAATAAAAAGTGATCAAAATGTCGTATGTACGCCAAAATGGTGCCAATACAAACTACATCCCGTCCCGCAAAAAACAAGCCCTTACACAGCTTTTTTAACTGAAAAATAAAAAAGTTATGGCTCTCAGAATATGGTGACACAAAAAATAGTTTATTTTATAAATAAGTACTTTCATTGCGCAAACGCTGCAAAATGTAAAAATAACGATATACATATGGTATCGCCGTAATCGTATCGACCCGCAGAATAAAGTATAATGGTCATTTATAGCCCAGGGTGAAAGCCGTAAAAAATAAATAAAAAACATTGTCAGAATTGATGGTTTTTGGTCACCTTGCTTGACGAAAAATGGAATAAAAAGTGATAAAAAAAAATCGCATGTACCCCAAAATGGTACCAATGAAAACTACATATTGTCCCGCAAAGAATAAGCCCTCACACGGCTCCGGTGGTGAGAAAATAAAAAAAGTTCTGGCTCCCAGAATATAGTGATGCAAAATGTGCAGTGTTCCAAAAGCGGATAAGATCGGGCGCCATTTATGTAACGGAGGCTGCCGTGTGAACATACCCTTATAGCTGACACCCGCTGTTACAGGAGCCTGTAAAAATCACAATATACTGCAATACATTAGTATTGCAGTGTATTCTACCAGTGATTTAACGATCGCTGTTTCAAGTCTCCTATGGGGACTAATAAAATGTGTAAAAACAAAAGTAAATAGTTATTATTAGTGGAAAAATTTGTATAAATATTTAGTCCAAAAAAACAACCTTTTCACATTTAAAAAAAAAAAATTCAAAAATACAGCTGTGTCCATAAAAGTCCAAACTATTACAATATACCATTATTTAACTCGCACGGTGACCGAGTCACGGTCACCTTGGCTCTACCAAAAAAAGTAATAAAAAGTGCTAAAAAAGTTGTATGTACCAAAAAATGGTACCAAAAACTACAGCTCGTCCCGCAAAAAATAAGCCCTCACACCGCTCTATTGACGGAAAAATAAAAAAATTATGGCTCTCGGAAAGCGGGGAGGGAAAAATTAAAAAGAAAAAGCAAAACATGGATCAGTCCGGAAAGGGTTAATTACTTTCTAATGAAAAACCATTTATGATGACATGTGAGGTATTACCGTACTCGGGAGAAATTGCTGTACAAATGCTTTTTCTCCTTTATCCTTCGTGAAATTGAAAAAATTCTACATTTTAGTGGAAATAATGTTGATATAAATTTTCACGGCCTAATTCGAATCAATTCTGCAAAAGACGTGTGGGGTCTAAATGCTCACTATACCCCTAGATAGATTCCTTAAGTGGTGTAGTTTTACAAATGGGGTTACTTTTGGGGGGCGTCCACTGTTTTGGTCCCTCGGAGGCTTTGCAAATTCGACATGACACCCAAAAACTATTCCAGCTAAATTTGAGCTCCAAAAGCCAAATAGCGCTCCTTGCCTTCTAAGCCCCGCTGTGGGTCCAAACAGCACTTTATTACCACATATGGCGTATTTACGTAATCGGGAGAAATTGTTTTACAAATGTTGGGGTGCTTTTTCTCCTTTATTCCTTGTAAAAATTAAAAATGTCTACGTTTTTTCAGCAAATAAGTAGATTTTTACCTTTACAGACTAATTCCAATGAATTCAGCAAAGCAACTGTTTGGTCAAAATGCTAACTTTACCCCTAAAAAAATTCCTTGAGGGGTGTATTTCCCAAAATGGGGTCACTTTTGGGGGGTTTCCACTATTTTGGTTCCTCCAGTGCATTGTAAACGCGACACGGCACTGAAAACTATTCCAGCAAAATCAGAAATCCAAAATCCAAATGGCGCTCCTTCCCTTCTGAGCCCTGCTGTGGGTTCAAACAGCAGTTTATTACCACATATGGGGTATTGCTATAATCGGAAGAAATTGCTTCACATATGTTGTGGTGTTTTTTCTGCTTTATTCCTTGTAAAAATGAAAAATTTCTATGTTTTTTTATAAAAAAAGTAGATTTTCATCTTCACATACTAATTCAAATAAATTTAGCAAAAAAACTGTGGGTTCAAAATGCTAACTATACCCATAGATAAATTCCTTGAGGGGTGTAGTTTCCAAAATGGGGTCACTTTTGGGGGGTCTTTACTGTTTTGGTACCACAAGACCTATTCAAACCTAACTTGGTGCCTAAAATATATTCTAAAAAAAGGAGGCCCCAAAATCCACTAGGTGCCCCTTTGCTTCTGAGGCCTGTGTTTCAGTCAATTACCGCACTAGAGCCACATGTGGGATATTTCTAAAAACTGCAGAATCTGGGCAATAAATATTGAGTTGCATTTCTTGGGTAAAACCTTCTGTGGTACAGAAAAAATGTATTACAAATGAATTTTCAAAAAAAGAAATTTGTACATTTCACCTCTACTTTGCTTTAATTCCTGTGAAACGCCTAAAGGGTTAAAACACTTTCTCAATGCTGTTTTGAATACTTTGAGGTTTCAAAATGGGGTGATTTATGGGGACTTTCTAATATATAAGGCCCTCAAAGCCACTTCAGAACTGAACTGGTCCCTGAAAAAATAGTCTTTTGACATTTTCTTGAAAATATGAGAAATTGCTGCTAAAGTTCTAAGCCTTGTAATGTCCTAGAAAAATAAAAGAATGTTCAAAAAACTATGCAAACATAGAGTAGACATATGGGAAATGTATTATATAGAAAAATATGTGGTTATAACCAAACCATACCTAGCAAACTCAAATTTGCAATATAATATAGCACGGTGCCATTCCTGATAAAGATTATTGAAAAAAGAAAAAAGAAAAAATGATCCAGGAATATGACTAGGCACTCTTGGGTTAAATAAAATTCAACATAATATTCTATTTTTGAATCCGGATAATACCGGCAATATTAATTTGTACAATAACAACAATATTTTTACAGACCCTATGGGTCAATGTGTAGCCCTCGTAATCTTGAGCATCAAAACAAGGCACTTTTATAACTTGTATAGGATTTTTACCTTTGACATCCAGCGAGTGCTGGGAAATCACACGTGGAGGCAGTCAGCCCAAGGATGGACAGTAGCAGATCTCCACAGAGGCAAAGTTCATCTGTATGGCCACACATTTAATTCAAAGCCTCCAAGTCTCCACCATCACATCAATTGACGCTCTCCTCCCTTGATCCATGCGGGCATTCACCACTGCACTCAAAGAGACACGGACCCGACAAGGCAGGATCGCACGCCGGCATCCAAGTGAACCCAGGAGCACTCCGAGGGACACCGACCCGACAGGGCAAGATCGCACGCCGGCAACCAGGTGAGTTGAAATTAAAAAAGTATGTTTCCTTCCACGTGGTGTCTCCAACACTGGACAGGGATTCTCAGGGCAGGGTTTGGACGTCACTACCCGCCCTGTTAATTAGAACAGCTGACGCGTTTCATCCCTGAACGGGATTTCTTCAGAGCAGTTTGACAGATGCTGCCAAACACAAAATATTTATAGTGTCCCAAATTCATTCATTGGTTCCGTGGTCACAGACATAATGTTTCGTGGGGATAATCAAAAAAACGTTATGGATAATATATGTGGATCTTTCATAAGACACCACAAACAATTTTGATAACAAGCATAAACGTTTTTATAATCGAACAAGCAATTCATATATCCATTAAATCATATCTATAAGATATATTCAATATTTTCATGGAGAGGGCAATCAGTAGTGCATCTCTACATAGTCATGGCAGGAACAATAATTAAGTATTAGTTTTCCATAGGAATATAACCACTCCCTGGGTCCAATTATCAATATTAATTTTCCAGAAATATAATTGGCTACTGCTATCTAAACCCTATAGTGGAATTATGGAAAGATGAATTTTTTCCTCAACATGGAATCCTTTGCTACACCGTTTACACTATTAAATTATGCCATACACTGTGTATGATTAAGATTAGCAAAATTCATTAGTATTTTGAAGCTAAACAGATAATTTGTTTAATTTTATAACTATTTATATATATGTACATATGGGATTCATAAGGTACTTCAGGGGAAGCAGGGAGAGAGGACCATCACCTTTTAAGGTATTAGGACCTGGGTCCCCACCACCCCCAAAATAAAGCCAATGCCATCAAAAGTTAATATCGATTGCAAAAGATGGATAATATGTTCATTTATTTTATTTTATTTACCCAATTAATTCAATATTTCATATTGGGAACAATATTGCTCATGCTCATTCTACAAAGATCAAATTCCCACTTTAGGGGATCGAAACAGAGGGAAATTCGGAGAGGAAAGAATAGTAGAGAAAAAAGGAGGACCCAATACAAGACAACGCAGGGGAAGATAGAAAATAATGCTATTAATATAATAAACTTAACCGACTTCCCCCTATCAACACACCATATATCCTTATTAAATCGTGGACTGGGCTTTTCACCGGTTACCCCTGGAAAAGAATTTTAGATATGCAAAGATCTTCACCTCTTTCTCAGAAAGATTCTGAGGCATGGGGAAAAAAATGAGGGGAATAGTCAAAATAAGAATATTGTATCACAGTCACAGAGAGAAATAATGGAATTTGGAATGATCCCTAATTTAGAAATGTCTGATCTGAATACTTTGGCAGATTTAAATGAGTTATGGAGGGAAGGCAACACATTGGAGAATACAGATAATCCTGAAGAGGATCTTACTGATATCATCCCAGAATATACGGGTTTGCGGAAAAAAAGCAGTACCATGCCAAGCATATACTCCAATAGATACACACATGCTTTTTTGGAGGCCATGCTTAAAGATATAAGTGTCATCGACTGGTCCTCCTTTCTGTGTCAGGACAACTTAACTGAAAGGGAAAGAAAAGCCCTGAAGGAATTGCAGAATATTGAGAATATTGTTATCAAGCCCAGTGATAAGGGTGGAAATGTTGTCCTACTCAGAGAGGAGGACTATGTCGGTGAGATTAAAAGACAATTGGAAACGGACACATATTCCCTTTTGAATGATAATCCATCGGATAATATAATGGGGACTTTGAATAGAAAACTGATTTTTGCATTGGATGAGGACTTAATTAATAAAAATGAGTTCCAATATTTGGAGGTAAGGGAACCTCGCATGCCTACTATATATGTGCTTCCCAAGGTGCACAAAAATAGGAATACACCTCCGGGTAGACCTATTATTTCGGGGTGTGATGGCCCAACAGATCACCTTGGGAAATACATAGACGAAAAATTGAAACCCTTTGTTCGCACACTTCCATCCTTTGTGTTGGATACAGGGGATCTCTTAGATAAAATTGACAAATTGACCCTTGAGGAGGACTTCATCCTGATAGGATTAGATGTGGAGTCGTTGTACACTTCCATTCCACATGATGTTGGCCTCAAAGCGGTCGCGCATTTTCTGGAGAGGAGAGGAAGAGACTGGGCTCACCAAAATGAATTCATTATTGAAATGTTGGAGTTCGTCTTGAATTACAATTGTTTTTCGTTTGATGGCAAATTCTATCGCCAGACCCGTGGAACAGCCATGGGATCCTCATGTGCACCATCATACGCCTGTTTACATTTGGGATGGTGGGAAGAATTTATAGTATACCCACACCCCCTCTTCAGAAAATGCGCTTCCGCTTGGCTTAGATACATGGATGATGTTCTCCTATGTTGGAGGGGACCATTGGATTTGCTGGAAAGCTTTATTAGAGATTTAAATGTCAACGACCTAAATATCCTTCTGACCTTTACTTACAGCGAAGATCATATCAGCTTTCTTGATCTTAATATTCATAGGGAGGGAAACAGATTAAAAACGACTACATATCGGAAACCAACATCAGGCAATACCCTATTAGCAGCAAGTAGCCATCACTTTCCCTCTCAAATCAAGGGGATCCCGATAAGCGAATTTCTTCGAATTCACCGCAACTGTACTGATTTCAGGGATTTCAAAAGTGAAGCACAAGATCTGTCTTCTCGCTTTGAAAATAGGGGTTACTCCAAAAAATTGATCAAGAAAGGATATAATAGGGCATCCAGACAGAATAGAGAGGAAATCCTCAAGAGAGGTAAAAAAGATAACGGTGATAATAGAGTCAGATTCATTTCAAGGTATGGGTCCCATTGGGATATACTTCGGAATTTGATGATAAAAAACTGGCCACATTTGACTTTGGATAAAATAATTAACTCAATAGTGGGGAATTTACCGAGTATGGTTCCCAGAAAGGCCCCCACGCTGAGGGATATGTTGGTGAGTTCTGAGTTTAAGAGAAGGACCCCAGGCAATGAGAAATGGCTACAGAAACGTCCAAAAGGAATGTTCATGTGTGGCTCCTGTAGATGTTGCAAGTACGTGTTAAAATCTGACACCTTTCTTGATAGTGAACACAAAAGGGAATTTAAAGTTTACAACTTTATTAATTGCCGTTCGACCATGGTTGTCTATTCCATTATCTGCCCCTGTGGGAAACAATACATTGGCAAAACGAAACGAGAATTACATATTCGCATCAGTGAACATATTCGGGACATTACCAAGGGTGAAATGACAAATCCTTTAGCTGCACATTTTAAAACATATCATGCCCAATTAGCAACTGGCTTAAAATTTATGGGGATTTATCAACTATTCCAAGACAGAAGGGGGGGTGATCTTAACCGAACACTCCTTCAAAAAGAAACCATGTGGATTTACACACTAGGAACCTTGAATCCTAGAGGATTAAATAATGAAATAAAATTTAATATGTTCCTCTGAGATCTAAACAGATGGGAGACAATGGATTCCCACTAGGATGGCCACATCTTCTGCATTTGTATTGGTCTCCACTTACTCTCTCCCCTCCTCGATACAAGTACGTGAGACTGTTCTGTCTCCTAGTACTATATTCCCTTCTCAATTTCCTGTATTTTCCGAGTTACTTAGCATTAGGTAAATAATCCTTCATAGAAAAATGTTAGATCCAAAATGGAGCTCTAACCTTGTCTCCGTTGGAGAATGGTAGAATAAAATGAGGTATGAAATTTATGGATTTGATATTTTTTCCTTGGAACCTGATATTGATTGTAACAATGTGCCTCTGGTCTGGATATCTCATTGTCTATGTATTGGGAATTTGATCTTTGTAGAATGAGCATGAGCAATATTGTTCCCAATATGAAATATTGAATTAATTGGGTAAATAAAATAAAATAAATGAACATATTATCCATCTTTTGCAATCGATATTAACTTTTGATGGCATTGGCTTTATTTTGGGGGTGGTGGGGACCCAGGTCCTAATACCTTAAAAGGTGATGGTCCTCTCTCCCTGCTTCCCCTGAAGTACCTTATGAATCCCATATGTACATATATATAAATAGTTATAAAATTAAACAAATTATCTGTTTAGCTTCAAAATACTAATGAATTTTGCTAATCTTAATCATACACAGTGTATGGCATAATTTAATAGTGTAAACGGTGTAGCAAAGGATTCCATGTTGAGGAAAAAATTCATCTTTCCATAATTCCACTATAGGGTTTAGATAGCAGTAGCCAATTATATTTCTGGAAAATTAATATTGATAATTGGACCCAGGGAGTGGTTATATTCCTATGGAAAACTAATACTTAATTATTGTTCCTGCCATGACTATGTAGAGATGCACTACTGATTGCCCTCTCCATGAAAATATTGAATATATCTTATAGATATGATTTAATGGATATATGAATTGCTTGTTCGATTATAAAAACGTTTATGCTTGTTATCAAAATTGTTTGTGGTGTCTTATGAAAGATCCACATATATTATCCATAAAGTTTTTTTGATTATCCCCACGAAACATTATGTCTGTGACCACGGAACCAATGAATGAATTTGGGACACTATAAATATTTTGTGTTTGGCAGCATCTGTCAAACTGCTCTGAAGAAATCCCGTTCAGGGATGAAACGCGTCAGCTGTTCTAATTAACAGGGCGGGTAGTGACGTCCAAACCCTGCCCTGAGAATCCCTGTCCAGTGTTGGAGACACCACGTGGAAGGAAACATACTTTGGAATTTCAACTCACCTGGTTGCCGGCGTGCGATCTTGCCCTGTCGGGTCGGTGTCCCTCGGAGTGCTCCTGGGTTCACTTGGATGCCGGCGTGCGATCCTGCCTTGTCGGGTCCGTGTCTCTTTGAGTGCAGTGGTGAATGCCCACATGGATCAAGGGAGGAGAGCGTTAATTGATGTGATGGTGGAGACTTGGAGGCTTTGAATTAAATGTGTGGCCATACAGATGAACTTTGCCTCTGTGGAGATCTGCTACTGTCCATCCTTGGGCTGACTGCCTCCACGTGTGATTTCCCAGCACTCGCTGGATGTCAAAGGTAAAAATCCTATACAAGTTATAAAAGTGCCTTGTTTTGATGCTCAAGATTACGAGGGCTACACATTGACCCATAGGGTCTGTAAAAAGACTTCCTACCATCACAAGATTCAAATTAGAACCAAGGATCCACTCATGAGAGGGGGAAAAAAAGCACGCTGCATACCACATCCCCTTGACACATGGGGCTATTTTCCTAATTTTTTAAGTATATCATACCATATATACATAAAAGGAATTTCTTTAAAAACATCATTACCAGCTACTTCAAATAGGAAATTTGGCCACTTTGTGATAAAAATAATACATATGGTTGAAAACCGCAAGTGTGAACACAACCCAGCGGTTTTTCATTTGGAATTTCTTACTTTTCAAAATTGCTCTGTATGTGTATGGTATGCTGTATATTCATTGGGCAATATCACTAATGTATCAAAGGTGCTATTGTATGTTTTCTTTCCTGGCCAGGAGGTTTTTTTTAAAAAAATATTGTTGTTATTGTACAAATTAATATTGCCGGTATTATCCGGAATCAAAAATAAAATATTATGTTGAATTTTATTTAACCCAAGAGTGCCTAGTCATATTCCTGGATCATTTTTTCTTTTTTCAATATGGGAAATGTAAACTAGTAACTATTTTGTGTGGTATTACTATCTGTTTTACAAGTAGATACATTTAAATTTAGAAAAATGCAAATTTTTGCTAATTTTCTCTAAATCTTGGTGTTTTTTACAAATAAATATTGAATTTATCGACCAAATTTTTTCCCTAACATAAAGTACAATATGTCACGAGAAAACAATCTCAGAATCGCTTGGATAGGTAAAAGCATTCCCAAGTTATTACCACATAAAGTGACACATGTCAGATTTGAAAAATCGGCTTCGTCCTGAAGGCCAAAACAGGCTCAGTCCTGAAGGGGTTAATAAGTGGAAGAAAGCAGTTTTTATTTTATTTTATAACTGCGTAAACATAAATTACGCTATAAATTTATTATGGTTGCGACGATACCGAATATGTGTATATTTTATGTATTGAGACTTATTTTAATGTTCATTGTAAAAAAAATAATTATTTTTTTAATTTAAAGGGGTTGTCCGAGATACCAACATTTTTTCAAAAACTCTGTCATACATTACCCCTTATACAGACAACATAAATAAAGCATTATTTTTTTTAAAAATTCTACTTAGCACATTTCTGCTTTGAATTCAGCACAGTTTGTTTACATGCAGTTCAGCTCTGGTTTGTTGATCTTTCCTTGTGATGAAACTTTTTTCCCGTGCACGCTCATTGCAGGCTGCAATGAGCGTGCACGTACCTTCCAAGAGTTCACGTGAGCTGTCCTTGCTCCTCCCCGCTGACCTCCTTCACAGGACTTGTCTCCTTGCTGACATTCTTGAAGGATGATGAGCAAATGTTACCCCCCCCCCCATTATGTTTTTCACATTTATGTTTTATTTCTCTTTTCAGGTCTATAAACCTCTTCGTGTCTCCCTCACCCTCGTCCACCCTCTTCTATCTCATGTCTCTCTCCACTAAGGCTATGTTCACACTGAGTTTTTTTGCAAGAGGAATATCTGCCTCAAAATTCCGTCTTGAAGTTTGCGGCAGATTTACCTCTCCCTGCACGTTGATTTTTGCGTAGTTTTTCCCGGAGTTTATTGTGCGCTGTTTGCGTATTTTTTTGCCGCTTTGTTCGGGGCGTTTTTCGCTTCGTTTATCTTGGCGTTTTTTGCTTGTTTGTTTGCGTCTTTTTTTGCGATGTTTTTTGCTGTGTTTTCCATTGCGTTTATCGTAGCCTTTTTCACGTCGTTTATCGTTTCTTTTTTTGCGTCGTTGTTTGCGCCTATTTTTGCTGCGTTTTTCATTGCGTCTTTCGTGGCGTTTTCCCAGTTGATTTTCGCTGCGTTCTTGGCCTCTGTTTGCGGCGTTTCTCGCGTCTTTTTCCGCTATGTTTTTCGCAGGTTTTTCCGTGGCGTTTATCGTAGCCTTTTTTGCGTCGTTTTTCGCATTTTTTTTGCGGTTTTTTTTCTGCGTTTTTCATTGCGTCTTTCGTGTCGTTTTCCCTGTCGTTTTTCGTGGCGTTCTTTGCCTCTTTGTTCGCGGCTTTATTTGTGATGTTTTTCGCGGCATTTATCGTAGCCTTTTCGGCGTTTTTTTTTTGCGTCTGTTTTTTGCGGCATTGTTTGTGGCTTTTTTTGCTGCGGTTTTTGCGTCGTTTTCCGTGGCGTTTTTCGCCCGCGGCAATTGAGCGCCGCAGGCATAAAACAAAGCGAAATACGCTTTCTCTGCCTCCCATTGAAGTCAATGGGAGGTCAGAGGCGTAAACGCCCGAAGATGGAGCATGTCGCTTCTTTTTCCCGCAAGGCAGTTTTAATGCTCGATTTTAATGCTTGTTACAACAAATTGCAGCATAAATCACGCACCAAACACGCTTGTTTGGTGCATGGTTTTCACGCATGCATCTACTTGAGTGTAGGTGCATGATAACGCACCAATAGAGGACATGCAGTATGTTTCACGCAGCGAACTCTTGCTGCGTGAAAACGGCACCATTGAAATAAATGGGTCGCGTGTGCTGTGCGTGGTTTCGACGTGGTGTGAATGGGGCCTTATGCGCGATTTACACTAGCGTGAATCAAGTCTGTGTGCTGTGCTTTGAAAAAACGCACAACACACGCAACCCATTTATTTCAATGGGGCCGTTGACACATGCGTGACTTTTCACGCAGCGAGAGTCCGCTGCGTGAAACATACTGCATGTCCTCTATTGGTGCGTTATCATGCACCTACACTCACATTGAAGTCAATGCATGCGTGAAAACCACAAACAGCACACACGTGTTTGGTGCGTGATTTACACAGCAATTTGTTGTAAAAAAGAAGGTAAAAATGGGCTGGCTTTGTGAGTGCGTGAATAAAACATGACAATCGAAAAGCACACTGATGCATAAGGGCGGATTTAAACGAGCGTGTGCGTTTTGCGCACACAAATACGGTGGCGTTTTGCGTGCGCAAAATGCACTTGACAGCTCCGAGTCATGTTCATACGGATGCGCGGCTGCGGTTTTCGCGCAGCCGCCATCATTATGACACTCTGGATGTTTGTAGCACGTGGTGCTTTTCTGTTTACATTCATTATTTTACTGCTGTTGCGCGAATCACGCTCGTCCCACGGAAGTGCTTCCATGGGATGCGCCTGATTTTCACGCACCTATTGACTTCAATAGGTACGTGATGCTCGAAAAACGCAGAAATATAGAACATGTCGCGAGTTTACGCAGCGGACTCACGCTGCGTAAAACTCACGGACTGTCTGCACTGCCCCATAGACTTGCATAGGTCTGTGCGACCCGCGTGAATACCACGCGGGTTGCACGGACGTATAGCACGTTCGTGTTAATCCGCCCTAACGCAAACACACGGATGGGATTGACGCAAGTTTTTCACGCGCGGAAAATACACACGCTAGTGTGCATGAAGCCTTACTAATGGACGCTGTTAGACAGTGGCCATTAATAATGAACTAATAATAAATTTTTTAATAAATGAGAAGGACCGCAACGGCATGTGCAGGCGCTTGAATGCCGCGTCCATTACGGACGTAACTGTAGCTGGTTTTCCATGTAGTCCATGGAAAACGGCTCCATTTACGTCTGAAGAAGTGACATGACACTTCTCTGGCGCGGGCGTCTATTTACGCGCCGTCTTTTGACAGCGACGCGTAAATATACGCCTCGTGTGAACAGACAAACGTCAGCCCATTGCTTTCAATGGGCAGATGTTTGCCAACGATTTCAAGCCGTAATTTCGGACGTAATTCGGGGGTTAATACGCCCGAATTACGTCCGTAAATAGGCCGTGTGAACATACCCTTATACAGGAATAAAAAGAATGTCATCTGGGGTCCTGTATCTAAGCCTACATTGTGTTAGGCTTAGATACAGGCTCCATGTGTGACACTGTTTGTTAGACCCTGTATCTAAGCCTAACAATGTAGGCTTAGATACAGGACCCCAGAAGATCTTATCTAGTTCAGGACGGGGCACCGTTTAGCCCTTTTTAGCACGTGTTAGTTAAATGGCTATAACTTTTATTTGTTGCGCTAACGACGTTATTTTTGCGGCGTTTTTTCCGTAGACAATGCAGGTTTATTTTTTTATCGTTTTTATACACACCTTTTTTGCCATTTTAGAATTTTCATTCATAAAGTTTGAAAATAATAGTAAAAAAAATAAGCTTTTTTACGTTTCAACTATTTTTTTTGGTAATAACATAGTTTTACCCTAAAATAGACCTTTTATTTGTGATCGTCATTGTCTACCGTAAATTTCTATATATTACATGTCTATATTAGGGTAATTGGGTCAGCGCGAGCGTTACAACAATGATTGACAGGGGGAACTGTATTTTTTGGGGTGGGTATTTTATGTGTATTTATTATTAAATTTTTTTTTGTACTTTGCTATTTTTTTATTATTATTGTCTGTCCCTGAAAGGTCAAAAAAGACCTTTGGGGAACTTTATATATTTTTTTTACACCATCTTTTCCACTGTAACTGGAGCTGCACAGCAGCCCCAGTTACAGGGGTAATCAGCCCTCTCATAGTGACGATTGTCACTAATAGGGCTGTGCTGGGTCTGATTAGACCCAGCAGCAGTCTGCCACTAACGGCACCCGGTGATCATGTGACCAGTCACATGATCACCGGGAGGAATAGAGACAGCGCCGCTGCTCATGTCTCTATTCCTATACACAGCGTTCATTGAACGCTGTGTAAAAAGACATCGGAGAAGACAGAAGCAGCGAAAGCTGCTTCTATCTTCTCCTCCGGGTCCCCGGCAGTCACTGACAGCCGGAGACCCGACATTCCCGCAGGTGCCGTCCCTCTTCACTTTTTTCACTGTGAACACGCATAGGCGCGCTCACAGTGAAAAAAAACTGCATAGGCTGGGCGGGCACCCGCAGAAACGACACGTCTCCAGTGACGTGTCGTGTCCCATCCGAGGTCTCGCTGGGGCGAGACCATGTGATCGGGACACGACACGACAGTGGAGGAGGAAGAAAACGTGACGTCAGAAGACAGGTGATCGGAAGAAAAGAGCTGCCAGAACGGAGAACAGAAGCAAGATTGCACAGGTAAGTATATTAGGGAATATTTAATGTGTGGATTGTGTGTTTAACTTTTAAATAAAAATTTATCTCGGACAACCCCTTTAACATTACTTTATTTTTTTTTACTTTTTATTTTTAAACTTTAAAGTACTGGCATAAATCTATATACTGATAGTACACAGGCAGTTGTTAGGACATACCTAAGTATTCCCTAACAGGAAATATGGTCAGACAGCCCTGGGGTCCCTCAATGGACCCTGGGCTGTCTGCCCATATATGGTATGTCCCTCGACGCGATCCAAAGGGTATCCCCCTTCTCATTTACCCCTTGAATGCTGCGGTCAGCTGTGATCGCAGCATTCAAGGGAATAGCGGTGGAGATGAGAGATTTCTCTCGCCTCAAATACAATGCAAAAGTCACAGCACTTGACTTTCTGTCGCGGAATTTGCATCCCCATTGAATTCAATGGGGAAAACCAGCAACTGAAAATGTAACTAAAACGCCACATGAATTGACATGCTGCAGAGTTAAATTCCGCAACAAAAGGTCAATTTATTAACATTTACACTGCGTTTTTTTTTTCGCAGTGTAGGCATGAGATTTTCTAAATCTCATCCACTTTGCTGCTACTGTAAATGTTGCGGAATTTCCGCACAGAATTCCGTTGCGGAAATTCCACAGCGGCCTTAGGGGTTAAAGTCTATAGTAAAATATGAGATATTCTACATAAAAAAAGTTTTGGTTTCTGGTATATTGGGGGAGAGTGAGTGGGATGAGTTCTAAGGGTATGTTCACACAGGGCAAATACTCTGCGTAAAAGTACATTGCGTATCCGCCCTGGTCGTTGCAGGGAATTCCAGCTGAAAAACCGCACCAAATTGTGGTGCCGTTTTTCAGCCGGAATGTCCGCTGCGGAAGACTTACCGTCCCTCTGCCGTTCTGCAGCGCGGCCTCCTGAGATGACTTTTTTTTCCCATGTGACTGCTGCAGCCTAGGATTGGCTGCAGCGGTCACATGGGATAAAACATCATTCCGGGAGGCCTGCCTGGAAGAAGCACAGAATTCTGGATAAAATATATATTTTTTTCTGCGTTGCGTATTTTGTGGCGGAATCACAGCTTTTCTGCCGCAAAAATTACTACATCTGCTATTGTTGCGGGTTTTACCGCCCCATTGAATTTAATGGGGAAAACCCGCAACAAAAAAAGAAGCAATTTTGCAAATACTATTCACATGCTGCGGATTAAAGAAAACGCACCGCACGTCAATTTTGGAGCGTTTTTCCGCTTATTATTTACGAAGCATTGGATGAGATTTGTTGCTACTACATTGTGCTGCGGATTTTCCGCAACTAAATCCGTTGCTGAAAATCCGCAGTATTTATGCTACATGTGAATCCGGTCTTGGTATGTTTTTTATAGGCTTCTCGCTAATTATCGAAAACCGTGTCAAATAACGCAAATTACACAAATTGATCGTGGCGTGTGAGTCCAGCTAAAACACTTAAAAAAATGTGTGTGTGCGCAAAGGAGTCATTTTACAGTTCTCTGTTGCGGCCTAAAATAATAAAGAGTGATACACGCTGCTTACATGTACGTGGGCGCAGAACGTACAAATAACACGGTACTCCAGTCTGAATGAGATCTGGATTATGCGGTAAGTGTTTTACGCATGCGCAGTTCACTTCTCCGAGCACGCACTCGGCAGCTGCTACCTTACTGTTGTCCGATTGGTTAGCAATTAAAATGCGTCATCTTCCATTCAATGATCTTTCCGCATAAAAAAATAGTCCCGCACCGTTTATTCTTTATAATATTGTAGTTAACGCAGATAAATTAATTATTAAAAGAACGGGTAGAGAAATAGCCAACTGAGTTTTCTCTGTAGGATAAACAGAGTGGAAATGACGTAAATAAACTAGGCGCCAGGATCTGTGCGGCAGGAGTGGGCCGTGCTTCGGCTCTGCAGGGATCACCTTCCTTATGAGAAGCTGCCGGCAAGTGCCACACGGACGACGAAGAGTGAAGAGAGCGGAGTGAAGTGTAATTGTCCTGACACACCCAGGTAATAAACGCCTTACCGCTATTTCTATATAAGCTCATCCTAGGTAACGTCTCCGCCAATATTTATGTTAGCAGCCTTATTTATGGAAGAATTTTTGACATTTTGCTATATTATAGACATATTCACAAGTATCTGTTATACGTAGAATGTTAGTCTCTAGGTCTTCGGTTTATAGAACTGCTGCTTTAATTAAGTCATGACATATAGGGAGAGGATATGAGAATATAAAGATGTCTGCTTCCCCTCTATAAAGCGCTGCATCAGTAGTCACCATGGAGATAGAGGTGTGTCTATTCGGTTGCTCCTATTTTTTTACAGGCCTTGGGATCCAGTAGCTTCTCAAAACCAGTGGCTCCATATTCTATTAAACAATAAGCATCACTATGGAAAGGGATTCATGGACCAATCAGAGCCATCTTCTGTTTATTTTAAATTGCACTAGCATGATGAGTGGTGGACTGTGGTTGGCTGGTGTGAGCAAGGTCATTACATGAGGTTCTATATGTCAGAAAATCCTATACATTTATTCATGTGTGTGTGTTGCCTTTTTATTAATCCATTTTATGAAAGTTGCTCTTTCTTTTGTAATGCTTTAATATGACACATACCATGTAATTAAAAGCAAACCTGTCAGATGTGCTTGTTTCTGATGCGCCTGCAGTTTAGCTTTTTATTTGTAGTTTTATATCCTTCGTGGTGAGACCCGCTACACAACGCGGCATCTTGCCAGGCACACCCCTTTAATAATTACATGGTGTAATCAGACCGACTAGGGGCAGATTGGAACTTGTAGACAGATTCCAACTTGGAAAGGCGTAGTTTATTCATGTGATATTAGCTGTTTATGTGGCTTTTTGTCTTCCTTGATTAGTAATAACCTTTAGTTATACAGTGCCTGCATTTTACTATCAGGAAAGACCGGAAACCTACAAAATGATAAATCACAAAAATAAATGAACCTCGATGACACGAGCAGGAAAGCGGACCTTGCGCCATAAGAACTAACAATCTAAAGGGGATGAGGGGCATGATCGAAAAAGTAAACATCATTTTCCACTTTTGTCTTATATGAATTGCACATCTAATACAATGGCCACATGGTATAAGGAAAGTACCAATAAGAGCCTCTCCCTGCACTCTATTCGTACAAGGAGTTCTGATTATATTTATGGCCGTTCCATACTGTAGTGCACAGCTCTGAAGAGGAGGAGGTGGTGGTGGTATTTTGAGAAGTGGATATCAATGGCGTGTCTAAATAAAGCATCCTTCAGGGAGATGCAGTGTGAACTTGTCAAGGTCGCTTGTGCATGAATAGCTAATGACTTCCCAGTACAGGCCAGTGACTGACTAGATCAGTAGCTGTTCAAAGCCTGGATTATGGGTCAACAGGTTGTCAGAGCGGCACGTAGACCCTGGTCCCATCACTATATGACCCCAGCCGTATGTGGTATATGTACAAATGTTCTTTCCTATAATAACATGGATTCATCTAGTGTGAATGACCTGATGTGTAACTTCCTCTGTACATCACCTTAGGCCAGGGCTACACCCAGGCTTTCTGTAGTCTTGAAAAGGAGTAATTGACCATAGTAACCAATTGGGTTGCAGCTTTCATTTGAAAAAGGGCCTCAGAAAAATAAGCTGGAAGCTGATTGGTTTCTGTAAAGCAACTGCTTCGCTTTCCTTTGCACCAGTTTTGCTAAATCTTCTCCGTTGAGTTTTGTGCACTTCTGTAAACTGCAGCTGTCCCTCGGTAGTTAAAATTGGAAAATCTCACTACAAAAAGTCTCGGGGGGGGGGTCACTTAAGAGGTTTACGCAACGGAAAAAAAATAGAAAACGTTGGTGTACGCCTCTTTTGCAAAAATATTTGCAACCTTTTATGCTGCGCTGCTTTTCAAAAAGTGGGTGGGGCTTGACAGAAGGGCGTGGCCACCCTGTCTGATTTACACCAGAGATTTCACTTTCACACAGCAGTATTTTAATTAGTGTTTTTTTTTTTCGTCTCAGTATTTGGAAGGCAAATCAAGGACTGGAAACTACGCTGAGAAAATGTGAAATGGAAAGATTTGTACCTCTTCCATGTTATGGATTCACTCCTGGTTTTGTTTTACAAATACTGCTGTGTGAAAGTGGCCTAAGGCCTCATTCACACGGCAGGGTTTCCCGGCCGGGTGCTGGCCGTTCATAAATCGGCCGGCACCCGGCTGCATTAGGAATAATAGACCCCCTAATGGGGCTATTCACACGACCGATTTTTTTTGACGGCCGTCAAAAAATAGGACATGCTCTATCTTCGCCCGGCTCCCATAGAAGTCTATGGGGCCGGGTATTACACGGCCATGACCGGGATGTGTCCCGAGTGATGGCCGGGTTTTCCGGAGCTTGCGCTCTATCTCCTCCTCCTCCTCCTCACAGCGCAGAGTGCATGTGAGGAGGAGGAGATCGCTGTACACTGTGTGGCAGGGCCGGGGTGTACAGCAGGTGGAAGGGAGCGCTGCGCTGGCTCCCTTCCCCTGCTTGAAAAGCACCCGGGCCCGGCGACACCTTCGATGGCGCCGCTAGCAGCTGCTGCGGCTGCTACTACTGCAGCGACGCCACTATAGCAGAGCAGGGAGGTATCTCCCCGCTCTGCTATGTGCTAGCTGCACTTTAGCTCCTTGAAGGAGCGGAATCCCCGTGTTTTCGGGGATTCCGCTCCTGGACAGAGTGCTTGATGTCTCTGTCCATATCTGGGCAGTGACATCAGGGGAAACTCCTGAAGCGGAATCCCCGAACACATGGGGATTCCCCTTCAGGAGTTGCCGCTGATGTCACTGTCCGGATCGGCCCGGCACGGATGCAAAACTTAATGCAAAATGGCCGATTTTACCGGCCGACACTCGGGCTCGGGAACGACCCGGTCGTGTGAACCCTGCCTAAAGGTATGTTTACATGAGTCGTTTTTTTTAAACGGTTTCTGCTACAAATGCGCTATTCGTGGCTAAAATTCAGCGGTTTTGATAAAAAAAAATGGCCCAGTTTTGCCGATTACTGCAATTGCATCAAGCCACCAGAAGAGACCCTAAATGCAATTGCGGTAAAATCAGTATATGTATGTATAGTCTTGATGCACCATTAGCATTCCGTATAAATAGCTCTTATTTGTAATGTATACGATCTGCTGTTACCTGTTTCTCTGCAGTAATATGTAGGAGAGGTTTCATAATTGGGGTATGTGCACACGGTAGCAGGCTTTTACGTGTGAAAAGACAGACTGTTTTCAAGAGAAACCAGGTGCCTCGTTTCAGCCGTAAAAGCTCCTCCTCGTATTATGCGAGGCGTCTGTGACGCTCGTAAATCTTGAGCTGCTCTTCATTGAGTTCAATGAAAAACGGCTCAAATTACGTTGCAAAGAAGTGCCCTGCACTTCTTTGCCGAGGTAGTCAATTTACGCATCGTCGTTTGACAGCTGTCAAACGACGATGCGTAAATGACAGGTCGTCTGCAGAATACGTAGGCAAACCCATTCAAATGAATGGGCAGATGTTTGCCGACGTATTGTAGCCCTATTTTCAGGCGTAAAATGAGGCCTAATACGCCTCGTTTACGTCTGAAAATAGGTCGTGTGAACCCAGCCTTACAGTAAGGCTAGATTCACATGGGCGTTGTGCATTTCGGACGTGAAAAATAGCAGTTTTTTTACGTCTGAGGTGCATCGGTGCTCTGTGCTGCGGGATGTGATATATCGCATCCCCCATAGACTAGAATCTATGGAGGAATACTTGAAGGGTGAAAAAATAGGACGCCTTAGGGTATGTTCACATGGTTAACAAAATAGAGCTGTGTTCAAGCAAAAACAGCTCCTGATCTTCAGCTGTTTTTTAATCAAATTAGCAATTTTCGCAGCATTTTTTACTGCCGGTTTTGGAGCTGTTTTCTATAGTCCATAAAAAAACATCCCCAAAAACGGCTCAAGAAGTGACATGTACGTCTTCTTTTTTTTTTTTTTTTTTTTACTTGAAAATGAGGTGTAAAAAAACGCCCCATCGGAACAGAAAGCAGTATTTGCCATTGAAATCAAGGGGCAGATGTTTGTAGGCGTTCTACTTCCGATTTAACAGCCGTCTTTCGGGATGTTTACGGCCTGAAAATAAGCTGTGTGAACATACCCATATTTTCTCAAGGACTCTTCGCACGGTCCGTTGAAACAACGGCTGTGTAAACTGCCACACTGAATTATATAGGTCCGTGTGACGGCCGTTGTTTCTGACGTATTACACGTTTGTCTAAGGCCTAAGGATGTGTAGCTGAAGGTCAGTGTGTCCTTGCACGTGACATCTCTGATCTACATACGGTCCAGTGTTTCATTTTAAACATGGGAGTAGCTTTCAGCAGGAGTGAGAAGGATGGCCAGTTTCCAGATATAAGATATGCTTGTTATCAAGCTTTCTTTGATATGAAACTGTTGCTATGGGGTTAATTGGCCAGTAGGTCCAGATCTCCTATGTCTTATTTTTTTCTAAGTGTTAATATGTTGTAAGTATATATTCTTGACATCCTCATTGCTTTGTCAGGGACTTCCTGTATGCAGCAATATAACGGAATAGCTGAGTAATATCCTTTTAGTTGTATGACACGTGCTGGAGGGACCGTCCCTGCAATGAAGCGCTTGTGCTGGAATGACTGACATTAGAATTTACTAGATGCAGCTTTTCCTTTTAGTTCTGGGTGTAGGCTTGAGCTCCCTACCTGAGCATGCGTTGTTAGCCTGTGTAGTCTATGATGTAATGTATTACACGCTATCCTTACATTATGGTGCTGTACTCTGCTTTCTAATGTGAGCTTGTTGCATTATTTTTAGTTAGTATATCCGCATGATGTGATTTTGGCTTCAGAGTAATAAAAGGGGGGGCGCATGCGCGCAGCTGAACATGGTGGACGCGTTCTAACCAGGCTCCGCACCTCGTGAAGGCAATCCAGCATTTATATCGCTAACAGCAGACATAGAGACCCATAAAAGAAAGGAGAGGTACCTTAGAGGTTCGGGCATCCACCTATGGCCAGAGGGAGTGGAAGAAGGGGTAAGCAAACCCAGGCTCAGAGGTCCGTGGCAGATATGCTGATGGCGGCGCCGAACATGGCGGAGCAAGGCCTGCTGCAGCAGCAGCAGGGGACACAGATAGAATCCAGTTCGGCGGTGTTATCACAGGATTATCCTGTGCTCCTGCGGGAAAATAGCAGCACATCACTATTGCAGGCACAGGAGGATTTACAAGGAGAGGGCCCGATCCCAGACCTGGGACTGCCGCAATTAGCGCCCGTTCACGTCTCACAGCACTCGCCCATGCAGCCGGCCATTACTTCCGGGTTGACAGAGGACGCCATCTTTTCCTGCATATCAAGAGCCATGCAAGCTCAGATGGGGTAAATAAGCTCCAAGATAGCCGCGGTACATCAAGATTTACACAAAGTGGGGGCGCATATGCAGGCTATTGAGACCAAAATGACCTCAGTCACTGCAAGAGTTAACCAGAATACTAGATTTATGGAGGATCTGCAGGAGCAATTGGAGGAAGCGAACACCAGAATTGAGGACCTGGAAAATCGTTCTCGACGCTATAACTTCAGGATCAGAGGGGTCCCGGAATCTCAGACGGAGGTACCGGGGGTGGTTCGCCTGCTACTCACTACATTGATACCTGATATATCGGAATCACATATGGAAATTGACCGGGCCCATAGAGCATTGACGGCCATGAGGAGGGATGGACTTCCCAGAGATATTATAGTGAAACCACACTATTATTCGATTAAAGAGAAGGTGATGGAAAGAGCTAGGAAGCTCCCGGTGATCACCATTTATAATACAGCGGTTCAGATATATGCTGATTTGGCTCCCCAAACCATTCAAAAAAGGCGGATGCTTCGCCCTATTCTGCAGACCCTCAAACACCATGCGATTCCATACCGGTGGGCATTCCCATTTCGTCTCCTCTTCATGCGCAATAATAGGCAATATGGCTTCTCTACGCTACAGGAGGGAGAGGACCTGCTGAGGGACTTACATATTCTACCACCCCAGGATAAAGCTAGCTCCTCCCGACTCCCCATATGGGATCCCCCGTTGTCACCAATATGGCGTACCCAAGGAGGCCGTCCAGAGTTTCCTCGGGAACAGAGGGTGGAATCTCGTCGGCAACAATTGAATCCGACATGACGGAAAGGAGGTCGATTATAGAAGCAGATTGTTTCTTTTTCTTTCTCTTTCTTTATTCTTCATATCGGCCGGAGATGTCTTCAAGCAGCACGGATGCTGAATTTCAGCCGGATACCGCCATTTGCAGTTCTCAGCGGACTGGGAGCCGGGGATCCATACGTTGGGGGGGATGTGGGGATTTCTTTTGCTGCTCTGGACTCCCACTTATAGTAATGGAAATTTGTTTATAAGCTGACCCGAAAAAAGGCGAGGAAGGGTCTGGATGGGTCAAGTTCGCAGTGAGTTGGTACTATGGCTATAGATATGTTTTTTTTCTTTTTAAAAAAAAAAAAAAAAATATGAAAGTTTGCTTTACCTTATATTTAACATGGGAATGCCTATTATGCTCAGGGTTGATATAGGTTAAGGGGTTGAATGTCTGGATATATATTTTCGGAAATGCTGTGCCTTCACGACGGTCTGCTGTCCCCCTGTTAGCAGTCTTTTCTTGACTGCCTAGTCGGTAGACTATGTTCGGTACTATTGATACCTTGTGTATGTCTTATTTTTGTTCTGTCTTTTACCCCCTTCCCTTTCCTTTCTTTCCTATTTCTGACCTTTGTCTCTATGGCGGGATCCCAATATGCACATGGTTCTACCTCCTGCTCTATGATGGCGGCCATGGAATCTGCTAAAACCTTTAGCTTACTCACACATAATGTGCAGGGCCTTAATTCCCCGATCAAGCGTCGAAAAGCTTTCTTGTATTATAAATCCTCTCATGTTGATATACTATTTTTACAGGAAACGCATTTTTCTACCTCCTCTGCTCCATCGTACTTTCATAAACACTACTCACAAAAATTTTTGGCTAGTGCCTCTACTAAGCACAGGGGAGTGGGCATATGGTTGTCTCGGTCGGTCCCGTTTACACCTCACAACACGATCTCTGACCCGGATGGCAGGTACATCCTGGTCTCGGGTCTGTTACATGAATCTCCAATAACCTTTATTAACTACTATGCCCCGAACTCCAATCAACCGGCGTTCTTCCAGGGTATGTGGCGCAAGATCCATTCATCGATAGAGGGCCCGATAATCATGGGTGGGGATTCTAATATCGCCTTGGACGCGTCCATGGATAAATCCCACGCATTCAGGGTGCGACTTATACCTCCTACGTCAACCAGCATACAAGTAGCACGTTTCTTCCATTCGGTGGACGTCATAGATGTCTGGCGGGATTTTAACCCCACAGCGAGGGATTATACTTATTTCTCCTCAGCCCATAATATCCACACCCGTATCGATCATGTTATGATGTCAACTAGCTTACTCCCTAAGGTCACGGATGCTAGGATTTTGGCTACACCCTGGTCTGATCATGACCCGATTGTGGTTCGGTTGTCAGATTTATGTGGGAGACCGCCTATCTCCTCTTGGAGATTGAATGAGTCACTACTATCGGATCAGGAGATAGTTAAAGAAATCCAAAGGGATTTGGACACATATTTTCTACTTAATAAGGCACCAGATACCTCAATTATGTCCAATTGGGCGGCTCACAAAGCAGTGATTAGGGGGAAATTCATCCAGATAGCCTCGCGTAATAAGAAACGGTTGAAGGAGGTTCTGGCGTTAAAAGAGAGGAGGTTTGCGGATCTGTCTAAGCAATTTAAAATAAACCCCTCAGCAGATATTAAAGCAAAATTAGCGGAAGCTAGAACAGAATTAAATTTATGTCTGACAAGTTGGGCGGAAAAAAGTCTGCGTTGGTCACAACATAAGTTTTTTACACAAGGGGATAAACCGGGAACATTACTCTCTAGACACCTCAACACCACCGAAACTGCGATTGGCGGATGGATCTTTATCACAGAATCCCACAAAAGTTGTAAAGGCCTTTCAGGATTTTTATTCAGAGTTGTACTCAGCTCCACCTCAGTTTGATAAAAATAAGGCTAGGGTCTTGTTGGAAAAAACATTCCCTACTAAACTTTCCCAAGGGGATAGAGAAACACTGGATGCTGAATTTAGATTGGAGGAGGTATTGGATGTTATTAAAAATCTGAAGGCTCATAAAGCCCCGGGGCCAGATGGGTTTTCCTCAGGTTATTACAAACACTTTAGGGAGGTCCTGGCCCCGCACATGGTTGAATTGTTCAATGCTTATCGGGAGGGTAACAATTTGCCCCCTTTTTCGAATCTAGCCTATATACATCTTATCCCCAAGCCTCATAAGGATCATACAGATCAGGCTAACTATCGCCCGATATCCCTTCTTGATGTGGATCTTAAGATTATGACAAAAATTCTGGCGGTTAGATTGAATTCATTCCTAGCCACATATATACATAAGGATCAGGCGGGATTTATACCCCTCCGCCAGGCGGAAGACCAGACGAGACGGGCTGTGGACATTATCTCAGCTGTTCGTTCGGGGTGGGATGGTACTTCCGGACGTCAAAGTATGTTATTAAGCCTTGACCTTCAGAAAGCCTTTGACTCGCTATCCTGGGACTATTTGTTTTATGTCCTTGAGAGAATGGGCTTCGGTACGGGTTTTTTGTCTATTCTTAAGATCTTATATTGTCTTCCTACAGCAAAAATAAATTCTAGGGGATTTATGTCGGGAGCTTTTCCAATATGCAGAGGAACGAGACAGGGGTGCCCGCTATCGCCTTCCCTGTTTGCGCTGGCTATTGAGCCATTGGCCAACCTCATACGAGATTCTCCCGACATTAGGGGGGTGAAGGTGGGAGGAGTAGAACACAAATGTGCCTTGTTTGCGGATGACATACTGCTTTTCATATCGACACCTCTCACATCATTGCCGAATCTCTTTCATATTCTTGATCAGTTTGGCAAGCTGTCTGGGCTTAAGGTCAACCACTCCAAGTCGGTGGCAATGAATCTTACATTGCCAATAGGGGTAGTGAAGCTCCTAAAAATTAACTTTGATTTTCATTGGGATGCACGTAGATTGACGTATTTAGGTATTAAATTGACGCCCACCATAGAGTCCCTCTACGAGGACAATTTCCCTCCACTTTTTCAACAAATAGCTACGGATCTCACTAGATGGTCCCCTCTTAATCTTTCATGGTTTGGCCGCATTGCCTCCATCAAAATGACGATATTGCCCAGATTGCTATATTATTTTCGCACGCTCCCTATTGTGGTCCCTCAGAAGGCGCTTAGACAAATCCAAGGGCTCATCATGGGGTTTATTTGGGGTTCTAAAAGACCGAGAATACAGAGACAAACTTATTCACCCCTAAAACGGCGGGGGGTCTGGGGGTTCCCAATATCCAACAATACTATCACGCAGCACGTCTGGCGCAATTTACAGATATGTATGCGAGACCATACTGCCCCCAGTGGACGCAAATTGAGACGGCCGCATGTACCAGTTTCCCGCTGGAAACGCTACTGTGGATGGAGTCCTCGGACAGGCCTCCGGTTCTCTCCCCTGTGCTTTCTCAGATGTTACAGCTGTGGGACTCGCTTAGAAAGAGATTCCATATTAAATCACTCCATAATCCGCTCATGACCATCACGGGTAATTCTGCCTTTCCTCCGGGTCTGCGTAGAATGGAATTCCGGTGGTGGCTCAATAAGGGGTTTTACAGGATTAAGGACTTTTTTGTAGGGGGGGACATCAGAACTCTGGATTACTTTAAGGACTCACACTCGATGCCCCCATCGGAGCATTTTAGATATATCCAGATACACCACTTCTTGTTGAACTGGAAATCCAGGAGGGGGGACATCAGCACATTGACCACTTTTGAACGGCTGTGTTGGCTTTCTGGCTTACGACATAAAATTTCCACGTTATATTCCGATCTGGTTACTCCGGAAGGTAAACTCCCTTACATGACCCGATGGGAACACGATTTAGGTACGGGAGTGGAATTGGAGCAGTGGCGGGAGATGGCATGTACGACCTCAAAACTATCTATCAATACATCCTTGGTGGAAGCGGGTTATAAAGTATTAATGAGATGGTATATGGTCCCTACTCGTATAGCTCGCTTTAACCCATTGGTGGATAAGCACTGCTTTAGACAATGTGGTGCGGAGGGTACACTAATGCATATTCTATGGGAGTGTCCAGTGGTTGCCACATTTTGGAACCAGGTATACCAGCTTATTAACACAGTGATCCAAGTCAAACCCCCCAGGGATGTGATTACGGCTCTGCTATGCGGTCCTATTCCCGAGGTTCGGGCCCCCGCATGTAAATTTCTCCGATATGTGTTTCTGGCAGCTAAAATAACTATTGCTAGGGCCTGGCGAACATCCACGTTGTCTATGGAGATGTTGATCGCTAAGATCTCATGGATAATGGTTAATGACCGCCTAACACATCTGCTGGCGGGTACATTAGACAAATTTGATGCCATTTGGGACCTATGGAGGAACCACACATTTTCGTGAATACATAGAGATGGTTAGGAGACCCTTCTACCCTACACCTTTCCTTCCCCCCCTCCTTATCCTTCTTTTGTTTATTGTGTGTGTTTTGTTTTTCTCTCTCTTATATTTTTTCCATAGAGGCCAAGTTAAGGTACTCTATAAAGCAATGTGATGTCAAGATTGGTTACCTATGTTAGTAATGAAGACATTTATATACTATATATTTGGCAGGAGTGTTGACATCATGAATGATATATAATGTGAGATTTATTGGAGACCATGTTGGTCTAATACTTTGTTTAATTGTATTATTGATATGCAAAAGTTGAGACTCTGCGAGTCTGTGTTATTATTATATTACAAAAAACTGTTTAATAAAAAACTATTGAAAACAGAGTAATAAAAGGAGGGGACCTTATTGGCTGTCGGTATTGTAAATCTCTGTACATTTGTGTGAGACTGAGCAGGATTTACCTGTGAGGGGAACTCTAGAACTGGGGGGTCTCTCCATGTGATGTGGTCGTGGGCAGCTGCACGTACAGTCTGGGGCTTCCAGGCACAGGGAGGGGGCATGTCCTACAGGAGGGGAGTGATCTAGCTGCATAGGAGATGCTGGCAGAACAGTCAGTGTCAGTCCCTGAGAAGAGGCAGCAAGCATTGGATCAGGTCCACCCTCCACTGTTCAGCGTGACACGATTCTGCTGGTATTTGAGAGAAATATATTGAGTGTTTGTGAAACATTGAATTAGGAAGGGATGCACTTAGCAGGTGGTATTACAATGTGTGCTGGGGACACTGACGCTGGAGTGGCAAGGCTGTGACTGGTTTCAGCATTCATAGATTTATTTTTTCTTTCTTTTCCCAGAAGTTGTGAGTAATCTTGTTTGACATGATTCATTTTATAATGCACTGCAGGGTTAGTTTTTCGCTGTAGTCATTTCAGACCGTCTGCCTGTGGGTGGAATTTTCCTTCTGCCACACTACTTGGTAGTGATGTGCCCTATATGAAGGCATCTTGGCATATGTGTGCTATCTTTTTGTTTTCCTTGATTTGGTAAAGAGATGGAAAATTATAAAGGCATTTCAAATGTTAACCGTTTCTGCAGGCAAGGCATTTGTATATATTTTCTTGCTATTCACGACTGTTTCCTTATTGCTTACATGCATGTAAATAGCACAGGAGAGGACTCCAATTTGGTACTTTATATCCATGATAAGATGTTTGTGTAGTGTAGAAGGAAATATAAAAAAAATTTATTAACCTTTTTTCTTTGTAGAACACAAGAATAAAAGTAGTAATTCCATTTATTAGCTCAAAGGCCAGTACACCTTGCTTCACTGTGCAGGCTCCGGATGCTGCTAGGGATGCACGATGCATCAACTTCGATACTGTGCATCCCCAAACAGTTCGATACCGTTTCATGTATTTCGATACTAAGATGTTTGGCCACACAGCTAAGTATAGTAATACATGAATGTATGAGAGCGGGGCTGCGGCCGCACAGCTAAGTATAGTAACACATGAATGTATGAGAGCGGGGCTGCGGCCACACAGCTAAGTATAGTAACACATGAATGTATGAGAGCGGGGCTGCGGCTGTGTGATACAGCCTTTGCCCCGTTCCCAAGTCCTGACAATGTGCGCGCAGTCAGGATGATGCGCTGCACTAATGATCTGCGGCACTGAAGACAGAACATGGCGGGCGCTCTGCAAAACACCCCCATGTTCTGTCTTCAGTGCCTGCGCCGCCGGTTATTAGTGCAGCGCCGGCTGCATCCTCATGCTGACCGCACGCGCACTTCCTGTCAGGAGCGGGGCCATGACTGTATTACACAACCGCAGCCCTGCTCTATAACTGCGGAGATCAGAGAAACCTCTCCTCTCCGCTGCTATTCTCCTGAATGCTGCAGTCCACTTTGATCGCAGCATTCAAGAGTAAGTGAGAAGGGGGGATGCCCCTTGGATTGCATCACAGGAATCCCTGTGACGCGATTGAGGGACATACCATATATGGGCAGACAGCCCAGGGTCCATTGAAGGACCCCAGGGCTGTCTTACCATAGTTCCTGTTAGGACATACTTAGGTGTGTCCTAGCAACTGCCTGTGTACTATCAGTACATCGGCTAATGTACTGTAATATAGATTTATGCCAGTACATTAAAGTTTAAAAATAAAGTAAAAACATATTTTAATGTTTATTGTAAAAAAAGGTGTATTTTTTTAAGTTTAATATTACTAAGTCTCAATACATAAAACATACACATATTCGGTGTTGGCGCGGCCGTAATAACATTCAACAATTTTTTTGCATCATTTATGATGTGTACACTGTAAAAAATAAAATAAAAACTGCTTTCTTTAATTAATGTGAGGCACGAGGTGTGATGAATTTAACCTCCATGTGCCTCACATTAATAGTAATTAACCCCATCATGTACCTTACACTAACCCATTATGACTGAGAAACATGATGGGGTTAATTACTATTAATATGAGGCACATTCAAAATTCATCGCGCCTCACATCAGAAAACAGAAGGATTTTTTTTCTACTGTTGGCAAAGTGTCGTTTTGGTATCGAAATCGCAATACTAAACGAAGTATCGGTATCGAAGTCCAAATTCTGGTATCGTGACATCCCTAGATGCCACTAGAGCTGTCTTGTGACGACGTATACCTGCCTGGGGAGCGTCAACCAAGCCAGGAGGGGGACCAGACAGTGTAACTGCAGAGGAGCGGGACCACCCCTATGACTCTTCAGGTCAATGGATATGGTGTGTTCTTTTTCTACATTATTCTGCAGTTACCAGAATATACAAGGGCATTATTGTCAACCTATTGCGTTGTTAGATACAAGGCTGGTGGCAATTTTGGGGCCTAAATCCTCCTGACAGGTGGTTCACTTTAATGCATATTAGCAGGGAATTTGATAACCTCTTCAGGGTATGTGTCTCTGGGTGTAATAATATTGCTATGTTTGATAAAAATCTGTTAAAACTCTTAAAGGGGTTTTCCCACGAAGGACACTTATGACCTATCCACAGGATATGTCAGATAGATGCGGGTACCACCACTGGGACCTGCGCTTATCTCTAGAATAGGACCCCTAAGCCCCGTTCTACCTCTGTGTTTCGGCTGACTTCCGAACATGAATGTGGAAACCACGTAGCTCGCGTATCCTCGTGGGATAACCCCCTTTAAGAAAACTGCTTGCCTCTGCTCTTCGTATTGCTGTTCATTTGCGTTTCCCAGCATGCTTTAAAATCGTTAGTTTTTTTTTTTTTAATTAAATGCAATTATTTAGTAATAAAGATAATGTTTGTAAGTTTTCACTTTTATAAAAAAAAATAAAAAAAATTGCACTGTTCACTTCTGCAGCTTCTATGCTTTACATTACAGAGAAGCTGCAGAAAGCCATTCTGAGCCAAATCAGTCAGTGAGCTGCACTAACAGCTTGGCTGATGACTGCTCCTGTGGGCTCCTTGATTAACTTAGAGGCTGTCACCAGATTTTGCAACCCCTATCTGCTATTGCAGCAGATAAAGCTGCAATGTAGATTACAGTAACGTTTTTATTTTTAAAAAACGAGCATTTTTGGCCAAGTTATGACCATTTTTGTATTTATGCAAATGAGGCTTGCAAAAGTCTAAGTGGGCGTGTTTAAAGTAAAAGTACAACTGGGCGTGTATTATGTGTGTACATCGGGGCGTTTTTACTACTTTTACTAGCTGGGCGTTCTGACGAGAAGTATCATCCACTTCTCTTCAGAACGCCCAGCTTCTGGCAGTGCAGACACACAGCGTGTTCTCGAGAGATCAAGCTGTGACGTCACTCACTTCCTGCCCCAGGTCCTGCATCGTGTCGGACGAGCGAGGACACATCGGCACCAGAGGCTACAGTTGATTCTGCAGCAGCATCGGCGTTTTCAGGTAAGTCGATGTAGCTACTTACCTGCAAACGCTGATGCTGCTGCAGAATCAACTGTAGCCTCAGGTGCCGATGTGGCCGACACGATGCAGGACCTGGGGCAGGAAGTGAGTGACGTCACAGCGTGATCTCTCGAACACGCTGTGTGTCTGCACTGCCAGAAGCTGGGTGTTAACGAACAGAAGTGGATGATGCTGATTCGTCGCATCATACACTCCCATTCCTAACGCCCAGCTAGTAAAAGAAGTAAACACGCCCAGATGTACATACATAATACACGCCCAGTTGGACTTTTGCAAGCCTCATTTGCATAAATACAAAAATGGTCATAACTTGGCCAAAAATGCTCTGTTTTTAAAAATAAAAACGTTACTGTAATCTACATTGCAGCGCCGATCTGCTGCAATAGCAGATAGGGGTTGCAATATCTGGTGACAGAGCCTCTTTAAGTAGTCTTTATCGCTAAATAAATGCATTTCATAAAGAGTTCATAGCCTTTTAACCCCTTTCCGCATTTGGACATAACTGTTTGTCCGTTTTAGCGGTGCCTTCCCACAAATAGGCGTACAGTTACATCCATTGGATGTCATTCCCACGCCATCTGTAATTGTTGCTTGCTGTAATATACTTCTAACGTACCTCTGCAATGCTTGAGATTGGAGTTGCCTCTGGTCCCAGTCGCTTAACCTCTTCGATGCCGCTGTCAATAGTGACTGCAGCATCTTGGTGCTTAGTCAGAGGGAGTGTAACAAATAATACCCGTGGTATCGCTGGAGTTGTAACAACCCCTACACTAATTTACAAAAATATATATATTTTTAACCACATGGTGAACAGCGCTAAATAATTTTTTGGGGTGGAAAAAAACCCCCATTATATTAATGTATTGTTACCTAAAATGGTTCTATTAAAAAATGACGACTCTTGCAAAAAAACAAGCCCTCACATTGCTACATCAATGAAAAAATTATCACTCTTGATATGCGGAGACATAAAAACAAAAACTTAAAGTGTAGCTAAAAGTTTGACAAACTTCTTACATGTCATAGTGACATGTAGGAAGTTTGGATTGGTGGGGGTCCGAGCACTGAGACCTCCAACAATCGCTAGAACGAAGCAGCTGAAGTGCTCGTGTGAGCTCTCAGCCGCTTCGTGTCTGTTTGGATTTTTCCGGAAAGCCGATGTATCGGAGTACAGGCCCATAGACTTTGTATTGAGTCCGTACACAGATACATTTATAACCAAAAATAGCCGAACACACGAAGCGGCTTTGTTCCAGCGACTGGTGGGGGTCTCAGTCCTCGGACCCCCACCAATCCAATCTTCTGACATGTCTATGACATGTCAGTAGTTTGTCAAACGTTTAGCTACACTTTAACTACTTTTACACAATAAAAGCACATTTCATGAAAAAAATATGCATTTTTTGGGTATCACCGTAGTCATATCAACTGATAGAATAAGGGCTTGTCCACACGTAGCGGAATTGGAATTGCGGACAGAAAATGCGCAGCAGAATACAGTAGCAGCAAAGGTGAGATTTAATAAATCTCAACCACGCTTCGTAAAAACTTCCGACCCGAAATTGACCTGCAGTGCGTATCTTTTGTACCACAGCCGGTCAATTTCTGCTGCGGATAGTGGACTGAATTGCTGCGTTTTTCTGAGGAGATGTCACCATCTCCCAACATTGAGGAGAACGCAGCAAAAGCTGCATCATTTTCTACAGTAAAAAACGCATAGGAAATGGTGCGTCTTTTCCACAGTGGAATGTCTGCTACTTTAAACAGAATATCTGCAGCATTTCTGTTGTGTATGGACAAGACCTAAAGGTAACGTATTATTCCGGTGAATGGCCAACTTTACATTATCTTCTTGTATGAGCTGAGTGGGAGTGTGCTAGAGAAGATTGGCAGCCCAATACTACTGTAGATATTTTACGTACAAAAAAGTTTAAACCTCAGTAGACCACTCTAAATATTGATTTTAAAGTGAATGTATCACCTATTCTGCAGTGACCACCCCTTCCTAACATCTTGTATGTACATTTTATATATTCTATTTAGTGGCAACGTAAATAAAGTATGGATGGGAAAAATACACTGAAATAAGGCCTCATGAACACATGTTGCTAGTCGTACAGCCGCTAATGATAGTCCGTGTATCATGGATTCGTACACAGACGGCTTCCGTGTGCAGTTTGTTTCAACAGACCAAATGAATGAAATGGCAGAGACTGTTCCATCAAAAACGGACCTGTCCTATTTTTGTCAGAATGGCCACACTGTTCTGAAGTGTGCATGGCCCCATAGAAATGAATGTGTCAGTGTGCTATGTTTAAAAAAAAATAAAAAAAAAAAATAACTGACAGTACTCTGAAGAAAATAACTGAAGTGGGCATGAGGCCTAATGCCATGCTTATAAAACACGATATTGACAAATACAGAGCAGTGCAGAGTCTATTACCCATATTTCATGTCAGCTTCTAGCTTTGTACTTTGTAATATGTTTGCTGATAACTATTTTCTTTGTGCAGGTCACAATGTCAAAATCCCATGCATCAGAGGCCGGTAGTGCCTTTATCCAGACTCAGCAACTGCACGCTGCAATGGCGGACACATTTTTGGAGCACATGTGCCGCCTGGACATCGACTCTGAGCCCATAGTGGCACGCAATACTGGCATTATCTGCACTATTGGTACGTTTTTCATGTCCGTATTGTTTCCAAGAAATCATGTTACATAGAATAAAATTTGGAAACACATTGAGCTTGTTCTGTGCTTAGAGATCTCTATCTCCTATTTAATTTTTTCCCTCTAGGCCCAGCATCTCGCTCGGTTGAAATTCTCAAAGAAATGATCAAATCAGGAATGAACATCGCTCGTCTGAACTTTTCCCATGGGACACATGAGGTTAGGTTTGCGTATGTCAATAACCTTCTCAGCCAGTACAGTAGAAGGTCACTGGAGAAATCCAATCTGTTCTCTGCAGCTCTATGCTATAAATATATATTTGTGGGGTGTATAGTTTGTGTTCTATATGTCTTTCAAACATATATTTTTTATATAAATATGTATTTATTTTTTTAAATGCCAGACGTGGCAGATATATGTCTAAGGGTTGGGTGTTTTTTATTCATGTTACTTGCACAGGGCCAGCTGGCAGCCTGAGCCTGTAAAGCTCATTTATCTCTGGAGGTATCTATTTTGTGTTAATATACTTGAATTGTATCCACAAAGAACTAAGGGCCCTTTGACACAGGCAAGTTTTTCTGCCTGGTAAATGAGTGCTGATTGACAATACCGCATGCTGATTGGCTCTCGTTTTGATCAATTTAAACTGAGCACTGATCGGTATGTATGGGAAGATTTGTTAGTCAGCTGACCGCTGCCGTGTTTCTCTGTGTAAAAGGGCCTTAAAGAGGCTCTGTCACCACATTAGAAGTGCCCTGTCTCCTATATAAGGAGATGGGCGCTGTAATGTAGGTGACAGTAATGCTTTTTATTTAAAAAACGATCTTTTTTCACAACTTTAGGAGCGATTTTGGTTTATGCTAATGAGCTTTCTTAATCCCCAAGTGGGCGTACTTTTACTTTCGACCAAGGATAATGAATACACATGAAATCCAGCCTGGACGTCATGTGTGCTCAGAATCCTGACACTTCTGACTCTTTTTTTTTTTTGTGAGATTCCGGCAAGTGAAACCAAATCTCGTTTAGCTCCGTGATCTCGCGAGATTTCGTATCCGTTGCTGGAATCTCACTAAAAAGATTCAGAAGTGTCAGGATTCTGAGTACACATGACGTCCAGGCTGGATGGTCATGTGTATTCATTATCAGGACACTGTAGTAATGTTAGGGCTTGTGTATGAGGCTGCACATAGTGATATATCTATCGCTAGTGCAGTGTAAATGAATGGAGAGGAGTGCATGATGCCGATTGGTCAGCGTCATGCACTCCTCTGTACAACGCCCACTTGGTCGAAAGTAAAAGTACGCCCACTTGGGCATTAAGCAACTCATTAGCATAAACCAAAATCGCTCCTAAAGTTGTGAAAAAAGATAGTTTTTTAAATAAAAAGCATTACTGTCACCTACATTACAGCGCCCATCTCCTTATATAGGAGAGGGCACTTATCATGTGGTGACAGACTCTTTAACAATACCTTTTTTTTTGTTTTCACAGTATAATTGTCTAAAAAATGACTTTACTCATTTAATTTCAATATTTTATTTATATTTTCTCACAGTACCATGAGGGTACCATCAAAAATGTCCGTGAAGCCACAGAGAGCTTTGCTTCTAACCCCATCCTGTATAGACCAGTGGCTGTTGCACTAGACACCAAGGGACCAGAAATTCGCACTGGGCTTATAAAAGGCGTAAGTATTCTAATTGGCACTGTTATGGAGTGCAAAACTGCCTTTTGGCAGTGCAGAGGCATAACAATACATGGAAAATCCTATAAGACTGCACTGAATATACTGTAATTCCATTCTGAGATGGATTTGGTACAATCATGTTCTAGGTACAAATACAGTACTTTAATAGTGTATGCAGTTTGTAAATAGATGTTAAGGCCTGTTCACCTCGGTGTCGGCCTTCCATTCATTGGTTACGTTAGACCTTTCTGACGGAGGAACCTATGAACGGAAAGCCAAACTTTAAACCATAGCTTCCTTTGCATTACCATTAATTTCAATGGTAAGGCTTCCAATTCAATTGTTTTCTGTTCCGTAAGGTTTCTTTTTTTTTTTTCTTTAAATAAACATAAAAATATAATATTTTAACCCCTTCCCGACATTTGCCGTATGGGTACGCCATGGAAAGCAATGACTTCCCGCATCTTGCCGTACCCATACGCCGAATGTTTGGGACCGGCTCAGAAGCTGAGCCGGTGCCATCACCGGATCTCAGCTGTATCTTACAGCTGACATCCGGCTGTAACCGAAATTAGCTTCGATCCCCGCCATTAACCCCTTAAGTGCAGCGCTCAAACGCGATCGCTGCATTTAAGGTGTTTGCAGCTCATCGGAACCCCAGCAATGAAATTGCCGGGGTTCCGGTGGCTGCAATGGCAACCGGAGGCCTAATACTGGCTTCCCGGTCTGCCTAGCACGGAAACCGGTCAAGATCCGCCCGGCGGCGGAGCCTGATCGGCTTCCGTAGCTGCCGGCAAGATGGCGCCGGCTCAGGAGCTGATCCGGCGGCGTCAGCGGTGGAAGTCAGCTGTATGTTACAGCTGACATCCACCTGGAACAGCAGGAACCGGAGCTAGCTCCGATCCCTGCCATTAACCCCTTCGATGCAGCAATCGAAAGCGATTGCTGCATCGTAGTGGTTACTAGCAGATCGCCAGCCCTGACAGGCAATCGGGACTGGCGACTGCTGCTATGGCAACAGGAGACACAATGGTCTCCTGCTCTGCCATTACGGAAGCCGATTAGGCTCCTCCGGGAGGCGAAGCCTAATCGGCTTGCTGTCAGTGAATAACTGACACCTAATATATTGCACTACGTAGGTAGTGCAATGTATTAGAAAAAAATAAATCTGACAGCTGGACCTTCAAGTCCCCTAGTGGGACTTGAGAAAAAGTGTAAAAAAAAAAAGTGAAAACAATAAAAGTTTCAAGTAATAAAATAAAACGCAATCCCCCTTTTACGCTTATCAAGTGCTTTATTATTAAAAAAATAATAATAAACCATACGTATTTGGTATCGCCGCGACCGTAACGACCTGAGGTATCAAAATATTATATTTATTGCACGTGGTGAACAGCGTAAAAAAACCTGTAAAAAACTATCAGTTTCTGTTTTTGGTCACTTTGCTCTACAAATATAGGAATAAAAAGTCGCACGTATTCCAAAAATGGTACCTATAAAAACTATACCTAGTCTCGCAAAAGACAAGCCCTCATACAACTCAGTCGACAAAAAAAAATAAAGTTATGGTTCTCACAACTTGGCGACAGAAAAAATACATTCTTTTTACAAAAGTAGTTTTATTGTGCAAAAAGTTGTAAAACATAAAGTCCTATAAAATAGATATCGCCGGAATCAGACTGACCCGCAGAATAAAGTTAACATGTAGTTTATAACGCATGGTGAACGCTGTATAAAAAAAACTAAATAAAACTATGCCAGAATTGCATTTTTTTTGTTTACCTGGCATCCCAAAAAATAGGATAAAAGGTAATCATAAAGTCGCATGTACCCCAAAATGGTACCAATAATGACTACAGCTCGTCCCGCAACAAACCAGCCCTCATACCGCTACGTCTATGAAAAAATAAAATTAGTTATGGCTCCAATAAGTCAGGAAATAAAAAATATGCAGTTGTGCCCGAGGGGAACATTTCTTCTGTTTTGAAGAGGCGATTTATCAAGGACCTAAAATTAGGGAACCAGGAAAGGGAGGGCCCAAACATATCCGCTGGACGCGACTGTGCCCGTATTATACCAGGACAACACTTTCCCAGCAAAATTCCCCAAACTACAAAGGCGCGGAGTGTGGATCAAAAGGGGGATCATAAAGGACGCCATATATCAGCGTGACACCGGCCTGTGCAGAAAGAATTGCTTCACAGCGTAACACACATCTATGGATCATTTTATTGTTTTTTTTTTTACCCCATTATACCACCTGACTATGCCCCTGATATACTCTGCCCGGCTTACATGTACCGCCACATTATAAATGGAAACACCAGCAATACTCAAACAAATCTACTACCAAGCAAAATCCACTCTCCAAAAGCCAAATGGCGTTTCCTCCCATCTGAACCCTACAGCGTCCCCAAACAGCAGTTTCCTTCCACATATATGGCACCGTCATACCCGGGAGAACCCTTTTAGCAATTTTTGGGGTGTGTCTCCAGTGGCATAAGCTGGGCAGGACATATTTGCCACTGAAATGGCATATCTAGGGAAAAATATTAATTTTTAATTTGCACCATCCGCAGTGCATTCATTTATGGAAAAGACCTGTGGGGTGAAATGCTCACTACACCACTTAACAAATGCCTTGAGGGGTGCAGTTTCCAAATGGGGTCACTTCTCAGGGGTTTCTTTTTATTATCTCACATCTGAGCCTCTGCAGTTCTGAACCAATACTTTGTAAATTGCCAAATTAGGCCTCAATTTGACATGGTACGCTTTCACTACTGAGACTGGTCGAATGTCCAGGCAAAAGATTAGTGCCCCATGTAGGGTGTTTCTAAAACCAGGAAACCCAGCATAATAATTAGAGAGCTGTCTTGTTATGGTGGCACAAGATGGGCACCACATATTGTCCACATCTGTGGAAAAAATCCCATTTTCACTCTGCAACATCGAGTTCACACTAATTTCTACAAAACACCTGCAGGGTTAAAATGCTTACTACACCACTAGGTAAATGCATTGAGGGGTGTAGTTTCTAAAATTGGGTCACTTCTGGGGGGTTTCCACTGTTTTGGGCCCACAGTCGGCCAGAAACCAATCCAGCAACATCTGCACTCCAAATGGCGGTCCTTCCCTTCTGAGCCCTGCCGTGTGCCCAAACAGCAGTTTATGACCACATATGGGGTATTGCCGTACTTGGGAGAAATTGCTTTACAAATGTTGGGTTCTTTTTTTTTTTTTTTTTCCTCTATTTGTTGCGAAAATGAAAAAATTTGCGCTAAAGCTACGTCTTACAGAAGAGAAAGGATTGTTTTTATTTTCACTGCCCACTTCTAATAAATTCTATGAAACATCTGTGGGGTCAAAATGCTCACTACACCCCTAGATGAATTCCTCAAGGGGTGTAGTTTCCTAAATTGTCACTTTTTGGGCGTTTTCATTGTTTTGTCCCCTAAGGGGCTTTGCAAATACGACATGGCCTCCGCAAACCATTCCTGCTCAATGTGATCTCCAAAAGCCAAATAGCGCTCTTTCCCTTCTAAGCCAAGCCGTGTCTCCAAACAGCCGTTTATTACCACATGTGGGGCATTGTTTTACTCGGGAGAAATTGCTTTACAAATGTGGTGCTTTTTCTCCTTCAGTCCTTGTGGAAATGAGAAAAAATTAGCTAAACCTACATTTTCTTTGAAAAAATTTAGATGGTCATTTTCAGGGCCTACTTCCAATAATTTATGCAAAAAACCTGTTGGGTCAAAACGCTCATTATACCCCTAGATTTCCTCAATGGGTGTAGTTTCCAAAATGGGGTCAATTGTGGGGGGTTTCCACTGTTTTGTCCCCTCAGGGGCTTTTTAAATGTGACATGGCCTCTGCAAACCATTCCTGCTAAACTTGAGCTCCAAAAGCCAAATAGCGCTCTTTCCCTTCTCAGCCACGCCGTGTCTCCAAACAACCGTTTATTACCACATGTGGGGTATTGTTTTACTCGGGAGAGATTGCTTAACAAATTTTACAGTGCTTTTTCTCCTTTAATCCTTGTGGAAATGAGAAAAAAAATCGCTAAACCTACATTTTCTTTGAAAAAAATTTCAATTTTCACGGCCTACTTCCAATAATTTCTGTAAAAAACCTGTGCGGTCAAAATGCTCACTGTACCCCTAGATAATTTCCTTGAGGTGTGTAGTTTCCCAGATGAGGTCACTTTTGGTGGATTTTGACTGTTTTGGCACCGCAAGAGCCCTTCAAACCTGACATGGTGCCTAAAATTTATTCTAACAAAAATAAGGCCCCAAAATCCACTAGGTGCACCTTTGCTTCTGAGGCCGGTGCTTCAGTACAGTAGAAAGCTAAGGCCACATGTGGGATATTTCCTAAAACTGCAGAAACCGGGCAGCAAATATTGAGTTGCATTTCTCTCGTAAAACCTGTGTTATAAAAAAAAATGTATTAAATATTTATTTCTGCAAAAAAATATGAAATTTGTAAATTTCACCTCTACTTTGCTTTAATTCCTGTGAAATGTGTAAAGGGTTAAGACATTTTCTAAATGCTGTTTTGAATACTTTGAGGGGTGAAGTTTTTAAAATGGGGTGACTTTTTGGGGGTTTCTAATAGATAAGGCCCTCAAAGCCACTTCACAACTGAACTGGCCCCTGTAAAAATGGCCTTTTGAAATTTTCTTGAAAATGTGAGAAATTACTGCTAAAGTTCTAAGCCTTGTAACGTCCTAGAAAAATAAAAGGATGTTCAAAAAACGATGCCAATCTAAAGTAGACATATAGGGGATGTTAATTAGCAACAATTTTGTGTGGTATAACTGCCTGTCTTACAAGCAGATACATTTACATTTAGAAAAATGCAAATTTTAGCAATTTTTCGCTAAATTTTGGTGTTTTTCACAATTAAATACTGAACATATCGAGCAAATTTTGCCAGTAAGTCCAATGTGTCGCGAGAAAACAATCTCAGAATCGCTTGGATAGGTGAAAGCATTCCGGAGTTATTACCACATAAAGTGACACATGTCAAATATGAAAAATGAGGCTCTGTCAGGAAGGTCAAAAGTGGCTAAAGAGGGAAGGGGTTAAGCATGTCTCAAACAAATCGATCCTTCAACAAAGATCATCCGGTGGGCATTTTTCCACTAGAACTATAAAGCTTTACTATGCCACATATGTTGAGATATGCAAGCCAATGTTAACAATCTAACAATTTTGTCTCGTTTCTGCAGAGTGGCACTGCGGAAGTTGAACTTAAGAAGGGGGCTATCCTTAAAGTGACTCTTGATGATGCGTACCAGGAAAAATGTGATGAAAATGTTCTTTGGGTTGATTACAAGAATCTTATCAAGGTTGTACAGCCTGGCTGCAAGATATATATAGACGATGGACTCATTTCCCTGCTTGTTAAAGAGCTTGGTCAGTAGATGGTCATTTGTGTTCTGGCAATGTGTGTAATCTATAAATGCTATCCTTAGCTTTATTAAATATTTATTTATATTGCAAAACACGTCTCAATATAGTGATGATTCTGTGCTCGCTAGAGCTGGAACCTGCACCTATCAGACTTTTGTCATTCCCTGTGGATATGCCATAAGTCTGAGATGGGAATAACCCTTTAGAACACTGGAATGAAATTAGGAAGGAAAGTAAGGGAACATTTTCAGTCATCTACAATATAAATTATTAGACATAATGTGTCTACCTGGGCAATCCAGAGCAATTCAGTAGATAAAAAGGTCCAAGATCTAAAGGGACAAGTACATTTAAATGGGTGCATTATTAGTGGAGGAAACCTCCAAGGAACCATTGTAATGGTAGTGGGACATGCCGTGCTTCTACTTATTTGATGTGCATTTTTATATTTTATTTTTTTATTTTTTGCTAATTTTATTACTATACCTTGCTGCTTTTTTTTTTTTTTTTTTTTTTTTTTTTTTTTTTTTTTTTTTTAAATCGCTCACTACAAAAAAGCTCTGAAATTGCTGTTTATAGTAATGTATTGAGAGGCTTTAAAATCTCTTCAAAACTGCTAAAGTCCAAAGAACCTCTGAATGTTTTTGTAGTCCCCTAAATACTGGGATTTCCCCACTCAGAAATTGCTTGTTACGGTTTGATTACTCCCTATATAAAAAAGGGGCATTTTGCAGATGTACACATCAAAGCCTACCACCTGTAGGAAACTAAACAAGCCTGGGGAGGGAGACAAAAGGTGGGGGGCAGTAAAAGCCAATTGGGTGTAGCGAAGCCCAGCGAATCGAAAGGACAGGATTGGTACTGTGCTAGATAAGGTCCGTACGAGATGCCCCAAGAAGAAAGCACATATTGAGAAAATAAGTAAAGGGCAGAATTATCCCACAAAAATACAGTAAGTGGAGGATGATTGGAAGGAAGTCCAGCAGTACCAAGTATTTATGCGTCAGGTGGATTCCTCAGGCGTTTAGGTAATGAGTTCCTTCCACCATTGTCTGAGGCTATTTCCCTTAACCAATCCTCTGGGATTGGAGATCCAGACTTCAACAGTGAGTGATAACTGTCTTGGCTGCTTGCAGAAGATGTCATGTGAGGGACTTGTATGTAGATTGGGCCACGTTACACCTAAAAGGTGGCATAGCTTCAGGGGGAGTTGGGGATTACAACACCCGTCGCCTTGTGAATAACCAAGCAAATGGCACACTAGAACAGGCGCAGGACAGCTCCACCACATAATGTGGTTCAGCTAGGCGGCAGCATCAATGGGAACAGCGGGAATGAGCAAGTCTTACTTTATTTAGTCCTAGGTTTAGGCTGAGGCTACTTGAATGGCACTAGTGCTGCCCATCCCTTGATATTCTGTTGTGACCGTGGCAATCACATGCAACTCTTGTCCTAGGCCTCAGCTGGCCATACAGATTTCATCCAAGTTTGCAGAACATGCCAAAATATGTATGGATGTATCCCAACTGTACATGCCAGTAAATCCTTTCCTCCACTCCTTTTATAGGCCCTGACTATTGTTTGACTGAGATAGAGAATGGAGGATCTCTTGGTAGCAAAAAGGGAGTCAACCTACCTGGAGCTGCGGTAGACTTGCCAGCTGTGTCCACCAAGGACGTCCAAGATCTTCAGTTTGGAGTTCAGCAGGGAGTAGACATGGTCTTTGCATCCTTTATCCGCAAGGCATCTGATGTGCATGCTGTTCGAGAAGTTTTGGGGGAGAAAGGAAAAAACATCAAAATTATAAGCAAGATAGAGAACCATGAGGGAGTACGAAGGTAGGTTTGACTGGTGGGTGGGAGGTCGTGTAATTCACTGCCTAAAATAGGGTTTATAAAGACTTTGTAAACTGAAGCACATTAAAATACTCCGTCTTTATAAAATGTCCCTACTAACATAAGGCTTTTTTTTTTTTTTTTTTTTCTTCACACATTTTGACTGGTGCGTACTTTAAAAGTACCCATTATACTGATATAGACAAAGTACACTTTTGGCCACTGTCGGGCGGTATACATTGAATTTTCTGCTTGCTGTAATAGTGCCGCAGACAGGCCTACACCATACAGAGACATCCAGTAGAAGAATGTATATGCACAGTATATTAGATATATATAACATTGGATCCTATGGCTGAATGATGCCACTTTGACATCTGTCATGAGCTTTTCATGACTTATCCATTAAACGGGTACCATAACCTGTCAACTACAAACTATTATGGCATACGTTTAACGGATAAGTCATAAAGTTCATGAGTTCCTGACATATCTGCTAGGCATCTGTTAAAGCCCCCATTTGATGTATAGGACGGTAGCCTTTCCCTAGCTACAGAACTCAGTGGGGCAGTTGCTGACTGCTCATAGACTGTTCACGTAGATTTCTGCAAGCCTTTTTTATTTTTTTAAATGATATCATTTTATCACATCTCAATGCCCTGTCTTCTGAGAAACTAGAACAAATGCATGTAGGATGGCAAAGGACTAGAGGAACCATTTTCTATAAAATCTGCATGTGGTTAAAACTTAAATGTCTGGTCAGGAAGGGGTTAAAACTAGACCAGACAGGCTGAAGATGCCATTGTTATCACAGTGGTGCATTCTATATAATTTGGCGCATCTTAGATACTTTTTTTTTTTTTCTTACGCCACCTCCTTGATTGCTTTACTTTAGACCAATATTTTACACTATGCCCCATCCCTAAATCACACCCATTTTTTTTAGACCCTTTTCAAAACCGTCTAGTGAGGTGCAAAAGGTCTGAAACCCGAGTCGGGCGCAAGGCACAAATTGAATCAAAATCCTGTTACATTTCTCACACAATGCACCCACCATAGGTATATGGTAAAGAAACAAAATGTCAGGGCACCAATGTTAGAATACAATGTTCTAAAACATTGCTTAAAATGGGACAAACAACTGCTTAGGTTTTCCTCCTAATTCAAGTATCTACTTCTAGATTTGATGAAATCTTAGACGCTAGTGATGGCATCATGGTGGCCCGTGGGGACCTTGGTATTGAGATCCCAGCAGAAAAAGTGTTCCTTGCTCAGAAGATGATGATTGGTCGCTGCAATCGTTCTGGGAAGCCTGTGATCTGTGCCACCCAGGTAATGCTGTGTATCTGTTTATTTTGTTTTCATGTGACTGTTCCTTTAGGTAGGTCAGCTCTTACAAAGCTTGGTAACATTATCTCTTGCAGATGCTGGAGAGCATGATCAAAAAGCCACGCCCGACTCGTGCTGAAGGCAGTGATGTTGCCAATGCAGTATTGGATGGGGCAGACTGTATCATGCTTTCTGGGGAAACCGCCAAGGGAGACTACCCACTGGAGGCAGTACGCATGCAGCACGCTGTGAGTATTGTTGGAACAAAAATTAGAAGCTACACTAAATCAAGCTATGGTAGCAAGACGCATACACTCAGATAGAAAATTCTTCACAATAGGTAACCTTTTTTTAATGTGCAAATGTATATATTGTGTGTGTGAATAAGAACAAACATTATAGATCTATTGTCCACATTTATACAGTAGTATGTTCTGCATGTTTTTAAATTCAGTATGTACGTGCCAACAAATGTGTCCGGTGGTTGCTGTACCATGTTTTAGATGTGGTTGGTTTGGCATGCGCTGCTCTGCTTGCTTAACGCCTTTGCGTAGTTAGTATTTAGATAGCTTAAAGCGAGCGCTGGCAAGTTGAACTCCCTCTTTCCCCTTTCATCTATTTTCGCTATTTATTCTAAGAGCTATAACTTTGTGCTGATCCACCATAAGCTTCAAACCCTCACAGTACTTTCATGTGTTGGCTCAGACCGATTTTGGTAGTTATTTATTTATTTTTTCCCCGCATTCTCCTTACACTTGTTGCTGGGTAGGACTGTCGTGCTGGTGGCTGAATCTGAGGTGGCTCTTCAGGCATGTTTTTCTAGCCACTGGGAGAGTGCTGATGGGCAACCAGCCACAGGACGCATCTATCAGAATACACGCTCTGTCACTTATTGGTATACACATTATTATTTGGAACAAAGGGTTTCTTATACCGTACATTTTCTACTGCAAGAGCTTGGTGTAATGCATCTATCGAGTTTGTGAAACACTTTGTGCTGGAAGAGGCACCAGTGCTTCATTCTGTCATCTGGACATGATTTCACCGCTATTTATTAATTGGTCTGTAATACAGAAATTGTCCTAGATTTAAAGGATAATATTTTGGCCTCTTGCATAAACTTAATGTATATGCAGACTTTTATTTAAAATATTTTCCCTAGTTTTATGTTCACATTATTCTACAGGTGAACCATAATTTTGCCTTCACCTTAGGAATTTAGAAAAACATGGCTGACTTTAACCCCTTCCCGCCACAGCCATTTTTCAGATTTTCGTTTTTGTTTGTTTTTACATAAAAGAACAACCACTTTATTTGACTTTTTTTTTTTTTTTTTTTTTTTTAGTAGTAGTCCCCAGCCTTGTGGCAGGACTTAATAGGAGCACAAAGATGGCGGACCTGGGGGCCTTCATTAAGCCCACAGGCAGCCATAGCAACCATCAGCACCCCACAATCGCATTGCGGGGGGTGCGATGAGCTGTTAGAGGGGGTCGCCCCCTCTTTAAAGGCGGAGGTCGCTATTGTCCACGGCATTTAACGTGTTAAGCGAGCAGGATCGCGCTCGTTATTCTGAAGTGTCGGCTGTAACATACAGCTGACACCGGTATCGTATGGAGCGGGTTCACTCTGTGAGCCCGTTCCATATTTCCCCCTACCCGACTTTGGCATATGGATACGTCATATGTCGGGAAGGGGTTAATCCAAGTACACGTTTCCTTTCTAAGGCCCCATGCGCACAGCCATAAAATCGCACGGAATTACGGGCCTATTCATTTCAATGGCCGACGGACATCTTCCCGTATATCTACGGGAGGGTGTCCGCGGCCGGCCGTGCTCGTAATTACGGGTCGTAATTACAGGCACGGTTGTGTGCATGAAGCCCAAGGCTGTTATCACCGCTCCTTTCCGCTGTGTTGTTCAGTCAGAGGTTTCCGTCGGGTTAACCCCTCAACGGAAAGGCAAACTGAAACCTTGGCTTCCGTTTCCCTCACTATTGAACTCCATTGTGACAGAAGCCTAGCTAATGGTTTCCGTTTCACTGTTGAAGGGGTTCTTTCGTTTTCTCCATCAATAGCTGTCGACTACGCTATTGGTTCTGTCAAGACCAACGGTGACAAATGGAAACCATTAGCTAGGTTTCCGTTGAGGGGTTAACCCGACAAACCTCAGAAGGAACCCCTCGACGGAAGGGCAACGCTGATGTGAACAGGCCCTTAGGTCAGTTAGGATCCCTCCTATATTTCAAGAATGTGAAATGTCCGAATAATACTAGACAATGATGTATCTCCGCTTTTGTCTCTAATATTCCCAGTGGCTCAAGTTTACATACACAAAGTTGACACTGCCTTTTTTAACCCCTTAATGACCAGCCTATTTTAGACCTTAATGATCAAGCCATTTTTTACGTTTTTTCAATCGTCTTATTCCAAAAGCTATAACATTTTGTATTTTTGCGTCGACTGCTGTTTAAGGTCTTGTTTTTTGCGGGACAAGTTGTAATTTTTAATCGCACCATTTTGGGGTACATAGAATTTATTGATCAACGTTTTTTTTGGGGGGGGGGGGGATAGAAAAAAACCTGCAATTCCACCACACTTTTTTTGCATCCTAAATTTACGTCGCTTACCGTGTGGTATAAATAACACTATATACAAAATTGCTACCGGCAAACATCCCTATTTCCCAACTATCCCTATTTATAAAATAACTTTATTATGCTATTTCAGCAAACTAACGAACCACATGTATGTTTAAAATTCAAACACGCCCTCTGCTGGAGGTTTATTTACAGACCGTGCCTGTTGGCAAATGGTACACCGTGTCAGATGGCCGGCGACTGCAGACCGCCAGGCCTTGTTGACAGTGTATTATTGAAGACCAGCAGAAAGGCACGTTATTTTAAAAGTAAATTCCAAGCCCCCCCCCCCCCCCCGACGTGTTTCGCTACTTGAGGCAGCGTCCTCAGAGGCATGACCTAGCAGGCATTCACTATAGGCAGACCTGGGGGCCTTTATTAGGCCCCCGGCTGCCATCGGAGACAGACACTCGGCGATCTTATCGCCGGGTGCTGGTGGGATGAGTGAGCTCCCTCCCTCTCTCCAAAACCACTCAGATGCGGTGCACGCTATTGAGTGCCATATCTGAGGGGTTAAACGGGTGAGATGGATACTAATATCGATCTCACCCGGTTGAGCAGGGATGCCCCCAGCTCTCCGCTACCTCTGCAGCTGAGAGCAGGGCGATTTGACAGCTCCCTGCGCTATTTATTTATTCCGATGCAGATAACTGTAATGGCTTTAAAAGCTTCTGATAGGCTAACTGACATAATTGGGGGTGTAACTGCGGCAGTATTTTAAAGCCTACCTTCAAGGCCTGCTTGGCCCTTGGCTGATTTCTATTGATTTTTTTTTTCCCATGATGTCAAGCAAAGAAATCGGCAATGGTTCTTCGGCTGATTGTATCGTTTATGCAGCCGATAATATCTTTGTCTGCAGCATATCCCCTTGTGTAGTCAGGGAGACGGTCTGCTGACATGATAGAATTTTATAAGGAGGAGTGTTCTTAGTACTGAGAGTTCAACCCCATACATAGTTCCTCATGACAGGAGCAAACAAGCACCGATCAAAGCTGTCTCCTTTACACTGCCCATTTCTGGCCGTGTAAGAGGACCCTTACCACATGTATGTAAATTGATCCACTGGGAAAGTGATAAAATAAATAAAAGCTGACACATCATTGTCTCTAGTATTAGGATCACCAGTAGATTTCAAGAATGTGATCTAACTGACCTAAGAGGAAATGTGTACTAGGATTAAATGCCAGTCACGTTTATTAAAACCTTTTTTCACAATTCCTAAGGTGTATGTAAGCTTAGATTTACAATTGCAGACCTATGTCCACACAGGACTTCAACTGGCTTATAAAGCTATGTTGAATAGCGATATCCCAAATGGAACAACGCATTTAGAAATGAGTAGTACAATCTTTTTTTTTTTTTTTTTTTTTCTTCCCTCTTTTGTGCAAAGTTTTTCTGGAAATTTCCCAGAAGTAGTGTAATTGCACAACGCACATGTGACTGATGGCCTGCATGTACTGAATACCCGCCAGATTATCATCTTGTAAGCCACAATGACTAAGCCATTATATCATGTGTCCCACACTTTAATGACCTGCACAACTAAATTGTGGGGTTAGCTATATGGCCTAAATTAAGAAATTTACAGAAAGTGTAACGCTTGCATTTTCCCAATTGATAGAATTTCTAAGTGGCCATTTTATTATTGGCAATCACTGCAGTGCATGCATGTTTGTATGAAATGCACTGCACATACAACTGTATCTGATGTAACCATAACTACAGTGTGTGCCAAGTCATGCTCCGTACGTCCCTTTTTTTTTTTTTTTTTTTTTTGCTGTGATAGAGAAATGTGGCAGTGTGCTGCATGGGGTACGAAGGCCTTGTCTGTAAGTCTTACACTAGCCTGCTTTCATGTTCTACATATTACATTTACTGTAGTGGATCAAAAGCAGAAAAACATTCTAGAATACAAAGGGTGCAGTCAAATATGGCGGCAAAATGACCGCACCTTGTGAATACACCATTTTTCAGCCATTTTGCAATAAGGCCCATTCCTTACTGTAATAAATTTGTTTGGTTTTTTTGGACAGGGAAATCTGAGCTCTCACCAATGTTATAAAATTAATCTCCACTGAATATTGGACATATTTAGAAAGCTGGGGGGGGGGGGGGCACAATAAGTACACCTAAAGAATACAAAAGGAATTTTTTCATTTGTACATTTCAGCCTGTGATGTGGTCTGCAATACAGAACCGGATTGCAGGCCACTTCATGCATGAAACAGAACTTCTCACAGGACTGATTTCCCATGGAAGGAAACACTAAAACACTGCTGCTAGGGGAGAACTAGAGTCTGGGTAGACAACCATATCTTTATGGTGTTTTAAGGCCCTATTGAAACACTAATACTATACATTTCAAAGAAACAATGTTTTTGTCATTCCATGTTTTTTGTTATTAAAATAAGTGTAGTATTTCTGGATAAAGCAATTTATTAATCTAGCGATGGCTTACTAGCATTAACCTTTTACACAACAATCTTACACCACCAACTTCCTAAGATTTTTCCGTGCCTGTGATAGTTTTACTTAAAGGAAAATGTGACAGAAGGCATCTTAGTGGCATTTTATCTTGTTTGTACAAAATTTAACAGCTGATTCTGCCTGAAGGCCACATCACACCGACCAACTTCGGCCAGTGCAACGTGCGCCGATCAACGAGACAGCTCGTTGATCGGCACTCGTTTTCTCCGGTCACAAGGAGCTATGTAGGGGACGAACACTTGTAACTCAGATCACTCGTCCCCATACATTGTCATGTCGGCAGCACGTCTCCCTGTTTACAGGGAGATGTGCTGCCGACAACGATAATCAGTTGTTTTTTTTTTGTGTTTTTTTAAACTGTACGATCCGCAGATGTACGAGCTCGTGCCCTGTTTGCACAGGGCAATTATCGGCAACGAGCGTTCTATCAACTCTTGTCTGCCCAATACTTGCCCAGTGTAAAAGGGCCTTTAGTGACTATAATCACCAGGCTGGAGTCTGATTTTTTTTTTTTGGGGTTTTCAGATTCACTGGAGTGGTGTCTATATATTTTTTTATTCTTTGTTATCTCTCTATGCTTTTGTAGCAAAAATAATAATTCAGGAGTCCCTCTCCATGTGGTCTGTAATATCCTGTATTGGATACAACAGCCTGATTGATCTTTATTACCATTGTTCTGTCCCTTTTCTCATTCAGTTTCCTAGTTTTTAGTTTGTTCTTTAACCCTAGTGTTTCCTTCTCTTCCGCTCTAACCTTGTGACTTTTGACTCTAGTTTTAAGTGCAGAGGATCACTCTGCTTCATTTTCTTTCTTTGGTTTGTACCCCTTTCTCTTCTCTCCTCTCCTACTTTTCCTTCTCTCATCCCCTCCGGCTCACAGATTGCTCTGGAGGCCGAGGCTGCTGCTTTCCACCGCCAACTCTTCGAGGAACTTTCCCGTCTCACCATTAGCGCAAAGCACACTTTGGAAGCGATGGCTGTAGGCGCAGTGGGGGCATCTTTTAAATGTTTAGCAAGAGCGCTCATAGTTCTGACAGAATCTGGCAGGTAGGGCTCATCTGCAGCATTATTCTCTTTGCTGTTAACGCTGCAACCTTCTGCGCTATTCCAATCCACAGATGAGGCAGGTCAATAGTATGGATGTTATCTGAATGGTATCAGGTGAAGTAGGCTCTGTAATAAAGAAATATCAAGTCTGACTGATGTGAATGTCTCCCATCCTGTTCCCCCTCCTTTTTGCTCATTGCCCTCCCATTGCCTGCATTTGGCAAAATTATCCAATTGCTGTTAGATCGCTCGCGAGGCGGAGGCAGCCATTTACCACAGACAGCTGTTTGAAGAGCTGAGACGTGTGTCACCGTTGACCCAGGATCCAACCGAAGCGACTGCTGTTGGAGCAGTGGAAGCGTCATTCAAATGTTGTAGTGGAGCAATCATCGTCCTTACCAAATCTGGCAGGTAGGAGTGGGGAGGGGACTTTTAAAGTTGTGGTGTACATATGATCCCCTTTTTGAGGTCGTGGTCCTAGAGGTAAATTTGTTGAAAGAATGAAGAATTGATGCATTGTTAATGTTTTAATGCCCTTACTTTATTGCACTGATGTAGCAAACAAGCGTTTTTGTTTTTTCTCCATTTAAGATTTTTAAATACTGCTTGTAATTTTGCAGTACGAGACCGTGCTACATTCTACAGTACTGGAGACTAATAGCAGTGCACCGAGCCTACTGGCTGGACTGAACTGCAGTCTGCCCCATTCGCTTAAATGGGTCCATGCTGTAGTTTCCTGCACAGCAGGTGGCTGGGGCAATGCTGTGCAAAGAAATTATGAAGGGACTGCGGTGCTGCAGCCTTTTCATTCTCCAGATTGGTAGGGGTCCCACAGGTCGAACCCCCACCGAGCATAAAGTGATAGCATATCCCTTGGCTATGCCATCATTTTATAAGATTGGAATTGCCCTTTAACTGAAAGGTCATGCAGACCAAGGACTTTGATGGTATTGTGTTAATTTTGTAAGTACACAAAAAATCGAATCCTTTTGAACAATTGATAATAGAGATGGCCAATTCCATAGTTGTGCTGGGGGGGGGGGGAATTGGTCAGAGGTAGGATCTCAGGACAGGTGGTTTTTTTTGTTTTTTTAAAACCCTTCTCCCTCTAGTACTTCAGACAGCTTAATTTGCTACTCTTATTTCAGATGACCTTTTCTCATGGTGGTTCCTTCACTCTGTGACCTTTTCTTTGCTGGTTATTTATAGCACTTTACTTTCTATAGCAGGGTCATAGAGATCATGTTCAATGCCTGTAGACAAGGAAATTACCGTTTCAATAAACATTTAAAGAGACTGTCACCTCATTATAAGTGCCCTATCACCTACATAAGGAGATCGGCGCTATAATGTAGGTGACCGTAATGCTTTTTATTTAGAAAAACTATTTAATGCACCCTCCTTATGCAGCATTTTTTGACCTGTCTGCGTCCTGTTGGAAACGGGTTTTCACCCACCCACTTAACTTCAAAACCACAAAAAAGGCCATACTTACTATGTCCCATTTTTTTCTGCTGTTGGACAGAGGAGTGTATGACGCTGACCATTCAGCGTCATGCACTAGCGTTATGGCTATATCGCTATCTGCAGCCTCATATACACACACACACACACACACACACACACACACACACACACACACACACACACTCACTAACATTACTGCAGTGTCCTGATCTTTTCTGTGATTTCCAGCAAGGCAAACGTAATCTCGTTGTAAATGACAGTTTACATCGTAATCTCGCGAGATTACGTTTGCCTTTCTGGAAATCTCACAGAAAAGATACAGAAGTGTCAGGATTCTGAATACACATCACGTCCTGGCTGGAGGTAATATATAGTCATTATCAGGACACTGCAGTAGTGTTTGTGGCTGCACATAGCGATATAGCTATAATCGCTAGTGCAGTGTATATGAACTGAGAAGTGCATGACTCTGCTTTGTCAGCGTCATACACTCCTCTGTACAACGCCCACTTGGTCTAAAGTAAAAATACACCCACTTGGGCATTAAGAAACTTGCAAAGGCTAAAATCGCTAATAAAGTGGTAAAAATCGTTTTTCTAAATAAAAAGCATTGCCGTCACCTACATTACAGCGCCCGTGTAGGAGACAGGGCACTTATAATGTGGTGCTAGAGCCTCTTTAAAAACAAATTTGGCACTTAGTCCATTTTATAGAGCTCTCTCTCTAACTTTATTTTCAGATTTAGCTGGAGCTCTTGCTAGAAACGTAGTGATAAGGGGGTTTTACCCTGGGCGATTATCGTGCAGATAAGCGTTCATATAACCCTTGTTGCCAATAATTGTCCAGTGTAAACATGGCAGCGATCAGCAGATGAACGAGCAAACACATTCATTTGCTGATCGTATAGTTATGGGTATGGGGACGAGCGATTGGAGTAACGACTGCTCGTCCCCATCCATAGCTCTGTGTGACAGGAGCAAACAAGCGCCGATCAACAATGTCTCACTGATCGGCGCTCGCTGCATCGAGTGTCGGCCGGTGTAAAAGACCCTTTGGATAAATGCTGATCCTCGATCTCTGGGATTCACCACATCAAACGTTTGTGAAATGACTGAATCTGAGGCAATAAATTTTACAAATCGGTTTACACTTAATGTACAAGGGTTTAATTTTACATACACAATTGCCACAGTTTGGTTCATTGAACACCAACTTTTACAGGTAACCTTTCCATTATTAAGTAAAAGACTTTAACGCTTTCACTGCCATGGACATATACAATTTGCCATGACTTTAAAAGATTGCTCTGACTAAAATGTTAACGCAGCACAATTGATGTACTAGTGCTTGTATTCTAAATCACAGAATCTTTGCTTTTTACCAGTGCTGCACCCGTTTATCTTGGTGTCATTTGAAAGCTGAGGGGCAGAATGAAAAGCTGCTCTTCCTGAATCGGAGTAGAGGGTGGTCTGAGTGAGAAGCTCACACGGGTGAAAACGGCAGTTTTTCATGTCCGTTTCCCCACGGTCATGTGAATAAGCCCTTTAATAATGGGAGTGCAAATATCCTGATTTCTAGTGTGCCTCCATCCCTACTACAGGATTAAAACGAGGAGCAGTTGCTACTGAAAGAATAAAAAATAAAATTCTGTTTGGTTCCACATGAATTCAAACAAAAAAATTATTACATACTCCACCAGCTGTCGTATTACGGAGGTATATTCCTCTAGAAGTATTGCTTTTAGTTGAGTATATTTTCATAATACTGCACCATACGATGACATAGTTGCCTGTGGCTCTATTGTATAGGGATTCAGGTACTCTGTGTACCTCCTATACATAAGGAAATCCTATGCTGTGAGTCTGTTTCAGTAACGTGTGTGTGTGGAGTTAAAGGGGTTATACGGAAAGTTTCTGCAGCAGGGTAGGGGACTGCAAAACATAAGAAAATGGCAGATATCCACCTCCTAAAGTGCCCCCCCTCGATCCAGCGCTGAGCTGTTAGAAAGAGGGGGGGGGGCGGCCCCCTCTAACAATTTAAATGCTGCGGTTGCTATTGACCGCAGCATTTAACGAGTAAAACGAGCGGGGTTGCGCTCAAGCGCGATGCCGCTCGTTACTCTGTCAGCTGTAACAAATTGCTGACACCGACATCGTATGGAGCGGGTTCACTCAGTGAGCCCGTTCCATACTTCGCCTACCTGACTTTGGCGTATGGATACATCAAATGTCAGGAAGGGGTTAAGCCCTGTCCTGCTGCTGATTGTGGACAGTCTTGGATAACACCTTTTTTAAGGTTTCTGTTAACAGTCTGATTCATGTTTTTATAAACTGACAACCACTTCTCAGCCACCTTTCTACATATCTAGCACAGAATTTTAAGTGGATAAACAAACCTATGGGTTAAATGCAAAATACTAATTTTTGCCTTGAAAAACCTCTACACTCTCTGTTTGCAGGTCTGCACATTTGGTAGCTCGGTATCGTCCACGTGCTCCAATAATAGCGGTGACCCGTAATGGACAAACCGCACGGCAAGCACATCTCTACCGGGGTATCTTTCCTGTACTATACAAAGAGCCAGTGAATCAGGCCTGGGCAGAAGATGTGGATCATAGGGTTAACTTTGCCATGGAAATTGGTAAGACTGGTTGTGGTGCAGAACAGACTAACTAGAGTAATCAATGCAGACCGTGCGCGATTGTCTGTATTTGTATATATAAAAGTTAGAAAGATCTTGCGGTAGAACATTTGATTTATAACCGATACAACCTGGCATGAAAGGTGATTGCAATCTTATTCCTGAGCAATGCCCCCTTCTGCTCCAAATGATGTCTTCCTATCAATGACATCACTTCCTGTCTGACCAACAGTCTAGGTTCCTAACTGTCATGGAACCTATCCACAGGGTATATACATGTATCATTTTACATAGACCATTCCCCACATAACATGACTGTACTCTTTACATATATTATAGTACCAAAAAGAGAAACCAGAGTCTTTGTCAAAAGATAAAATATTAATTTTATTTCATAAATTCTAAAAAAATCTGTACATAAACTATTAAAAATGAATCTCCACAGATGACAAAAAAGACTGCCAAACACAAGACCGTTTTACCCGAGGGTTCAAATATCAATCATGTATCCACATATACATTGGTATAGAATACAATAAAAGTGCAAAGTAAATATCGGACATTTGTGTCTGGAAACAGCGTAGTTCTTATCTCTTACCAGCCTCCACAGGAAATCCAATAGAAAACCTCTACCACTATTCCATCAGACTCCATGAATTAATTGTAAAGTGCGAAGTGCAAAAAATGAGGAGAAAAACCTGGGCTAAGTGATGAGACACAGCAACATGTGTCAGTAGTGCAAGGATGGCGACCTGCCCCCTTTTTGTCTGTGGAGATTCATTTTTAATGGGATACAAGTCAAAAGATAAAACAAATTTTATTTCATGAATTTAAAAAAATCTGTACATAAACTAAAGGTATGTTCACACGCACTGTTTTCAGACGTAATTCAGGTGTTTTACGCCTGAAAAAAACTGCTCCATTACGCCTACAAACATCTGCCCATTGCTTGCAATGGGTTTTACGGTGTTCTGTTCCCATGAGGTGTTTTACGCGTTGTTGTCAAAAGACGGCGCGTAAAGATGCCCGCGAAAAAGTGCATGTCACTTCTTGGGACGTTGTTGGAGCAGTTTTTCATTGACTCCATTGAAAAAAAGCTCCAATAACGTCCGTAAAATACGCCCCGAAAGCCGCGAGTTGCTACAAAAACGGCTGAATCATGAGCTGTTTTCGCCTGAAAACCGCTCCGTGTTTTGAGAAGCCGTGTGAACATACCCTAACTGTCATGGTAGAGAACAAACATGGGAACAGCACTCCATATGTTTCTGGTTCTATAGGGTATGTCAGACCAGAGTATGGTCCCAACTCTCCCCAGGGCAAAAGAAGGTAAACAGCACTCAAATAGATTCAAAAGTGATTTTAATCCAGTGAGCGACATTTCGGCTTGTTGGCCTTTATCAAGCTTGATAAATCACTCGATTCTTCTCCACTATTTGAGTGATGCCTATATTTTTTATATTTTTTTGCCTAACGGTTAGGCCTAATTCACACGAGCGTGTTAAACATCCGTGGGACGGCCATTGAAACAGCGGCCGTCCCACAGACCTATGTAATTGAATGTGGCCGTTCACACAGCGGCCGTTTCAACAGACCATGTGAAGGGTCTGTGGGAAAATAGGACATGTCCGTTCTTTTCACGCATCCCTCCATAGACTCATCTATGGGGGATGCGAGATATCGCGTCCCGCAGCGTTGAGTACGGATGCACCTCGGACGTGAAAAACAGTTTCATGTGCGATGCGCCACTCGTGTAATTAAGGCCTTAGGTCACAGATAATAATTCAGATAGGGACATGGGGGAGCACAGGGCAGGGAGGCTTAACCCGTGAAGCCAGAAACAGCTCGGTTATGGAGAATGGCTTCCAGTCCTATGTTGGCAGGTCGCATGCTTAGCTGTAACTAGTAAATGGAATGCAGATCTGTAGAAAAAAAACATGGTAGAGACGTGCACAGACCTAGAATATTTGTTAGGCTGCATATGGCAGTTTTATGGAAGATTTGGGTTAAGATTTTTAGATATAAATTATTGCATTTTGCTGTTCTCTGCCTTCTGTTTTGTTTTTAAAAGTAACCTATTTACATTTTGTTTTTAAGGTAAAGCCCGTGGTTTCTTCAAGGCTGGTGACTGTGTCATCGTGCTAACTGGCTGGCAGCCAGGGTCCGGTTTTACCAACACCATGAGGGTGGTCCCAGTTCCTTAAATGTTACCATATTCCAGCAGTTCCCGCTCATCCCCCTCCTTTTTCTGCACTTAGAACGGTTTTGCCCATTTCAGAAGCACTCGCAGCCACATTTAGCCCATTTTGTTGTATGGGACAGAGGCATTACTGTGTGCGGACATGGCACTGTCCTGCTGCTCTTTACACTCCCTCTAGTAATCGCCAGTTCTTAGAAGTGCTGCACTCCATGGGAATAGTGTTATTTATGCTCACACTCCTCTCCTAGTGTCCCATATCAGTGTGCGCTGTGAGTGTCCTTTGTGTGTTGTCTTTGGATCGCTGTATAACTTGTGGTGTGGTAATGGGGATGTTCATATCCCATCTTAACAACCTGCAGCAGTGTGCTGAGTTTAGGGATAAATAAAACCATGCTACTGAGCACCTTGTTTGTTTTATTTATGATGGGGTATGCATATAAGTGGAACACTCATACGAAAAATGTATACACGTGGGGGTTTCGGCTCGCTTAAACTGCTAAATCGCACTAAACTGAAGACTGACCATAACCAATCTGGTTGGCTGAGGCCTAGTTCAGGTCTTTTTTTTTTTTTTTTTTTTTTTTTTCTTTGCTGTTGTGTTTGATGTAGAAATCGCACCAAAATCGCCTCCCATTGACTTCAATTTGAGGCGTTGTTTCACACGAGCCCAAAAAAATGCTCTTCAGGCGTTTCAGTCTCTGCCTCCCATTGACATCAATGGGAGGCAGAGAAAGCGGTTTTCGTTGCACTCCATGGCTGACGTCGCAAAGAGTGCAGGCAGGTCAAGATCTATTTTATTTTTTATTTTTAGAGATTTTTCTGCCTGCAAGAAAACTGAGCATACCCTGAGGATGGACCAGTTACTTAATTTGTCAATATCTGTATTTTTAGGATTGGTCACTTGTTAGTTGTGGCAAGATGAAGAGTGAACTTATTACTTATGAGACAATTGGCATCTTGTAAGTCCGTTCTCAGGAACAGTCTATTAGCAAAATAACTATTGCACTCTTGTATTAAAGTGAGTGTCATACATCGAATTTAACCTGGGCATACCCTGGACATGAAAGGCGGCCGAATCCCACAGTATCGATGGGATCAGCCGACGCAGTTGTGTATGGGCACCTACTAACTTTCCCCATGGTGGCAGACATCAGGGGTAAAAAAAAGGATCAGGCATGTTGGTTTTCAACATGTCCTACTCTTTGTTCCCACGGGAGAGAAGTCCCTTCCAGACATCCCTGCCGGCAGCTTATTTCCCTCTCCAGATTGAAATAAACATGTTCATCTGACAGCAGTTTCTGCAAGTGGTCAGCCGCAGGGTCTCGTATGTATGGCCAGCTTTAGCAATCTCTTTAAAATGCATGAATCTATATGGTTAAACCAGTGGACTCGAGTGTCCTGAATGGGGTCTGTTTGCTAGCCAAATTTAATCGAGTCCCACAATTATTACTGTTGGATAATGCAAGACATAACATTTTCAATGCGGTCTAGATATTTCTGTACAAAGTTGTTACGGCGCCCCCTTATTTAATTGCCTCGACAGCCACAAAGCATCTAGTTCTGGCGGACATGCATGCTCAGTAGCTCCGTTATGTCTTGTATTTGGCCCCACCCCTCTCACTGGTGGTTGATGGCTGCCGTGTATATATGTAGATACACAGCAGCCCGTCAGTTACAGATGTGGGGCTGTTGAAGCTCTCCCCCTCATGAATACAGGAGATTCATGTCTGTTGCATTCTTTATTGGGCTCTATTAGCTAAACTGCACAATAGAGCGATGTGTCCCCACACTCTGTTATCCTTAAACTGGGCAGAATAGTATGATGACAGGTCCACTGTAAGCAAACACCAGCCTGGAACATCTGGGTCACGTGCCCAGGCCCAGCAACACTACTGCCATGCACCCAGTCGCACCAAACTTAAGGGCAAACAATTGGTGTACGCTAATTGACTTGGATCTTTAATTAGTTGCTGATCAATATATACCATTTGTTTGGTTGTATTTTAAGACCAGATCATACTGGTACATGACAATAGCGTATGTGGTGGTTGCCATGTATTACCACTAAAACATTCCTCATTTACAATGAACTCCCCCCAAAACGTTGTATCTAATGTGTATGGGGGAGTCAAATGGCATAGCTATAAACGGACACATTCCTTTACAACGTGGTCACCAGAGGTTGCAATATCTCTTACAGGTGTTAAGGCAGTGACACTTCTGCAAATGAGACTGAAATTGCTTAGGTGCCGAAGAGGGAGAGGTGTTGGATATTTTAAATTTTTTTGAAAGGCTTTATTTTTCCAAAACTTTTACAATTTGTTACAGTTCAAACAAGTACACTAAATAAAACAATAGCAACAAGACAAATGACACAGCATCTGGTAGGCACTATAATGCAAGAATATTTTCAGAAGAGATGTAGCACATATAGAACATACCTCCCCAATGAATTAGGAAAGAGGTGTTGGATATTTAATTGTGGGAAGCGCTCAAAATATTACAGTGCACAACCGCTTCTGCCTCTGGTTAGCCTTAGATCGCAGCAGCAGCCTGTACTCTGCTGTCACCAGGGAGTGAATGAGTGGTCAGCACGGAGTATACTAGAAGCACTGCGATGTGAGAGGAAGATACATAAGCATCCTAATATGAATCCTGTCACTGCAGAGTGAAACTGAGGGGGTGCAGTACTAAAACAGCACTGTGGCCTCATCATTTTTAGGATAGAGGTATAGCGGTTTTTATCTATTTGTGTGTTTGGCTTTTTTTCAGAGTGGTAAGCATAGTGCCCTACTTTGTTCAGGACAGAGTATAGTGCCCCCCCCCCCCCCACACACAGTGATGCCTCTTTTAAAGCCCCACACACTTTCACAGCACCCTTCGTGTGGCAAAAAGTAGTCTGTCCCCCCACACACTTACTATGGGTGCCCACTTTAGGCTTCACAGTATTACTGGCTGATGCTGGGCCCACCCCAACAAAGGGATCCATGCCAGGTGGCATCACTGTGCTACTAGCTTTCCTATAACTCTTCTGTGTGCTTCAAATCTGTCCTTGTAGTGACATCACTTTCCTCCTAGAAATGACATGTCTCATTAACACAGGTTTCAAAACTTTCCGGTTGGGGTTTATTCACACTATCGTATGTATTTCAATGGAGCCGTTCACACAGCCGTTGTTTCAACGGAGCGTGTAAAGGATCCGTTGAAAAATAAAACATGTCCTGTTTTCACAGATCCCGCCATAGACTCAAGTCTATGGGGTCCATAAAACCCGATCCCACACAGGTGAAACTCGGACATGAAAAAACGGCTGTTTTTTTTTTTCCATGTCTGTTTCATGTGAATAAGGCCTTAGTTGTATTCTGTAATAGACCAGTTTATAGCAAATGTCCTAAATGGTTCACATACATGCAGTAATAAATACGAGTAGTTTAAAGGGAAGGTGTCACGAAAATAAATTTTTATATAATATTGCTTTTAGTATGTTAAAATAAATTTTAATTTTGTTTTGTGTTGTACTTTTTTCATTCTTTTACTTCTCTATGGGGGCTGCCATTTTTTATTTTTTTTCCATCTGTATCTGTCCATTAACGACACATACAGAGATGGAATACGACACATACATACATCCCCATAGAGAATGCCAACGGGAACCGTCTGTGTGGGAACAGCACATGCGCCGCTCCCACACTGACCAAAAGGAAGGTTTTCGGCAGAGCGAAATCCGGCGCCATTTTCATGTGGACCGGACGCCGCGGCCGGACAGTAAGATGACTACTTCCAGCCATATGCGAAAACGCAAGGAATAGGAGCAGAGGTGGCAGCAGCAGGTAAGTTATGTTTGTGTATGTGATGTGTGTTTTACGTTTGTTATACTGTGTGATTACCACTGTATCTAATCCTCCTACACTGCATTCGCTCAGAAAATGTCGGCACAGTGTAGGAGGTTTGAAGATTCAGCACCCTCCTTCTCCTGGCACTAGCCAGAATAAGGGAGTGGGGATTGTGTCAGGGCACTAGAGCGAGTGTGTCTACCCCAAATTTGCAGCATAAAGCAATGAGGTTACTTTACCACATTGCCAATGTTGCAATTTTGGGAATTGCTCCCTCTAGTGACCACCACATGGAAATGTTATAAATTTAGAATCTAATTTATAGTATTTCCTGACTTGTGAAAAAATTAAAACAATGTGTAATCACTTATATACTAACTGTTTAACTGAAAAAATTTATTCTAGCGACACATTCCCTTTAAGACTGAAACATCCAGAATACCAAAATCAAACCCTTCCTCACTTTTTGCAGTTGTAGATTGGATGTTACAGGCCTAACAAAGGGCCATTCTTCCCTTCCTTTAAACCGGTCTACTCAATCACTATTTAATTTTTTTCAAATCCCATAGTTGCATTGCACATGGATGTTATCCGGGTGCAATATATGTAAATTGGCAGACCTTTGCTCTTTTATCAATAGTATTAAGCTGGTCATAGACACGATGGTAAGTGAACTAGGGGATCAATTAAGCTGGGTGGATACACTGCATAAAAGCATGTAGTATATCCGCCCTGTGTGCCGCAGGGAGTTCGTGGGAAAAAAAAGCTGTGCAGTTTTTTTTGCCCGGAATGTCTGCTGCAGAAAACTGCAGTGCTTGGCTGATGTTTAACCGCAGGAGACTGCTGCAGCCTGTGATTGGCTGCTGGGCACATGAGATGAAGCCTCATCCCAGGAGGCCAGCCGCCTGAAGTCATACAGGCCGGCTGCCTGGGGTGATATTTCATCCCATGTGACCGCTGCTACAGCCTGTGATTGGCTGCAGCGGTCACATGGGATGGAACGCCATCCCAGGAGGCTGTGCGGGAGGGAGGAACACAGTCTTCTGGGTAAGAATAAGATTTATTTTTTTTCTTGGTTGTGAACCCGCTGCAAAAAAAAATGCAACAACTGCTATTTTGTTGTGGGATTTACCTCCCCATTGAATTCAATGGGGGAAAACCTGCAACAAATAGACATTTACGCATATATAATTGACATGGTGCAGAATAAAATTCCGAACCACAGGTCAATTATCAGTTTTCTGCTCCGTATTTACGCAGCGTGTGGATGAGATTTGTTTGATCTCATCCGCTTTCCTACTACTGTATTTGCGGTGGGTTTTCCGCAACTAATGCCGTTGTGGAAAGACCGCAGTATTTACGCAACGTGTGAACTGACCCTTAGGGTGTATTTACGTGTGCCGGTAAACAACGGTAGTGTGCAGAACAAATACGCCCAGATTAACCACTTTTTTTTTTTTTACCATGAATTTAAGCACAAAATAAACTGCCGAAATTTATGGTAAAAAGAAATTGCTGCACAATTTATTGATTATTTTTTATTTTAACTTTTTTCCTCTGTAGCACGTGAATACACTTTTTTTTTTTTTTTTTAGGCTGTGTTCACTCTGCATTTTTATTGCATTTGTTTCTCAATTAGAGTTCATCAACCAAAATAAAAAACACAAGTTAAAACCAGTGTGAACCAAGCCCTTGACCCAGGGCTACACTGCGTCTCTTTAGGCTCACACGGTGGATATGCTGCGTAAAAGCCTGCCGCGTATCCACCCTGTGCGCCGCAGGGAATTCTGAGCGAGAAACCGCACCAAACTGGTGCAGTTTTTCGCATGGAATTTCCACTGTGGAAAACTGCAGCAGCAGGCCGGCCTCCCTCCTGGGATGACGTTTCATGGCAGGAGACCGCTGCAGCCTGTGATTGGCAGCGTACGTGATATTTGGAGATTCCGCACACAAATTGACCTCCGGTGCTTGTTTTTTTTTAAGCTGCAGGATGTCAATTGTGTTTACGGAATCGTCGCTATTTTGTTGTGGGTTTTCCCCATTGAATTCATGGGAATCCTACAACAGTCAAGTGTGGCAGAATCGCAAGTGACATTACTTCCCATGTGACCAATCACAGGCTGCAGCATTCTCCTGGGATGAAACGTCATCCCAGGGGGCCGGCCTGCCAACAGGCTGGCTAATTCTAGTTTTCTCCAGCAGACATTCCTGCTGAGCAATTTCCTGCAGATTAGGGCCTCGTACATGTGACCGTAAGGGATTTTGCTGTCCACAAATACAGATCAGACAGCTACGGATACACACATCCATAGCCGTCCGCAATTGCGGAAGTGCCCTTAGACGCCTATGTGCGAGTCCGTGCTGCAGTTGTGGACAAGAATAGGACATGGCCTATAATTTGCAGATCATTTCTACGGCACTGATAAACATCCGTAAATATACGGGAAGGTGTCTGTGGTCAATAGAAATTAATGTGTCTGCTGTTACGTCTGTAATTTTCAGCCGTAATTACAGATGAGTGTGTGTGAGGCCTAAGCCCTGCGTTGTCTTCTCGTTTTTTTTTTTAAAGCTGACTGCCATATCGCTTTCGATTAGTAGCTCCTTTCTGAAACCGTAGATAAGACTAATATCTGTGCAAAACATATGTATCATGTTTTTCCTTCACCTAAAACCGTGCGTCTTTTGTTAGGCCCTACAGGTGGACCCGGTAGATGTAGTGGAGGCTATGACGGTTTAGGGTCTTGTGCTGCATATGGGGTTAGTGAAGAAGTCACAGATTAGGCAATACTAGAGTGCGGATATTTTGTACAATACCACAGACGCCCTTTATAAGTGCGACACCTGCCACAAAAAGACTGGCCTGTGCATAATGGTTGGGTTAATTTTATTATTTATTTACCCCATTATTATACTACCTGACTATGTGCTGATACACTCCACTAAATTTACCCCCAAATGGCGGCTCTCTCAAGCCCTGCAGAGTGCCCAAACGCAAGTATACGACAACGTATGGGGTATTGATGTACTCTGGAGAACCTGCTTAACAATTTATGGGGTGTATGTTTCCAGTGGCACAAGCTGAGAACAACCTATTGGGCAAATGGCAATTTTCAATCGGCAACATCCATTGTGTACTAATTTGTGCAAAACGTGTAGGGTCAAATTGCTCACTACAACTCATGATAAATTCCTTAAAGGGGTTTAGTTTTCCAAATGGGGTCACTGCTCAGGGGTTTTCACTGTACCGGTACCTCAGCGCAATGCAACATTGCATCAAAAAACTTTTTTAACATTTTCACTCCAAAAACTGAATTGCGCTCTTTCCCTTTAGAGCCCTGCCATGCGTCCTAACAGCAGTTTACAACCACATATGGGGTATTTTCTTTATTTGTAACAAATTTTGGGGTGCATTTTCTCCGGTTTTCCTTGTGAAAATGAAAAATTATGAGCTGTAAAGACATCAGAAGCATTTTAATTTTTCGTGGTCTAATTCCAATAAAATCTATAAAACACCTGAGGGGTCAAAATGCTCACTACAGTCCTAATTTAATTCTTTGAGGGGTGTAGTCTCCAAAATGGGATCACACCTGGGGAATTTCTACTGTGCTGGTACTTCAGGGGCTCTACAATTGCAACATGGCCCCCAGAAACTAATTTAGCAAAATCTGCGCTGCAAAAGTCAAATGGTGCTCCTTCCATTCTGAGCCCTGCCGTGGGTCCAAACAGCAGTTTATGAACATATATGGGTAATAGTTGTACTCAGGAGAAAATGTTCTATAAACTTTATGCTTTTTCTCATATAGTCCATATTATCCAAAAGGAATTATTTGTTTTTACTGTCCAATCCTAATAAATTTGCTGAAACACCTGTGCGGTCAAAATGCTCACTACACCCCAGATGAATACCTTAAAGAGACTGTCACCACATTATAAGTGCCCTGTCTCCTATATAAGGAGATCGGCGCTATAATGTAGGTGACAGTAATGCTTTTTATTTAAAAAAACGATCTTTTTTCACAAAGTTAGGAGCGATTTAAGTTTATGCTAATGAGCTTTCTTATTGCCCAAGTGGGCGTACGTTTACTTTCGACCAAGTGGGCGTTGTACAGAGGAGTGCATGACGCTGACCAATCGGCATCATGCACTCCTCTCCATTCATTTACACTGCACTAGCGATATAAATATATCGCTATGTGCAGCCTCATACACAAGCCCTAACATTACTAGTGTCCTGATAATGAATACACATGAAATCCAGCTTGGACGTCATGTGTACTCAGAATCCTGACACTTCTGAATCTTTTTTTGTGAGATTCCAGCAACGGATACGAAATCTCGCGAGATCTCGGAGCTAAACGAGATTTTGTTTCACTTGCTGGAATCTCACAAAAAAAGAGTCAGAAGTGTCAGGATTCTGAATACACATGACGTCCAGGCTGGATGGTCATGTGTATTCATTATCAGGACACTGTAGTAATGTTAGGGTTTGTGTATGAGGCTGCACATAGCGATATATCTATATCGCTAGTGCAGTGTAAATGAATGGAGAGGAGTGCATGATGCCGATTGGTCAGCGTCATGCACTCCTCTGTACAACGCCCACTTGGTCGAAAGTAAAAGTACGCCCACTTGGGCATTAAGAAAGCTCATTGGCATAAACTTAAATCGCTCCTAACTTTGTGAAAATTGTTTTTTTAAATAAAAAGCATTACTGTCACCTACATTACAGCGCCCATCTCCTTATGTAGGAGACGGGGCACTTATAATGTGGTGACCGTCTCTTTAAGAAGTGTAGTTTGCGAAATGGGGTCACTTTTTGGGGGTTTCCACTGTACAGGTACCTCAGGGGCTTTGCAAATGCGACATGGTATCAGAAAACCATTCCAGCAATATCTGCGCTCAAAGCTAAATGGCGCTCCTCTTCTGAGCGCTGCCGTGTATGCAAACAGCAGTTTATGACCACATTTGGGGTATTGCCGTGCTTGAGAAATTGCCTAACAATTTTTGGGGTGCTTTTATTTTTATTTTTTATTATATATATATATATATATATATATACTGAATGCCTCTTGGAAATGAAAAATTTTGAGCTAAAACTACATATCGGGAAAAATATATATTTTTAAATTCAAGGCCTAATTCTAATATATTCTATGAAAAACCTGTGGGGGCAAAACGCTCTCTACATCCCTAGATACATGGTAGTTTCCAAAATGGGGTATTTTTGGGGTGTATCTAATGTTTTGGCACCTCAAGGCCTTTTCAATCATGAAATGGTGCCTGGAAAACAGTCTGATAAAAAGGAGGCCCCAAAATCCATTAGGTGCTCCTTCATTTCTGAGGCCTGTGTTTGAGTCCAGTAGCACACTAAGGCCCCATGGACATGACAGTGTTCGGTCCGTGATATATGGTCCGCATGTCTCGGACCGAACACCGTGAAGGGAGCCGGGCTCCTAGCATCATACTTCTCTATGACGCTAGGTGGCACTGCCTGCCACGGAACTACTGTCCCGCACTGAAAACATGATTACAGTACGAGACAGTTGTCCCGCAGTGAGGCAGTGACACCTAGCGTCATAGATCACTATGATGCTAGGAGCCCGGCTCCCTGCAGTGTGGTCGGTCCAGGACATGCGGACCGTATATCATAGACCGAACACGGGCGTCTGCATGGGGCCATAGGCCACTTGTGGTATATATTTGAAAACTGCAGAATCTATGTAATAAATATTGAGTAGTGTTTTTCTGTTAACACCTGCTGTGTTACTGAAATAAATGAATTCAATTGAAAATTTGCCAGAAAAAATGAAGTTTATAAATTTGACCTCCACTTTGCTTTAAAGGAAGGGTGTCATGAAAAAAAAAAAGTTTTTATATCAATTTGCTTTGTGTTTTATTAAAAAATGTTTTATTTATTTGTGTGTTTTGTGTTTTACTTTTTATTTTTGCACTTTTTTTCTTGTCTATGGGGCCTGCCATTTTTTTTTTTTCATCTCTGTATGTGTCGATTTAACGACACATACAGACATGGAATACGGCACATACAGCCCCATAGAGAATGCGAACGGGACCCGTTCCATTCACTATGCTGTACGCCGTCTGTGTGCTCCCACACAGTCCAAATGGAAGGTCTTCGGCCGAGCGACGTCCGGCGCCATTTTCTTGTGGACCGGAAGCTGCAGCCGGACAGTAAGATTACTACTTCCGGTCGCGGCTTCCGGACTTGTGTTCTAAAGCAAGCACTTGGAGAGGACGGACCGGAGGGAGCGGTGGCGGCAGGAGCAGGTAAGTTATTTCTGTGTATGTACGTGTTTTACTGTATGTAAACCTACTACACTGTGTGTTGGCTCAAAAAATGGCGACACACAGTGTAGGAGGTTTGACTGTTCAATCCCCTCCTTTCTCCTGGCGCTAGCCAGGATAAAGGAGGGGGGATTCTGTGAGCTCACTAGAGCGAGTGTGTTTTCTCAAATTTGGCAGCATAAAGCAATGTGGTTGCTTTACCACATGCCAATGCTGCAATTTTGGGAATTGCTCCATCTAGTGACCAGCACTGGGAAATGTTATAAATTAGAATCTAATTTATAATATTTCCTGACTCGTGAAAAAAAAAAAAATAATTAGAACAATGTTTAATCATTTATACACTAACTAAACAGTTAGTGTATAAATGATTAAACATTGTTCTAATTTTTTCTAGCGACACATTACCTTTAACTCCTGTAATAGACCTAAAGAGTTTACAAACTTCCTAAATGCTGTTTTGAATACGTTGAGGGTGTAGATTTTATGGGGTGACTTCTGAGGGGTTTCTAATACAAATACTCCTCAAAGCCACTTCAAAATTGTGGTGCCTAAAAAAATGTTTTGCAAATTTTGTTGCGTATTTAAAAAAATTTCTAGTAAACTTATAAGCCTTATAACGTTCTAAAAAAAAAATTATGAAATAAAAAAAAGATGCCTGCATAAAGAAGACATATATAGTAAAGCTTATTTATTTACTAATTTGTGTGGTACCATTATCTGTTTTAGGGCGGATTTACACGAGCGTGTGCGTTTTGCGCACGCAAAAAAACAGCGTTTTGTGTGCGCAAAAGGCACTTAACAGCTCCGAGTGTCATCACATAGGATGTGCGGCTGCATGATTTTCGCGCAGCCGCCATCATTATGACACTCTGTTTGGATGTTTGTAAACAGAAAAGCACGTGGTGCTTTTCTGTTTGCAAACATACATTTGACCTGCTGTTGTGCGAATCACGCGCGTCCCACGGAAGTGCTTCCGTGTGGTGCACGTGATTTTCACGCACCCATTGACTTCAATGGGTGCGTGATGCGCAAAAAACGCAGAAATATAGGACCTGTCGTGAGTTTTACACAGCGGACTCACGCTGCGCAAAAATCACTGACAGTCTGCACTGCCCGATAGACTAGCATAGGTCCATGCGACGCGCGTGAAAAACACGCGCGTTGCACGGACGTATTACACGTTCGTGTAAATCCGCCCTTAGAAGCACAGGATTTAAAATGTAGGAAAATTAAAATTTTTCAAAAATGTCTTTATATTTTAGATTTTTTATAAAAAAAAAGTGTAAACATACGACCAAAATGTACCACTAGCAAAGAAAAAATTATTTCAGAATCACTTGGATAAGTAAAATCATTCCCGAGTTATTGCCACATAAAGTGACATGTTAGATTTGAAAAATGGGGCTGGTCCTGAAGGCCAACATAATCTCCGTCCCGAAGGGGTTAAATTTACCATATTTTATTATTTATTCTGTTTAACCACATTCAGAGAGCCAAAACTTTTTTTATATATTTTTTTCATCGATAGAGCGGTGTGAGGGCTTATTTTTTGCTGGATGAGCTGTAGGTTTAGGGTATGTTCACACGCAGTGACCAAAAACGTCTGAAAATACAGAGCTGTTTTCAAGAGAAAACAGCTCCTGATTTTCAGATGTTTTTTTTGCCAATCGCGATCTTCACAGCGTTTTTTACGGTCGTTTTTGGAGCTTTTTTCAATAGTCTATGGAAAACTGCTCCAAAAATATTGCAAGAAGTGTCCTGCACTTTTTCGCGTCTGTTTTTTTTACGCGTAAAAAAAGTAGCAAAAAACGCTGCGTCGGAACAGAACGCCGTTTTCCCATTGAAATCAATGGGCAGATGTTTGGAGGCATTCTGCTTCCGATTTTTCGGCCGTTTTACAGGCGTTTACGGACCAAAAAACGTCCGATAATAGGCAGTGTGAACATACCCTATTGCCACCATTTTTTGGTACATACGATTTTTTTGATCACTTTTTAAATAACCTTTTTTAAGCACTAGCGATACCAAATTATTTTATTTTTTACATTGTGCTCGGGGAAAAATGGGAAAAGGTTTGTTTTTTTTTACACTCCTGAAAATGTAGCTAATATTTTCTCTTTTTTTTTTTTACAAATTTTATTAGTTCCCCTAGGGGACTTGAAGCAGCAGCCACTTGGTTGCATGTGGAGTTACTGAAACAGCGTAACTCGCTGAGCTACGCTATTTCCCGAACTCCCATTGTAGTGAATGGCAGTTACGGAAGCAGCGTAGCATGGGAGCTACGCTGTTTCCGTAACTACTGTTCAGTTCTATGGGCGTTACACAAACGGCGTAGCTCAGCAAGTAACTCCACATGCAATCAAGTGGTCGGGAGATCACAGAAAGCTAGAATGGGGTTTAGGGGGGCGTTTGCCATAAAAAAAAAACATGTATCCCCTATCCACAGGATAGGAGCTGGGGGGGGGGGGGGGGGGGGGGCGACCGCTGGGACTCTCAGTGATAAGGAGAACAGGGGACCGAAAGTCACCCAAAGCGCTACATGAGAAGCCTGACTTCCGGGTTCTGTGTCTGGCTTAGCTGTTCCGCAGCTCCATAGAGATCAATGGAGAGCATGTGCGGAAGAATCCCATTGATCTCTATGAAGTTGCCGAACACAGAACGCGGAAGTTAAAGCTTCTCATGCAGCGCTCTTGGTGACTTTCGGTCCCCTGTTCTCCTTATCGATAGGGGATACATGTGTTTTATGGCACAACCCCTTTAAACTGCCAGGAACAGCGAAATTGCTATTCCTGGCCGTTAGAGCAGCGTGTCCGCTGTAAAAGACAGCCGACACCTGCAGTGTATGGAGTGGGCTCAGCACGTGGAGGTAAAATTTTCTATTTTATTTATTTTTTTGCACGTTTTCAGTTTTAACCCCTTAATGACCAGGCCATTTTGCGCGTTAATGACCAAGGATTAATTTTTGTTTTCTTACGGTTGCATTCCAAGAGTCGTAACTTCTTTTTTTATTAGATTTGTAAAACATAAGGAACACCCAAAAAGACCCAATTTAGGAGACTACACACCTAAAGGAATTTATCCAGGGGTGCAGTAAGAATTTTGACCAAACAGGTGTATCAGCGAATTATTTAGAACTAAGCCGTAAAAAAGTGAAAATGTATTTTTTCCAATAATAACTAGTTTTAGCTCAAATTTTCCATTTTTACAAGGACTATAGGAGAAGTACCCAACATGTGTTACACAATTTCTCCTGAGCACGGCAATACCACATATGTGGTCATAAATTGCTGTTTGGATACACGGAAGGGCTCAGAATGGAAGGAGCACCACTTTGCTTTTGGAGCGCAGATTTTGCTGGAATGGTTTTTGGGTGACATGTCTGATTTGCAAAGCTCCTGAGGTACCAATACAGTGGAAACCCCCGACAAGTGACCCCAGTTTGTAAACTACATCCCTAACTACATTTATCTAGGGGTGTAGTGAGCATTCTAATGTGCTGTGGATGGTGCAGAGTAATATGAGTTAATATGTTGCGTCCAGCTTGTGCCACCAGAGAGACACCCCATAAATTGTAAATCTTACACTTACTCCTGTAACTCCCACGAAAGGGGGAGGGGCAATCTGGGGGTGTCAATTCTGGTGTCCTTCCCGTCATAAATCCTAAAAACTTGTGGGTTTACCATGATGATCTTTCACACAGCTTAGATATCTTTATGCCACACCTCGCCCTCTTACTTGGCAAGTACTAGCGGAATTGAAGCCTTTAAAATGTACTAAGAACTCATCAATATAAATGCACTTCTCAGGGGTGTAAACCTGGGCAAACTTGGGTGTTGAAATGGTCTATGAGGGGCCTAATTTTAAACAAGCGGCGGTCAAAACTGGGGTAAACTCGGCCGGGTACGGCGTATTATCGTTGTAATGTAGAAATCTCAGGATCGCTTCAAAGCGTGTCCTGTACGTGGTCATATGGTACATATCCGTGCGGTACAGTATATCTGTGTTCCAGTATGACCTGATGCTTAGATTCTTCAATAACCGATACAAATCGTACTAAAAACGTGTAGCACACAAATAGTACTAAAGATTTATAAGCGTACAAATAGTACTAAATAATTACAGCACACAAGAAAATGGCGAGCGCACACTGTGCACACCAATGTCACCTAAATATAAATAAATATGCATTACTGCTAGACATCATTCCACAGACTAGTGTAAACGCAGCAGTACGCCAATCTCCAGTCTAGTGTAAACCCTGCGGTCACCCAATCCCCTAGCGTAAGCGCTGCTGCTGGTGGCCAGTCCCCAGTTTTGTGTAAACGCTGCCGCTAGTGGTCAGTCTACAGTCTAGTGCAGGGGTCTCAAACTCGGACGGGTAAGTGCCACATAAAGAAAAAATTAGAAGTTGACGGACTGCATTTCAACAATGCAGTTTAAGTGTTGCTAAATGCAGTCCGGCGGCTCAGTTGGCAGCGTTCTGTAGATACCGCCACAGTGCCCGCTGTAGATACCGCCACAGTGCCCGCTGTAGATACCGCCACAGTGCCCGCTGTAGATACCGCCACTGCCCGCTGTAGATACCGCCACAGTGCCCGCTGTAGATACCGCCACAGTGCCCGCTGTAGATACCGCCACAGTGCCCGCTGTAGATACCGCCACAGTGCCCGCTGTAGATACCGCCACAGTGCCCGCTGTAGATACCGCCACAGTGCCCGCTGTAGATAATGCACTCTACCTGGGACTCCAGCTGTGCTCCTGACATCACTGTCTAGCTTTGGGGAAGCCCTAGACATCGCTGTCAATATGTTCTTCTCCGCTCTGGGGAAGACCTTGACAACAGTGTCCATATATGAACAGCGGTCAGGGAATTCCACAGAGTCCCAGAGCAGAGCCTATATAGCTCTCTGTCCGGGACTCCGCTCTGGGGAAGACCCTAACAACACTGTCCATATATGTACAGCAATGTCAGGGAATTCCACAGAGACTCGGAGCAGAGTTGATACTAGCGCTCTGCCCGGGATTCCGCTCCGGGGAATACCTTGACAACAGTGTCCATATATGAACAGCGATGTCAGGGAATTCCACAGAGTCCCAGAGCAGAGCCTATATAGCTCTCTGTCCGGGACTCCGCTCTGGGGAAGACCCTAACAACACTGTCCATATATGTACAGCAATGTCAGGGAATTCCACAGAGACTCGGAGCAGAGTTGATACTAGCGCTCTGCCCGGGATTCCGCTCCGGGGAAGACCTTGACAACAGTGTCCATATATGAACAGCGATGTCAGGGAATTCCACAGAGTCCCAGAGCAGAGCCTATATAGCGCTCTGCCCGGGACTCCACTCTGGGGAAGACCCTGACAGCACTGTCCATATATCGACAGCGATGTCAGGGGGATTCCACAGACTCTCGGAGCCGATACTAGCGGCTCTGTGTCCCGCGGGCCGCAGATGACCGCCTCAGGGGACGCATGTGGCCCGCGGGCCGCGTGCTTGAGACCCCTGGTCTAGTGTAAATGCTGCTGCTCGTCAGTTCATATTCTAGTGTAATGCGGGTCTGTTATTTTACATGTAATAATGTTGATGTTTAATTTTGCAACCAAAAATCCCATTCTTTGGCGGCAAAGTGATTTATTTATTTTTTAAGCCTGGAACGCTGTATTAATTTTTTATTTACATTTTACAAATTTAGGAATCTATTTTTATGGGAAGTAAACGTGCAGAAATTATTTTGCTCTTCAAAGAAATCTCTGACTTATATTTCCTCTACCACTTCTAAGTATTTGTGTGTCTGTCTATCTACCACCCTACCCGCTCTCTAAATTCTGCCAACGATCTAAGATTAACATCCTCCATAATCTCAACGTCCCACTCATAACCCGTCTCAAAAAAATTTCTCGTGCTGCACCAGTTCTCTGGAATGTGCTACCCCGGACGATCAGATGAATTCCCAACATCCACAGTTTTAAACGTGCCCTGACACATCTTTTTAGACAGGCCTATAACATTCCTGAATCTGACTACTTTCCTTGTCCCCCCTATTACATTAGTTATCAAATCCTGACCCCCTCATTCAGCAGTATCGCACTCCTTTCACCCTAATGCACTTCATGTCTGCCCTACACAAATACTGGTTGGTGACCAGCTCATGTAGCTTTATGTGTACTACCGCATATGTATAAAAGATCGCTGGACCATTGTACTTAAAGGGGTTTTACAGCTTCTGACAACTGATGACCTATCCACTGGATAGGTCATCAGTACATGATCTGTGGGGGTCCGACAACCGGGCCCCGCACAGGTCATTTGGTCCCGTGCCTCTGTGCACCGGACGTACAAGCTGGAAGGAGATGGCGCCGGCCACGGAATAGCGGCCGGGCAGCAGTACTGCAGCTCTGCTCCTATTCAAGTGAATAGGAGCAGAGCTGCAGCACGGCCGCTATGCAACTGTTTCTGGGCTCTGTTCATAGCGTTATGTGCCAAACATCCGATGCCCGCAGGTCACCGGAGCGGCTTATCGTGCAGGGTCTGGGTGTCGGACCCGCACCGATGACATACTGATGACCTATTCGGTGGATAGGTCATCAGTTGTTAGAAGGTGGACAATCCCTTTAACAAGCACTTTTTTAAATTTTGTGCCTCCCTTATTTCCTTATAGATTGTAAGCTCTTGCGAGCAGCGTCCGCACTCCTCTTGTTTAAATTGTTAATTAGTTTTGTCACTATGTAATGTCTGATATTGTCTGTACATGTTCCCTCTGAATTGTAAAGTGCTACAGAATATGTTGGTGCTATATAAATTATTATTATTATTATTATTATTATTAATAAGCAATCCAGAATACATCTGGTTGTTTTTTTGTTAAAGAACAAATATTAAAAAAAATTGTGCTGTTTTATTGCATATGTTCACAAGCTACTAATTGCAATCTAAACATTGTCTGTTTTCACATTACTTTGGGTCCTATAATTAACGTCTCCTTGCAGTCTGCTTTGTGACATTTTTTACCTGGACTTATTCCCACTCCCTATAAAACAGTGCCACCTTCTGGGCGCTCTATGGATTGCAGAAACAATTATATTTAAAGCAAGGATAACATGGCAGACTTTACAATACTTTTCTTCCAGCAACATCACAATGGTCTGACTTGTTAACCCAACATCACTTCAGTAAGTCTTGGATGCAGCTAGAACATCACATAAGATGTTAATTTATATTGTTAATTGAAAATAAAGAATAAGCAGCACATTTCTGCTTCTGTCCTGTAATATTATTAACGTAAATAAATTAAGCAAGCAGTATTTCTGTAAAGGGAGCCTAGGAGTCAGAGTGTGGTTTAACTTGAACATAGAGACATGCTCTGGTTCCTGTATTCAGTATGACATAGGAGCCCGCACACTGGAGCTAGTATACCATATTTTCAAATTATTTTCATGTTGTTTGCTTAAAGAGAACCTTTCACCTCCCCATACATGTGCAGCATGTAATGGGGAGGGCTGCACAAACCCTGGGGCACTTTACATTTTTTTCTACCCTCCTCCGTTATTTAGATATCGGCGCCGTGCTGCTATGGACAGTGTAAGAGCTTCGAAGAGGAGAGCGCGCATGCAAGGGGCGTGTCACTGCTATGGACAGTGTAAGAGCTGTGGAGAGGAGAGCGCGCATGCAAGGGGCGTGTCACTGCTATGGACAGTGTAAGAGCTGTGGAGAGGAGAGTGCGCATGCAAGGGGCGTGTCACTGCTATGGACAGTGTAAGAGCTTTGAAGAGGAGAGCGCGCATGCAAGGGGCGTGTCACTGCTATGGACAGTGTAAGAGCTGTGGAGAGGAGAGCGCGCATGCAAGGGGCGTGTCACTGCTATGGACAGTGTAAGAGCTGTGGAGAGGAGAGTGCGCATGCAAGGGGCGTGTCACTGCTATGGACAGTGTAAGAGCTGTGGAGAGGAGAGCGGACATGCACGATCTCCTCTCTTCAGCTCTTGCGAGAGATCAGTCTTGTACTTTGTCTGCCAAACTGGCAAGGGGCGTGTCTCTGCTATGGACAGTGCAAGCGCTCCCCAGCTCTTACACTGTCCGTAGCAGAGACAATTCGGCATAAGACTGATCTTGAAAGCTGAAGAGCGAGAGCGTGTGCGCGCGCGCACGCACACACTCACTCTCCTCTCTCTTGCTGTAACACTGTCCATATCTGATTTGGACAGTGTAACAGCCATAGTAACACGCCCCCTTGCCAGTACACACCCCATTGACAGTTCAGGGGGTTATTTAAATATTGGGCACCAAATATAATGGCACCTATATCTAAATAACGTAGGAGGGTAGAAAAACAAATGTAAAATGCCTCATGGTTTGTGCAGCCCTGCACATGTATGGGGAGGTGAAAGGTTCTCTTTAAAGGGTTATTCCCACCTGGAACATTTATGACATATCCACAGGGTCCAGCTCTAGTACCCGCACCTATCTTGTGAGAGGGGGAGGGGGGACTTGACCCCCGTTCCACCTGGTGAAGCGGCCAATGATAGCCACTAATTCATATGGGAATTACGGAAACAGTCGAGCAAGAGGGCTCAGCTGTTGCCGTAGTTGCAATAGAGGGAGCCGCGTACAATATTTTCCGCCTATATGCATCAGCCACCTCACCACATGGGACAGGGATTTTGATGAACCCCATTTTCAAGATGGGTGCGGATCCCAAAGCTGGGACTTGCATCTATCAGACATTTATGGCATATCCTGTGGATATGGCACATTTGTGTAAGGTGGGAATTCCCCTTTAAGAACTATTTTAAAGATTTAGGGTATGTGCAAACAGGGCATATTTGCTGTGGATAAATCCAAAGCAAACCATGGGACTGTGGATTTCATTCTTCATGGTGGCAAGGTTTAAAGCGGCTCTGTCACCACATTATAAGTGCCCTATATTGTACATGATGTGATCGGCGCTGTAATGTAGATCACAGCAGTGTTTTTATTTAGAAAAACGATCATTTTTGACGGAGTTATGACCTAGATTAGCTTTATGCTAATGAGTTTTCAATGGACAACTGGGCGTGTTTTACTATATAACCAAGTGGGCGTTGTACAGAGGAGTGTATGACGCTGACCAATCAGTGACCAATCAGCGTCATACACTTCTCTCCATTCATTTACACTGCAGATAGCGATATAGCTCGGAGACCCCCACCAATCTTTAGAACAAAGCAGCTGAAGTGCTCGTGTGAGCGCTCAGCAGCTTCGTGTCTGTTCGGCTTTTTACGGAAGCCGATGTATCGGAGTACGGGCTCATAGACTTTCTATTGAGTCCGTACACGATACATTTATTTCCAGAAAAAGCCGAACAGACACGAAGCGGCTGATCTCTCACACGAGCGCTTTAGCTGCTTCATTCTAGCGATTGGTGGGGGTCTCAGTGCTCGGACCCCCACCAATCCAAACTTCTGACATGTCAGAAGTTTGTCAAACGTTTAGCTACACTTTAATGTCTTCATCATATTTATTTTAAAACAACCCTGCTATAGACAACGTCTGCTACGAATTAGAAGCTCATGTTGAAAACCAATATACAAGTACATCTTTAATAAAGACGTGTTCCAAATTTACATGTACAGTTTATAAATAGAAGGAAAGGCAACACCACGTCAAGCGATCTCAGCAGTGAGTGTAGGTATTCTTGTTTTTCATCTCAACTGCAGTTCTTAAATGTTTATCCGGAACCAGAACGCCATCATTTTCCTGCATATTATCACATCCAAAGTAAATTAGTCATCAAGAATTGCCAGCCAATACCAACCTGAAATCGAATATTGAAATCAGTTGCAGTATGGAAATTGTAAAGCAATGTTCCACAGCACTAGAATCCCTTATGACTTGAGAAGCAGATGTTCTGTATATATATCCCATCCACCCTCCTCAATGTTCAGAACTGGCTTTAGAATGGCTACCCAGTCCCCTGATAATTTCTTTCCACTCGGTGCGCTTCTGTGTTACATACTGAGGTGTGATGTTTTGCAGATTCAGATTGTTGCAGTCCCGAAAATAGTGCTCGCACAAAGCTTGTGCCACACATACCACGTACATGCCACAATCATAGCTGTTATGCTGCATTGGGGCCTCCTCTTCCCGGTAATGTGGATTACCACCAAGTAGACTGCTTAGGTTTCTAGCCATGAGTCGGGCATGTGGGGCATTAGTCCCTGGTGAAGAGTCATAATGAAGAAATTCACAGATGCTACGGAGATAAGCGAGGAGGCTCCAATGTGTACCCCCTGCTTCAGTTCCAGCATTGTCATTAACAGGCAGCAGGACAAGGTCTTTTTGGGGTAGCTCCAGTGGTTGTAGAAACTCCGGAGCATCGTTCCCACAGCATTTTATAAACTGGCTCACCTCAGGACTGAGGAGTGCAACTCTTTCAGTTGTTGATGGGGCTAATGTGGATGCCAGGAACTCAAAAATAAAACCAATGATGTTGTCATTCAACCACAGGGGGGCATCAAGAAGCGCAACATCTGAAGAACGCAGAAGAGAATCTCCATAACTCAGCACCACCTGGTCCATTCTGAAGAAAAATAGAAAGGGTACAAGCCTTGATAAACATTATGGACACTAATCATGGAAATGAATGCACTTCTGTCCAGTATTGTAGGTAAATAGGAACATCTTGAGAAAATGGAAAATGCACAACCGTAAATGTGTGGAATTACATTTCAAATTCCATACATTTACACTTATTTTAAAAAATATATATATTTCTGCTGAAAGTAATAACATACAGAATAAGGCAAAGCCATATGCACAGACCCTGTATGGCAGTACTCTATGTGTGATGGAACATGGAGTAGTGGTGTGAATTATCTTATTAAAGGTGCCAGTTTTATTAAAAGAAGTGTAAAGCTTTTGCACAATCTTGGTATCTATTGAACTACTAAAAAAATATTATAAACGATTAGAATAACTAATCAGAAATATTTTAGAATTTCTATTGATAGCTGCTTTAGTCAGTAACCTGTAATTAATATTCTCATGTATGACACTTATTCAGCAGTCTGGTGAGTCGTGGATTACAATTGTGACATATTGAACATACGATGGTGGATTTTCAGCAGTCATTCATAGACAAAAGAATTTGCACCACAATGGCTAAAGGGGTTGTCTGATTTGGGGAACTATGTGTTAATAGAGGGCATTTCTTGTTCAGGATCCAAAACCGAGTGTGGCTACAAAAACAGCATCCCATTCTCTGGAGGGTCATACGTGTGTACTTTACATGGACAACCTATTGCTTTCAAAGCACACTGTGTAATACTTCTTCTTACCTGCGGTGGTGCTGCAGAACAGTTAAAAACTAGCAGACTAGTCCCCCACTAATTACAGCAGATTGCAGGGGGTCCCAGCCGCTGGACTTATCGGTGGGTGGAACTTTCTAACAAAAAGCGATTGTCCAAAGCTAACAACCCCTTAAAGGACATGCAATCCTTTGAAAGTGTTTTTTTAAGTAAAAATGTCAGTCAGCGTGTTTGGTACAACTTTCAAATTAGTTTTTATTAAAAATTATTTTTATCTTTTGAGATACAGCTGCTCTGCATTCTCTATACAGAGCAGATGTATCTTTGGCTAAGATCTGAATCCGTCAGTCCCGCGGACCTGACGGGTTCAGCGTGTCTCTGACATGCAGGATCCACCTGTAATCTATTACATCTAAATTATGATCTTTGATGTGATAGATTACAGGTGGACCCTGCAGGTCTCCCACTTTCACTGAACCCGTCAGTCCCCAGGATTCAGCGAACAAGACAGCTGCTCTGCGTAGAATACAAGGCAGCTGTATCTCAAAAAGTATAATTTTTAATAAAAACTAATTTCAAAAGCTGCACCAGGCAGACATTTTTATTTTAAAACATAATAACCATTTTCATAGGTTTACATAGCCTTTAAATTGTTGAATTTGTAAATCATAACGTAAAATGATCATCAACGGATTTTATATAAAATGAGTGAATAATTTCATTATTTTTATACAGAAAATTCACAGCCAGCTTATACCCGACAACCTGGGGACTGCAATAAAATTAGAAGTATCAATGTATTAGATTATTCCACTGGAGATGGTATGATGATCAATCCTGCCCATTATACACAATGCTACCAGTGTTCCCCATCTACTTCAATGGAACACGAGAGCTAATGATGTAATCGGTGCTAGTATGTGCTGCCTCATGAAAGGCCAACTGCTAATGTAAACTGCCATATACACAACACACTCAGGAAAGTTCTAGAAACAAGGGCAGCGTCCGGGACCCGTAATAGATAACATGTCCCCAAACTGCAGCACAATCCCGTCACACGCGCTTTACTCACAGGTACGGTATTGCAAGTAAAATGTCAGAAGCATGCTACACTGCAGACATTGCTTCCAGCAGCGACGGAGTTAATGGTCAAAGGAAGGGACCTGACTCACTTCCGTTCCGACAAACGTCGCTTAGTGATTACGTCATAAGCTAACGCGCCGCTTCTGCCACTAGAGAACGTGTATTTCTGGTTGCCATTTTTTAGAAGACCAAAATAAATTATTATGCAGAATAAAGTTTCTTTTGTTGTGGAAGATGTCGTGAAAAACGGGCGGGGATGATCAGTAAATTGTAACCCTTTTGTGTTCTTTGGATCACTATGTTTTTTTTGTTGCACATTATTGTGTTTTTCTATATGTCTCTGAAATATAAAAATATGAAAAACGAAACGAAAATAACATACAGAATATGTCTGCATTGACTGCTGTGTTTATTTTCTCCAGACAGACACAAAATAGCAGTATCATTAGAAATGCTGGTTTATTTTATATTGCTGGCATTAAAACAGCATCACATTTACTGGTTATACATTGAAACCAGACAGATTATGATACAGATTTGCTCCTGTGAGCCCCAGTTACAGTGGAAAAATGTAAGGTTAAAAAAATAATAATAAAAGTCCCCCAATGGCCTTGGGACAGACCATAATGACAAAAAAAGGTAAAAACAAATTAAATAAAAAAGTACACATAACATACCCCTCAAAAAATAATCCCCCTACCAATCATTGTCGTAACCTAGTCCTGACCCAATTACCCTAAAATAAACATGTAATATATCAAAATTTACCGAAGACAATCACAGACAAAAAGTGTATTTTAGGGCTTATTCAGACGAACGAGTGTAAACTCGAACGTAAAAAACAATCCGTTAAAAGTCAGTTAAAACAACGGCCATGTGAACAGCCCCATTGAATTGCATGGGTCTGGGTGCTGTCCATTTTTTTAACGGACAGCACATGGACGTATAATACGCTCATCTGAATAAGCCTTAGGGTAACACTATATTATTAACAGAAAAAAAAATTTAACTTTTTTTCAAACTATAAGCCTAAAAATTCGAAAAAAGTTACAATTATGTGTATTAAAGTGATGAAACAAGAAACCTGTATTGTTTTAGAAAAAAAAAACATTGCAAAAATCACGTCACTAGCCCAACAAATAAAAAAGTTCTAGCGTTTAACTGACATCTGCTAAAAATGGCTAAATGGTGTCTGGTCCTGACGGTCTTTAAAATGACATTGTGTTAAAAGGAGGACATTCTCTTAAAACCACACACGTTTTCATTAAACCACACCCACTTTTTGCGTGTGCTTCTACTTCATCACCTTGCAAGCTGCTCTCCAATGACATCCCTGGACATTTCTTGTGGATATCCATGGAAATTTGATTAATAAATATTTTTGTGTGTTTGTTAACTCCTTGGCGACATCTCACGTACAGTTACGGCGCTGCCGCTAATGGGTTACTTGTCACGTAACAGTACGTGCAGTGTTCGAGCCGGCTCAGAAGCTGAGCCCACATCATCTCCAGCGGGTGTCAGTTGGTATATGACAGATGACACTGCTGTAACGGTAGGGACCGGACCAAGGTCCGATCCCCGCAGATTAACCCCATAGATGCCGCTGCCAATTGCAGGGTGCCAATTTTTGCTATGGCAACTGGAGGCTTAACAATGGCCTCCTGGTCTGCCAGAGGCAGGACCTAGTAGGTTTGCTGTCAGTGTAACTGACAGCTATAATACACTGCACTACGTAGGTAATGCAATGTATTAGAATAGCGATCAGGGCTTCATGCCTTCAAGTCCCCTAGTGGGAGAAAAAAAAGGTAAAAAGTATATAAAAATATAAATAAAAAAAATTCAGGTTAAAAAGTAAAAAGCCTTTTTTTCCCATAACTGAAATAATTAAAAAAAAAGTACACATCTTTGGTATTGTGGCATCTGTAATGACCCAAACTATAAAACGATAGCGTTATTTTTCCCACACGGTGATTGCCGTAAAAAAAAAATGCCAGAATCACTCTTTTTCGGTCACCTTGCCTCCAAAAAAATGGAATAAGAAGTGATCAAATAGTCGCATTTAAACTACAGCCTGTTCCCCAAAAAACAAGCCCTTACACAGCCTTGTCAATGGAAAAATAAAAAAGTTATGTCTCTTAGAATATGGCGACACAAAAAACAAATGATTTGAAACAAAAGTGATTTTATTGTGCTAACGCTGTACAACATAGAAAAACTATATACATTTGGTATCGCCACAATCGTATCAACCCACAGAATAAAGTAAATAATGTCATTTATGTTGCTTGGTGAACACCGTAAAAAAATAATAAAAAATAATACCAGAATATCTGTTTTTTGGTCACCTTGCTTCTTAAAAATGGAATAAAAAGTGATCAAAAAGTCGCATGTACAGTACCCCAAAATGTTACTAATGAAAACTACAGATTGTTCCACAAAAAATAAGCCCTCACACAGCTCTGTCGACACAAAAAAAATGATGGCTCTTAGAATATGGCGACACAAAAGGCGCAGAGTATGTTGCAAAAGGGGGATAAGATCAGGCATCATTTATCAGTGCGACACTAGCCACATATCTGTGGATTATTATTTGTTTACCCCACTATTATACCACCTTATTATACCCTAATGTACTCCGCACAGCTTACATATGTCCCTACATTATAAACTGAAATACCAGAAACACTCCAAACAGTACAACTACCAAGCAAAATCTGCGCACCAAATGGCGCTCCCTCCCTTCCGAACCCCACAGTGTGCTTAAACTTCAGTTTACGTCTACATAAATGTCATTACCGTACCCGGGAGAACCCGCTTAACAGTTTAGGAGATATTTGTTTTCAGTGGCACAAACTGGGCAAAACATATTGTGCACTAAAATAGAATATCAGTGGAAAATTGCAATTTTTACTTTGCACCATCCGCTCATGAATTCCTGGTAAAAAAAAAAAAACACGTGGAAAATAAAATTCTCACTACCCTTCTTGATAAATTTTTTGGGGGGTGTAGTTTACAACCACATATAGGGTATTGCCATACTCGAGAGATATTGAGTAATACATTTTGTGGTGTTTTTCTCCTATTACCCCTTGTAAAAAGGAATAATTGGGAGCTAAAACTACATATTTTTGGGGAATTTTTTTTTTTAATATTTTCGCTGCCTAGATCTAATAACATCTATGAAACACCTGTGGGGGTCAAAATTCTCACTACACTCCCAGATTAATGCCCTGAGGTGTGTAGTTTGCAAAATGGAGTCACTTGTCAGGGGTTTCTACAGTACGGGTACCTCAGGGGCTCTGCAAATGCGACATGGCACTCAAAAAACGATCCAGCAAAATCGACATGCCAAACATTGCTCCTGCCATTCTGAGCCGTGCCGTGTGTCCAAACAACAGTTTATGACCACATATGGGGTTTTGCCGTACTCTGGAGAAATTGGTTTACAAATGTTGGGGTGTTTTTTCTCCTTTATTCCTTATGATAATTAAAAAATCTGAGCTAAAACGTCATTTTATGACAAAAAAATTAGATTTTGATTTTCAAGCCTAATTCCAATACATTTACCAAAAAACCTGCAGGGTCAAATTGCTTACTATACCCCTAGATAAATTCCTCGGGGTGTAGTTTCCAAAATGGGGTTGTTTTCTATGTTTTGGCACCAAAAGACCTCTTCAAACCTAAAATATATTCTAATAAAAAGGAGGCCCTAAATCCACTGGGTGTTTCAGTCCAGTAGCACAATAGGGTCACATGTGAGATATATCTAAAAACTTCAGAATCCGGGCAATACATATTGAGTAGCATTTCTCTGGTAAAACCTTCTGTGTTACAAAAAAATATATATATATTAAAATGTAATTTCTGCAAACAAAATGAAATTTGAAGCCTTCACTTTGCTTTAAATCTTGTAAAAACACCTAAAGGGTTAAGAAACTTTCTAAATGCTGTTGTAAATACCTTAAAGGAACAGTGTCACCACAATTTTTTTTTTAATATGTTAAAGATGTTAGTGCTTTATTAAAAACGTTTGGATTAATTTGTGTGTTTGTGTGTTACTTTTTCTTATTTTTACACTTTTTCTTCCCTATGGGGGCTGCCATTTTTTTTTCCATTTCTGTATGTGTCGATTAACGACACATACAGACATGGAATACGGCAGCTCCAGTCCCATAGGGACTGCGAACGGGGCCCGTTCCATCCACTAACATGTACGCCGCTGTGTGGGAACGGCGCATGCGCCGCTCCCACACAGTTCAATTTGAAATGCGCGCCGTCCGGCGCCATTTTCCTGTGGACCGGAAGTCGCGGCCGGACAGTAAGATTACTACTTCCGGTCGCGGCTTCCGGACTTGTGCACATTGAGCAGCGGCAGCAGACGGAGCGGATGGACCGGAGGGAGCGGCGGCGACTGGAGCAGGTAAGGGATTTCTATGTATGTTTGTGTTTCAGTGTGTGTTTACTACTGTATGTAAACCTTCTACACTGTGTGTTAGCTCAAAAAATGGCGACACACAGTGTAGGAGGTTAGACCGTTCAAACCCCTCGTTTCTCCCGGCACTAGCCAGGATAAAGGAGGGGGGGATGCTGAGAGCTCACTAGAGCGAGGGCTTTTTACCCAATTTTGCAGCATAAAGCAATGTGGTTGCTTTACCACATGCAATGCTGCAATTTTGGGAATGGCTCCATCTAGTGACCAGCAATGGGAAATATTATAAATTAGAATCCAATTGAATCCAATTTATAATATTTCCTGACTCGTGAAAAAAAAAAAAAATTAGAACAATGTTTAATCACCTATACACTAATTGTTTAACTAAAAAAAAAAAAAACCATGTTTTGCTGGCAACACATTCCCTTTAAGGTGTACAGTTTTTAAAATGGCATGATTTATGGGGGTTTCTAATATATAAGGCCCTCAAAGCCTAAAATAGTTTTGAAAATGTTTTTGAAAATGTGAGAAATTGCTGCTAAAGTTCAAGGGTACGTTCACACGGGCTATTTTCAAGCATTTTTCGGGCCGTAAATGTCCCGAAAAATAGCTAGAAATGCAGGGGATGAACGCTTCCAAACATCTGCCCATTGATTTAAATGGGAAAAACTGCGTTCCTTTCCCACGGGGCATTTTTTACGCACCCGTTTTGAAAAACGGTTGCGTAAAAAAAAAAAGGTCCTTCAACCTTGGCGTCGGAAGAGAGAAGACACCACAGCTCCATGCGTACAGTTGAATTTGCAGCAGCATCACCATGTGCAGGTAAGCATAGCAAACTCCCTAGAGACGAGCATATTAACCTTTTGGACGCCTTTCAGCCGATGTATCTTCTTTGTCCGACGACAAGGTTGAAGGACCTGTGGGTGACGTCACGCTGTGTGTCTTTAGTGAAAGAAGCTGGGTGGGAACGATGAGAAGTGAATGATGCTGATTTGTCAGCATCATACACTTCTATTCACAACGCCCATTTAGTAAAACAAGTAAACACGCCCAGTTGTTAAAAACACAATACACGCCCAGTTGGAAATACGAAAAAAAAACCACGCCCAGTTGTCCATTTCAAAGCTCATTTGCATAAATATAACATTGCTCATAACTTGGCCAAAAATGATCGTTTTTCAAAAATAAACAAAAACGTTACTGTTATCTACATTGCAGCGCCGATCACATGCAATAGGAGATAGGGATTTGATAATCTGGTGACAGAGCCTCTTTAAAGAAGACATATGGTAAATGTTAACTAGTTACTATTTTGTGTGGTATAACTGTCTGTCTTACAAGCATATACATTTAAATGTTGAAAAATGCAAGTTTTTCCAATTTTTCTCCTAATTTTGGCTTATTAGTTTTTCACAAATAAATGCCAAATGTATCGACCACATTTTTCCACTAACATAAAGTACAATGTGTCACAAGAAAATAGTCTCAGAATCGCTTGAATAAGTAAAACCATTTCAAAGTTATTACCACATAAAGTGACACGTCAGATTTTAAAAAATGGTTTGTGTCCACAAAACCAAAATTATCTGTGTCTCCAAGCGGTGAAGGAAGACCAGCACAGACCCTTCCCTCAGCCACGAGTTAAATAAACAAGAGGTCCTCTTTAGAATAAGGGGCTCTCTTTTATTTAGCTGTTTTTACATTCTATCTCACTCCTAATAAAACAAGTTAGGCAAAGGCAGCTTGAGGAAATTATGTTTCAATTATTTCTATAGTCAATGAATGACTAAATTGTGTGTGAAGCTCTATTGGGTTATACAGTATTAACCCCTTAAAGGAACAGTGTCATCACAAATAATTTTTTTATATGTTAAAGATGTTAGTGCCTTAATATAAACGTTTATTTTCATTTGTGTGTTTGTGTTTTACTGTTTCTTATTTTTACACTTTTTCTTCCCTATGGGGGCTGCCATTTTTTGTTCCATTTCTGTGTGTGTCGATTAACGACACACACAGACATGGAATACGGCAGCCACAGTCCCATAGGGACTGTGAACGGCTCCCGTCCCATTGACTGCCGTGTACGGCGTCTGTGTGGGAACTGCGCATGCGCCGCTCCCACACAGTCCTATTCGAAATTGGCGCCGTCCGGCGCCATTTTCCTGTGGACCGGAAGTCGCGGCCGGACAGTAATATTACTACTTCCGGTCGCGGCTTCCGGACTTGTGCACATGGAACAGCGGCAGCAAAGGGAGCGGACGGGCCGGAGGGAGCCGCGGCGGCAGGAGCAGGTAAGAGATTTCAATGTATGTTAGTGTTTGTGTGTGTTTACTACTGTATGTAAACCTACTACACTGTGGGTTACCTCAAAAAATGGCGACACACAGTGTAGGAGGTTAAACCTTTCAAACCCCTCGTTTATCCCGGCACTAGCCAGGATAAAGGAGGGGGGGATGCTGAGAGCTCACTAGAGCGAGGGCTTTTAACCCAACGTTGCAATGCTGCAATTTTGGGAACAGCTCCATCTAGTGACCAAAAATGGGTAGTATTATAAATTAGAAATAATTTATAATATTTCCTGGACTCGTGCAAAAAAATAAAAAAAATTTGAACAATGTTTAATCACCCACACACTAAATGTTTAATTTTTTTTAAAAAAACATGTTTTTCTGGCAACACATTCCCTTTAACGACCGGCGTATAGTGTTTTTATGTCAGCCGTTCAGGGTAGTTCTTCTGAAGTGTCGGCTTTTCACGTCGGCACTTCAGAAGAACTTTCCACGCATCGTGCGGGGTGCTGCTGAAGACCGGGCTGTTGGTAATCGCCTCGGGCTTCAAGGCAACGATCGGAGACCACTAGCAGTTGTCTCCGATCGTATTTAACCCCTCAGATGCGGCACTCAATAGCAAATGCCGCATCTGAGTGGTTTGGGAGGGAGGGGACCGCATCGGAGCGGTTTTTGCGGGGATCTCCTGAAGACCAGGCTGCTGGTAACAGCTTCGGGCTTCAGGGCAACGATCGGAGACCACTAGCAGTGGTCTCCGATCAGTTTTAACTCCTCAGATGCAGCGCTCAATACCAAGCGCCACATCTGAGTGGTTTGGGAGGGAGGGGGCCACATCGGAGTGGTTTTTCCGGTCATCGGGTAATCTGCCTCTGAAGCCAAGGCTGTTAGCCACAGCCTTGGCTTCAGAGTGAAGATTGGAGACCAATAACAGTGGTCTCCGTTCATGTGATCACTGTGAGAACCATTCACAGTGATCACAAAATGAAAAACAAAGTGTTTCTCCTACCTGTCTCTCTTCACACTTGTTACTTTGTATGAGAAGAGACGGAGAGAGAATTTTACAGTGACACCAAAGACACAAAATTACAGAAAATCTAATATATAAACTTTATAAAAACTTCAATTGTATACCTAGGCTAGGGTTATCCTTAGGGCATGTTCACACGTGGCAGAGTTTTTCCGCTGCAAATGTTGGTGCAGATTCGGGGCAATTACGCAACGAATCTGCACCAACATTTTCATATTTGACAGGTAATTCAGACATTTTTTGCACTGCAAAGGCTGAAATACGCAGTGAAATTCCGCTTCTTCTCCGCAACAGACAGTGCATGCTGCGGACATAAAATTCTGCACCACAGCCTATGGTCCGCAGCGGAGTTTTCTGCAACGTCTGCACTAACTTTCCTAAAAATGTATAGAAACAAATTTAAAAAACGGCCGCTGGAGAATTCCACTGCGGACTGTTCGCAGCGGAATTCCACAGCAATTCTGCCACGTCTGAACATGCCCTTAGGGTTAGTCTAGGGTTATTCTAGGTTCTATTCTAGAGTTAGTCTAGGGTTAGCCTAGGTTTAGTCTAGGGTTAGCCTAGGGTTTTTGTGTAGCGTACGTGTGTGACATCTGTGTAAAAAAAAAACGTTTTATAGTCTACGTGTTTGTTCAACATCAGTTTTTTGTGAAGCGTGCTTTTGTGACGTCCGTGTATTTTTGTCTGTGAAAAAAAAAGAAGTAAAGAGAAAATAATAAAATTTGTCTGCGTGTGCGTCTGGTTACAGTCTTTGTCGTACGTGTGTGTAATTAGAATGGCCCATAGAAGGTTCACGGTGGAAGAGGCATACGCCATGTTAATTTCTGACTCTGATAAAAGCGATACAGGAACCGCGTCCGAGGTAGAAATGTTGTCTACCAGTGATAGCGACGACAGTGATACGCTTTCTGCAATTCAAGTGTCGCTGCAGAGTCCACAAGCACAGGGCATGTCGCAGAAGTACCACAAAACACGGCCCACTCTATTCCCCCAGAATAAATTGAGTGGGTACCCAGAGTAATTTTCCCATAATATCCCAGAATTTATTGCCACACCAGGGATAAATATTAATGTGGAAAACTTTACAGCCCTCGATTTTTTTAAAATATTCATTACAGATGAACTATTGGAGCTGGTTGTTAACCAAACCAATCTGTATGCTCGCCAATTCTTTGCTGAAAAGCCAACGTCCTCCTATCCAAAGCAGTGGCACCCCACAAATACTGGCGAACTTAAAAAAAAATTGGGGCTCATCCTCAACATGGGGTTAGTGAAAAAGCCCTCAATCCGGTCATATTGGGCAACAAGCCCTACACATGCCACACCTGTTTTTCCAGCTGTTATGACCAGAAGCAGATATGAGGTGCTAAGGCGCTTCCTTCATTTTAACGACAATCACCAGGCCCCCCCCCCCCCCCCCCCCCCCCGTAGTGATCCAGGCCGTGACCGCCTGTATAAAACAAGGCCCCTGATAAAAATTTTGGAGGAGTCATTTATGCCGGTGTACAACCCCGAAAAAAACCTAGCGGTGGATGAATCGCTGATGAGTTACAAAGGCAGGCTCTCATTCCACCAGTACATCCCCTCAAAGAGAGCAAAGTATGGGGTTAAAATCTACAAGCTCTGTGGGAGCGGCACAGGCTACACATCTGCCTTTAGAACCTATGAAGGCAAAGACAGTGATATTACCCACATTATTAACTCATTTACTTTCACACTGTTTTTGTAGGGAGAACCAAAAGGGAGGGTTGCTTATTGGATAATGTTTCACTGTAAAAATGCAGCAATACTGTATTTTCTGGAAAAACCTATTTTTTATTTCTTTCCACCTATTAAAAATACTCACTATACCCCTAGATGAATATTAGCAGGACATTTATACTTGTCAAAATGACCTGCAGTACCACGGAAAATATAGCGTGGTTCCCTAAAATCAGCTCTGGCGTAAAAAGGCCTCCAAAAGCCAAAATGGACTCCTATTATATGCCCTATAACCAGGGGCGTAGCTAGGGGGGGGGGGCAGGCAGGGCACGTGCCTCGGGCGCAGCTCAGAGGGGGGCGCCAGCATCCCCTCCTCCTGCACTATAATTGTACCTGTGTCGCAAGGACACAGGTATAATTAGAAGCAATGAATGACCGGGCACGTTCCGTGCCCGGCCATTCAGCGCTTTTCCACGAATGAAGCAACTGGTACCTTTTGTACCAGTGAAGCTTCCGTCGATGAAAGACGCTGACTGACTGACAGGGAAAGTCATCCTGCCCAGCCAATCAGCGCCTTTCATAGACGCTGTGTTCAACCCCCTGGAGACCTGCGCAGAAGAGAGCAGGTCTCCATGGCTGCCGGACGGCGTGGGAGCGGGATTAAGGTGAGTTTGAATATTTTTTTTATTTTTTTTTAACTGTAATAGAAGTGTGTGTCTGTATCTGCGGGGGGTCTGTATCTGCGGGGGGACTATATCTACAGGGGGTGGGCTATATACAGGGGGACTATATCTACAGGGGGACTATATCTACAGGGGGTGGGCTATATACAGGGGGACTATATCTACAGGGGGGCTATATCTACAGGGGGTGGGCTATATACAGGGGGACTATATCTACAGGGGGGCTATATCTACAGGGGTGGGCTATATACAGGGGGACTATATCTACAGGGGGTGGGCTATATACAGGTGGACTATATCTACAGGGGGTGGGCTATATACAGGGGGACTATATCTACAGGGGGGCTATATACTGGGGTGGGCTATCTACAGGGGGACCATATCTACAGGGGGTGGGCTATATACAGGGGGACTATATCTACAGGGGGACTATATCTACAGGGGGTGGTCTACATACAGGTGGACTATATCTACAGGGGGTGGGCTATAAACAGGGGGACTATATCTACAGGAGGGCTATATACTGGGGTGGGCTATCTATGGAGCACCATATACAGGGGTGGGCTATAGCTACAGGGGGGGCTATATAGTATATAGCCCCCTGTAGATATAGCCCACCCCTGTAGATATAGCCCACCCCTGTATATAGCCCACCCCTGTATATAGCCCACCCCTGTAGATATAGCCCACCCCTGTATATAGCCCACCCCTGTATATAGCCCACCCCTGTATATAGCCCACCCCTGTATATATAGCCCACCCCTGTAGATATAGCCCACCCCTGTAGATATAGCCCACCCCTGTAGATATAGCCCAGCCCTGTAGATATGGTCCCCCTGTAGATATAGTCCCCCTGTAGATGTAGTCCCCCTGTAGATGTAGTCCCCCTGTAGATGTAGTCCCCCTGTAGATGTAGCCCACCCCTGTATATAGTCCCCCTGTAGATATAGCCCACCCCTGTATATAGTATCCCACAAATAGCTCCCCCTATAGTGGTCCACAGAAAGCCCACCCCTGTATATAGCCCCCTTGTACATATAGTCCACCCCTGTATATAGTGCTCCACAGATAGCCCACCCATGTATATACTATATACAAGGATGGGCTATCTGTGGAGCACTATATACAGGGGTGGACTATCTAGTGGAGCACTATATACAGGGGTTGACTATATGTACAAGGGGGGCTATATACAGGGGTGGGCTATCTGTGGAGCACTATATACAGGGGTGGACTATCTAGTGGAGCACTATATACAGGGGTGGACTATATGTACAAGGGGGGCTATATACAGGGGTGGGCTATCTGTAAAACACTATATACAGGGGTGGACTATATGTGGAGCACGATATACAGGGGTGGGCTATATCTACAGGGGGGCTACATACATGGTTGGGCTATCTGTAGAGTACTATATACAGGGGTTGGCTATATCTACAGGGGTGGGCTATCTGTAGAGCACTATAGGGGGAGTTATTTGTGGGACACTATATACAGGGGTGGTCTATATGGGGGCACCATCTACAGGGGGCTCTATGGCAGGCACTATCTACAGGGGGCACAGTGTGTGTGTGTGTGTGTGTGGGGGACACGGTGTATGGTGCTATTATAATTAGAGGTGCAGTGTATGGCGCTATTATGTTTAGGGGCGTAGTGTGTGGTATTATGAGAACTTTATCTTTGTTTATAGGTGCAGAAATGTTGGAAAAGTGAGAAGCTGAAGACATCTGAGCGGCAAACTGCAGAAATGGGCTGTGACCGGGAGAAGTCATCATAGAGGTCTGGACCGGATGGAGAAAAATAACTAGAATCTGAGACGTCACCGGTGAGTCACTTAATGTAAATGTTTATTCTGCCTCTAATCAGTAATGTAGTCACTGTATGATCTGCAGCGAGATGATTATGATAGGATTTTTTTTTTGTGAAACGGCATCTCCCAGCCCATCCTTATCATTGTTTGGGCCATGCTGGGAGCTGTAGTTTTACGCCGTACACGCCTATATGGCAGGAGTTGCACTAAATTGAGCTGTATTTGTGCTGGTGCTGTATATATGTAGTGAGCTTGCTTCTGGGGCTGTATATATGTACTGAGCTTGGTTCTGGTGTTGTGTATAGAACCATATTGCTTGTAAAATCTACAAATGTTTTTATGCTCGCGTGACATAAAAATAAATGACACGTCGATTGGTAGAGAAAACAAACACGGCGAGGGGGAAGGAGATGTCGGGAAAGAGGTTGGTGGGGGGGGGGGGGCGCCAAACTGAATCTTTGCCCCGGGTGCTGGAGAACCTAGCTACGCCTCTGCCTATAACGGGTCCATATAATAGATTAGACACACATATTTGGTATCACCGTACACGGGAGAAATAGCAGAATGTGGAAAGGTGTCACTTTTACCAGTGTGTCATATGGTGTTTCGAAATGGCTTAAGAAAAGTGACACTTTTGTAAAAAAATGCAATTTACATTTTTTTGGCCCAGGTTTGGACAAATTCTGTAAAAAGTGTGAAGGGTTAAAACAGAAATGGAACGCTAGAAATAGACTATAGAGTGTCTAGTTTGTAGAACACAAAGTTTTTTTACCATTATTTATTGGACTTCAAGTCCATTACCCATACATTAATACCATAGTCTCCAGAAGCAAACAAGTTTACTGGGCTAGGTATTGTTCCAAGGAACATCCTCCCATATGTATTGATAAGGCAACTCTATAATAAGTATATAGATATAGGAGAAACAGAGTCTGTAGCCAATATATTATCAGAAAATATCAAAACAAAGCTTTATTTAAATATGCAAAATAACAAACATTTAAAAAGATACGTATAACAGGAGAAACTCAATAAAAAATGACATAGAGATACATCAGGAGAGCCAGAGTCGTAAATATGAAACCCTTGTTGTATAGGTTTGCAGTAGGAATATCACTGGTATGAAATATGGTAGTTTGAACTCAGTGCATGTGTTGATGCTAATAAGGGACATAAATGGTCCAGAAAAAGAGCATCATGTACTGGGAAAATGAATGTAAACCATACCCTGAAAATATAGGGATAGCCAGGATAATCTTACCCATAGAGTGTCCTTAGCTGTATCCCGATGGTCACTGTGTGCGACCCGACGCGCGTTTCGCAGATGTCCGCTTCCTCAAGGGGGTGGAGTGTGTCTATCCAGTAGGCGACATATATATACCCCATCTATGATGTAGCCCAGGTGTATTCTACATAGATTCAGCTCTGTCCAAGGGTGCATGGCGCGCAACCGACGGCGCAACCGGAAGTGTGGCAGGCCCCACTTCCGTCCTCCAGTGCTGCGGCGCACATCCGGTCTCTGGACGCGTACCAAGAGATCCGGACATGCGCACCACACTATCGGAGGTTCGAGCGTGGCCAAACCCAGTCCCGGCCGCGTACGTCAAGAGCGCGCACCCCATCGGACAGCGCAGACCAGGTGTATGTGAGTAAACATTTTGGCATCTGATAACCCGTTAGTGCTTCAATTCTTTACTTTCAATAAATTGATATCGTTATAATATCCAGTGATAGCTCAAGTGTTTGCATATGGTCAGTTAAAAAAATCATTTTTATACCTAAATAGTGACAAATCTCCGAAAAAACATTGCCCACATAGCACAGTGTTTAACAGAAAAGAAAAAGACATTTAGTAATTAAGATGGCAGTACCGCCAAATAGCCTAGTGTACTTAGATGAATTTTCAGTTGTATAATGCAGTGATATTGTAAAAAAATGTATGTATATAGTGTATTATTACGGACATAACAATACCTCACAAATATTAATATAAAAACCATAAACACCGGAGATACATAGATCTCCAAATAAGACCGTACACACATGACAAACATCTCAAAACGGTGCACAAAATATATATAAGAGACTGTTACTGTTAGGTAACAGTCATATAGGGTCGTCTGTGAAAAAGGCAGACAACATTAGAGTGCCTTTGCAAACATATATATAGGAGCAGAATCGTGAACAAATTACATGAGTAGAGTCCCGGGTATGCATGCTCCACATCGAGATCCATAACGTAGAGAGTCATCCAATTTTAAGGAGTTTATTCAGGGGTTCACGGATGCTTCACTGGATATTAACCGATATGTCACATACCTACTAAAAAAAATATATGTTAAAAACTAAACACACAAACAATCCACAGTTTAAAATTCATAAAATTGTATTATGATGGTAGTCTGGTGGTTCCGGCTTCCTCATACGAAGGGTGCAAAACTTAATTGTTCATTAAGTCCAGCCGGTGCCATAGATCCTAATTGCACAATCCACCTACACTCCTTCTGTGCCAGGACCCTCTTCACATTACCCCCCTTGATACCACAACGTATACGTTCAATCCCCCGAATTTTGAGGGCTCTTGGGTTGCACCCGTGATACATTTTAAAATGTCTGGGCAAGGTTTTGAGTTCTATAGGGTCATCAATAGCCCCTGCTCCAATAATGTCCCGCACATGTTCTCTAGTGCGTATACGTAATTCCCTCGATGTCAGGCCTATATAGATCTTTGGCCATCCACATACAGCATAGTAAACTACATGTGTAGTACTACACGATATGTAGTCTTTGATCTCAAAGGATTTGGTACCGTCCACTGATTCGAACTTGTTTGTTCTACTAATGTTGGGGCACGCAAAGCAATTGCTGCATGGGTAACACCCTTTTCTTTGCCCCTGAGATCCGAAAAAGTTGACTTTTTTAGGGGTATAGTGGCTTTTGACCAGGATATCACGGAGATTCCTACTCCGCCTGGCCGTCATTGTTGGTTTGTCGCTGAGGCAAAGAGCCAAAGTGGGTTCAGACCTTAAAATTGGCCAGTGTCGCCCTAAGATAGTCTTCAATTCGTCCCATCTACTGTTGTAGGTGGAGATGAACCTAACAGCTGTTTTACCCACTGCAGGGGTTTTACTCCTCAGGAGGTTGGCGCAAGGGTTTTTTTTTTTGCTCTCCGGTATCCTGCCTTGATGAACCTTTTGCTGTACCCCCTATTTTCGAATCTATATCTGAGGTCCTCAGATTGATGTTCGAAAAGATGGTCAGTAGAGCAGATCCGCCTCATCCTGAGGAATTGGCCAACTGGGATGGCTTTGATGGTGGAATGAGTGTGAGAGGAGGATGCATGCAGCAATGAATTGACGGAGGTCGACTTGCGGTAGACGTCCGTCTGAAGAAAACCACTTACATCTGTGAATATTAGTAAATCCAAGAACTCAATCTTGGAAGGGTGAAATGAATATGTCAATTTGACATTCACTTGATTAATATTGAGTTGCTGCATAAAATTCCTCAACTCACACTCCGAACCCTGCCACACAAACAGTATGTCGTCAATGTAGCGGAGCCAGCACTGCACATGGTCCGCGGCGCGAGCGCCATCCCCATGAAAAACCTGCCTCTCCCAAAAACCGAGAAACAGGTTCGCATAGGATGGCGCACACGCCGCACCCATGGCAGTGCCTTGGGTCTGTAGATAGAAATTATCCTTGAATACAAAGATGTTGTGGCTCAGAACATACTGTAGTAGTTCCACAATGAGTTCACATAATTCTTCATCCCAGTTGCTGGTCCCCAGGAAGAAGCAGACCGCCTCCAGACCATCCCCATGTCTTATGCATGTATATAGGCTTTCAATATCCGTGGTTACAAGGTACATATCAGGTTCAATCTGAATCCCGTCAATTCTCCCCAGGACATCCGTTGTGTCCTTTACATGTGATGGCAGTTCTGTTACCAACGGCTTTAAGTAATGATCTATAAATTTACATGTGGCTTCGCATAGGCCTCCCATACCTGACACAATGGGACGTCCTGGGGGTTCTATCAGATTTTTGTGGATTTTTGTCAGAAAATAGATTGTGGGTATTTTGGTGTCCTCTGTCAATAGTCCCTCAAAAATCTTCTTAGTAATGATCCCTTTGTCCAAGGCCCTATTCAAAATCTCCTTCAATTCCAAAAAGAATTTAGATATAGTGTTAAACGTAAGTTTAGCATAAGTTTGCTTATCTCTTAATTGTCTAAATGCCTCTTTTTTGTACTTTTCTGTCGACCATACCACAATGTTACCCCCCTTGTCAGCAGCCTTGATAACCACATCCTCATAGGATTGTAATTCTCTCAAGGCTGGTCTCTGAGGAACTGTGAGATTATCCCTATATTCAAACTTGGGTATTAGTTTAAGGTCATCTATTACCAGTTTGGTGAATATTTCCACCTGGGGGCACAGTGACAAGGGGGGAAACCTTGTGGATTTGGGTAGGGCCGACATAAGGAACTTACTTATTATGGTGCTCTGTTCCCATAGCAGTTCTTCCAATGTTGATAGGGCCTCCCTTTCCATCTCACTGTCAATTTCGAGGGTGCCGCATCCCCTATTGTACAATTTTTGGAGGACAAGTTTCCTAGAGAACAGATGCAAATCCTTTAAAACTGTAAAGAAATCAAAAGGGGCAGTAGGTGAGAACGTCAACCCTTCACTCAGAACCTCACGTTGGGCATCAGAGAGGGAGTGTGAAGACAGGTTAATTACCTCCAAATTGTTACCGAATCTCTTTTCCTGTTGTGGGATCGTAGGTTTTATGCGCTTGCCGTTCCTATCATATTGTCTTCTTGGCATATAGGAACCCAGGTTGTTACCAGTACTGCTGGCAGTCGTTACATCCCTTGTTCTACCTGGTTCATCGCCAGAGGTATGTGATGACATAGAGGAGGATCTTGAGCGTGATACAGGTCTTAATCTATCATAGTTGGACCGCCATTTATAAACCCTATTTGATTTATAATCTTGCACATCTCTCTGAAATTTGCCTGATTTGACTGTACAAATCTCTTTTTCCCATTTGGCATAATCTTTATCCAACTCTTCCTGCCATTTGGCAAGAATCTCAGTGGAGAACTCCTTTTTGAGATCCAATTGTATCCCGTCTATTTCTCTTTCCATTTCCAACAGAGTGTTATAGTTAGATTGGATTAAGAGACTCATAAACCCCCTGGAACAGGTATCTGCCAGCTCCTCCCATTTCTTTTTGAACATATCGTTTTCTATGTCAAAGGAGGGAAAAACCTGAACCCTTAAGCCCCTCGGTATCAGCCCCCTAGATATGTATTTTTCCAGGAAAGCCTTGTTCCACCATAACTTGGTTCTTTTATTAAGGAGTGATTTGAGTTTAACACTACGTTCCCTGATATTAGTGCTACCAGCATCTAAAAGCAAATTAGAGTCCTCCTTAAAATCATGTCTAATTGTGCGAGCCATGACTGATCACGTGCTTGAAAATCTATGTTAAGCTGGATACCAGTTGCTGTGAAAAACACAGAAAAATGATTATAACTAATAGTCTCCAGAAGCAAACAAGTTTACTGGGCTAGGTATTGTTCCAAGGAACATCCTCCCATATGTATTGATAAGGCAACTCTATAATAAGTATATAGATATAGGAGAAACTGAGTCTGTAGCCAATATATTATCAGAAAATATCAAAACAAAGCTTTATTTAAATATGCAAAATAACAAACATTTAAAAAGATACGTATAACAGGAGAAACTCAATAAAAAATGACATAGAGATACATCAGGAGAGCCAGAGTCATAAATATTAAACCCTTGTTGTATAGGTTTGCAGTAGGAATATCACTGGTATGAAATATGGTAGTTTGAACTCAGTGCATGTGTTGATGCTAATAAGGGACATAAATGGTCCAGAAAAATAGCATCATGTACTGGGAAAATGAATCTCCAAAAGCCAAAATGGACTCCTTCTATTATATGCCCTATAACGGGTCCATATAATAGATTAGACACACATATTTGGTATCACCGTACACGGGAGAAATAGCAGAATGTGGAAAGGTGTCACTTTTACCAGTGTGTCATATGGTGTTTCGAAATGGCTTGGTTTGAACAAATTCTGTAAAAAGTGTGAAGGGTTAAAACAGAAATGGAACGCTAGAAATAGACTATAGAGTGTCTAGTTTGTAGAACACAAAGTTTTTTTTACCATTATTTATTGGACTTCAAGTCCATTACCCATACATTAATACCATGGTGTAGAAAACTAAATTAAGACATTTTAGTGCGCAATTGAAAAAAGGGGCACTTGTGCTTTATACTAGATTTCTGGTAAAAAAAAAAAAAACTACACCTACAAGTAAGGTGTCCTTATGATCAGGATAAATGAAAAAATATATTTCAATACATTTGTATGATACAATTACTTTTATTTTCAAACTATTACATTTGAAATGATAAAAAAATCTAAATTTTCTTTTTCTGTCTTTCCACGGCTATAAAAAAAAGTAATAAAAATGTTACCTATACATATATACCACAAAAAGGAAGCACTACTTGTCCCAAGAAAACAGTGCAAAATTCACGTCGATACATAAAACACATACAGAGTTATACTCTGTTACATCTGTGAATAGCAAAACTGCGAAAATTGCTCTGGTCACTAAGGTTTAAAACACCTTCGGTATTAAGGGGTTAAGGCTGTTTGGAGAAAATTCATTTGTGTGCTAAAGAATTAGTCAGTTTGAGCGGTTCACATCACTAGTTTGGTGCACATCACTAAGTACGGTAGTTGGGCATACATTGCTAATAAGTAGAGCACTTTTTATGACTTGGGACTTCTCTGAATTCTTTTGTGACTTGACCATCAGGCATATTATAAAAGTGTGATTGGTTGAGAATGTGTCCGATTTCCATTCTTGATGAAGAAGTAGCCACGCAGTTATTCTCCATTGATGTGAATAGTAGTTATTGAAACCTTTAAGTGAGAACACAGAGTTTTCAGTAATTCCCATTAATTTCATTAGAGAGTAATAATACCTGCATGACAACTGCTCCACTGAGAAGAGGGAAGGGGACCTTCATTCTTAGACTCCTCTTACACAGCCCGACGTGGGCCGTGTAAACCAGTGCCAATCAACGAGACAACTCGTTGATCGGCGCTCGTTTGCTCCTTTCACAAGGAGCTATGTATGGGGACAAGCGCTCGTTACTACAATCCCTTGTCCCCATAGATTTCTATCATGTCGGCAGCACGTCTCCCTGTTTACACAGAGAGATGTGCTGCCGACAGCAACAATATTTTTGGCTGCATAAACGATACAATCAGCCGATTAACGATGTTTGCTCGTTCATCGGCTGATCATTGCCCTGTTAACACAGGGCAGTGATCAGGAACGAGCGTTCATATGAATGTTCGTTTGCCCTATCATGGGCCCGTGTAAAAGAACGCTGAGTGAATGATGGAATCTTCTTACTGTGTTAACCTGATAAGGTCTCAAAGGCTATGTACACCTTCGAAAGTGTTTGTTTTTTGTTTTTTTAAATAAAAAAAGCTGTATTTCAAAAAGTAAAAATAATTTTAATAAAAAATAATTTGAAAATTGCACCAAACACACTGAAATTTTTATTTATTTTTAAAATAAATCACTTACAAAGGTTTACATAGCCTTTAAAGAGGCTCTGTCACCACATTATAAGTTCCCTATCTCTTACATAAGGAGATCGGCGCTATAATGTAGGTGACAGCAGTGCTTTTTATTTAGAAAAACTATCTATTTTCACCACGTTAGATTTATGCGAATTAGTTTCTTAATGGACAACTGGGCGTGTTTTTACTATTGACCAAGTGGGTGTTGTACAGAGGAGTGTATGACGCTGACCAATCAGTGACCAATCAGCGTCATACACTCCTCTCCATTCATTTCCTCAGCGCATAGGGATCCTGCTAGATCAGTATGTGCTGTCTTATACTGACACTTTAACGTTAACAGTGAATAGACATTCCTTCCAGCCAGGATGGGATGTCTATTCACAATCCCGACACTTCTGTAACGTTTCTGTGGTACTTACAGCAGAGCAAGCGTAATCTCGCTGTAACCGGTCATTTACAGCGTGATCTCGCGAGATTATGCTTGCTCTGCTGTAAGTACCACAGAAACGTTAACAAAGTGTTGGGATTGTGAATAGACATCCCGTCCTGGCTGGAATGTCTATTCACTGTCTAAACACTTCAGTAACGTTAGTATGTCAGTATAAGACAGCACATACTAATCTAGCAGGATCCCTATGCGCTGAGTAAATGAATGGAGAGGAGTGAATGAGGCTGATTGGTCACTGATTGGTCAGCGTCATACACTCCTCTGTACAACGCCCACTTGGTCAATAGTAAAAACACGCCCAGTTGTCCATTAAGAAAGTAATTAGCATAAAGCTAAAATCGCTAATAAAGTGGTAAAAATAGATAGTTTTTCTAAATAAAAAGCACTGCTGTCACCTACATTATAGCGCCAATCTACTTATATAGGAGATAGGGCACTTATAATGTGGTGACAGAGCCTCTTTAAGATAAGACTTAAAGTCTGAGGCTTCAAGTAAAAGCATTCTTAAATAATTTATTTATTAAAAAAATAATTATTTCTGTAAAAATGACAGAATAAGTAAGGAATATTGTGAACATAATTGTATTTATATTCTTCCCATTGTACATACAGCATAAGAGGCTGGTCCACTTAAAAACATCATCACTTTGTCCTGTCACTCCCCTCATCTTCTTTGTTCATCGGTACAAGCAGGATAATGTCTCCTTTTTTATGGTCAGTAATATGTTACTCGCATTATTTGTCACTTTGTTTACTGCCTCACCTGATTGTAAAAGCCGCAGTAAGGCCTAGTTCACACCGCGTTTTTTGGCAGGCATTGAATTTAATGCAAAAACTGGTAGCAAAAAAAAAAAACACACAAAAAAAAAAGCTCAAAACGAGCGCCGCAGGGTTTTTTCTGCCTTCCATTGATTTCAATGGGAGGTCAGAGGCAGAAGCCGCTAGAATAAAGAGCATGACGCTTCTTTTTTTTTTTCGCAACCGACCAAAGGCTCAGCAAAAAACTATCCTCCTCCCGTTGAAATCAATGGGGGGCGATTTGGGGCATTTCTTGACGCTGAATCCGACATGGTTTCTGCACCAAAAAACACAGTGTGAACTAGCCATAAATGTTGGCGCTAAATAAATATGGGTTATTACTATTAAGATTATTATATACAATATATTTATTTTTGTAATATTTGATCTAGATAAAAACACGTTTTTCTGCCTTTCCTCTCTCCCTGGAAAGTCGTTTTAATACGTCATCTAGAATAGACCACAATCTGTACTAATTTAAAACAAAGCACATTCCTTACATGCTTTTGTTACAGTGTTCCAGGCTTTGAGAAGTTTAAGACGGTATCTGACAAAATAAATGAGTTCCACCCACTGCAAACAGTCATGCAGATAGTTATAGTTTTTCTTCAAATCAGAAACAATCTGCAGTGCTTGACTGACATCAAAGGAAAAAAGACATTTTTATTTCATGACTATAGGAGTTATTTACAACATAGAACTAAACCTGTATTTTTCTATACGTTTAAAATAAGGCACTACGTTAGTTACACTAATATTTGCATAGCAAGGTGGTTGCTTTTAAAAATATTGAAAAGTATTCGTTTGGATGTTGGGCAGTTTCCAAATATATATTGATCCAACTACAATTGTTTCAAGAAACAACAAAAGAAAGAAAAAATAAAGCTTTGTTTAATGTTTAATTTTGTCATAAAAAGCTTGCGGTCAGATTAAAGAGAACCTTTCACCTCCCCATGCATGTGCAGCTGAGTGCAGCATGTAATGAGGAGGGCTTCACAAACCCTGGGGCACTTTACATTTTTCTACCCTCCACCGTTATTTAGATATCGGTGCCGTTATATTTGGCGCCCGATATTTAAATAAGGGCCTGTTCACATCAGCAATGGTTTCCGTTCCGGGGTTCCGTCAGAGGTTTCCGTCGGGTGAACCCCGCAACGGAAAGTCAAACTGAAACCACAGCTTCCATTATCGTCACCATTGATATCAATATCTGATTGGACAGTGTCACAGCCATAGTAACACGCCCCCTTGCCATTACACGCCCCATTGGCAGTTCAGGGGGTTATTTAAATATCGGGCACCAAATAGAACGCCACCGATATCTAAATAACGGAGGAGGGTAGAATTTTTTTTTTAAAGTGCCCCAGGGTTTGTGCAGCCCTCCCCATTACATGCTGCACTCAGCTGCACATGTATGGGGAGGTGAAAGGTTCTTTTTAATGTAAGCTTTCCCAAGCTAATATGGTAACTTGCCATTATTATAGCTATTTAAAATGTAGAGAAAAATATATATTCAGAAATATTAAACATTTTTCCAAAATGAATTTATACAATTTACTTCCCTAAAGCACACTAGTTGAGATCATATTCTTAGTCATGTTAGACATGCGTGTGACCACATGATTAAATTCTGCTTTCATTATTCAGACTAGAACCCCTTTTAGCAATAGTGTCACTCGAAAGTATGATAACGAATATGTAACAGCAATAGAGGTGGATGGAACAGAGGGAAAATGACTAGTAGACTGTATACTAAATTGTGGCATCCAAACCAATATTAATAAGATTATTAGAACAATAAAAGGATCCATTAAATTCACTTGTGTATGAGTCATTACAGACCACACTTGGAATATTGTGTAAATTTACACGATTATGTATCCAGAAAGGATACAGATAGGGGAATCTTATTTATTAAAGGCTTGTATGGGTTATAGTAAATTAGGTAAACTGGATTTGTTTTTATTTTAGAAAAACATTATAGCTTGGAGATGACCTGACTGGAACATGCAAAAATGGTGTTAAGAGAATGGTTTTATAGGTGACTTTTTGGGGGCTGATGGCTTGGTTTTGTAGTGGTTAGTGTCCATGGTAGTGTTTTCATGGGCAGAAGTACTGTCGAAAAAAGAATATTTTTTGGCCGCATAAGAGATGCGATCAACCGACGTAGCATTTGCTCGTTCATCTGCTGATCGCTACCCTGTTTACACAGGGCAATGATTGGGAACAAGCATTCATACCATCGCTCATTCGCCAGATCGTTGGCCTGAGTAAAAGGGCCTTTTCCGTCAGTTGCAGGAGTGTTCAGCATAGGTGTCTATGCCTCTGGAGTTTAGAATGGAGGAGGACTTGTTCCATGAAGTTGATTAGCAGAGTTAAAGCTTATAGTAAGAACTGCTGCACATGATTTTTTTATTTGTAACTGGAGACACACAAGTTTTACATGTCGGTTGAAATAAAGATGGCATTGCGTGGTTTCATATACATGGACTGCATATATTTTTACTGGCCTGTATAACTGGACAATATAACCCAGTACAAAAAAAACATAAAGAATAATAGTAAACAAGACAAAGACACAGAAATCACTAGAATGGATGATGCATTAAGAAGAGTTTTGTGAAGAGTATAGTCTGGTATGTCACACATCTTGCTTCCAGAGATTGGGAAAAACTTCAAGTTGCTGGATTCAGTGAGGAGAGCAGATATGTGTTTTTTTTCAGTTAGGAGGGTGGATACGGGGGTACAGGGAAGGGAAGGTAGAAGAAGTAACGAGGAAAAAAAGATTTTCTTGAGGGGTTTAAAGCTAAACTATAAAGCTGGCCATACACATTAGATTAATGTTGACCGGACCTGCCAAAAGTCTGTGTATGGGGGCCTCTCAACTGTCCCCTAAAGTCTGCTGTTGGAAGAAAGAAGTATTAGATATAGTGGCTTTAAAAAAAAAAAAAAAAAAAGGTATCCGAGTGTTACACCAATGGCTCTAGAAAAATATATTTATATCCTAATTTTATATTTTTCACTTTTATTATCCAACTGAACATTTTCTTCTAAATGCACAAGCAGACTAAATCCGGACAAAATCTGCTGCAATAACGTCAGCAATACATGTGAATGGGTAATTGTCACACAGCTGAAAAAAATCAGCACAAATTAATGTCTGCAATACAGAGTTTATAATCTGCAGCATGTTTATTATTATTAATCCGCACTGAAAAGCTGTGGATTAGCTCCATCAAATTTAAGTGGAGAAAATGCACGTGTAGCATTTGCAAATCTGCAGCGGAAATACTGAGCTTAACGAGGACCTGTCACTAGGTCATATAAGTTGAACTGGTTAACTGACCTGAATAGCGCGGTCTCCCTGATTCCAACACTATTTTTCTTTTTTCCTAACCCACCTCTGCTCCAGAGTTATGGCCCATTGCTTTGTTGGCTTCCTCTATGCTAATTTGCTGTAGTTGGAGCTAGTTTACCTGCCTCTGATGCTGACCAATCAGATTTAGGGTAGTTCACGCCCTGTTGGCTAACTACAGCAAATTAGCATATAGGGAGTCAACACAACAGTGGGCCATATCTCTGAAACTGGGGGCCAGGGAAAAAAGAAAAACAGCACTGGAATCAGGGAGACAGCACTATTCAGGTTAGTAATCCAGTTCAATTTATATGACTTAGTGAAAGGTTCTCTTTAAAGCGCACCTACTTTTCAGATGACTTTTCAGAATAAGCTGTCATATATGCGTACATGAGCAATAACATTATTTCTGGCCATTATATGACTTGTATATACATTTTCTTAGCAGTTTTCCCCTCTGCAGGCTCTCTCTCTAATTCTCTGTTTTCTCTGAGCTAGTGGATGGAGCCTAACGACTATCATGTCTTCTATATACTGCACACATAAAAGAGGAGGATCCTGCTCTCCTATCTTTATTTACCATATATATATATATATATATATATATATATATATATATATATATATAAAAGCTGCAGCAGCATGGAGTACATTACACAGCAGTAATGAGCAGTGTAGCTGGGAATTTAGCACTGGGGTGACTGAAATCTTATAAGCACATCTGTATCTTCTCTCTGCTCCTCCTCCCCTCTATATTATAGACTTCTATGTGTCTGCCTTTCTCTCCCTGCACTCTTCCCCTCCTTCTCCCTCCCCTCTTTATAGACTTCTATGGCTATGGGCAAGCAGCAAAGACACACACCCCCACTTCCCACATAGTCTGTCTCCTCTGCTCTGTAACATGGGACAATTTTGCTTGACAACAAAGGATGGACGGCAGATTACAGGAAGGGAGACACCTAGAGGCAGCAACTTTAGACAGAATTTGCATAAATAAAACAACTACATTTTAACAGTAAGTAGTTTACAAAGTTGATATATATCAGGTATACCGTTAGATTAGCTAAATTGTTTAAAAGGTTCACTTCCATTTAAGCCATGTGAACATGCATTTGTTATGACATCTATAACATTTATACTGATTTCTATTGTTTGAAAATTAAAATTTTGTTTGTTAAATAGTTACTTCTGCCATACACAATCCCCAGCAATTTTGTGACTGCAAATTTTCCTTGTAGTGTCAACATCTGAGTTAAGGCCCTTTTACACTGGGCAATTATCGGGCAGACAAGTATTCAAAAAAAGCTTGATGCCGATAATTGTGTAACCGGGGCAGCGATCAACAAATGAACGAGCAAACGCTCGTTCATCTGCTGATCGTATAGTTGTAAAAAAGTGAAATATTATCGTTGTCGGCAGCACATCCCCCTGTGTAAACAGGGACATGTGCTGCCGACATAATGATCATGTACGGGGACGAGGGATCGGGGTAACGACCGCTTGTCCCCATACATAGCCCCTTGTGATAGGTGCAAACAAGCAGCGATCGTCGAGCTGTCTCATTGATCGGCGCTTGTTGAACCGGCCAAACCTGGCTGGTGTAATGGGGCCTTAAGGGGTTCCATCTGAGGTTTCCGTTGGGTTAACCCCTCAGTGGAAAGGCAAACGGAAACTACAGCTTCCGTTTCCCACACCATTGAACTTAATGGTGACGGAAACCTAGCTAATGGTTTCCATCTGTCTCCGTTGAGACAGGGTTCTGTCGTCTTGACGGAATCAATAGCGCAGTCGACTGCGCTATTGGTTCCTTCAAGAACAATGGAACCCTGTCCCAACGGTGACAGATGGAAACCATTAGCTAGGTTTCCGTCACAATTAAGATCAATGGTGAGGGAAACGGAACCTTAGGTTTTCGTTTGCCTTTCCATTGAGGGGTTAACCTGACGGAAACCTCAGACGGAACTTCTCAACGGAAGGGCAACGGTGATGTGAGGTAAGACTAGCCAAGGAATCAATTCTAGATACAATTTAAGCGTTCATTTGTTATCCCTTAAAAGAGTTGTAAACTTATCTGAGATAAAGAATTAAATAATTAGACATTTATGGCATATCCTGTAGATAGGTCCCACCTCGGAGACCCGCACTTATCCCCAGAACAGGGGTCCCATGCAACAGAACACAATTCTTAAAAAACAAATGTTATATCACTTGCTTGGCATTTTGTCCGAGATGCTCACAAGCACCACCATTGTAAATGCTTGGCTAATTCTAGAACTGTTGTGTATCCTGATAAAATCCCTCGAGCTATCCAGATTATCATGCAAAAATCTCCTCCGTTTACAACTTTAGTCTTCTTAACAATCTTGGCAGAAAACGATGGAAAAATGAAGCCTGGTTAGAATGTGTTGCATACACAGACAGCAGAATCACTCGTCTGATTTTAAAGTCCCTGTCAAAAATGCATAAACATCTTCATAATCTGACACCTAGGAGTAATACTGATGCTTTATGGTCATTTCAATGTGTGATTTATTGAAAACTTTTCCACGGCTAAAAATGGTTAATCAAAATACTTACCATATTTATTTTAAAGAGGCTCTGTCACCAGATTATAAGTGCCCTATCTCATACATAATCTGATCGGCGCTGTAACATAGAGAACAGTGGTTTTTATTTGGAAAAACAATCATTTTTGAGCAACTTATGAGCAATTTTAGATTTATGCTAATTAGTTTCTTAATGACCAACTGGGCATGTTTTTACTTTTCACAAACTGATTGTTGTACAGAGAAGTGTATGACACTGACCAATCAGTGTCATACACTTCTCATTATTCCAGCCCAGCTTCTTTCACTGCACAATCCCACTGTAAGGGTATGTACACACGCAGAGTCAAAAACGTCTCAAAATACGGAGCTGTTTTCAAGAGAAAACAGCTCCTGATTTTCAGACTTTTTTGTGCCACACGTGATTTTCGCAGCGTTTTTTACGGCCGTTTTTGGAGCTATTTTCACTAGAGTCTATGGAAAACGGCTCCAAAAACGTCCCAAGAAGTGTCCTGCACCTCTTTTTCGCGGCCGTTTTTTTACGCGTAAATAAACGCTGCGAAAAACGCTCCGTCGGAACAGAACGCCGTTCTCCCATTGAAATCAATGAGCAGATGTTTGGAGGCGTTCTTCTTTCCGATTTTTCGGCCGTTTTCAGCCCAAAAAACGGCCGAAAATAGGCCGTGTGAACATACCCTAACAATCACACTGTAACAATGGGCTGGAACAATGAGAAGTGTATGAAGCTGATTGGTCACTGATTCGTCAGCGTCATACACTTCTCCTCACAACGCCCAGTTGGTAAAAAGTAAAAACACGCCCAGTTGGCCATTAAGAAACGAATTAGCATAAATCTAAAACAGGTCATAACTTGCTCAAAAATTATCATTTTTCAAAATAAAAACCACTGTTGTTATCTACATTACAGCGCCTATCAGATTATGTAGGAGATAGGCTACTTATAATCTGGTGACAGAGCCTCTTTAAGATTTGACGTCGAGATTGGAAAAAAAAAAAGCCAAGATTAATACTGAACAGTAAATAAGACATATAAGTGTCAAGTAATCTTAATTTTCTGGATTTGATGATATCAAGCTGCATCTATAGTATTATTTGATTTTTTCGCACAGTCCCAACACACGTATTTTCAATGCAGACCAGACAATGGCAAATGTGCATATTGACTTGATTCTAATCCAGAATGTTTTAAGAAAGTTGGCATGCAAGTTAGTTCCCCTCCAGAAGAATGAAAACAATCTTTCTAGTGCCACCAATTGGAGGTAGCTTCCCTGTAAGTCAATGTCCGACCCACAGAAGAGCGGTGAAACATGACCTAAGATTTTAGCCAAGCCAAAATCTCCTCCAAAAAGGAAGAGAAACCCCTGAGTTCATTGTAAGTGTCCCTCAACTCTAGTCCCCAATCTTGCCCAGAAATCAGCAAACAAATAGCCGTAAAAAGTACAAGGGTATAGAGAAAATGGTAAATGTCAAAATAACATGGAGATAAATAGCGGAAGGGATGTCTTATGTTTCCGGAATCCAATGTCAATATTTAGATAACTTTTTTTTACAATCAAGTAACAATTTTGGCTTTATCGGTTGTTTAACACTGTGTCCTGGTGGGTAATAGTAATGTCCCTCAGGCCTGCACTAATCCTCATCATCATGTGTAATGTTGACCATGCACAAGATAGCTGTGCCCCATATGCACACTCAGATCAGTAGAGTTTGCATGTTTATTTCAATGGGGAGAGGGAAATAAGCTCCTGCCAGACACCTTGGGCAAGGCTTTGGTCCCCAAGGAACAAAGTGTCAGGTTCAATACTGAAATCCACTGCGACCAGACACATTAAATTGTTTTCTGACTTTACCAAAACCAACCAGCTTTAATCAAAGGTGTATGGCCATATTTATAGTGTCTGCAGGGCCGCACCGTCCATGAGGCGAGATGAGCTTCTCGCCTCAGGCGACGGCCTGCTGCCTCTCTGAGGGGCCGGCAGCGCCACTTAAATCAGCCGCTACCACCCCCTGCTGCAGTATTATTGTACCTGTGTCTATGGGACGCAGATACACTTTCATGAGTAAACGCTGCATAAGAGCTGAATGGCTGGGAACGTTCCTGACATTCAGCACCTTTTAATGATGCAAACGGCGTGATAACATTATTGCGCCGCTTGCGTCGTTCAGCCCCAGCAGACCTGCTCAGAAGAGAGCAGGCCTGCATTGCAAGAGGACGGCGTGGAAACGGGTTCAGGTGAGTATATAAAGTTTTTTTAAAAAGTGTCCGTGGCATTATCTACAGGGGCACGATCTACAGGGGGGCTATATGTGGGGCACTATCAACAGGAGAGTATATGTGGGGCACTATCTACAGGGGGCTTTATGTGGGACACTATCTAAAAGGGGTACTATCTACAGGGGGATCTATGGGGGCACTATCTACAGGGGCTCTATGGTGCGCACTATCTACATGGGGCTCTATGGGGGCACCATCTACAGGAGGCTCTATAGGGGGCACTATTTAAGTGGGGCACTGTCTAAAGGGGGCTCTATCAAAATGCTGCTCTACGTGGGGGGGACACTATCAACAGGGGGCTCTATGGGGGATAGTATGTGTGTGTGGCGAGGGCACACATTGTATGGCGCTATTATAATTTGAGGTGCAGTGTATAGCGCGATTATATTTAGGGGCGTAGTGTGTGGCACCATTAGAATTTTATCTTGGTTTACAGGTGCAGAAATGTTTGAAAAGTGAGAAGCTGAAGACATCTGAGCAGCAAACTGCAGAAATAAGCTGTAGCGGGAGAAGTCATCATAGTGGTCTGTACCGAATGGAAAAGAAAAGAGAAAAACGAACAACTAGAATCTGAGATGTCACCTGTGAGTCACCTAATGTAAATGTTTATTCTGCCTCTAATCAGTACTTTAGTCACTGTATGAACTGCAGTGAGATGATGGGTGGTATGATTTTTTTTTGTGAAACAGCAACTCCCAGCATATCCTTACCAATGTTAGGGCCATGCTGAGAGCTGTAGCCTTACGCCATACAAACCTATACAGCAGGGGTTGCACTAAATTTAGCTGTATTTGTGCTGGTGCTGTATTTATGTACTGAGCTTTGTTCTGGTGCTGTATTTATGTACTGATCTTAGTTCTGGGGCTGTATTTATGTACTGAGCTTTGTGCTGGTGCTGTATTTATGTACTGAGCTTGGTTCTAGTACTATATTTATGTACAGAGCTTGGTTCTGGTGTTGTATTTATGTATTGAGCTTGCTTCTGGTGCTGTATTTATGTACCGAGCTTGGTTCTGGTATTGTATCTATGTGCTGAGCTTGGTTATGGTGCTGTATATATGTACTGAGCTTGGTTCGGGTGCTGTATTTATGTACTGAGAATTGTTCTAGTGCTGTATTTATGTACTGAGTATTGTTCTCGTACTGTATGCACGGAGCTTGTTTCTGGTGCGGTATTAATGTACTGAGCTTGGTTCTGGTGGTGTAAATATGTATTGAGCTTGTTCTCATGCCGTATAAATTATGAGCTTGGTTCTGGAGCTGTAATTATATGGGATATATTTATAATAACAAAATTGCAGGCCAGATGGAATTGTTTTCGATTCATTGTATATTTAATGGGAACCAAATTCTGTAAAATCAACTTTTAAAACGGCGCACACTATATGCCTATTACTCATTAAAGGCTCACTATCCTCAAGAGTCACTTTACAGAATTAAAGGTGCCACTATCCTGAAGAGTCACTTAGTCCTGCCTCCAAACCCACCTTTTCATGCTTGATTGACACCCCCCTGGCTGTTATACATCACTACCAGTCACCTCCAGCTTTCTCGGATGCGCCATTGCCTTATACTACTTGGGCACCCACCATGCCAGGGGAGTACAAGGCAACGGCGCATACGCAAGAGTTGGAGGAGGCTGCTAGTGATGTAGAACAGCCAGGGGGATGTCAATCAAGATCTGGGGGGCGCTATTTAAATTTCTGCCTCAGGTAGCAGAAAAGCTAGAATCAGCCCTGAGTGTCTGTATTTACGAATTATATTTGGTAGCCTATTACTTGTTTCAAAACATTGTTGCATGTGCAACTGTATGATCCTTTTAAAGGCAAATGTTCCAAAGCAAGTATTGTGAGCTCTTCCATGGTTTTGTTCCTGCAGGAATGTTTTCCTAATTTGTTAGAAGGTTTGGGTTCAAGGAATACTTCTTTAATGGTACCATCAACTGTAAGGGGTTTTCCCATCTTGGACATTTATGGCATATCCACAGGATATGCAATTAATGTTTGATAGATAAGGGTCCCACTACTGGGACATGCACCCATCCATAGTATGGGCCACCCTGTGATACCTTCTCTTGCTGCTCTCCGGCCACTGAATGGTGTTGGGCTACACTGTTTTCATAACTCCCATAGAAGTGAATGGGAGTTATTGAAACAGCGTAGCATGGCGAGCTACGCTGTTTCTGGAACTCAGGAGCTATGGAACCAGCGCTGCTAACTCTGCTACGCTGTTTCCGGCACTCCAATTAACTTCTATGAGATGAAGAGCTGGGACCCGCATCTATCGGACATTTATGGCATATGCTGTGAATATACTATAATTGTTTAAGATGTGAAAACCCCTTTAATATGGAATTCTGGAAGACAACCTCTCAGAACCCAGTTTCTTTCTAGTGGGAGAATAGATTAGTCAGTGGATCCTGTTTAAGTCAGCGCAATTCCCTGAGAAATACAGCATTAAATATAAATAAATGCATAGAAAAAAATCCTTTATCTTTGATTAGAACAGACTCAGATCCTAAATCCAAGCACATCTGCTTCACCACAAAGAAATGCTGATGCAAATAACTAAAAATTATGTTAAGCAGTGTAAATGTAAGAAAAATAATCACCCTAAACATTATTCATTTTATGATTTCTTTTAATTTATTGACATCTAAATGCTTGCATGAAATCAGAACCCAAAACACAGAGGTGGATGTGCGCACATACTATGTTTTTACAGAGAGAAATATATGCTTGGAGACATAAATAACAATAAAGAGCTTCCCTTTGCTCCAATGCCATGCATTCAATAGAGCTCTAGAAATTATAAAAAGTCGTGTTAAAAAGAATAGAACATCTGCAATGCAAGAGGACAGAATCGCCTACTGCAACATTGCATCCAGTCTTAGCCCATCAAAATTGCATTGCCATTACATCCCTTTGCATTGTCCCTATCTGCTGAAAGGGTCATACAATCTAGCTTCAGCACTACATTTCGTTTATTCCTTGCTGCTTTTATAGCGCCAACCTATTTTGCAGCACTGTAGAGAGATTGTCATGTCTTACATCAGTCCAGGAGAGAACCAGAGGACATGAAGGAAACCTACACAAACACCATACAAACTAGATCCAGTGGCCAATGTTGGCGAGACTCAGCAGTCACATGTAAGCATTACAGATTACAGACTACAGGGTGTTTTATGTGCTGAGCAGTCTGCAAGACAACGGTGGGGAATTTGAAATGATCTGAATGCGCTCAAAGCGAGAAGAAGCATTTCTAATAAAAAAATAATAATAATAATACATTATACAATGCCCTCATATATTCTTTAATGAAGATCCCAAGGGTGGAGCTTTGCTTTTACAGCAGAATATTTCCTTGCAGAGATTTATAGTCTTAATACGGTAGTAGTTTCTAGACTAAGACTAGTAAGTGATATTGTGAATCATTATAGCAAAGTTACCTAGGAGGAATAATGAGTCACATCACAGAGCAGGATATACACATTGGGCTCTCTCTCTAGTAGCTGAATAATAGATGTGATCAGATATTCGTGAATCACTGAGGTTTACATGAGCACTACGCACAGCACATGGTGATTCAGTAAACGTTAATGCCTCCTCTTAAAATATACGGATTTATGTTTTTCATACCTATGATTCATTAACCTTTCAAGCATTATATTTAGTGACTAGCTTTTTATGTAAGTGCCAAAAATATCTCCGGGAGATAAAAGACACAATTCATAAACAATAAAACGGTGATACTTTTATCATCTAGGAGTTATTTATACACTATGAAAAACCAACCTATTGTCTTCTGGACTCCTATCTTTTGTGTCGATATATGAGCAACTTATTAGAAACATTTTTAAGGCTATGTTTACACTGGCATTTCTTTTTAATTATTCTGTTCATAGCCCATTGCCACCAATGGGAAATAAATAGGGCATTAGTTTCAATCCATTTCATAGCTTTTACCAGTGAAGAAAACATAGAGATGGATCATAATAGAAAGCATGTTTTAGCATCCATTGTGATTCCTGTTTCGATCCAGTACAAATAGGACACTAGTGTAAATATAACCTTATTTATATAGTTTAGGGCCTCATACATGTCATTGTCTACATTTCGGCATGTGAACTGTGTGTAATCCACATTAAGGATAACATTTTCTTCTAGAAACACTGAAAACAGTGATTTTAATGGGGGACTCGGGCCGATATATACAGCATCCAATTGTTACGCTTTTCTAAGTAGATTCCATCCGGGTGATACATGATCACAATTACAGTCATGTGCATGATTTTTAGGTATTTTGCTGTGTTCTCCAGGATGTATGTTTTCTTTATTTAGCCCTCTTGAAGGACTTTTTAATATAATTTTCAAAGGAAGAGAGGAGGCTGGCACTGCCCAATTCAGACAAAGCGATCTTTCTACATAGAGATTTCTACTGAGATGTGGTTATATATGGAGTCGGTTATATGATTGCCCAACGGGGTGCTCTTCAACAAGTACAGCACGTGAAGTATAAAATTAAAAAAGGTAGAAAAATCGAGGTGATGGCAAAAAAACTTCTTTATTTATTTTATAATCATGGTCTATTTGATGTGCAGCAAGATTTTTCTACAATTTTTAATTTTACTTTTTAATACGTTTGTTAAAAACGGCCCTATCTCACTCCCTATGGCGCCAACTGTATTGAGTGTCGGAGCATATAAACACTGCAGTGCCACTCAAGTCCTTACATGTCCCCCCTACCCACAGTCTTTGCAGACTACCAGATAACCTATGCATTGCACAGAAAGACTGTTTGCTGTGGGCGAGGCTTTCACTGCTGCAGTTATGTCACATATATGTCAGTTCAGTGGGCACTGTAGGTTGTACCTAGTGTAGTGGTGTCTTTTTTTTTGTTAAATAAGTTGCAAATCTCTGAAAAAAAAAGAGAATGACTCGATAAATATTTCTCAATGTATCAGTAAAATGTTGTATTAAAATAGGTTCACCAGTTTTATTTTATTATATAAAAGAAAATTTATGTTGGTAATCCCCACCAATTTTAGCAAGATCCGCTTAAATTCTAATTTCAATGACGGACTGCTGAACATGGATCGGATTTTATGTCTTTTCCCCCCTGGAGAGCAAAAAAATTTATGTATATATTTATTCTGACATTCTAAAGATGTAGATCAGGGGTCTCAAGCACGCGGCCCGCAGGCCGCATGCAGCCCCTCGGGCTGTCATCTACGGCCCGCGGGACACAGAGCCGCTAGACTCTGGAATTTCCTGACATCGCTGTCCACATATGAACAGCGATGTCTGGGGCTTCCCCAGAGCCGGAGTCCCGTGCAGAGCACTAGTATCGGCTCTGCTCCGGGACTCTGTGGAATTCCCTGACATCGCTGTCCATATATGGACAGTGTGTCAGGGTCTTCCCCAGAGAGGAGTCCCGAGCAGAGCGCTAGTACAGGCTCTGCTCCGGGACTCTGTGGAATTCCCCAGAGCAGGAGTCCCAGTGATGTCAGGACCACAGCTGGAGTCCCAGAAAGAGCCTACTAGCGCTCTGCCCGGGACTCCAGCTCTGGGGTTGCCCCTGACATCTCTGTCCATATATGGACAGTGATGTCAGAAGCAGAGCTGGAATCCCAGGCAGAGTGCTAGAAGCGGCTCTGCTCCGGGACTCCAGCTCTGGGCAAGCCCCTGACATCACTGTGGCAGCATCTGCGGAGGGAACTGCGGCAGCATCTGAGGAGGGCACTGCGGCAGACTCCACAGAAGACTCTGCGGCAGCATCCACAGAAGACTCTGCGGCAGCATCCACAGAGGGCACTGAGGCAGCATCCACAGAGGGCACTGAGGCAGCATCCACAGAGGGCACTGCGGCAGCATCCACAGAGGGCACTGCGGCAGCATCCACAGAGGGCACTGCGGCAGCATCCACAGAGGGCACTGCGGCAGCATCCACAGAGGGCACTGCGGCAGCATCCACAGAGGGCACTGCGGCATTATTATAGTAATGTAGTATTAATTTTATAGTAATGTTATTTTACACACGAAAATTGTTATAGTAGTATTATTATAGTAATATAGTGTTATAGTAGTTCAAATAAGTAATTTATTAACAATAATTTTGTGTTGTATCAAATTTGAAAGTAATGCGGCCCGTCAACTTCCCATTTTTTTCTATACCCTGCCGAGTTTGAGACCCCTGATGTAGATAAGTCATAGAAGAGGATTTTCATTAGTATTCAAAGCCATTGTTTAATTATATTTAAATAAATGTACACAAGGCCCCGGGACCAGATGGGTTACACCCTAGAGTTCTTAAAGAGCTTAGTTCAGTTATTTCTGTCCCCCTCTTCATAATATTTAGAGAGTCTCTCATGAGTGGTATAGTGCCAAGGGACTGGCGCAGGGCAAATGTGGTGCCTATTTTCAAAAAGGGCTCTAGGTCTTCGCCGGGTAATTATAGACCAGTAAGCTTAACATCAATTGTGGGGAAAATGTTTGAGGGGCTATTGAGGGACTATATACAGAATTATGTGACAATAAATAGTATTATAAGTGACAGCCAGCATGGTTTTACAAAGGACAGAAGCTGTCAAACCAACCTGATTTGTTTTTATGAAGAGGTAAGCAGAAGCCTAGACAGAGGGGCCGCTGTGGATATAGTGTTTTTGGACTTTGCAAAGGCATTTGACACTGTCCCTCATAGACATCTAATGGGTAAATTAAGGACTATAGGTTTAGAAAGTATAGTTTGTAATTGGATTGAGAATTGGCTCAAGGACCGTATCCAGAGAGTTGTGGTCAATGATTCCTACTCTGAATGGTCCCCAGTTATAAGTGGTGTACCCCAGGGTTCAGTGCTGGGACCACTATTATTCAACTTATTTATTAATGATATAGAGGATGGGATTAATAGCACTATTTCTATTTTTGCAGATGACACCAAGCTATGCAATATAGTTCAGACTATGGAAGATGTTTGTGAATTGCAGGCAGATTTAAACAAACTAAGTGTTTGGGCGTCCACTTGGCAAATGAAGTTTAATGTAGATAAATGTAAAGTTATGCATCTGGGTACGAAAAACCTGCAAGCATCATATGTCCTAGGGGGAGCCACACTGGGGGAGTCAATTGTTGAGAAGGCTCTGGGTGTACTTGTAAATCATAAACTAAATTTCAGCATGCAGTGTCAATCAGCTGCTTCAAAGGCCAGCAAAATATTGTCGTGTATCAAAAGAGGCATGGACTCGCGGGACAGGGATGTAATATTACCACTTTACAAAGCATTAGTAAGGCCTCATCTAGAATATGCAGTCCAGTTCTGGGCTCCAGTTCATAGAAAGGATGCCCTGGAGTTGGAAAAAATACAAAGAAGAGCAACGAAGCTAATAAGGGGCATGGAGAATCTAAGTTATGAGGAAAGATTAAAAGAACTAAACCTATTTAGCCTTGAGAAAAGACCACTAAGGGGGGACATGATTAACTTATATAAATATATGAATGGCGCATACAAAAAATATGGTGAAATCCTGTTCCATGTAAAACCCCCTCAAAAAACAAGGGGGCACTCCCTCCGTCTGGAGAAAAATGGTTCAACCTGCAGAGGCGACAAGGTTTCTTTACCGTGAGAACTGTGAATCTATGGAATAGTCTACCGCAGGAGCTGGTCGCAGCAGGGACAGTAGATGGCTTTAAAAAAGGCTTAGATAATTTCCTAGAACAAAAAAATATTAACTGCTATGTGTAGAAATTTTTTACTTCCCCTTTCCCATCCCACTTCCCCTTTCCCATCCCTTGGTTGAACTTGATGGACATGTGTCTTTTTTCAACCGTACAAACTATGTAACTATTTCCTGCTTTAATGTTTTAATCTTTAATTGTTTCACATAGAAGTGATTCTTTTTAATTTATTACAACGTATAGGTAGACAATATACATTGGTTTCCATTTACGTATTATGTCCATAAATGTTGCTATAAGGAAGAGGCCAAGGGCCTGCGTGATGCCTTCACTTTCTCCAAAGCAAAGCTTAGCTCACTAAAAACAACTTCTTTTGATGGCTGTGAAGACTGTGAAACTACTGGCCAAACTGACTAGACCCAACTCAAGTGAAACACACCATATAGAAATGCATTTATTTAGTAATAAAAACAACTTTTGTAATGTACGGTTTACTTCTGCAGCTTCTATGTATAAAATCCAATTTGATTTGATCAGAACTAAGCTTAGAAAATCGCTCCGGAGCACACATTGTCACGGTTTGTGGGTATGTGGACCCACTAGGCCGCATCGCCATAGCAGGGAGGCAGCTGGCCAAACAACAGGAAACCCCAGCAATACAAAGTCCTGCACAAGGGTACCTGGATAGTCCAGACAGTGGCCGCAGCTCTGGCATGGATGGAGATGGGTGCAGCAGGTAACACCAGACATGGCAAATGACAGCAGGTGCCGCAAGTTGCGCAAGACGTGGCGAATCCCTCTGGACGTGGCAGATGACACAGGACGTGGCAGATGACACACGTGCCGCAGGTTGCGCCAGACGTGGCGAATCCCTCTGGAACTGGCAGAGGACACAGGTGCAGCAGACACGACTCCAACTAGTAGGCACAGGAGCAAGAACACAGCATGGGATACAGGAACAGGTAACAGGGCACGGGTAACAACTGGAACGGGAAACACTAAGGGACCATTTGCAAGACAGACTTGGGATAAACTAACAACGCTCAGGCAAAGATCAGAAGGGCTGGGGCCTTCTTATAGTCCAGGAAATCATGTGTGTTGATGATGATAATTTTCTTCATGTGTCCCGTAGGGTGCGCGCGCACGCTCTTGCCCGCTCTTAAAGGGCCAGCGCGCGCACCCTACGGGACACAGCGGACCGTAGCGGAAGTGAGCGCTGGCGTCTCCTGGGAAGGAGATGGGGACCAGCGCTCACAGATCCATGGCTGCGGGCGTCAGGAGGTGAGTAGACCCGACGGCCCGCAGCCATGGACGCTACACACATGAGCAACTGTCAGATGACCTGTCAGTGCAGCTCACTGACGGAGTTGGCTCAGAGCGTCTTTTTGCAGCCTAACATGTACTGTGATACATAGAAGCTGCAGAAGGAAAACTGTGCTTTTTAAAAAAAAATAAGTGTCAAATAAAAAAGTTGTTTTTAATCAGTAAATAAATGCATTAGCTAAAAAGAAGAAAAAAAAAAAAAAGACCCACAAAGGTGTCCATAGCCTTTAAAGTCCAATATCCTCTATCCTATAGGTTCACTTCCTCAATAAAAGGCATTCAGGCACCATTGGGGTACCCATACATATAGCAGATTTGTTGCACATTTTCCAAAGCAAAATCCACGTGTTATGTGCGGATTTTGCTACGGATTTCAACCCTTCAAACATTGAAAAGGGTGAAATCCGCTGTGAACCTCCAAAACAGAATGGCATGCTCTGGATTTGAAAATCTGCATAATGCTCCGATTTTCGTGTGTAAAATGTTCTGCATCACGTGGAGGATGTTTTTTTTAAATCTCATCCATTTTCCTGCCATGGTCTTCCTCTGTGGATCTTCCATCCGCAAATACAGACAGAAAAATCTGCTCCCTGTGCAGTGGGGCCTTACTCCAACTTATAAGCCTAAAGGCCATATTCCTCCGGACCCACTTGGGATCTCCTGACCTCCACTGACTCCTTCAAATTAAAGGGAGTCTGTCACCAGAACTTAGTTTTGAACTAGCGGTATGCTAATATAGTTCATGCTAACCTGATTTTAAATGTGTTTTCCTTGTTCCCCAGGGTGCCTGCTTTGCATTAAAAACACTCTTATTATGTCTATGCAAATTAGCAGTAAATCACACTGCGTCAATCACACTGCGAATGCGCTGATGACGTCATCAGCGCATACGCAGTAGTGCCGATTGCAATGGCAGACCTATTGCTTATACTGCGCATGCGCCGACTAAGATGCAGGAACGCACACGCGTTCACTACACTACGGGGCCAGGCATGACCTCGCCAAGTACGCTGCCTGGCCCATGTCAATCACATCCAGCAGGGAGGCACGGGGGGTTGAACAGGGCAATGACGTGCTAGCATTTTGGTGCAACAGAGACGCCCCCTTTGCACCGAAATGCTAATTTGCATAAACTTAAGAGTATTTTTAATGCAAAGCAGGCACCGTGGGGAACAAGGAAAACACATTTAAAATCAGGTTAGCATGAACTATATTAGCATACCGCTAGTTCAAAACAAAGTTCTGGTGACAGACTCCCTTTAACTTCTGATGACATAATGGTTTATACGGTTGGAAAGGGATGTCGCCTTTCTTCCTGCTTTTTAATTTTGCCCTTGATTCCTTACGGATACATCTTCAGATGTGGCAGGGATTCCAGGGCAACGCTTTTGGGAGAAAAAAAAAAGTGTTGCGACTCTGCTTTTGCAGACGATTATCTGCTACGGTTCATCTTAGGTCCTCAGCTTACCATGGGTTCCCTCCAATGCGAAATTCAATCCAAGGGAACCATTATAGGTTTCTCTATTACTGTTCACAAATCAGAAGCCCTATTACTCACTGGCGCCCCTCAGCTCCCCTTACTTTGCTTTTCGCTTGAATGGCAAACCCAATCCTGCATGTACCTTGGCGTGCAAATTATCCATACTCCTTCCAAGCTCTAATCTACCAATTCAATTTCTCCCTTAACTTGCTTCATGCGGACGTAGCTGAATGGGAAATTGTATTCTCTCCTTCTTGGGGAGGGCCAATCTCCTCAAGATGGTGGCTTTTCCAAGACTTTTGTACCTGCTTTATTCCCTGCCCAGAGATTAGAAATGGCCCTGATTATACATTCTGGAAACTAATGCTCGGATCATTCAGGATTGGTTTATAACACCACCTATAGACTCATAGCTATTTAGGGCTCTCGCTGCTCACCTTCTGTCCTTACCTGTCTGGTGCATCAGCTCTGTGCCTCTCTTTCCAATCAGTTAAGGGAAAACCTTGTTTATTTCCACGTACGACTCACAGGTAGCCATTCGACACTGCCTTCATTTATCCCCTCAAGTCTCCTTGTACCTCCCTTTTTCTTCCAACCGTGCTTTCCAGGAGGGAAAGAAACACCAAGTTATTTGTTTTCGGGCACTGACGGGTGTGTCAACAATTAAAGACCTCACTGATCTATCTATACGGGCAGCTCTTTCACCCTGGCTTGAACCAAATATGATCTCTTCCATCTGCACATCTTTCATTACTTACAAAATTAGAGCTGTACTATAAGTGTTCTGTGTGCCCTGAGAGAAGTATTGGGGCGACACCCTGTCCTAGTCTCACCACATTGACTGAACCTTGGGGGTAGATTTTAGCTTTCTACTTGTTCTTCCAATCCAAACTGGATTATGACTCCACTATCTCAGGAATGATGCAAAGGACCTCTCACAACCTGGAGCTCACGTCAAGCCTAAAAAATCTCTCCAAAGCCATAAAATATATCCCTACTATTTCTTACTTGGAGATTTTCCTAAGGGTATGTTCACACGGCGGGGGTCCGTAACGGCTGAAATTACGGGGATGTTTCAGCCTGAAAACATCCCCGTAATTTCAGCCGTACCGGCATGTGCAGGCGCTTGAACGCCGCGTCAATTACGGCCGTAATTAGCGCTGCTATTCATTGGAGTCAATGAATAGCGGCTCCAATTACGGCCAAAGAAGTGACAGGTCACTTCTTCTACGCGGGCGTCAATTTACGCGCCGTCATTTGACAGCGGCGCGTAAATATACGCCTCGTGTGAACAGACAAACGTCTGCCCATTGCTTTCAATGGGCAGATGTTTGTCAGCGCTATTGAGGCGCTATTTTCGGGCGTAATTCGGGGCAAAAACGCCCGATTTACGTCCGTAAATAGGCCGTGTGAACATACCCTAAAAGTTGCTCACAAAGGATATATCTCTCCGCTGAGGAAATTCGATATAGGAAACACCCCAACACTGAATGCTTTAGATATTAGAAACAGTAGCTGAAATATACCATGGTCTATGAGCGTGCTCATCTATACAGTCCTTCAGGAATAGAATCTTGCTCTGCGCCCAAACTCACACTAGATGCCACATACCCTTGTCTTCAAGCTGAGTTCTCTTTGGGCACCTACCTTCAACAGACACCCCTCCATTGCATAAACGACTATTCTTTATTTCTGCTGCTGCGCACAAAACAATGCCACAAACTTGGCTGGGCCAGGTATTTCCTCCCTTCGCTTATTCTTAGAGAAGCTTATCTTTCTATTGAGAATGGATTGGATGGACACCTCACTATAAAAAGAATCCTGTGTTTTTTTTTTTAAACATGGCAGCCCATAATACAACTTCTCCCTACCCATATTAAATCAAGAATATGTGACTGCTTTGACTACCACCTGGTATCCGTAAAAGACTATAGTCGGTGTAAATCCTATCTAACCACATGTTCATTGCAAAATGTTTCTACACCTCAATTACTTCCTCTCTTTTTTCATAGTGTTTCTCATGTCCGTCGTGGTCCTGGTCTGCATGTCCTTAACCTCCCTTCTCCCTCCTGTTCACCCTACCTAAGATATTGCCACTATGTTACCTATATACATGGGACAATGAAGCACTACAATATGGAGGTGCTCTAATGATTCTGACCCAGTTTGTGACTATTCTGCTTTTATTCTTGAACTCTCCCACCTACCTACCACCAGCTCACAATATGATGCCTTCTCTCGGTAGATCAACAGTTTTTAGATTTCCCTACTGGTGCCTACCTCCCAAGGTACTAGGAAGATTGCGGAATTATTTTATTCACAATCTTGCTACTTACCATATTTTTCGGACTATAAGACGCAGTTTTTAGCAAGAATAAATCTTGCTAAAAAGTCCCTGCGTCTTATAGTCGAAAGTCAAGGGACCCGGCAGCGCCGGGCCCCCTGACCGCTTCTTATTTAACCCCTTCCCGACCCATGATGTGCCGGAACATCATGGAGCTGAGCCCGCTCCATACACTGCAGGGGTCAGCTGTGATTTACAGCCAACACACGTACAGGAACAGCGATGGCGCTGTTCCTGGCCGTTTAACTAGTTAAATGCCACGGTCAATAGCCACCGCGGCATTTATAGGGGTCTTCCCATTAAGGACATTTAGGACATATCCACAGGATATGTCCTAAATGTCAGATAGATGCGGGTCCCACCTCTGGGACCCGCTCCTATCTCTAGAACGGGGCCCCTAAACCTCATTCTATCTTACTCGCTCCGCTGTCTCGAAACCACTTCCTAGTTAGGTGGTCGGGAGTTACAGAAACCAACGAGTGCTCACTGAGCTACTCTGTTTGCGTAACTCCCATAGAACTGAATAGTACGGAAATATTACGGAAACAGCGTAGCATGCTATGCTGCTTCTGTAACTGCCATTCACTACAGAGTTACGGAAACAGCATAGCTCAGCGAGTTTCCGTAACTCATCCATGTATTGCAGTGTATTGTACCAGTGATCTAATGATCGCTGGTTCAAGTCCCCTAGGGGAACTAATAAAATTGTTAAAAAAAAAAAAAAAAAGTCAGATACATTTTCAGGAGTGTAAAAAAAATATTAAACGTTAAAAAAACACTTTTCCCATTTTTCCCCAAGCACAATGTAAAAAATAAGAAAAAAAGGAATTAAATAAAAAGTGCTAAAAAATCGTATGTATCAAAAGAATGTGGTGAAACAGAACAAATAATTTTTTTTTAACAAATAGTTTTTGCTTTGCAAAAGTAGTAAAATATGAATTTTTTCCTATTTTCTGTTGTCTAAAACCTGGGTGCGTCTTATAGTTGGGTGCGTCTTATAGTCTGAAAAATACGGTATCTACCTGGACCATGTACTCCATGTGCCTTTAGTCGAGGTATTTATTGTGCTTTTTCACTTCCTGCCCTCTCTCCGCTTGACTGTGTATTTAATACATTGTTGAAAACCTTTAATAAACATTTTTGAAAAAATATATAAAAATGTTGCTGTAGGGAGACACTGCGGTCCATAAGCCATAACCGCACCATGAGACTAGTACCTTGCCTTAGGCGGCACCTTTCTATGACTGCAGGGACTGCCAGTTTGTAACTGCAGATATAAAGCCTTGCAGACTGCCTGTATGGCACTGTGTAGCTCTGTTGTTTGGTCAACGTTTTGTGGTCATTGTATGGCAGTGCTATTCACTAACTCCATGGTACTATTGTTCAGTCACTCTATAATAGCATTACTCATTTACGACAGACATTATTATGATGTCACTGTATGATAATATTCATTCATTGTTTATGTATATTATTATTATATCACTATATGGCGGTATTATTCTTTTGCTGTCTTGAGGTATTATTCATTAAAGGGATCCTGTCATCACCATCTTACCTTTTAAAACGTCCTGACCCTGTAGTGCCCGCTGCTGTCCATAGTGCATTGATGTGTTCTTCTCTCCGTTCTTCTTCTTCTTGCCCGAAATATAGCCATTAAAAGTTTTACCGCCTTTTATGCTAATTCATTTTAGCTTTGTGACGCACGATCTTGACTCCGCCCACGTACGCCGCCTGTGCAGCCCTAATTGCCGAACTCTCGGTTCACATCTCGCGCATGCGTGCCTCACCACCTTCCCTGCTTCATTCATCCGGAAATATTTAACTGCGCATGCGCCACGCGGGTACACACCCCGCTCGCTTCGTTCACTCAGCTGTCAGGAGACGGGGGCTGGATTAGAAGAGGAACCGACGGCATATGATGACGTCACACAGAGCGCCGAGCATGCCCAGTCCAATAATGTGAGAACATCTACTTTACAGTCTCAATGCGCAAGCGCGGGATTTCATGTGCAGTGGAGTGAGAGTAGCTGTCAATCAACAACAAGGAGGCAGAGCCAGCTCTGAAACGCCGGAGGAAGGAAAATCTGACTCTTTTCGAGTGAAGATTTGACTCTTTTGTGGTCATTTGCATACGGCGCGGGACTACTGAAAACCGGAATACTAAAGGTACAGAGCCGACTTTTAACTTATTTATAGGTTAACAATGATTTTTCACCCACTTTCAAAGGGTATTGCAGGCTTCATACCGAAAATGCTGATGACAGGATCCCTTTAACTGTATAACGTTGTTTCACCTCAACCAATAAAGAAGCTAGAATGTGCCCTGAATATGTATTATACATACAATATGTATAATATTGTCACAAATGAAGAGCATATTTAGTGCTCTGTGAGTTATTGTGATAAAAAACGTATAAAACTTCTTTAATAAAATTCTAATCACCAACATAGGTCATGATGTGAGGTAGGAGGATGGCATGTGGCTGTTAACAGCTAGTATTGAATTACAGTTGGATAAAGTACCAAATAACAGAACGTATAAGAATTCTCCAGCCGCTCACTCTATATAGGTGGTTTGAAGACTAAAGGCTAACTATAATCTTTCCCTCTTCCTTTTCCAGGACCAGACATACCATCTGTACAGTTGCCAGGCAGCCCCCGCCACATTTAGGCCTTGTTCACACACCGTTGTTCACATGGTTTGGGACTCTTCTCTATAAGCCACAGTGGAAAGCCATTTATAAGAGTAAATATTGATCTGCCCAACCTCCAAATCGGTGTATTACACAATTAGGGCCGTTTTACACGGCCCAACATGGGTCGTGTATATGAGCGCCAATCAATGAGACAGCTCGTTGATCGGCACTCATTTGCTCCTTTCACTAGGAGCTATGTATGGGTACGTGCATTCGTCCCTATTCATTACCATCATGTCAGCAGCACGTCTCCGTTTACACAGGGGGATGTGCTGCTGAAAACAATAATATTTCTTGCAGCATGAACTATACTATTAGCCGAGGAATGCGCCTTTACTCGTTCATCGGCAGATCGTTGCCCTATTTACAGAGGAACGATAGGGAACGAACGGTCTGTGAATGCTTGTATGGCCGATAAATGGACTGCGTAAAAGGGCCCTTAACCTCTGACTTCCATGGGTACCCTGTAATACCTTAATTATCCGTGTAAGCACCCACTTCCCACAGATACAGAGCTGTCATATTGAACATGCTGCCCTATCTGGGATACAGCAGAAGCAGCTGAGTAGATTGATACATACTTGTGTGGTTTACTACAAATTTAATATAGATCACCGAAAAAAAGCCATACCTAGGCCCCATGCACACATCCGTGCCCGTAATCATGGGCTGCGATTGTGGGCACGACCGGCTGCCTGCATTTTCGGCCTGTGCTCCCATACAAAGTATGGGAGCACGGCCCGTAAAAAGCAAAAGAGAGGACATGTACCAGTATTTGAACCTGTTCTTCTATCAAGTATGGCTTTTCTTTAGCGATGACATATGGATAATATACACTCCTCAATCTTGAAATTGCAACACCAAGAAGGAAAAGTTTTGGAATAGTGGAAAACACAGGATCGATAGACATGTTAATGATATGCAAATGATAAAAAAAATGGAAACAAAATATTCCAAACACCTTCATTTATTCAGTATCAAGTATAAGCGCTACGCGCAGAAATACATATACTTACCCGCCTTGGCACACTATCAATGAGGTTATTAATGGTTGTCTGAGAAATGTTATGCCCGCTGAATGCACTTTGGCACGCAAATCATCAAGACTGGCTGCTGGCAGCTCCCTTTGAAAATACTGACCAATGATGTTCCAGATGTGCTCGATGGGAGACATGTCCGGAGACGCTGCCGGCCATGGTAGCATGCTTAGGTCATGCAGGCTTATCACAGTAGCATGAGCAACATGCGGCCTGGCGTTGTCCTGTTGAAAAATGACTGTTGGGACACTTTGGAGAAATGGCCGTACCACTGGTTCCACGACCAAATTAATGTAACGCTGAGCTGTTAGTGTACCTGAAATGAACACTAGAGGGTTCCGCCTACCAAATATTATGCCACCCCACAGCATAATCCCAGGAGGAAGACTGGTGTGTCGTTCCCTTGTGAAGACCTCTTCATTACATTGCCAATGTGGTTTTCATACCAATCTCCGGCTATCATTGCGTCTGAGACAAAAGTGGGGCTCATCGCTGAAGAGGATAGACCTCCATTCCAGCCTCCATGGCCGTCCTGCTGTGAATCATGATCGCCTTTGAGAGCGGTGGCGTGTGTTCAATGGAACACCTGTAGCGAGACATCTGGCTCACAGCCCAACGTTGTGAAAACGCCTTCTGATGGTTTGTGTCGACACTGGTTGCCGCCCTAGGCTTGGGATGTCAAATTGCACTTGTAGTACAGAATGGATCATTACGCGCCATTCTACCAGTCAGACGAACCACGTACCTCTTGCTGTCATTCTCGTTCGTTGATGTTCTCCCTACCTCCGGGAGAGTCAACATTGAACAGTGCTGACATCTCGGCCTAGACACATAGCGATCTGCCAGAGTGATAAACCAAGGTCTCTGTTCAAGGATTCTGTCCCTCCCAGTTTGCGACAAGTGGCGATAACTGGCACATCAACTAACAGGAGGCATCGCACAATCATCCCACACCGCTTGATCTGATTTTTGAGGTTTCATGTGGCTATAAAACTTTGCTTTTAATCTAGCTTTTATGCCTCTTCCACATGCCACAGATTGGAGCTCGGTGCTTAAAAAATTGATCATTTGCAGATCTTTGCGACACCTGCTACTTCCTCAATTTGCATAACCTTACGGCTTGCCCTTCTTGGTGCTGCAATTTCAATGTTGAGGAGTGTAGTAACGTGGCACCAGTAGGACAGCTCTGGCAATCGCAGGACTATGTGCTACTGTGTGTTACTTCATTTTCCGTCCATTTGCTGCTTTAGGGGAAATGTATGACAATCCAAAGCTTCAGCTAATGTTGACAAGGGGTTTCATTAGTCGAACATGCCACAATTAAACAATTCCTAAGGAGGTTGAGTTTCGAGGAGAGACTATCCCGATGGGACTTCTTTGAATATTTGCTTATTCTGAGCTTAGGAGTCCGGTGGGTGGTCTCACTCAATGATTGAAAACCTCCCCCTCATACACAACCATGCAGTGTAGGTTATCAATAACTGAGAGGGGGGGGGGGGGGGGGGCTGATGGAAATGGAACCACGATGCCAGTAAGAATAGAGCTGAAGGCCTCATGTACATGGCAGGGCTGTGCGGTGTTAACAGAGTCTCCGCAGCTTCATACTATGGACTATTTGGTGTGCTGCCACATTATGGGTTATGCTCCCCTAGAAGCATACAGAGACACAGCAGAGCCCCATAACAGTCTATGGGTGCCCTACACCCGCGTTGTATAACTCATAATAAGGCCATTTGCTTGAGTATTTTCTGCATAAAACCCTACATCAGTGTGCTGAGTTTTTCCTATTCTAGAACATGAAGACTTTTTCCTGGATTTCCTCTCGGTAATCCCTCTAAAGAAAAGTGTAGTTACCTACCCCTAGCCTATAAATGGCTGATAACAGGGAACACTAGTTTGCATTTACTTGCACAGCAGATAGGATATACACTCTAAGTTTAAATTAACCACATATCTGCCCTGGTTTCTCACACAAACGTCTTAGAAGTTCCTCACAGAGCCGCAGAGTCGGTAGGGTCCTGTGATTCTGCCTCGTCCCGTGTTTACATTACACGAGCACTCCCTTCAGTCTGGCACAGAGTGGGACGTGGTATAAACACTGGGTCTGAGGGCGCCTGGTGGACGGGCAGCAGTACAGGGGGTCCGTCCACCCTCTGGCACGTCTCGTGCCTGCTCCGTGTCACCACACAAGTGTCCGCGGCTGCCAGGATCCGTGTGACTGCATGTGGTCGCCTTCTCCTCGGATGTGGCAGTACTCGCTACAGTAAATCTGTGTCTCTCTCTGAACACGCCTGTCTGCGCTGCTCCCTCCCCCTCTCCCTCCACCCTGCAGTCACATCCTGCAGTCTCCGTCTCTCTCCTGCTGCTGCTGTCTCTAGGGTCTCTTCCTGCTGGGATTGGGAGAGACATCTGTGTGTCGTCTCACAAGGACCCCCCGCCCAACCGAGCAGAAGGGTCTCGGCGGGCCGTCTTTACATCGGAGGCCCGTGAGATGTGTGAGGCCCTTGCTATCTGTCTGTGGATCTTGTAGCCCGGTGATATACGGATGCTTGTGGAGCTAGAATACTGCTGGCCGGATCCGTGTGGCTGTCTCTCCCTGGATATATGAGCGGCTGCCTCCAGACTCCTAATGACGTCTCACCGGAGTGAGCTGGCCGGCTGTCTCTCAGCTTCTGTGGATGTCTCTTCCTTCTGTCAGGAGGCCTGAGATCTTCGGGGACAGAGCACAGGGTAATAATACTGAGTCTTCTCGCTATTCTACAGGCTGGCACACACCCTACATGAGCGCTGCCCCCACCACAGCGTGTGCCCTGCATTTTATTACTTGCCCTCACTAATCCACATCACACACAGGACTCCTGTCACCTCCGTGTAGTAGTCCGTCCAGAAATCCCGTCCTGCCTATGGCACCCAGCACCAACACTTCCCTCATACCCCAAATATCCTTCACCCCCTGGCCAGCCCCATGCCAGTCATTTCCCCCGGGGTACGTGTACTGTATGGCTGTAATTGCTGTCAGTATGCTCGGTATTTCTGGTATGCCTGGATAGGAGTAGAGTGCTGGGAAGATCGGGCAGTGCTGGGACTTGGGTTTATTATATAGAACTTGTACAGTTGGATCCTGTAGCTCATAAACAAGTGCAGCTCCTAGTATGTCCCTCAGTGCTGTGTGGTAAGGGCCCGTGACATGAGGGCAATGGAAGCTCCTGCATTGGAGAGAGACAGTCCCTGTGTTTTGCGGGAGGGACTTGTTGGGTTTAGTAATTACGTTACAGTAATGGGCAATGACACAAAATTCCTTTATGTAATAGCCCTATCTATGCTACATCCTCCATAGCCCCTCCTATTGCTACATAGGACCCCACCCTATATAAACGGCTTTATTCATCTCTCCATTCCCAATAACCTAACACGTTGTTTTCTTTTTACCATGCTAAGTTTTTGTTTTCTAGTATAGGCTTCCCATATAGAATATCATATACCTCCATGGGCTGAAGAATGCCAAGGATGTATATGGTCTGTCCCCTAGTTACTATACATATTAGGCTACATTCAGACGAGCGTGTCCGATTTGCGTGCGTAAAAAACGCATTGTTTTTCCTACATTTCATGCCCGTGTGCGTTGTGTATTGGCATCACTGTTCTTTTTGTGTGGCATGGCTTTTTCAAGTCCGTGCAGGCACTTCTTTTTTTTATTGTTATTTATTTCTCTGCTTTGCTATGTAACTGATGCGTGAAACACAGACAGCGCATGGATGCCATCCGCGTGCTGTCCGTGGTTTTCACGCACCCATAGACTTCAATGGGTGACTAGATGCGCAAAAATGCACCAATATGGCACATGCAGTGAGTTTCACGCAAAGGACACTTGCCACGTGAAAACTCACGCATGTCTGACTAGCACCATTGAAATGAATGGGGCCGTGTGCGGTGAGTGATTTCAACGGACGAGTATTACGCTTACACTAGTGTAGTGTATGAGCCTTACACTAGTGTAGCGTGTGCTGTATTCTACACCACGGCTTACACCATTTGAGGAATACGATGGCGCTACCGAACAATGGCAGGTTGTGTGTGTGGCGTTTTCACTGCCACTTTTCTGGATAGAAAAGTGGTGTAAAAATGGAACTTGAGAGCCACGCCTTTTTTTTCAGATACCAACAAAAGTTTGTGCCACAAAAGTGATAAGTATGCCATTCATGCCAAATGTAATTTGTCTTTCAAGTTCTGCCAGAAATCTCTCCCGATGTATTTCACTTGGATGTAGTATCCCAAGCATAGGGCAATGTTCCCGAACTAGAGGAAGCTATCCACATGTGGCTCTCTGGTCCCCTGCATGTGGTTCATAGGCTGCTGACCACTGCAATGATCATTGAGCAGAATGAGACCGTAACAATGTGTTATGTAGAACTGTTATGTTCTTCAGTCATATACCGCTTGTTAAATCTGAATATTGCTTTTAAGCTGAAATATGGAAAATCAGATTTGGCAGGTTTTTCTCCAGAGATCTCCAACCCTTCCAATTCTAACTCCATTAAGATTCATGCACTCGTTGAAACTGCAGTCCAATCTGCAGGCATCATGTTGTAGGGCGGGAGGAGATTGATATAGTTTTGTGGGTAAAGATACAGTATAACTTGTCATTTATTCATTTAAACCTCTGCGCATTTCTGGGGTTAGGAGTCCAGTGGGCGGTCCTAATCACCTATTGACAGTGGCTGTCAATCATTGAGTAGGACTGCCCACTGGACTCCGAAGAATAGAAAGAGCAGGGATAAAACTCAAGAAAATACAAGTTATGCTGAATATTTTCCCACCAAACTATATATAAATCTGCTCTGCTCCCCCTTCCCTATGCCATGATGCCTGCACATACTGTAGGACAGCACATTAAACATAACAGATTTTCTTTCAAGTGATTAACCAAGTATAAAATTGTACAGTATTTATTCTGGCCCTGGTCCTCACTGTTGAGTATCTCACACCACATGTAAACAATACGGCCACACTCATTCATATGATGGTCAGGTCCGGCAATCAAGTTATATAACCACCATACCACACATCCAATGGCCTCCGGCTCTGTATCCCTGCCTGTGCCAGTCTTCAACGCATGTGTAGACTGGCATACAGAGCTAAAGGCCATGGACATTGTGATCAGCTGGACATAACATCATATTAATAAGCTTTATCCGTAGCCATCTTGCTACACCCAGTAACAGATGCTCCGGATGTGTGTGGCGCTGCGCCTGTAAACTGTAAAAAAGGCTGTGGCGATGAACGCCGCGGCCCCATCAATCAGCTGATCGGCCGGGATGCCGGTAGTCGGGCCCCCGCCGATCTGATATTGATGACCTATCCTAAGAACAGGCCATCAATAAAAAATGTCTGCACAAACCTTTTAGTATAGTCCTTTGAGTATTTTGGGGAACAATTCTATATATCCTGGTCCACAATAGTCCTGATGACCTTGTTGCACCTTTCTCCATAGATTGTCTTAGTACTGCTCCTCCTGGGCCACATAGGTTTAAATTTGGGGAAGTTGGAGCCGAGCTCTCTTCTTACTAAAGTTACGTTTATGATGGAATTTTTGGTGGGGGTTTTTCACAGCTTTTTTGCACATTGTTTCCCTTCTCAAAAATGCTGCGGCCAGATGTTCCTTTAAAGTCTATGTTAAAATGTAGCAGTTTAGGGGTCAGTGGTGTCTTTTTTTTTTTTTTTTTTTTTTTTTTTCTTCAAAACTCAGCATGCTTTGGATGTGGCTTTTACAAAATGACATAAAAAACGCACATAAAAACACCATAAAACGTTACATTTAAAAAAAAATAAAAAATCGCTGGCGTCTATAATGCATTTATTCACTAAGTTCAAATTGGCAAAATTTGTGTGAATGAGTCCTTAAAGATTTGCCAAAGCAGGGCAACTTTATTTATTGATAAATGATTTCCAGTCTCGATTCCGGACCCCTGTGTGTGAATTGTGTGGTCCAAGGATTCAGGCATTTGTACTTTCCCTACATGACATGTAAATGAGCATTATGTTGTGTAGCAAATGACCAACAGCTTGCAAATCTGACCTCATGGGAGACTGTTTTGGAGGATCATTGCCCTTACCTAGAGCAAAAGCTCCCTAGTCATGGGAACCAATATTTCATCTATAAATTCAATTATTTTACTGTAAAAAATGTCTAAATGGAGAAATAAGGTTAGAAAAACAAAATCACCCCTGAATGGAATGTTCAAGGTCCCGGAAATGTAACCATCGTGCTTTGCAATGAGAGCCACAAACCGTTTATCTGGCCTTCAGCCTGAACTAGGAAATCTCCACTTCCCTCACGGTCTTGTTTGCTATGTTTTAGTAAAGTCAGTTCCAAAAATGTACAATTTGAAAAACAAACAACAAAACCGTCATTTAGGAGTGTCCAATGGATGTTCTTATTGCATCTCCAGGTTTGGTCATAAAGTTCTTGTTACTCTTGAATTGAGAAAAACATTTACATTGGAAAGTATAAGTATATTGTTTACGTGCACTTTTAGGAATTGTACAGTTTATCCTTCGTTCTCCTGGTTCAGTCCTGCATAAAAACAAAGCATATGCGTACATCCTATAAAGTTAGGTCTAGGGCCCATACGCATGGCCATGTTACAGCTCTGTTTTGTACAGAGCCATAGTAGGGTTTCCATAGAGGTGCATGAGCGGCTACGATTTCATATTGAGGCATTCTGAGGTATTTTCTGTCAGATTTTATACGAATCTGACAGAAAAAAAATTGGGCTACTCTCTATCGGACTCTCTATCGGACTCTCTATCGGACTCTCTATCGGACTCTCTATCGGACTCTCTATCGGACTCTCTATCGGACTCTCTTCTAGTAGAGAAAATCTTCGTATACATGGAGGTCGATGGAGCCTGTACAGCAGTGCACGGAGGCTGTACGGCTGTGTGGCAAAAGAACCGTACAAGCTCTGTGCCAGTGTGCATGAGGACTTGTAGAGGTGGATAATTCTATTGCTGCACACCTGAGCTGTATGTGGTATTTTATATCATTTCTATTGTGCCAGGCTGTAAATGGATAATCCGCTTATTGAAATGTATGTATTTTGGCTTTGAAAAGCTTTGGTTTTTGAAAATGAAGGCTTTTAGGGGTGGGAATCTGCTGCGTAAAGCACATGACAGTGATAGAGGGGTCTGTCTCTGCCCAGCGTCGTGCGGATGGAAAAGGAGATAAAGCTTGGCATGACCGCACAGCCAGCGCAGTAACATCTGTCACTAAAATCTGCCCTGACCCAGATAGAACAGTGATGGCTACCGAGCAGGAGGATGTAGACTCATGATGGGCTTATTGTCCTCTGTAACACATGAGTGTTGTCATTCTATACAACCAGTGATGCTTTTCATAGCCTGTCCAGGAAGAGGTTAACCAGAGTCTTTCGGCTTGTAGCACAAAGCTCTTTTCATCTTGTGGGACGATGACATTTTCACATGACGCGAGACAACCCCAGGATATCCCATAACGGGAAAGTGCAAGCTCCATCACTGACTCATATACTGGGGCACTTCATTTTGTTTGTGACCATGGCCCTTCTTTGCGGTCCATTCCTATCATCACTGACTCATTCGTTACCGCAAAGTGTACCCTTTGATTATTATACCAGTTACTATGGGATGTACTTATTTATAAAGAAGTGATGCCGCTTGCAACCACCAATCAATTCCTCTGCCATTTTTTTGAGTGCTTACTAAGTGTTTGTGTCAGCCATGTTTATATGATGTCAACCCCTCTTTAATTTGAAGGTTCCCCTGGCACTTGTTCATCAGCTGTCTCCATTAAATGAATAGGTGATTGTATAATACATGGCTAAGCCGATTTTTCCAGAGCAGAAACCATTATTTTAGGGCAGCTCCCCACTCTGGCTCTCAAGGGGTACACCCCCACCTATGACGCCCCAAAGGAGCAATATATACTGAGTTGTCCTGTTGAGAAAGCCTGTATGAACATATGGAGTAGGTTCCCATAGCATCCAATGCATTCCAGCAGTCATTTTGTCCTGTACGGGTTAGTAAATGATAGAAGTGATTTGAGCCTCCACCTTGCAGTTTTTATACGGAAGACTGTCTTGTTAGAACAGGAGCAATGGCATTGGCGGAGTTGTTCACATTGTGGTATTATTGTCATTCTTTACATATATTTTCGAAAATGTTTATACAAGGGCTCCTCAATAATACAGTATCTGTGTATGACATTTTGTGTTTGGCATTGATTGTATCTCATTTGTAGCTAATTTTTGTTTTTCTTTTTTATTTCTCTTCCTTGCATATGCTGTATACATATACAGAGATACTATGTATCTACACATTGATAGTCAAATGGCATTGGTGTGTGCAACATATTTTGCTATTTGTGTTTCTTCTGCTCATATCTGCCCTGATCAGCCATAATATCAAAACTAACTGCCTAATATTGTGTAGGTCCCCCTTGTGCCGCCGTAACGGCTCTAAACCCTCGAACCAAGGACTCCACAAGATGTTTCAACGTGTCCTGTGGTATCTGGCACCAAGATGTTAGCAACAGATCCTTTAAGGGGATTTTCCCATTAAGAACATTTATCACCCATTTACAGAATAGGTGATAAATGTCTAATCGCTGGGGGCCCCTCTGCTGGGAACCCCACCAATCACTAGATCTGTGGATCGGTGATAAATGTTTTTAACGTGGCCGTACACATTCAATGTGTGTCAACTGAACCCAGGGATTCTGGCAGGACCGGATGACCATCTAATGCAGGGGTCTCAAACTCGGCCGGGTAAGTGGGCCGCATATAGAAAAAATGTGAAGTGGTCGGGCCGCATGAATTTGAAATTTTTTTCCATACAAAATTATTGTTAATCAATTAGTTATTTGAACTACTATAACACTACATTACTATAATAATACCGCTAGGTTTAAAATTTGAGAGATTTCTCCACGTGCTTATTTCAACAATCCAGCTTTCCAGTTTGTGTCACTAAATGCAGTCCGGCGGCTCAGTTAGCACACGTCAAGATTGGGCAGCCCCTTTTTAGATAGTGCCACAGTGCCCTCGGTGGATGCCGCCACAGCAGTGCCCCCTGTAGATGCCGCCCCAGCAGTGCCCCCTGTAGATGCCGCCCCAGCAGTGCCCCCTGTAGATGCCTCCCCAGCAGTGCCCCCTGTAGATGCCGCCCCAGCAGTGCCCCCTGTAGATGCTAGGGGGCACTGACACACTGTCCATATATGGGCAGCGATGTCAGGGAATTCCAGAGTCCCGGAGCAGAGCCGATACCAGCGCTCTGTCCGGGACTCCGGCTCTGGGGAAGCCCCAGACATCGCTGTTCATATATGGACAGCGATGTCAGGGAATTCCAGAGTCTCCGAGCAGAGCCGATACTAGCGGCTCTGTGTCCCGCGGGCCGCAGATGAAAGCCCCAGGGGCCGCATGCGGCCCGCGGGCCACGGGCTTGAGACCCTGATCTAATGTATTTGTTGGAGTCCTGGCAAATGTCGGGAGAAAGAAGGTGTGGGCAAGTTGGATTCCAAAATGCCGGAACCTTTTTTTAACAAGGAGATAAGAAGCTGCCAGAGGAGTTTGGCAGCGGCTTTACTCCTTGTACTTATTCTAGCCGAGCGTACATATGTATGGGGGATCGGGGGGAATAGCTCCCGCAGAACATTGCCTAGTCCATCACACTGCTTCTGCCGGCTTGCCATTTTCCCATATTGCATCCTGGGGCCATATCCCTCCCAGGGAAGTGACGCACCCGACAGTTCACATGATGTTAAAGAATTCATGATTTATAAAACCTTCTTTTATTGCTCCACGTTCCAGCTCTGATGCTCCTGTGCTTATTATTGTAGGCGCTTTCGGCAGTGGACAAGGGGTCATTATGGGTGCGCTCTTCACTGTATGTCCTGACACCTTTCTACTGCCAGCAGTAACGTGTTTAGCAATTTGTGCTGCAGTAGCTCTTCTGTGGGATGGGAACAAATGAGCTGGCCTTTGTTTCCCATGCGCATCAATGAACCTTGGGTGCCTATGACCCTGTTATTCCTTGGAGCACTTTTGGTAGGTGCTAATAAGCACTGCATACTGGGAACAACCCACAAGACCTGCCATGTAGTAGATGCTCTCACCTAGTCGTCTAGTCATCACAATTTGGCCCTTTTCCATTTTTCCTGCTTCCAACACATCAGCTTCAAGATCTGACTGTTCACTTGCTGCCTAATATATCCCACCCCTTGACAGGCGCCATTGTAACCAGATCATCAATGTTATTCCCTTCCCCTGTCAGTGGAGTTAATAGTATCCTGTAATGCAATCTTGTTTCGATGTGTCAAGTTTACGTGATCGACATCTATTGTGTTAGTCTTCACTTGATGATCAGATTGGGGCAGATGCGTTAATGTGTTATAAGTTATGTACTGGCATTAGAGGCTCCTGAAAACTGTGGCAGGTATTTTGAGCCTTATTTATCATGTATAACTAATTTGGAAACTGTTGATGACACCTAAGATGCCCTGAACAGGGAAGTGGCATAATAGTGGTTTGTTAGTTGCAACTACACAGATTTATCAATGTCTAGTGACACAATTTTGTTGTATAAATATAGAGTAAATGTTGGCTGGGTCAAAACTGGAGCAGGGCTTGTGACTGTTTCATAACATTCATTAGTACTAGAGACATTTGTATGTCACAGACATTGCTCAGATTAATGCGTTTTTTTCACACTGGCAAATCCCGTCCCTATAATAGTATTCATTAATCTTCCTTGTTGCCTTCTAGCTGTCCCATGCCACGATAGATGCTGTATCTTTTTTTACACGTCCAATTAGAAGGCGGCGGGTAACCTGATCATAGTTTGGGTAGTAGTTTCTACTTTCCGTATCTTGATTCTCTTTCTGGAAGTCATAATGATTACTTCTATGCATTGTTCTATGTTCTGAGTCCTGTGTGTAATGCTAGTGAATGTCATTTTTGTGTGACCCATATGACACTTCACATTCTATAGCCATTTGTCACACTGATAAGTCAGATACATAATTTGAAAATGTGGGCACTAGTCAAATGCAAATATGTGAAAATCTTAAAAAATTCGTAGAAGTCACATCTATACTCGAATGCAATGTGTCAACTTCCAGGCAGAAGACGCTACAAGGTTAGATGTAGCATATATTCAGTGGTGATCTTGTGGACCACAGTTGGGACGGGGAAAAAGTCCTTAGTTGCTGACTCAGGTATATAACGAATAATAGGCCCTATGTACCTCTATGGGAGCCTTGTTATGGAATCCTAATACTGCCATGTGCATGAGGCCTAATGCAAAAATAAATGCGTTGTCCTTTACGGGATCCATCTTAGGCCCTGTTCACACACCGTTTTTTGGCGCCGATCGGGATAGGCTATTCATATCTGATCGGTTGGGGACCGACTCCCAGGATCCCCGCCAATCAGGTGTTTTGAAGGGGCCTCAACGTTCGTACCAGTGATGCTTCCCCTTCATTCCTTATCTGCTCGTACTGTGAAGTGAATCGCCAAAACACTTGTAGCGGCGGTTCAGTACTACATCCTTCTACCATTGAAGTGAATAAGAGAAGAACCATGGTAAGTTGAAGAGTGTCGTGGTTGTGGAGGCTTGTTCTACCGATATCCAGCACTTGCGTAAAGGGGTTTTACCATCATGGAAATTGATAATATATCGCTAGGATATGGCATCGCTTTCTGAACGGTGGATCTCAATGATGCCAGGACCTCAATGATCTTGGAAATGAAGGTGCTGCAACTGCACAGTGAATAGGGGTGTGCTGCAATTCACATCATAGCCAGCGGCCATTAGCGCTCTGCAGGTAAAACATTTTTAACTTTTTTTTGTCAGGCAGCCAGACCCCCACCGATCAGAAACAAAATGGCATGCCATCATTTGGAACACCTTTACCGAAAAAAAACCAGTGACGTTCTGTTGCTCCTGTAATAAATTTGTACTGGCTTTTGAGCAATTTGTATCACGTTTTAATTGCCGCTAGATATTAGATCCTGGCACATGTAACTTTCCTGGCTGGGGTTTACAATAGTAAAACGATTTCCTTTTGTAATTCAACCAAAAACCTTAGGGTCATACCGTTTTATCTGATTGTTCGTACCGCCCTTTTTATAAAGAAAATGTAAACTTTGAAATGGTGACCACAAATCTTAGATTTTTTTTTCTTGTTACTGCTAGATGAATTGAGCATTACGTCCTCAGAACTTGAAACCGTCTTTCTGTTTTATAGACAGACCTGGTGATCTGTCAGGAATGGTCTTTGTACAATACTGTCTATCCCTATGTCATTCTAGGAGGGAGGGACACATTGTGAGGACCATGTGTCAGTTCCTCCTGTCACTTGTGAGCTTTTGTAAAAGCATAGACTGTCTGGCTTTGTCTCTGTGTTGGGGGATGTGACGTGCCAAGCCTCTTTTGTAAGGGGACACGTGGGAAGGGCTGTCTGTTCTGTCATTGACAAGCCGTATGCATGTGCCTTGAACTCTCGAATACTCAAAAACATCCCTTCTCTACACCCGCAAAATACATTGACTGGTTGCATCGGCGTCATTCTGAGAGGGAACCAAGACTGTAAACTTTATAGCCTTAGGTTTGCATTAGTGGTTTCTGTATTGCTGGCAAACCCTTTTAACGTTATGTCATGTATTGTAAAATACGCTAATACAATGAAATACAACATGAGAACAATATAAGTGATGACTGTTACATCATTTCAGTTTCTGTCTTCGTGGATAACTCCATTTATCTTACTCATCCAGAATATTAACCGCATACAATAGTAGCCCGTGTGAGGAACTAGTCACCCATACTATGGCCCTCTTCTCCTGATCAAACAGGCTTCGTGTATGTAGTCTCTAAACGCGGCCCTACCAGAGAACACAATCTGAAGGTTTCCCAATGTGTTGCTGCTCTATTACTGTTGATCACTAATGGTCATGAGTAATGCAGATCTATCCTATCTATCCTATCTATCTATCCTATCTATCTATCCTATCTATCTATCCTATCTATCTATTCTATCTATTCTATCTATCTATCTATCTATCTATCTATCTATCTATCTATCTATCTATCTATCTATCTATCTATCTATCTATCTATCTATCCCTTTACTATGCATGTATTATTTGTTGTGTTACCCATAGCTGATTAGAATTGATTGACCCACATTGTCTCCTTCTTCAGGACTTGGCTGGTTCCCTGGCTGAGCACCCTTTTAAATATCCTTTATTTTCCCAATAAATGTTACATTTTGGTTCATTTATGAAAAGGAATGCTGAGGAAACTCTGGTATTGTCCAAGTTGAAACGCCAGGTATTGGTGGTTCTTCACTAGCACTGCAAAGATGACATCTAAAACCTAGTAGCTGCGCTAATATTCCAGGCCCAACTGCTGAAGTGGCAGGCACTGCTGGGAAATACTTGAGCCGACCTCTTGTTTCGTTGTACAGTGAGCCATGTGTGCTTTTACTGGGAACAGCTGTAAGGAGAGGAAGCACGTGCCCCGCATGACTTTATGATATGGAGGCGCATATAATTAATTCTTTATGGGAATGTATGATCAAACATTTCATTTACTGCATTTCTCCTTGCTTAGCCTTCCACCATTTTTTTTTCGCTATAATTATATCCATTTATGATTTTAGTGCTAATTTTATTGTCATGAGTATAATAACTGAAATGCAAAGTCCTGCTATATAGAGATTTCCCAACACATTTTAACGATTTAAATATAAATCCTTTTTTTTTTTTTTTGTATTCGTGTGTGTATGTGTGTGTGTGTGTGTGTGTGTGTGTATATATATATATATATATATATATATATATATATATTTATATCATTTTTTTTATTTCATTTCAACGTACTTGGAACAGTTGTCTGGAAAGACTTGTTTGTCCATCTATCTAATGCTCCTCGTTCTGTGTCCTTTATGTAAAACTGAGCACAAGGTTATTTAGTCCTCTTTCCTGTAAACATTGCTGACATGTATAACCTCGCTCTGTTTCCCTTTCCTATCTTCTTTACTGCACATTCTAAAATGCATTGGTTTCTCATATCTAATTACAAAAGAGGGGTGCATTCTTTTAACCCCTTCACATCCATAGTCTTGTATTCTTAGAAAAATAAAATATTATTTAAACCAGAATTGTATTACTCCTAGTTTGAAAAACAAATGTTGGTTGTGTTTTTATGTTTTGTTTTTTTTTTATGTGACTAGCCATATAGGAAAAAAAATGTGAACATTTTCCAGTCTTTACACTGGCCACTAGAGCAGACAAAATAGGCTGGCACTTCCTGTTGTCTGCAGCTCACTTTTCAGCTAAAGGGTCAGTGCACACAAAGAGTAAATACTGCAGATTTTCCGCAACGGAATCTGCAGCAAATACAGTAGAGGTAAAGTGGATGAGATCAAACAAATCTCATCCACGCGCTATGTAAATACTGAGCGGAAAAACGCTCAGAAATTGACCTGCAGTGCAGAATTTTATTCCGCAGCATGTCAATTGTATTTGGGTAAACTCTGCTTAGAATACAATGGGGAGGTAAAACCCGCAACAAATAGCAGTTTTTTTTAGTTTTTTTTTAGCGGATTAGCAGCAATTCCGCCACAAAAAATGCAACTCAGAAAAAAATAAAATCTTATACTTACCAGGAGTCTGTGTTCTTCCTCCAGCGTGGCCTCCTGGGATGACGTTTCATCCCATGTGACCACTGCAGCTAATCATAGGCTGTAGCAGAGGTCACATGGGATGAAACGTCATTCCAGGAGGCCGGCATGGGTGATGTGAGAGAGCCGGCCTCCTGGGGTGACGCTTCATCCCATGTGACTGCCGCTGCAGCCAATGACGTTTCATCCCAGGAGGTGCTGTAGTTTTTTGGAGCGGACATTCCGGGTGAAAAACTGCACCACGGTTTGGTGCGTTTTTTCGTCCAGAAATTCCTTGCGGTGTACAGGGCGAATACGCTGTCTGCTTTTACGCAGCGTATCCACCCCGTGTGAACACAGCCTTACTGTGTAAGGTGGAAGATCATTAGCGGGTGGGTGATTTAATGACCGCTCTATTGTACTTCTGGAGGCCAAGATGAAAGCAGAATAACAACACTATACACACAGATTGGGCTCTGTGTGCATCTCCCCTGTTGGGGTATATTTACATGTGACAGATTCGTTGCAAATGTTTTTGCAACTGTTCCATTTATCTGAATAGCGCTAGCAGAAATCCATACACCTGCAGAAACCACCACATTCAGATGTATGGAACAGAAATTTCTGCAACAAATCTGCCACTTGTGAATATACCCTTAATCTCTGGGAGAGAATGCTATACTCCATCACTTCATGGAGACTGTAATAATCTAGGACATTTCTCTTAATTTACTCCCATTCTTTTCTGCTGCACACCCTGCTGCACTGTCTATACAGATGTAAAAAGCTTGTATCCCCAATATGGCTTTCCCATCAAAGAAAAAAATATATGGGTGCAACATTTCAATAAGGAACAAGCACATTACTTCTCTTCTACATACTAACATGTATTTAATAAAACTAAAATTAAATTCATGATACATTCCCTTTATATGGGGAAATTATTGTAGTGCAGAAGTGTATACAATAATGGCTGTAATCTGTCGCTAAATAGCAGTAGTGACTGGCTGTGGTCCGTACTGCGGGTGGCTCATAACTTCGGACTCTAGTATGTAGTACAGGGGCTAGCATTGTAGAATTGAATGTGATCCTACAGTGCTGGCTCTGGATACGGGAGACAGGAGCAGGACGCTCTGTCGCCTACTTCAGAGTTATGAGCAGCCCGCAGCACGAACCGCGGCCTCTTCATGCTGCTATTTACAGACACAATCTGCTATAATTATTTAGAGAAACTATTGTTACGCACACTCCTGCACTAGAATTATATCAGAGGTACACTTTAACCCCTTAACAACCCATGCTGAAAATGTATGTCACGATCAGGTGCTAGTTCCCGGCAGTTTAACCCTAATAACGACTGCAGCAACTAAAGTGTTTGACAGAGGGGAGGGTAGGGTGCTTTCTCTGTCAGCCACCGGCACCCCGCCAATGGGTTGCCATGGTAGCTGGGATCCTAGCATAGGCCCCCAGGCCGGACATGGGTATATGCATATTATACCATGCCAAACCAGGGCCTAATATAGGGTTGCACGATGCATCGAAACTTCTATATGGTTTCGATACCGTGCACCCTCAAACGGTTCAATACCGTTATTTCATTTATTTCGATACTAAGCTGTGCGGCCGCACAGCTTAGCATTGTAACACATGAATGTATGAGAGCGGGGCTGCGGATGTATGATACAGTCATTGCCCCGCTACTGAGTCCTGACCATTGTGCGCGTGGTTAGCATGATGTGATGCGGCCGACACTGCACTAATGAGTGGCGGCACTGAAGACAGAACATGGCGGGTGCACTACAAAACACCCCCATGTTCTGTCCTCAGTGCTGGCGCTTCCGCTCATTAGTGCAGCGCCGGCCGCATCACCTCATGCTGACCGCGCGCTCACTTATTGTCAGGAGCGGGGCAATGGTTGTATTACAGAACTGCAGCCCCGCGGCAGAGATCAGAGAAACCTCTCATCTCTGCCGCTATTCCCCACAGCTGATCGCAGCATTCAAGGGGTAAATGAAAAGGGGGGGATGCCCCTTTGGATCTCAACACAAGGAATCCCTGTGACGCGATCGAGGGACATACCATATATGGGCAGACAGCCCAGGGTCCATTGACGGACCCCAGGGCTGTCTGACCATTTTTCCTGTTAGGGCATACTTAGGTATGTCCTAACAACTGCCAGTGTACTATCAGTACACAGGCTAATGTACCGGCATATAGATATATACATTAAAGAGGCTCTGTCACCAGATTTTGCAACCCCTATCTGCTATTGCAGCAGATAGGCGCTGTTATGTAGATTACAGTAACGTTTTTATTTTTAAAAAACGAGCATTTTTGGCCAAGTTATGACCATTTTTGTATTTATGCAAATGAGGCTTGCAAAAGTCCAAGTGGGCGTGTTTAAAGTAAAAGTCCAAGTGGGCGTGTATTATGTGCGTACATCGGGGCGTTTTTACTACTTTTACTAGCTGGGCGTTCTGACGAGAAGTATCATCCACTTCTCTACACAACGCCCAGCTTCTGGCAGTGCAGACACAGCCGTGTTCTCGAGAGATCACGCTGTGACGTCACTCACTTCCTGCCCTAGGTCCTGCATCGTGTCGGCACCAGAGGCTACAGTTGATTCTGCAGCAGCATCAGCGTTTGCAGGTAAGTAGCTACATCGACTTACCTGCAAACGCTGATGCTTCTGCAGAATCAACTGTAGCCTCTGGTGCCGATATGTCCTTGCTCGTCCGACACGATGCAGGACCTGTGAGTGACGACACAGCGTGATCTCTTGAGAACCCGATGTGTCTGCACTGCCAGAAGCTGGGCGTTCTGAAGAGAAGTGGATGATACTTCTATACACAACGCCCAGCTAGTAAAAGTAGTAAAAACGCCCCGATGTACGCACATAATACACGCCCACTTGGACTTTTACTTTAAACACGCCCACTTGGACTTTTGCAAGCCTCATTTGCATAAATACAAAAATGGTCATAACTTGGCCAAAAATGCTCGTTTTTTAAAAATAAAAACGTTACTGTAATCTACATTGCAGCGCTGATCTGCTGCAATAGCAGATAGGGGTTGCAAAATCTGGTGACAGAGCCTCTTTAAAGTTGAATAAAAAAAAGTTAATGTTAAATTAAAAAAAATCTATATATTTTTTTACAATAAACATTAAAATAAGTCTCAATACATAAAATATACACAAGCGGTAATGTTGCGACTGTAATAAATTTATAGTGTCATTTATGATGTTTACGCTGTTATAAAATAAAATAAAATCTGCTTTCTTTCACTTATTAATGTGAGGCATGAGGTATTATGAATTTTGAACGTCCATATGCCTCACATCAATAGTAATTAACCCCATCATGTACCTCACATTAACCCAATGTTGTCCATTATGACTGAGAAACATGATGGGATTAATTACTATTAATGTGAGGCATATGAGGTTCAAAATTCATAATACCACATGCCTCACATCAGAAAACGGAAGAAAGTTTTTTTTATATTGTTGGCAAAAGTATCGTTTTGGTATAGAGTATCGCGATACTACACGAAGTATCGGTATCGAAGTCCAAATTCTGGTATCGTGACAACCCTAGCCTAATAGATTGCCTGTCAGTTTATAAATGACAGGCAATAATTCTTTGGTATACGGAGTTATACCAAGGCATTTTTTAAGCGACCTGGAGGATAAAAAATGTATTAAAGTTAATCAATAATCTATATGTAGCGAAAAATGGTTGTCTTAAAATATGACTCATCCCGGAAAAAAGAGCCCACATAAGGATAAATCAAAGGAGAAATGAATGACGAGACAAATACAATTTTTTTTCCATGAAATGTGCTATTATTGTAAACCACTAGTAAAACATAATAAAGATTTGGTATCGACATAATCATACTGATCCATTGCATAAAGCCTTCTTTACTATGAGAACTGTGGATCTATGGAATAGTATAATCTATGGAACAGGGACAGGAGATGGCTTTAAAAAAGGCTTAGATAATTTCCTAGAACAAAAAAGTATTAGCTCTAAATAAGGCTATGTTCACACTGAGTTTTTTGCTGGAGGAATATCTGCCTCAAAATTTCGTTTGGAAGTTTGAGGCAGATTTTCCTCTCCCTGCACGCCGATTTTCGCTGCGTTTTTCGCCCGCGGCCATTGAGCGCCACGGGCATAAAACACAGTGAAATACGCTTTCTCTGCCTCCCATTGACGTCAATGGGAGGTCAGAGGCGGAAACGCCCGAAGATAGGGCATGTCGCTTCTTTTTCCCGCGAGGCAGTTTCAATGGGAGGCATTTTCGGGCCGTTTTTGACGAGTTTTGTGACGCGGTTTCTGCGTCAAAAAACTCGTCAAAATACTCTGTGTGAACATAGCCTTATGTGTAGAAGTTTTTCCCTTCCCTTTTCCCATCCCTGGTTGAACTTGATGGACATGTGTCTTTTTTCAACCGTACAAACTATGAAACTATGTGATAGGTAATTGAAATAATGAGTAACCTCTCACTGAACTGACCGAATAAGGCCTCCTTGCTTTACTTTCTGTGTTTTAACACGCATTTAAAAAAACAAAAACCGCCATGCGTTTCAAGCATTTTTTTTTTTTTACTCTTTAACCCATTCCCGCCGCAGCCCTTTTTCAGATTTTCATTTTCGCTTTTTCCTCCCCACATTCCAAAAGCTATAACGTCTTTTATTTTCCCGTCGATATAGTACTATGAGGGCTTGTTTTTTGCGGGACGAGTTGTAGTTTTTCGTAGTACCATTTATATTGCCATATAATGTACTAGGAAACGGGGAAAAAATTATTTGTGGGGTAGAAAATGGAAAAAACAGATTCCTCCATGTTTTTTTGCGCGCTGTTTTTACGGAATTCACTGTGCAATTAAAACAACATGTTAACTTTATTCTGTGGGTCAATACGATTACGGCGATACCAAATATATATCGTTTTTTCTAAACTAAGTAAAAAAGAACATTTATTTTGTGTCGCCAAATTCCGAGAGCCATAACTTTTTTTTATTTTTCCACCGATTTTAAGTGGTCTGAGGGATTATTTTTTGCGGGATAAGTTGTCATTTTTAATCATACCATTTTGGTATAATGATTTAAATGCTGCGGTCGCTATTGACTGCGGCATTTAACGAGTTAAACGAGCGGGATCGCGCTCGAGCGCGATGCCGCTTGTTACTCTGAAGTGTCGGCTGTAACATACAGCCAACACCCGCATCATATGGAAGCGGGTTCACTACGTGAGCCCGCTCCATATTTCCCCTACCCGACTTTGGCGTATGGATACGTCAAATGTTGGGAAGGGGTTAAACTAACTCCTGTCTGCAGTGTTATGAACAAAATTAAAAAGCTACCATAAACGCCACCGAAAACCCGTCAAAACGCTGCGTGTGAAACCTTAGTTAGCTAGTATTTCTGCATGCAGGTGATTACTATGGATACTTGTAACAGGATTTCCTATGTCCTATGAGGGAAGAAGGATGCTGGGAAGGCATGGTCTGTGTCCTCCCTGTATTTCGGGCTATTTTCAGCCATTTTTCGGACGCCTACAAACATCTGCCCATTGATTACAATGGGAAATACGGCGTTCTGTTCCGATGGGGCTTTTTTTACGCCTCATTTTCAAATAACGGCGCACAAAAAGACGCCCCATTTTTTGAGTCGTTTTTCATTGACTCAATAGAAAAACCGTTCCAAAAACGGCCATAAAAAACGCTAGTTTGATTAAAAATCGACTGGAAATCAGGAGCTGGTTTCCCTTGAAAACAGCTCGGTAGTCTCAGCCGTATTTTGTTAAGCGTGTGAACATAGCCTTACAGATATCACTAGTAGTAGCTTTCTAATGGCCAGCTGTCATTAGATCACTAGGTGCATTTACACATATTTGCAGTCCGTGTCCCATCTGCATATCTCTTTCCAAAAACTGGAGCACATCCCAAAAGAGGAAAATAGATTGTCCTCTGGCCTGGTTCTGATCACACAGTTCGATCTGATGATAAGGTGGGAATAAGTCATACCTTATATACATTTTTACAATCTTCCATAATGTTTTCAGTATTTTGAATAGTTTTATTCAGGTCTAATCAGCGTTGTAAATGGCAGTAAATAAAAAAAACTTGTCCATAGAAAAAGAAAATTGTGAAGCCTGTGCTGGTTGTCATTTTAACAGGTCACAGTAAGGCAGGATTCGCACCACGTCTGTGGTGTACTGTTAACATGTATGCCGGAAAAATCCATGCCAACTTGCCTATAGACTTTAATGGGCGAATGTATGCCATAAGGGTGTGGTTTTGGCATAAGTTTGGCCGGTATACATTAGGAACCTGCAGCTCATTTTTAATGCAACTGTGTAGAAAATATTTGGTTTTCTGATTTGTCCATAATAAAATTGTCCGTCTGTCCAGGAAAACCTAAAAGGAGGTTGTCAACACTAGTTCTATGTCCACAAGAGTAGCTATGTTCACACGGGGTATTTTGCCGAGTTTTTTGACGCGGAAACCGCGTCGCAAAACTCGGCAGAAACGGCCCGAGAACGCCTCCCATTGATTTCAATGGGAGGCGTCCGGCGTCTTTTTCCCGCGAGCAGTAAAACTGCCTCGCGGGAAAAAGAAGCGACATGCCCTATCTTCGGGCGCTTCCGCCTCCGACCTCCCATTGACTTCAATGGGAGGCAGGAGAAAGCGTATTTCTCGCTGTTTTATGCCCGCGGCGCTCAATGGCCGCGGGCGAAAAACGGCGCGATAATTGCCGCGAAATCGGCGTGCAGGGAGAGGAATATCTGCCTCAAAGTTCCAAACTGAATTTTGAGGCAGATATTCCTCCCCCAAAATACTCCGTGTGAACATAGCCTAAGGTGTGTATCTCGAGGGCACAATAGTCATTATGGAGCTGTATATGAAAGGAAGGGTCTACAGAAAGGCTGAAAGGAAAGGTTGTTGATGCAAAATTTGTAGTATTGTGTTAGCAAAGGTGTGAAATAGAGAAAGCATGTAATAAATGTGTGATATTGACTGCTTGTATATGGAGACAAATGCATTTAGCATTAGGGAAAAAAACTACAGGAAACGCAGCCTGCTGGTTGAAGAGTCTCTGTCACCACATTATAAGTGGCCTATATTGTACATGATGTGATCGGCGCTGTAATGTAGATTACAGCAGTGTTTTTTATTTAGAAAAACGATCATTTTTTACGGAGTTATGACCTATATTAGCTTTATGCTAATGAGTTTCTCAATGGACAACTGGGCGTGTTTTACTATATGACCAAGTGGGCGTTGTACAGAGGAGTGTATGACGCTGACCAATCAGCGTCATACACTTCTCTCCATTTATTTACACTGTACATAGCGATATATCTATATCACTATGTGCAGCCATATAAACACACTATAACATTACTGCAGTGTCCTGACAATGAATATACATTACCTCCAGCCAGGATGTGATGTCTATTCATTCTCCTGACCACTTCTCGCTGTGAATGACCGCTTACAGCGTAATCTCGCGAAACTACGCCTGCTATGCTGTAACTCACAGAGACGCTACAGAAGTGGTCAGGAGAATGAATACACATGACGTCCTGGCTGGAGGTAATGTATAATCATTGTCATGACACATGAGTAGCGTTATAGTGTGTGTATGTGGCTGCACATAGCGATATAGCTATATCGCTATCTGTAGTGTAAATGGAGAGAAGTGTATGACGCTGATTGGTCACTGATTGGTCAGCATCATACACTCCTCTGTACAACGCCCACTTGGTCATATAGTAAAACACGCCCAGTTGTCCATTAAGAAACTCATTAGCATAAAGCTAATATAGGTCATAACTCCGTCAAAAATTATCGTTTTTCTAAATAAAAAACACTGCTGTAATCTACATTACAGCGCCGATCACATCATGTACAATATAGGCCACTTATAATGTGGTGACAGAGCCTCTTTAACAAATATATATGGTGCTTATTTTCAAGTAAGACATGTCTAACTTATAGGGTCAGTTCACACGTTGCATAGATACTGCAGATTTTCTGCAACGGAATTTGTTGCAGAAAATCTGCAGCATAAGGGCTTGTCCACACGTAATGGAATTGCTGCAGAAAATTTCTGCAGCAATTCTTTTGAAAGTAGCAGACATTCTACTACGGAAAAAATGCACAATTTCCCGCATTTTTTACTGCAAAAAATGGTACGGATTTTGCTGCGTTTTTACAATGCTGGGAGATGGTGAGATCTCCTCAGAAAAACCGCAGCAATTGAGTCAACTTTCCGGAGCAGGAATTGACCTGCTGCGGTTCGAAAAATACGCACCGCAGGTGAATTTCTGGTTGGAATTTTTACGCGGCATGTGGATGAGATTTGTCAAAAAACTCACCCACTTTGCTGCTACTGTATTCTGCGGCGTATTTTCTGTCCGCAATTCCGGACGGAAAATATGCAGCAATTCCGCTATGTGTGGACTAGCCCTAAAACAGTAACAGCAAAGTGGATGAGATAGAACAAATCTCATCCACATGCTGTGTAAATACTGAGTGGGAAAAAAACGCCCAAATTGACATGCAGTGCGGAATTTTATTCCACAGCATGTTAAGCAGCGTTTCCGCAATTACAATTGTGTTGCAGCTTTTTCCCATTCAATGGGGAGGTAAAACCCGCAACAAATAGCAGTCGCTGCAGGTTTTTTTTGCGGCAGGTTCGCAGAGATTCCGCCGCAAAAAAAGCAACTCATAAAAAAAATGTTACTTACCCAGAAGTCTGTTTCTTCCTCCAGGCCAGCCTCCACGGATGACGTAGCGGCGGTCACATGGGATGAAACGTCATCCCAGGAGGTCGGCCTGGATGTCACTTCATCTCATGTGACCGCCGCTGCAGCAGTCTTCTGAGATGAATGCTGCAATTTTCCGCAGCGGGCATTCTGGGTGAAAGTTTGGTGCGGTTTTTCATCCGGAATTCCCTGCGGCACAGAGGGCATATATGCTGTGTGCTTTTACGCAGCGTATCCGCCCCGTGTGAACTTAGCCATACAGTATGTTTTCACACCGCTATATGACAGTCTTACCAGTGGATCTCATAGCCAACTAAATGGTTGCAGTACCAAGCATGGCATCTACAGGTACATAGCCAAATAAAAATGTTGTACCCATGAAAAGATTAACAATATATCATCATCATCATCAATGCCTGACATTAATAAATGCCTACAATAGTAAACATTGTAATATAATAAAAACAAGCCTTGCTCTGGATCTACACTGTTGTACATGTATCAGGCACACGGTTGTGTTACGACTCCCTTTTCTATTAAAGAGGCTCTGTCACCAGATTTTGCAACCCCTATCTGCTATTGCAGCAGATAGGCGCTGCAATGTAGATTACAGTAACGTTTTTATTTTTAAAAAACGAGCATTTTTGGCCAAGTTATGACCATTTTTGTAGTTATGCAAATGAGGCTTGCAAAAGTCCAAGTGGGTGTGTTTAAAAGTAAAAGTCCAAGTGGGCGTGTATTAGGTGCGTACATCGGGGCGTTTTTAATACTTTTACTAGCTGGGCGCTTTGAAGAGAAGTAACATCCTCTTCTCTTCAGAACGCCCAGCTTCTGACAGTGCAGATCTGTGACGTCACTCACAGGTCCTGCATCGTGACGGCCACATCGGCACCAGAGGCTACAGTTGATTCTGCAGCAGCATCAGCGTTTGCAGGTAAGTAGCTACATCGACTTACCTGCTAACGCCGATGCTGCTGCAGAATCATCTGTAGCCTCTGGTGCCGATGTGTCCTCGCTCGTCTGACACGATGCAGGACCTGTGAGTGACGTCACAGCATGATCTGGCAGAAGCTGGGCGTTCTGAAGAGAAGTGGATGATACTTCTCGTCAGAGCGCCCAGCTAGTAAAAGTATTAAAAACGCCCCGATGTACGCACATAATACACGCCCACTTGGACTTTTACTTTTAAACACACCCACTTGGACTTTTGCAAGCCTCATTTGCATAACTACAAAAATGGTCATAACTTGGCCAAAAATGCTCGTTTTTTAAAAATAAAAACGTTACTGTAATCTACATTGCAGCGCCGATCTGCTGCAATAGCAGATAGGGGTTGCAAAATCTGGTGACAGAGCCTCTTTAAGCCATAATAGTGCTGCCATTGTAGTGCATGGGGCCTTTACTGTGCGATTTCATATACTTTTGTATCCCATACAAATCCAGCAAATTAACAAGGCATGCTCCATTGGATGCCTTATGTACGAAGGTATTCTCCCCTAGAAGAACTACTATCTGCATGCATATGGCTGTACGCAGAGGCCATGGGGCTACATACCTGAGATCTGTATGTCCTCTGTGCACTGCCATATTGGCTCTTGCTGTGTGCATGAAACCGAAGACAAATTCCAGGTTCACACAGGGCAGTTTTTTTTAACTTATTTTTTAAGCTGCAGCCGAGAGTGTATCCTAGTGGGAGAAAAAGTATAAGAAGTAAAGATTTAATAACGTTTTTCAGAGGCTCCCCAATGGTGATAAGCTTGGCAATCAATGCCCTAAGGCCTTCTTTATAAATCGTAGTGGTGCGATCACATGCTTTTTCAAGCTATTATCCTGGCTTTCTCCTCTTCTTGTTTAGGTCAGTGGGGAGGACGGCCACCAAAACACAATAAATTGGGCAAGCTTCAGTGTAAACAAACAACAAGAGCAAGCCATAGGGAATGCTCCGTTTTGAAGCAAAAAGTGTGAATAAAAAGTTTATAGAATTTAAATGTAACATCCAGATGCTTTAGTTTTTTCATAGTGATTAAACCCATTAGAAAACTCCTACCAAAATACAATATATTAGGACCGTATGCACAAGACCATAGTTTTTATCAGTAATTGCGTAAAATCTGTGGACCCATTTATTTCTTTAGGCCCGGACACCTTTACGTATGTTTATGGATATGTGTATGGGCCATAGAAATTATTAGTAAAATATAGAACACATCTTATTCTTGTCCGCAATTGCGGCACGGACTCGCCCATTAGAAGTCTGTGGGCGCGTGCAAAATTGTGGATGTTATGGATGTGCATTCGTAGGCGTCCGGAAACGTTTCTATGCCACGGCAGTGGATCCCCCCCCCCCTCAAAAAAATAGCACCCGATCGATCATGTGACCTTTTCAAGGGCCGTGTCATGTTGGTGACATCATTTGTAACCTCCCCCTTTATTTATTTTTTTCCGGATCCATAAATACGGATGCACTACTGACTGTGCGGACTAGCGTGCCAGATACACAGATCTGTATTTGAATTTATACCTGATATACATTTAATGAACTACTATCCATAATTTGTTTGGGGCTTATTTTGTATAGTAGGTAATGTGTAAATATGTCAATATGTTACAGGAGGATTGTTCTGCTGAAGAATGTCCATGTGTATTGTAACCGTTTGTGGTTGGCAGCTATAACCCATGGTGACGCAGCCATAATCTTTCTATCATCCATAGCCAATCACATAGGCACGTGACAGGATTTTAAAATGGCGCTAGCATGTGCACTTTATTTATAAATCGCCTATCTGACAGTTTTTTTTTGCATTTCTTCATCTTCTTAATTTGGAAGTGTGGTCTAATGTCCTAAAGCCTGTGCAAAAAAGAAAGTTGGACAGCCTAGGCCAGATCAAACTAGTCCTGCATTGTAGAAGTGTTACAGTAGTTGCACCAAATTCACGTATATCTGGGGAAAAATGTTGTGAATTTGTTGTATAAATCTCCGAGTTCTTGTAAAGATACGACTTTGTATAAGTGCACGGTGTCGCTTGCTTATGTTGTAGCTGATCTCCGTGTTGTGCACTGTTTTTCCGCACAATGTATGTTATGTTTATCATGTGCTGGACATGCTCTCTTGCTTAGTGTGACATGCTTATACACTCTCAAGTATCGCACTGTAAAAATATCACAATTTGGCAATTTCCAGGAATGTTTTTCTAAAGGTCCGACACAAAGCAGTTTAGACCGTTACTACCAACTTCAAAATTGCCACTGAACAGGGTTACAAGACTGTTATATCTCAACTTCATGGCGTGCTGTTTAGCTTTCCTTTGTGAGGTTATTCAGCAGCCTTGTTCAGGTATCTGGGTTGATAAGGTTACATATACAGGTTTTCTGGCAGGGGAGTGGTTACTGCTTTATTTCCTTCTGCAATTTCCGTGTATTGTCCAGCTTGGAACGGATAGGGTTAACATGGAAGGTATGTGGAGGGCGAGGCCAGTGCAGGATATGCAGTCAATAGACATTAATAGTGTGTGTACAAATAAATATTTATATTTATTTTGAGATTAAAGTGGTAAGAACTTCACTGACCATGTTTTACAGTGTACTGGATCGATAAAAAGAATTTAAAGCGGCTCTGTCACCACATTAAGTGGCCTATATTGTACATGATGTGATCGGCGCTGTAATGTAGATAACAGCAGTGCTTTTTATTTAGAAAAACAATCAGTTTTGACGGAGTTATGACCTATATTAGCTTTATGCTAATGAGTTTCTTAATGAACAACTGGGCGTGTTTTACTATATGACCAAGTGGGCGTTGTGGAGAGAAGTGTATGACGCTGACCAATCAGTGACCAATCAGCGTCATACACTTCTCTCTATTTATTTACGCTGCAATAATGTTCTTACTAGATCGCTATGTGCAGCCACATACACACAAACTAACACTACTCAAGTGTCCTGACAGTGAATATATATTACCTCCAGCCAGGACGGGATGTGTATTCAGAATCCTGATACTTCTGTAGAGTTTGTGGTTGATTTACAGCAGAGCAGGCGTAGTTTCACTGGAAATGACAGCTTACAGCGTAATCTCGCGAGACTACGCCTGCTCTGCTGTAAATCAACCACAAACGCTAGAGAAGTGTAAGGATTGTGAATAGACATCACGTCCTGGCTGGAGGTAATGTATATTCACTGTCAGGACACTTGAGTAGCGTTAGTTTGTGTGTATGTGGCTGCACATAGCGATATAGCTATATCCCTATCTGCAGTGTAAATGAATGGGGAGAAGTGTATGACACTGGTCACTGATTGGTCAGCGTCATACACTCCTCTGTACAACGCCCACTTGGTCATATAGTAAAACACGCCCAGATGTCCATTTAGAAACTCATTAGCATAAAGCTAATATAGGTCATAACTCCGTCAAAATTGATGGTTTTTCAAAATCAAAAACACTGCTGTAATCTACGTTACAGCGCCGATCACATCATGTACAATATAGGCCACTTATAATGTGGTGACAGAGACTCTTTAAGCTGTTTTGGGTACTTTGGTTTCATAATGTTTTTGGCAGTTTTATTTTTTTTCCTGTTGCTTATATAGCCCCAATGTATTTCACAGCGCTGTACAGAGATTGTCATCACACACATAGCAGTCCTTGTCCCCATTAGGGCCAATGATCTAACTTCCCTATCTCACACGTACACACTCTGTTTTATAGGAAGCTACTTATATTATCAGTATGTTTTTGGGGTGTCGTAAGAAAACGGAGGAAACCCAAATAAACACGGAGAACATACAAACTCCATTCAAATGTAGCCCTTGTTTGGGTTCAAACTCAGGACCCCAGTGCTGCAAGGCAATAGTGCTAACCACTGAGCCACCACCATGTTATCTTACGCCTCAACGGTAGGACCTTCCAGATACAGGTGTATTTAGAATATAATCTCTTGCAACACCTTGACTGCACACCAGCACTAATCTTATGAAATTCATTTTTTGGCTATCTATTTCACCCTTTGTATTGCAAAGGGTGATGTCCGGGGAGAAAATCTGCGAAATTTCCGCAAAAAAATGTGTGTTGCAGTTCTGAAAACCCCATCAACATATATTGTGCTGTGAATGATCACAGAAACAGCGTCAATGTTTTTTTTTCCCGTTGGGCTTCAATTCGCTTTGCTACTAATATTGTGCAGCGTGTAAACGATTAAATAATGTATACATTTTGCTTACTCTTAAAGTATACTTCTGTTTTTAGAATATTTAAAACTTAAAGAAAATATTTGCGCAAGTCCCTAATATAGAAATGCAAAACAGACCATGCCTGCTAGCGGATTTACTGGAATTCTTCTATTATATTTTAAACATTTGTGATCTCAGAATGAAAAAAACGATTGCTAAATAAGCAAGCAGTTCTGGGGTCCTGTAGGGGACGTAAAGCATGCAGCTATCGGTGTTAGAAAGTGTTCATCAGATGTGTTCTATTCTGGTTATTACATCCATGTATAATTGATAGCGCTCATGGAAGCGTATCAATTATGCAAGAGCAATAGGTGATGCTTTCATTTTTCTACAAACAAATGGGGCCTTTCTCAAGGTTGTTGCGTTGTCCTTGCACTAAACATTGTATTATATTATTGTGCATTATATAGAATTTGGCCGTATTATTCTTTTATTATTTTTATAAATTAGGAAAAATATCATAATAACAGAGCAGTGTGCAGATGTAGTGCATGTTTTAAAAGGCATTTGTCTGATAGACCCGTCTATTAGGACATGACGGGAGTGGGGGGCATCAGAAGCCACAGAATGACCCCCTGAGGAAATCTGCTCGTGCACGCTATTCTCGTTTCTAAATCTCCTCAAACCAAAAGTTTTTTTGCAATAATCCCACCTACCTGAAGACCGTATTATCCTCATCCCCTATAACTGCATTGCATGACGGATGCAGTAATAGGGTATGTTCACACGGCCTATTTTCGGCCGTTTTTCGGGTCGTAAACGGCCGAAAAATCGGAAGCAGAACACCTCCAAACATCTGCCCATTGATTTCAATGGGAAAAACTGTGTTTTGTTTCAACGGGACGTTTTTTTACGCAGCCGTTTTGAAAAACGGCCGCTTAAAAAAACTGCCGTGAAAAAGTGCAGGTCACTTCTTGGGCCGTTTTTGGAGCCGTTTTTCATTGACTCTATGGAAAACAGCTCCAAAACCGGCCGTAAAAAGCGCAGCGAAAATAGCGGGTAGCTTAAAAAACAGCTCCGTATTTTCAGTCGTTTTTGAGTTTGCGTGTGAACATACCCTTAATCCCAGTGCCATTGTGTTTAGTGTGATTTTTATGGGCCCTCTATGCAATTGTTCTTAAATCAATTAAAACTACACCCATGAAAATCATTCTTAATAAAGGATAATGAAATGAAATTACATTGTATGTGTAATAATCTAATAGATTTGCTTTATGTGACTGTCCCGTCCATTTAATCCCATCTGTACTTTTATCTTCTAATAACTATTGTTTGTGTTTGCAAAAGTTCACACTGGCACACATCATGTCAAGTCCTGGCAGAATAAAGGGCAAAAAGTCACATGCTGTAGGGTAGACGAGGACGCTGATCACCTGTATCTGGAATCTTGTTACCTGAGACTGCAGTAATACGTACATATGAATCACCACTTAGTGACTTTGCACTGCCTTCATTTTTACATCTCTTGTAAAGATTTTGTTTTGAAATCCGTTTCTCAAAATAATTGGGGTGTCTCTTTTTACACCATGTTTATGAGCCACAGCAGAAGGATACGTTTCAATAAGAAAAAATCCTTCTGAAGTATCCTGTGACATACCTGCTTTCTATGGTCCAAACATAATGGCAAAAGTGTCATTTTACTATACGTTTGACACGTTTCCTGACCGTACTGAAAAGTGTACTCTACCACCCTGTTCAATACTACAAAGTATTCCGTTTTTAGGAAGAGAAAAAAACAAACGCATAATTGGCTATGTACACCTTTGAAAGGGAGTCTTTTTTTTGTTTTGTTTTAAAAAAAAAAGTCAATCAGTGTTTTTGGTAAAGCTTTAGAATTTGTTTTTATTAAAAATTCCTTTTACTTTTTGAGATACAGCTGTATTCTGTATAAAAAGCAGCTGCATCGTTTGCTAAGACTTCAATCCGTCAGCCCCGCTGACCTGACGGGTTCAGTGTCAACAGGTCACGCAGGATCCACCTGTAAGGCTGGATTCACACAAGCATGTTTGGTCTGTAAAGGACGGGACGTATTTCGGCCGCAAGTCACGGACCGAACTGCAGGGAGCCGGGCTCCTAGCATCATAGTTATGTACGACGCTAGGAGTCCCTGCCTCTCTGCAGGACAACTGTCCCGTACTGTAATCATGTTTTCAGTACGAGACAGTAGTTCCACGGAGAGGCAGGGACTCCTAGCGTCGTACATAACTATGATGCTAGGAGCCCGGCTCCCTGCAGTGTGTTCGGTCCGGGACTTGCGGCCAAAATATTTTACGTCCATTACGGACGTAACATGGTCGTGTGAACCCAGCCTAATCCATCACATCTAAGTTCATAACTTAGATGTGATATATTACAGGTGGATCCTGTGTGTCAGAGACACGCAGGACCCCCTGACACTGAAACTGTCAGTCCCGCGGATTCGGGTCATAGCAAAGAATTTTTAATAAAAACTAATTATAAAGTTGCACCAATGATTGACCTTTTTATAAAAAAAAAAAATCCATTCCAAATCTTTACATAGCGTTTAACTGTAGGCCCCAAACGTGGTGTGACTAGAGCAGACACTTGTATAACCCTGTACCCGCTGACAGGTCTGTAGGGCAAGCTGAGGGAATTAGGAATTCCCGGAGGTAATTATCCGAACACTCCCACAGCTGAAGGGAGAGATTCTGATCACATAATATTAGGGAATCATTATTTACACATTTCCCTAAGGCTAAATTCATACATACTATGTGGTGCCGTTGCAGTAAAATACAGTCCATGGGGATTCTGTAAAATTCCAGTTGAAGAATGCACAGGTTTTAGGGCATAACCAATTCCCACTTAGACTTCTGTGTTTTCATCCATTTACCTCGATGGTGGTAAAAATTTACGGTATGTAAAAAATGCAAAGATTCTAGGAAGACTTCCCGAAACGACTTCTTTCAGAAATGTCGCAGTGGTGCGGTTGGTTTTCTGCTTGTGCTGGTGTCCTAATGTTATCTAAACTACTCTTAATGTTATATAAACTACTCCAAATGTTATCTAAACTACTCCAAATGTGAAACCGGTCTCTGCACTGGAAAGTACAAACCAACAGAACAACAGATGATCTCACTGGTGGTTGTCATGAGATGCAATACATTCTGAACTCTTTTTTTTTTTTTCTTTTCCTTCTTTCTATTTATCTTTGCCTTTGGTGCTATCAAAAAAAGATATGTAGGTTTTACATGTTTTATAGTGTGAAGATCCTTCGCACAACAAAAAGGGAAGATTTATACTTCTACTCTTATTTTTTTTTTTTATTATCCAGTTCTATAAACATGACCTTAGTGTAAAACTCAGCCTTTGTAGCCTTTTCCTCTTTAAAAAAAATAATAATATAGAAATAAATGAGGGACTATTGTTATTTGCGCAGAAAAAAAAAACATTTGCATATATTATTTTATAAAGTAATTTTACCCTAATGTATTAAAGTGGATCACTGTGGCATTAGGAAAGCCCCTGGACTCTGGAAACTTTAATCGCACAGCCATGATGGATCTATTCCATTGTATTTTACCAGACTGTTTCATTTTTCAAGAAAACGGCTTATAACCAAATGATGATCCTTTTACTGAGTTGATATATTTGAGCGAACTTTGTGAGACAATACTTAAGGCCCTTTTACACCGGCCGATATTCGGCCACTGCAGTGAGCACCGATCAACGAGACATCGTTGATCGGCACTCGTTTGCTCCTGTCACACGGAACTATGGATGGGGACGAGCGGTCGTTACTCAGATCGCTCGTCCCCATACATTATCATGTCGGCAGCGCGTCCCCCTGATTACACAGGGGGATGTGCTGCCGACAACGATAATATTTCACTTTTTTAAATGTTTCTAAAATTGTTTCAATAGAGAACCAATAAAAAAATTAATAAAAAAAAATTGCATAATCTTTTTCTGATGATTCGCTGTTTTGTATAGTAGACATTAAAGATTTACCTCCAAACTTATGGCTGAATGATTGTGTGTATTATAGCATCTTTTTGTAGATGTCTATTCTACTAATGGCTGCCATTATTTTTTGTATTTTCTCAGTCATTTGTACCATTTTGAAGTGCAAGGTTGCTGTGGGTGAATGTGCCGGAGAATCATCCAGTGGTGTGGCCAGCTATAGACCATGTCAGATTGTCTTTCATTCAGTGAATAAAAGTGGGGAAAACTGTTGGGGTATGTTTACCTCAGGACTGTGGCAGCGAAGCATTAGGGAAGGTTTACCTTACAACAGGGCTGGCGAAGCACGGACCTCAGCACTACCACCATTCCAATCACATGTTAAATACTTTGTCTTAGAGGCCATTGTTCTCTATGAGGTACGCCCATGTTTGTTCACACTTTGATACCTGTGAAGTCTGCATGCTGGGAACTGTACGTACAGCAATTTGGATTTATTTGACACTTTTTTTACGGTGTGAGAGCAGAAATGGGTATTCTAGTGATAGTTGGTTCCAATTCATAAATGATGATTAAGTGACTTGACTTGGATTCAAAGTTGCGTGAGTTTAAAAAAAAAAAAAAAAAAGTTTACATTTCATTGTACTACTATAAAAATGCAAAATCTGCTCCCAACTGATCACAATTTGTTAAATCTAGGTTCAGTTGGTCACCTACCATTCTACACAATGTATAAAGTCCCACACGTAAAAATTTTTTATTAAGTGCTATATCCGTAGGGCCATGCATTCTGATTCATTTGGTGCTGGTACAGTGGTGCTATCTAGAGATACTTGTATGCGTCACCCAGTGCACTCTGCCGTTCAGAGTCCATGACCAATGAATAATGAATGTGGCTCCGAAATGTTGTGTGTATATGTCCGGTCCAGTGAAAATATATTAACTTGCTGGCGTGCAAGAAAAGACTGTGAGGTAAAGGAGATCACTGACGTAGAAAACGCTGGCAATCATTTTAGCACAGAAACAAACCCACCTCACCAAAAAGTTTTGGTTTGAGGGGCCATATTTCTGTGGCACTCCATTCTGTATGTCATTGTCCCAGAGAAACCAGGACAATACATAGGACAATAGGAAATAAATGACTCCCAAACGTTGCAGATATAGCAAAGGGTGTTGGAAGTAAAGAAACTTGAATTTAGCATCTCGCTGTTTAGGTGTTCACTGTTGCTCTGCTCATTCCTAAGTGTAAAATCCATTCTTGTAATAGTTCATTCACATGAGTGGAAGGCTCACAACTCTGCCTTTACTTTAAAATATACTGCCTGAGAGGGTGCCTGTTATTGGGGGACTAGAAAAACGGTGGCAATGCCTATAAGGAAATGAATGTTTCTTTTTTGTCTTTTTTTTTTTTTTTATTGCTTTTGCTTGATTCCGCGAAGAACGGCCCATTACGCAACTGAAATGCGTGTTAATTAATTACTTTTTCACATGACTCGTGAACTTTTATTACCTTAACTTGGCTTCAGATCCTGAAATATTTAACTTGCTTGTTCAAAAGCTGTTTATCAGTTCCTTAATATCTAACACACATGATGTATTGTTTTCTCAATTGTGTTTTACAGGTGTCCCCCCACTGACGGGGAACCGTCCACACTCCTTCTGATGGGACACGGTGTGCCGCCATGTCAGAGGTGGGGGGTGGCAGTGGGCGACGCCGCTTGCTGGATGAAGAGTTCACATTGCAGGTTTACCCCGGCAGCATCTACCAAGATGTCATCTACTGTCCAGTGCCCGCCCGCCGGCATACTACAGCTGCTGATGTCATTGATGCTGTCATTATGGCACTGCGCTTGGACAGAGCCAAGTGCTATGTACTGGCTGAGGTCAAGGAGTTTGGTGGAGAAGAGTGGATCCTTAACCCTACTGACTGTCCTGTGCAGCGCATGATGCTGTGGCCTAGACTTGCCTTAGAGGCTCGTGGGTCTGGAGAGGACTATCGATTTCTCCTGCGGGAAAAAAATATGGATGGCTCCATTCACTATGGTAGTCTCCAGTCTTGGCTAAAAGTGACAGAAGAGCGCAGGCGCATGGTTGAGAGGGGTTTTCTTCCCCAGGAACAAGGGCCGGAGTGTGAGGACCTATGTGGATTGCCTGAGCTAAGTGAGAGGGCACTTCTTGAGACTCTTAGAACACGCTTCCGACAAGAGAAAATCTACACTTATGTTGGAAGCATCTTGGTGGCAGTTAACCCATTCCGTTTCTTACCAATCTACAACCCTAAATATGTGAAGATGTATGATAACCGAAGGCTGGGAGAACGTGAGCCGCACATATATGCAGTGGCCGATTCTGCTTACCATGCTATGCTCCGTCGGCAGCGTAATCAATGCATTGTTATTTCTGGGGAAACCGGCTCGGGAAAGACTCAAAGCACTAACTTTCTTATACATCATTTGACTGCCCTTAGTCAGAAGGGATATGCCAGTGGAGTGGAACAGATAATACTTGGTGCTGGACCCGTCCTGGAGGTTAGGATTTTGCCTATATTAAACCATGTCACAGACATGATGTGCAGCCTTTTGCATGGTTTCCCTCACCACAACACCCTCTTTGTTGTCACACATGAGGCCACCTACATAAACATCAGATTCCAGTTTTCATTTTTCCAATGCAGATTAAAAAAAAATAAGAAAAATTATCTGATTGGTTAATATAAGCAACTTTCTTGGGGCTTGTATTTTAGATAGAATTTCCACAAATAGATTAATAACCCCAATTGCACACCCTTTGGGAAATTCACATGAGAATATCTTGCGCTTTAGATATAGTGACTACAGTTCACTCCCGTACATTTACATGTATATTGTCTTCATAATGAAAAATTCCACTTGCTCAGACTTTGCTACTCATTGAGCCCCAAGTTACAATCGGCAGCTACACATGCAGCTATGTACTATGACCGTAAGGTAAACTCGACCCATGAACTGAATGCATTTCCACAAGCAGGTCTTGTCTTGATCATATGCCAACACTGTTGAGTAATGAAAATGTAGTCTCGAGTCTGGGAGTAGGTATAGCATGGGTATAAGAGGTGATTTTGTTTGGAAAAGCAAAGAAAACATTCTTTATAGTAGAGTAATATAAGCGATGACAAGGAAGATACTATAAGGAGATACATATTACTGCAGACAAGGTCATCCAAGCGAGTACAATGTAGGCAATACTAGTGGTGAAGGCATCTGAGACGAGGGTCTGAACAGGTTCCGGGCAACAGAGAATGCGGGTCCTGTCACAGTGGGCAGAGTCGTAATCTGAATTTACGGCATACTACCCCTGGCAAATTACTCCTCGGTAAAAATATGTATGATTCCACCAGTTTAGAGGAGGTTTTGTGTATAATTTTTTTCATAGGCTTTCACACTATTGTAGTAGTAGAAATCTAACGTACCAGCAGAGTTGTCATGTCATCCATTTAAAATTCGCCATTTATGAGTGCAGTGATGTTCTTGTCGAAAGCGTGCTGTATGGATTGAACTACAGCCCTCTTCACATTTCATTCAAAAATATATATTTTTAAATGTTCCTTTTACTTGGCAGTAATTCTAGAGTACGCTTACTGCTTTTTCATTTACGAATTCTTTCAGTTTTGCGCTATACTACCACTATGAAGAACACTCGGAAAACGTTTTTTTTTTTGTATTTGTGAGTTGCATTTGGTCTTGCATGAATCTCCAAAGGTTTAATTCTTTAATTTGTTTCTTTTTTTTTTCGTTCTCCATTTCAGGCTTTTGGAAATGCTAAGACCTCTCAGAACAACAATTCCAGTCGCTTTGGAAAATTCATCCAAGTCAACTATCATGAGACGGGGACAGTGCGGGGGTAAGACCGGCAGCCATATGCTGTGTGGTAGTTGGTTGTGACTCAGACTTTATTGTGGTTTTTTTTTATTGTGCATGTGTTTCTTTTCCTTGTGCATGTATGTGTGTTTGTTAAAGGATGACTTTTACTGGTTATTGTATTACTTTTGTAGGCTTGTGAAAGAAGTAAAGTTCCCAACATTGTTATACAATAACCAGTGGATAAAGATAAACTGTCTCTTTGACTGACCTATTAAAATAAGAACATCAATATGATACCCTGATAGTTATACTAGAAGGTACAATTACACACTAAAAGTGAACAGCAAGGAAAATATTTTAGTATTTGCTGGTACGCATGTATTACATGATCGCTGTCAGTGCTGCTTATTGGCTGAGATGGATCATATGGTACGGTCTACCTAGCACTGTTTTTATGGCATGGCAGAGAAGTAGTGGAGTTATAAAGTGCCCCTATAACAGCATCATCAAACGTAATATCCTTCTCACTACCATGCTCCAACGCTCCCCTGTTCTCCACTAGTAGGACGTTAGTGACTGGCGGTCAACTGCCGCTTGTACCTTCCTTTTGGGCAGTCTGCTCAACAGAACCGGGACAGACATTTGATTTCCAGGAACAGCTCTACAATACTGGAAATCTCGGACAGCCCTGTTGAATACAGGTTTAGGAGCCCTGCGTAGTGTTTAAGGTTTGATGTGTGTCTCTACAAGTGTGTCGGTCAAACACCTACTTGTTTTGTACAATGAGAAGTTATTTTAAAGTTGTTGTATTGTGCAGTATATGTAAAATGACGTCACTAATGTATCTTTATTAAAAATTCTGTGCACGAAAGCCGCAGGGAATTTGTTCCTGCTTTTAACTTTTTATATTCTCTAAACACGTTTACTTTTAAACGGGACTTTAAATCATGTTTATACCACTCTAAATAATGTAAATTTTGAGGGAAAAAAATCTCGGTACATGGTTATGGTGTTTTAATCATGCATTGAACATTTACTTACGTGCAGAGCTTATGTGGAAAAGTATCTACTGGAGAAGTCTAGGCTTGTTTACCAGGAACAGCAAGAGAGGTGAGTGTGACCACATATTAGCAAACTTAGACTGTGTTCACATTACGTTTTTTTGTCTCCGTATACGCCCGGAGGCTCCTGGCTTTTACGTTAAACGGAGGCTGTGTGAGTACCTAACAGTGGTATTTGTCACCCATAGGCTATAATGGCATTCGAATAACGGATGTCATGAGCTTTTCAATAACGTTTCATGATATATCTCATAAATGGAGGATATTATATCCTATAGGTGACGGTTGCCACTGTTTTTAGGCATCCGTTTAACACATCTATCAACTATAGGCTATCATGGCATCCGTTTAACACATCTATCAACTATAGGCTATCATGGCATCCGTTTAACACATCTATCAACTATAGGCTATCATGGCATCCGTTTAATGGATTCGTCATGAAAAGCTCATGACGTATACATTTTACAGATTCTTGTGATGGGTGCCATACAGTAAAATCAGTCACCCAAAAGTATATATCGAACGCGTAATTTTTAAAAAAATAAATTGACTGGACTTTTTTTTTTGCGGTACACCGATGTATACCAGCCAGACAGAGGCCTTAGTTATGAAGTGTTTAATAGTTTTAGACTGGACTTGATATCTATAAAGCTGTCTGGTCACTAAAAAAAAAAGTCAAATCCTATAGTAGTGTAACTGGGCCTTGAAGTCTACAATATTTTGTCCATTCCATTGTTCTTCCGGGCTCCGTTCACTTGATGTGACACTTGCTGGATTCAAGTTGTTCATTTGTACACTTTGTGAAAGTAAAAATCTTACGTGGTGATTATGAGTAGTTTCTGTGGGGTGCAACTTGGGAGATGCAACCCGGTCTGGCCACCTTACTATACATGCGTTGAGTTGTGCAATTGGTATGACATAGTACTTTTGCTCAGTACATGTAGCTGGCTAGCTCTAACCTGGACAAGTTGATGATAATATTTATTTTTTTATCCCAAAATCTTAATGGGTAACTGCCCCTTTATCAAACTTTTGGTATGTCATATCTGAAGTTTGGATCAGTAGGAGTCCGGCTGCTGAGACACCCACCATCTCTATAACTAAGTTGCAGACACGCTTAGCTGAGCGCCCTGCATCTTCGGCTGTAATCAGCGCTCATCCTGAAGACGGCTCCCATGGACCTTCTAATTGAAAATTGCCTTGCATCTGCTGCCGACTCTCTTGTGTAACTTATGGCTGTGTGGAGACCTACAGAATTTTTTTATTTTGTAATTTATGTAAAAAAAAATAGGTCTTTTGTGTTGTGTGACTTCTGGTTCTTGAAGTCACTGTTTTGGTGTTTTTCCATATTGGTAGATAATTTATTGCTGTCAACCCTAACCACTTCTCCTGGGCAGACCAGAGGGACCTCTGCATTGCCAGCTCCGTTAGCAGGATTGTTAAGACTACATTCACATGAAAAAAATGGCCATTAAAAACTGATCAACTGTCTGTTTTTCATGGCCATTCAGCACTAGTGTGTCTTCAAATTTTCATCCATTTTAAGTCCGTCTGTCTGTTTTTAATGGCTGTTTGTTAGCCGTTTGCCATCCATTTTTCATGGCCGTTAAGCGTGGATTTCATTTGTCAGGGCTTTTTTTTTGTCCCAACCCCCTGAAAACACTACAGTGGCCATGTGGATAGTGCCCACTTTGGGCCAGACCCCACATAGTACCACACACTGCAGATAGTGCCACAGTACCCGCATATAAAGTGACAGTGCCCACATACAAAATGCTAGAGCCCACATAGTGCCACAGTGCCCATGTAGATAGCACCACAGTGTCCTCTGTAGATAGTGCCACCCCCCCCCATACAGTGCCACAGTGCCCATATAGATGGCACCAGTGTCCCCTGCAGATAGTGCCACACCTCATATAGCACCCCCCTTGTATATGGCACCACCCACCTCCCGTGTAAATCGATCCACTGTAGGGGATTCCGCTTGTAGACTAAGCCCCTGACGTCTCTGTCCATATATGGACAGTGACGTCAGGAGACCGCTGCCAGAGCGGGCCAGGGATTCCACTCCAGGAGTAACCCCTTTACGTCACTGTCCATATGGATAGTGACACCGGGGACTTCTCCAGGAGTAGAATCCACTGCCAGAGCGGGTCAGGGATTCCGCTCCAGGAGTAACCCCTTGATGTCACTGTCCATATATGGATAGTGACGCCGGGGGCTTCTCCAGGAGCAGAATCCGGCCAGAGCGGGGTCTGGCCGCTGGGGATCCCGCTCCTACTGGGAGCCACAGTGGCGCTATCTATGGGCAGGTGGATGCTATCTACCAGACAGGAGATCTTGCGATGCTCTGGCTGGGGATTCCATTGTTGACAGCCCTGACTTCACTGTACTTATATGGACAGTAATCTCAAGGGCTTCCCCGGGCTCAGCGCTCAAATTAGCGCTTTGTGCGGGGAGTCCTCGGCCAGGATCCGTTTTTAACGGCCGTTACAGAGATTATTTCCTGAAAAACGGCTGGTAAAAACTGATCTATTGACATCCATGGGAGCCGACATGTCCTATTTTTTGATGGCCTGTCTTCACGGGCCGTTAAGAAAAACGGACGTGTGAATACACCCATAGAACTCCATTGTTCTGAAAACTGCTGTATGACGGCCGTTAAAAAAACGTCCGTCTCACGGCCGTTTTTCACTGTCGTGCGAATGTAGCCTAAAGCTAAGACACACAAACTTTGCTAACAGAGTCCTATACAATACCGGTTCTAGAGTGTGTTTATTGCAGCTCTCCTCTGTTCTGCACATTAGTTTATTTTAATCTTTTCATTTTGCTGTTTGTTAATGTTTAGTTATTTCCTCTTATTATTTTCTCCATAAATAGGACCTATAAGCTCTCCTGACATGTCTGTTTTTAGCGAATACTTGAATTCCCCAGAAAATCACTATTCTGTAGCATCTTTTCTTAAACTCTGCAGGGGTGTGTCCCTGCCCAGTCTGAAACTGTGAGCACTGATTGGGCAGTGTAGGACCCCAACTGGTAACACCCAATTTTTAATTTATTCATAAATTTGTAAGAGGAATAACTGAGGAACATGCTCTAGAATTATTATTTTGTGGGAATACAAGATTTTATTAAAATAAACTAGTTGGGAGAGCTGCGGAGTCCTCAAGTTGTTCAATAATAACATTTAGAATCTTAGCATTGTTCGCACTGTAAAATATGAATGTTTCATGGGAAATTTAACTTTTCAATGGAATTATTAACAGGAATTACCATGTTTTCTACTATCTGCTGGCTGGAGCAAGTGAAGAGGAAAAAAACGATTTTCACCTTGATCGTCCAGAAAACTATCATTACCTAAACCAGGTGAGACTGGAGTATTCTCAGAAACAGAACAATGGGCAGGTGTATGGAATTGTATTAAAAGACAGAAATACTGGATCTATTCATAGGAAAAATAAACATAAATAAATAAACGGTCTCATAGAATATGTGCCACATTACACCATTTGCAAAGGTTTGTTGCTGTCATGTATAGCAAAATGTTGCAGAATGGCCCAACTTTTTAGATCTAAAATTAAGACAAATGTGCACATGAACTTATACATTTACAAATCTATAGAAACCGGTTTGTACCAGTGTTAGACAAGAGCATGGTGTAAAATATCGAATTATTTGTATAAGGAGAAGGTGTAAACAGATAAGTATATTTCTATGTCAACGTCCATGTTTCAGAGGCAGCGGAAGCCGCAAAGACAGAACTGGGGAGACTATGATGGTGAAGACGAAACAGTGAGTGTCGGCAGCTTTGTTTCACCTTGTTGCCTTACATGTTAATAGTCCGTTTTGCTTTCTTTTTGTGTTTTAGAACAATTTGTTTTTTTATTGTAACTACAGTACTGAGTTGTTTTGCACAATGATGTTTTGTGTTTACATTGTTTTGTGCTGTATCAGATTTTGACAGTGTCTTGAATATTCCAGGATTCCTTGAGTGGGGAGGGTGAGGACCTGAGACATGACTTTGAGCGCCTGCAGTTGGCAATGGAGATGGTTGGCTTCCTGTCAGCTACACGTAAACAGTGAGTACTGCGTATTAACGTAAAACAAAGGATAATAAGTCTGTCATATCAGTCCTAATCTGGAAAGATATGGTGAGAAGTTTGCGTTTTGTTTTGCTCACACTCTCAGGATTGCAGTCCTGCTATTTATAAAGAATGGGACAAAGAAAACCATAAAACAATCAGATCTGAGCTGACAATGCCCAATATTATGTTTTCCCCAGTTTTCTGCCCCATTTCTGGCCTGTTCACATCACCGTTGCCCTTCCGTTGAGGGGTTCCGTCTGAGGTTTCCATCAGGTTAACCCCTCAACAGAAAGGCAAACGGAAACCTCAGCTTCCGTTTCCCTCACCATTGATCTCAATGGTGACGGAAACGTTGTTAATGGTTTCCGTTGGCCACCGTTGTGACAGGGTTCCATTGTTTTGATAAAATCAAAAGCGTAGTCGACTGCTAAGGTTTCAGTTTGCCTTTCCGTTGAGGGGTTAACCCGACGGAAACCTCCGATGGAACCCCTCAACGGAAGGGCAACGCTGATGTGAACAGGCCCTTAAGGATTTTTTATAGCCTGCATATTCTGGTGATTTTGTTTTCTTTATATTCCTCAGTGTTTTGGTGTTAAATGTTTTTTTTTTTTACTTATTTGCGCTCTTCTAGAATAGTTTCTCTCTTGTCCGCAATCCTTCACCTTGGTAACATACAGTATAAAAGGAAGACCTATAGAGATGAGTCAATTGATATCTCAAATCCTGATACCCTACGCGTTGTTTCTGATCTACTAAAGGTAGGACATTATCATATTTTTTGTCTCCTTTACAAATAATCTGTACATTTTGTGACTGCAGAAAGACATTTAGTGAAATGTTCACCTTTTAATCATTTTCCTTCATAAATACATTTAATACTTAAAAATGGATGTAGCAATGTCATCTAGATTTTTGCTTCATATTGTATGTTTGTCCATAGTCTAAAAGTGATATACAATCTATTACGGAGAGGAATTATACATTTTCTTTGCAGTACTGGATACCTTGCGCGCCATATTTTTTTGGACATTACTTTTGTATATAATAAAGCTCTCTGCTCTGGCTAATAGAGCAGGTCCCTAACAGGGTATAGAGGTTGTCTAAGGCTATGTTCACACAGAGTTTTTTGACTCGTTTTTTGATGCGGAAACCGCGCCAAAAAACTCGTCAAAAACGGCCCGAAAATGCCTCCCATTGATTTCAATGGGAGGCGGAGGCGTCTTTTTCCCGCGAGCGGTAAAAAGAAGTGACATGCCCGATCTTCGGGGGTTTACGCCTCTGACCTCCCATTGACTTGGGAAGCAGAGAAAGCGTATTTCGCAGCGTTTTATGCCCGCGGCGCACAATAGCCGCGGGCAAAAAACGCTGCGAAAATCGTTGTGCAGGGAGAGGAAAATCTGCCTCAAACTTCCAAATGGAATTTTGAGGCAGAAATTCCGCCTGCAAAATACTCCGTGTGAACATAGCCTAAGGCTGACAATTCCTTCACTGGAACTAAGGGACAAGCATAAATCATGTATAAAGTTCCCAGACCATGACTCCTTCTCCACCATACATTACATTTGTCACTTCATGTGCACGTAGAAAACTCTCCAGTCTGCCAGATGATGAAGTTTAATTCATCAAACATATTTTACTGACGCCATGTTTAGACATATTCAGTTAGCCGGTGGATGCATTATAGTGGGCTATACCATTCCACTGTGACAGGGGCCTCATGCACTATAAGAAAGTTCTGTGAGCAGGATTTCTAATGTATGTATTTTCGAAAACTGTATAATTTCCTATTCTACAAATAAGTAAAAAAATAAAATAAAAACTTGACAACCCCTTTAAATGTAAATTCCTATTTATGAAGCACCGAGCAGTACAGGACCATGGAGGATTCAAGTGTGTGGTATTATGGGGAGGGGGGTGCATTTATATGTTATATTTTTGTGGGAATTTGGTAGGCATAATAATATGGCAAGTCCCACGTGAATCTTATTCTTTTGCTGGAACTACTATATAACAGCCGTATGGGTACTGCATATCTACGAGGTGTATAGATAGTCTGCAGGGAGTCTTACCATTTGGAATAATTCAGGACATCATAGGCATTTCTAGGTCTGGCGCTTAGAGAATATAGTGTTGTTTTGGAGGCATGGCTAAGGTAATAAGAGGCGGCGGATAATTTGGGCCCCTGACAAGCACCTAGACAATCAAACAAATGCATTAAGAGAATATATACTATATATTAATTCTCCACTACTTCTAACACAAACGGCCTTCCTAGAGAACATGGCCCCACTTGTAGTTAATGTGGGTAATAACAGAGGGCCAAGCAGACCTCTAATAAAAGTGCTATTCTAGGATGCCAGGCCAGGGAGCGATTCAGTACGCCCTATTTATTCTACCATGGTCCTGGCTATAATGTCCAAACCCACCAATTAGTGTAAAGCGCTCTTCAAATTCGGAATTGTTATGGTATATATTGCCTTTTGATGTCATTTACTGCCCCCTGCAATGTCTTTACCTGAACTTCTAGTACAATGTCTTCACCTGAACTTATGTCTTTGAAGCATTCTTTTGTTCACATGTCTCCCCTAGTCTCATTATTGAAAATAACTGATAGAAACGAGGCGGTTTCTTTTTTCTCATTACAACAATCACAAGCCTATGGCTCAGGTGGAAGGTCTCCTTCCTAACCGTGTCACAATACAGTCAAAATGAGAGCTTTATATAGCCCCTCTGGCAACGTGACCCCTTTTCTAATACAAGTATACTTAAAAGAAATGTCTGTGAAGTCAAACAACATTATCACATAAATCTGTTCAACCTTCCCATTCCCCCTGCAGCAAAAATGCCTGCATTGTGAATGAGGTTTGTAGCCCTAAAGTTTGTTCGGCGCATAATTCACCAGTACAACTATGAGAAATAAAGGAGTCTTTACATTTTATCTATTCGTTCCAAATGTTGTACTATTAGCATTCTATCATTTATTTACCTTGTATTGTTTAAAACATTTCATGCCCATACAAGTGAAATTATAGTGTTGTAAAAAAAAAAAGTTTTAGGGCCTGTTCACATCAGCGTCGGGCTTTCGTTCATGGGTTCCAGTCGACTACGCTATTGTTTCCGTGAAAAAAAAAACGGAAACCTTACGGAATGGATACCAACTGCAGTGGAAGCATTACCATTGAAATCGATGGTAATGCAAACGGAAGCTATGGTTTCCATTTGGCTTTCCGTTCATTGGTTCCTCCGACGGAAAGGTCGAACGGAACCCATGAATGGAAGCCCGACGCTGATGTGAACATACCCTGAAATATATATATATTTTTTTGTTTATCTTAAAGGTAACTTTGGAGTTTATATAAATATGTTAACTATATTTGGATTGCTTTTATTTCTGTGTAGTTGGACTATTCAATTGCAGAGAAATTCAGAGTAGTCCATTCAAGGAAGTGGTCCATTCAAATAGGCCATTTTACAAGATGTGTAGTTCAGAAATTTTGATTTAGAGCTAACATGCCCTGTGCTCTCTACGTTGGTATGCTCTGGGCTTGAAGATTAGTCTGTATATTACTGCCTCCAGCCCCTTGATCAAACAGGAACAAAATGAGCTAACAGCGGAAAACTGAAATTAGTTTTGCTAGGCAAACAAATAAAGTAAAGGCCTCATTTAACAAAAACTCTCTAACAGTAAAGCAGTTGTTGTCCAAAGCAACCAATCATATTGCAGCTTTCATTTTTGCAGAGACCGTTTTGCTGTTAGACCACTCTTAATTATCTCCCAAACGTCGACTCGTTAAATGTTTTGGTCAAAAATTAATCCGAAAGCAAGGTTCACTGTAATATGCTAAAAATATTATTAAAGGCCCATGTTAATGTAGTATTTATCGTTATGATTTAATAGATTCTGACCCTCTGCAACAGTAATTGATCACCTGTTCAGGTGTTGTCCAGGACATTTCAAGAACAGGCTGCAGGCATGGGTTGTGCTAAAATATCAAAATAAGTCATATTCACCAGGTAAATCCCCCGTTACTGCTGCAGTGTATTCCACCGGCCTGTTTACTTTTACAGGAAGTGATGACGTCCCGTTCCACCCATTTTATAGATGAAGCCAATCATTGGCTTTAGTGATGATGCACTATTCCTGCCAGAATCACCAGAGGCCAGTGATTTGCTGCAGTCGTCACATGGACACAGTGGGAACGGGATGCCATCACTTCCTGCAATAGCAAACTGGCTGGCGGGGAGCACCAGTGCGGCGACGCTGTGTAAGTAGGATTTGCCAGGTGACTATTACATATTTTGCGGTTTTTAGCACATCCCACGCCTGCAGCCAGCCTTTTCAATGTCCCAGAAAACCTCTTTAAACATTATCAGTCTCATTCATTGAAATGTGGCATACTGTGCTGTCACTAAAATATAGACAACCTGATGGAGCCTTTATACGTTAATGGTGGGGGGGTGTATCGTAAAGGATCCGTCACATGTCCTGTAAAAACAAAGTCATCATGCCAGTGTAAACATTGCCTAACTAGTACGGCCGAATAATAGAATTAAATGATGGCTCATTGGTGATGTAAGGAATTGTTTGACATTTTGATCACTTACGTCAGTTTACCTCACCTGAATGAAGCCCATACGTTCCTGCCACTTTCAAACAAAAAGACAAAAGTTCCCAGGGATAAAGGGCGGTCAGACCTCAGCCGTACTTTTTCATGTGTGTGCAAAAAAAGGGCCTCTACAACGTTGTCTCCAGCACTCTCTGGAACCTGTAGAAAATGTTATTTTCTTTGGACCTACATTAAAGGGGTTTTTAGCTGTACAAAACTCCTTCCCATATGTCCTATTAGAGCAAACGGATCTAATAGAGGGGGGTCCCTATTTGTGAAGCCATTTCTATTAGCCAGAGGGGATACACAATACCTAATATCCCCTAAATAAGAACTCCACTTTGGCAACAGCTAATCCTGTGGGTCCGCAGCGGGTCATTGTCTTGGGACCTGTTACAGGTTGTTGAAACTGGGCAACCACTTTAACAGAAAGTGGGACTTATGAATGACAGGTAGAAAAGAAGACTGTTGTAAGGACAGACAACGTATCTTAGGTAAAATTTATTTTTAATTTATTGTGGAGCTTTTCTCTTTTATATATATATATGTGTGTGTGTATATGTAAGTACGTATGTATGTATACAGTGCCCACCAAAAGTCCCGGAACACCCTCATAACTTTTGAACGGCTCGAGGTAGAGGGTTGACATTCCCAAGCTCGCGCACACACACACACACACACACACACACACACACACGCGCGCCCTCACACCTTTAGGATTTTACCCGCGCGGTACATTTTTGGTAATGCTAACACCGGCGGTAGCCGATAATGAAGATGATAACTTTAAAGTTAAATATCTCAGCCAAAAAAAATCCTATCTCAAAATCAATTGTGGCATTGTTTTCGTATTGAAAAAAGCTTTCAAATTATGTGTTTTCTTTTTTTTGCGTTAACTGGTAGATTTTATGACCCCATTAAATCCCACCAAATTCCAACCCTCTACCTCGAGCCGTTCAAAGGTTATGAGGGTGTTCCGGAACTTTTGGTGGGCATTGTATATTATATATATGTGTGTAACCATTCACTACTATGGGTGCTATGGAAGCAGCGTAGCTCAGCGAGTTATGCTGTTTCCGTAACTCCCGACCATGTAATCAGGAAGCGGCCTGGAGTCAGCGTGAGCACACAAAGCTAGAACTGGGTTTAGGGGACCCCGTTCTAAAGATAGGTGGGAGCCTCATCTATCTGACATTTATGACACATCCCGTGGATATGTCATAAATGTCCTTCATGGGGAAAACCCCTTTAATATTCATTGGGATGTTTGGAAAAACTCCCTTTATAAATAACTACATCGACCCACTTCCAAACCGAGGAGGAATTATTACAAATGCCAATGCCACCGTCTTGATTCTTTTAGTTTAGTACACAGCAGATAACCATAGAAAGATGCCATATTGATGATGCAGTGCATTTAGTAAGAAGGTTCAGTAGTCCTTCAACGTACCAATAAATTCAAGTCATCTGATGGTAGAAAAATCCATGAACTCTACAGCCATACAGGAAATGCTGACGACTAAAAACAAAACATCTTTTCATTAGCTTATGTTACAGCTTAAGGAAATGAGATTAAATATATACATTTTTAGGATATCATAATAAGCTCAGTGTGTCTTTATTGGCATCATTGTGGAACTCATGATTTGGAGGGGAATATTACTGGATCTTGTTTAATTTCACAGGTAAAGTTAATAATCAACAAAAAAAACTGTACTTTATCACATCCACGTACAGTACACGTAAAATACACTAGTTATATATATATATATATATATATATGTATGTATGTATGTGTGTGTGTTTCTGTAGACAAAAATAGTCATGCACGGATTAGGTCAAGGATAGGGGTTGGAACGTTCCTCCATGAACCTGATGCCACTACAGTGCCAGCCATGGACCCCATTCCCTGCCACAGATACAGCAGTCTCCTCCTATGATAGGTTTACACTGTTTTTGCTCTACAACTAATATAAACTGATTTGAAAAACTGTTGTCAGATATCAGTTTGCATGTTTTTTAAGCCATCACCGATTGATTTCAGTTACCCAAGAAATCCCCAAAAAATAGTTTAACAGATTCTTAAGTAAAAAAAACAACCCACTGCAATAAAGCGGAAAGTGTGAATTTAGGCCTTATGCACACGAACGTAAGGGTTTATACACATCCGTAGCCGTCTGCAATTGCGGAAGCGCCCATAGACTTCTATGGGCGTGTCTGTGCCGCAATTGCGGACAAGAATAGGACATGTTCTAGAATTTGCAGATCGTTTCTACGGCCTGGACACACATCCGTAAATATACGGAAAGGTATGCGTGACCAATAGAAATGAATGGGTCCGTGATTCCGTAATTACATATGAAAATTACGGTCGCGTGCATAGGGCCTTAGCCTGATCATCCTCTTCTACTATAGGAGGGCAACACGAGAGTGGCGATTGAGGCCCATCACTAATAACTACTTCTTTAGTGCCTTTTGCCTCTGAAATGATTTCTATCCTGCAGAAACAGATCGCAGTAACCTCCTTTTAGGATACAACACTCCCCTGAAATTTCTACATCGATCTTAAACACTTGATTCTGTACTTTTAATACTGTAGTATTATTGGTAACCCCTTCCTTTTTTTTTTTTTTTTACCTGGGTTTCATCTCACACCCTCTGCTGATTTCCTTTTGTGTTTGTGGGCTTGTTTGTCTTACCGGCACTCCCTGTTTAGCCTTTTCTTTCTAATTCAAGAATTTTTATAGTTAAGATAGTATCCGTACATGATATCTTATGAGGTTAAACCTTGTTTTATGGAACTCCGACGAAAATATCTGCTTACAGGTGTATTTAAAGTGTTAAAAGTCAAGTTAAAGATTGATACGTCTGTACCGTGTGCTATTCTTTATGCAATTCTTTATGTATCTATACTATGCACTTTTTGCCATTTGTTTGGATATATTCTTGTAAAATGTTCTTCTTTTCAATATAAATCTACTTGACCACAATACTTAACTAACCTTGAAAATACTTTGCATTACTTATGTTATGCTGAGCTTGAGTTACAGCCGGTATTATAATTCAGAGCTACACGATTCAGCAGGCTTCAGAGCTGAAATCTCCCATTCTCTAAACCATTGTTTGACTTCATTTCTGCACAGAGCTTTTTTGGGGACTTACATTCTGGGAAATGTAGCCTTTGCACCAGGCGCTGTACACTAATCTTTAGGAAAATCTAAGTCTGGGTTCACACACAGTTTTTTGCAGGCAGAAAATCTGCCTCAAAATTCAGTTTGTCATTTTGAGGCAGATTTTGCTCTGCCTGCACAACAATTTTCGCTGCGTTTTTCGCCCTTTCGGCCATTGAGCACCGCAGGCGAAAAACGCCGTGAAATACGCTTTCTCTGCCTCCCATTGATGACAATGGAAGGTTAGAGACGTAAACGTCCAAAGATAGGGCATGGGAGGCATTTTCAGCTGTTTTTTGGCAAGTTTTCCGACGCGGTTTCTGCGTCAAAAAACTCTGTATGAGCTGACCCTAACTGTCCCACTGCATTAGAGGAGTTCAGCTAAGTGGTTAGGCATGTGTCTGTTTTGTTGATTGATTCCAATAGCATAACTAAGAGAACAGCTCTGGACCAAAGCACAGACTGTAACTCAAGACTGATGGAATATGCAGTGCATTGTATTTTTACAAAATGGTTCACTCAGTGGAAGTGAAATATTGGATGACGCCAATTCAAATGAATGGGAGTTTATGTAATACGTGGTCGGACTGAGTCTACAATAACGGAGGATGCCCTTTGTTGGCAGCTCTCTACTCTAGCTAATGGACGAAGGTCTAGATTGGTCAATGGCTGCTTTTTGATGTTTCCTTTGATTTATTAGGTTTGTCTTGCAGACAGATTTTGTCCCCCCAAAAAGACTTCTTAATATAAAGTCAGTTGGTCCTTGATTCTGTGCCAAATCTATTGTATGGATCCCAATTTATAATTGAGTCCCTCGGGTGTTTCACAGATTTTTCAGTAATTTAGGCAGAAAGATTAGCGCAGCATGCTCCACTAATCTTGCTGTCAAAAGTGACGAAACCCCCCAAATGGTAATGTGAACAAAGCCTGCGTTTTCCATTTCCTAAGGCTCTATTCACATCTCCGTAGTTATTTCCATTTTCCTGTTCTGTCATAGGAACAAAAAAAAGAAAATAACCGAAGTGCCGGATACGTCACATGACGGATACCTTCGGCGCCCAACTCGACTTAATGTCTTTAATGGGTACTGTCGGTTTTCCGAACCGAACAAGCATGTTAAAAGAGGAATTGGTACTTTGTGATCCTTTTCCACCTTGTATGAGAAATACTATTCTTAATAACATTTGTACATTGTTTCTAATGTCAGTACATAATTTAAATCACAATTTCCTCCTTATCTTAGGTTCGAGAAGAAATGCTCTTGGATGCACTGATTACTAGGAAAACTGTTACAGTTGGAGAAAAACTTATCCTGCCGTACTGCCTGCCAGAGGTGAGGAATTAAAAAAAGACTTTTGTAGATCTATAATGATTGTGCATACATCAATACAACAAGGTTTTGTTTTTTGTTTTTTCAGGCTGTTACAGTCAGGGACTCTTTGGCGAAGTCTCTTTACAGCGCCTTGTTTGATTGGATTGTGTTCCGTATCAACCATGCCCTGCTCAACATCAACAGCAAGGCGATAGATGAAGGAAGTCAGGTGAGATGGGAAGAGTATGTAGATTCGACTTCAACATTGTACTACAGAAAAGGCTGTAGACTGAGGAGCCATAGTTCTAAAGAATAATAAAAAGGTGTAAAGTATCAGAACTTATGGAAGTATACAAAATTCTTTCCAGAATGAAATAATTTGAACAATTGTAATATAGTACATTCCTACAACTAAAGTACTTTTAAACTTGAAAATTCCAGAGGGGTCATTATATCCAGTGACAGCTGCTGCTGCCGCCTCTCCACACTGACCTGGACTGTAAATCCGATGTCCTCAAAATCTGATTTGTTGTTGTGGGTTCAGCCACTTTCTATGTGGAGAGACATGAGGAGAGATCATCAATCCTTCTGTCAGCTGGCTTTTCACGAGACTCGTCAGTGGTGTATATAAAGTGAACAATCTGTGGTCTTAAATTCAGTTTGGTATTACGGAGACTAAATTCTTTCATGATTGTCCTAACTATAGTACCTTGTGCATATATAGACCAATGGTAAAAATTCCTTAGCCGCTAACCAACGCTAGCTTGCACTAAAATATTGCAAAGCTAAGCAACGTTCTAAAGTTTTTTACTAAAGAGTACAAGGGAGAAGAGATCCCTCATAGGCTGTAGAAGGAGAAATTCGTACAGGATGAAGCTGTGCTGATACATAAGAGCTAGTGAAGGCAACAGCATCCTGGATTGACAGAAATGACATCCAACATGTATTACTTGGAGGGAAACCTCCACTACAGAAAAGTCTTAAAATAGGAGCAAGTTGCAAACTACATATCAGGGGTCTGAAAATGAATGAAGGAATGACCATATATATAAAAAAAATAGTTTCAATGTCAAAGGTGTCTATAACCTTTTAACCCCTTAATGACGAAGCCTAGTTTGGGCCCTAAGGCTCAGAGCCCATTTTTCAAATTTGACGTGTCACTTTATGTGGTAATAATTTTGGAATGGCTCTATTAATCCAAGCGATTTGTTTTTTCGTGACACATTGGACTTTGTTAGTGGTAAGTGGTAACATTTTGTCGATACGTTCCATGTTTATTTGTGAAAAATAGCAAACTTTACAGAAAATTTGGAAAAAATTGCAGTTTTCTGAATTTAAATGTTTCTGCTTGTAAGGCAGATGGTTATACCACACAAAATAGTTCACATTTCCCACATGTCTACTTTGTTTGCATCTTTTTTTGAACATTCTTTTATTTTTTTAGGACGTTACAAGGCTTAGAACATAAGCAGCAATTTCTCATATTTTCAAGAAAATGTCAAAAGCTGTTTATTTTAGGTACCTGTTCAGTTCTGAAGTGGCTTTGAGGGGCCTATGTATTAGAAACTCCCATAAAACACACCTTTTAAAAACTGCACCCCTCAAAGTATTCAAAATAGCATTTAGAAAGTTTTTTTTAACCCTTTAGGTGTTTCACAGGAATTAAAGCAATGTGTAGGTGAAATTTGCAAATTTTTATTTTTCTTGCAGAAATACAATTTTAATCCATTTTTTTTTCTGCAACACAAAAGGTTTTACCAGAGAAACACAACTAAATATTTATTGCACAGATTCTGCTGTGTTTATAAATGTCCGACATGTGTCCCTAGTATGCTAATGACCTGAAGCACAGGCCTCAAAACAAAGGACCACCTAGAGTACTTTCGGGACTTTTTATTAGAATATATTTTATGCACTATGCCAGGTTTGAAGAAGTCTTGTGGTGCCAAAACATAGAAAACAACCCAAAAAAGAACCCATTTTGGAAACTACACCATGGGTATTGTGACCATTTTGACCCCACTGTTTTTTTTCACAGAACTTATTTGAATTGGGCTGTGAAATAAAAAAACTAATTTTTTTTTCCAATAATATGTAGTTCTTGCTCGAAATGTATTTTCACAAGGAATAAAATACCCATTGTGTTGCACAATTTCTCCTAAATGCAGCAATACCTCATTTGTGGTGATAAACTTGCGTTTGGGCCCTAGGGAGGACTCGGAAGGGAAGGAGCGCTATTTGTTCTTTGTAGTCCAAATTTTGCTGGATTGGTTTTCGGGTGCAATGTCGCATTTGCAGTGCCCCAGAGGTATCCGAGCAATGGAAACCCGTCAGAAGTGACCCCAATTTGGAAACTACACCCCTTAAGGCATTTATTAAGGGGTGCAGTAAGTAATTTGATCCAAAAGGTGTTTTTCTACTAGAAAATAATGCACAGTGGATTTTCCACTGATATGCCATTTAAGTGCACAATATGTTATACCCAGCTTGGGCCACTGAAGACAAATATCTCATAAACTGTTAAGCGGGTTCTCCCGGGTATGGCGATTCCATATTCGTGGACGTAAACTGCTGTTTGGGCACGCTATAGGGCTCAGTAGGGAGGGAGCGCCACTTTGCTTTTGGAGCGTGGATTTTCCTTGGTAGCAGTTCTGTTTAGGGTTTTACTGGTGTTTGTTTATAATGTGGGGTCATATGTAAACTGGGCAGAGTACATCAGGGAATATGTAGGCTGTGCAGAGTAAATTAGGGGTATAATAAGAGGGTATAATAATGCAGTAAATTAAATAATCGCAGATGTGTGGCCAGTGCCGCACTGATAAATGCTGCCAGGTCTTATCCTCTTTTGGAACACGTTCTGCACCTTTTGTGCCATCATATTTTTTTCCACCGGAGCTGTGTGAGTGCTTTGTTTTTAGCGCGACAATCTGTAGTTTTCATTGGTACCAATTCAGGGTATGTGCGACTTTTTAAACAGTTTTTATTAAATTTTTTAAGGGGCATGGTGGCTAAGTCACAGCAATTCTACTATTGTTTTATTTTTTTTAACAGCGTTCACCGTGCGCTATTAATGACATATTCCCTTTACTGTGCGGGTCGATACGATTACGGTGATAAAAAAAAACAACTATATACATTTGTTCTGTTTTGTGGCGTTTGCACAATAAAATATATATTTTTTAAAAATCATTTACTTTTTGTGTTGCCATATTCTAAGAGCCATAACTTTTAGTATTTTTCCATCAAGAAAGCCGTGAGGACTTGTTTTCTGCATAACAAACTGTTTTGATTAGTATAATTTTTGAGTACACGCAACGTTTTTGATCTTCTTTTTTATTTATTTTTATTCCATTTTTTGGGAGGTGAAGTGACCAAAAAATAGCGATTCTGTTATGGTTTATTATAAGAATTTTTTTTACGCCGTTCACCGTGTGGGATAAATAACAAAATACTTTTATAGTTCAGGCTGTTACGGACGTGGTGATACTAATTATGTATCTTTTTTTTATAGTTTATTTTTTAATAAAGGACTCAATAAGGGAAAAAATTAAATTTTTACTTTTATTCGGGTATATGCACACACACTAATTACGTCCGTAATTGACGGACATATTTCGGCCGCAAGTCCCGGACCGAACACAGTGCAGGGAGCCGGGCTCCTAGTTCATACTTATGTACGACGCTAGGAGTCCCTGCCTCGCTGCAGGACAACTGTCCCGTACTGAAAACATGATTACAGTACGGGACAGTTGTCCTGCAGCGAGGCAGGGACTCCTAGCATCGTACATAAGTATGATGCTAGGAGCCCGGCTCCCTGCACGGTGTTCGGTCCGGTACTTGCGGCCGAAATACGTCCGTCAATTACGGACGTAATTAGTGTGTGTGCACATACCCTTACTGTAAAACTTTTATTTTTTTTTTATACAACTTTTTCAAACTTTTTTTTGCCCCACTAGGGGACTTGAAGGAAGGAAGCCCTGATCGCTATTCTAATACACTGTGCTACATGTGTTGTGCAGTGTATTAGAGCTGTCATTTACTCACTGACCGCAAGCCATGTGGGTCCTGCCTTTGGTATGGAAGAAAGGCAATTCAGACATCAATATAGGAAAGAGGTTTTTTTTACATTTAGAGTAGTCAATCTTTGGAATGCCCTACCACGAGATGTAGTTATAGCGGATACAATGACCGCATTAAAAAAAGGTAGACACTTTATCTAAAGACAAGCAGGGGCGGAATCAGTATTGAATCATGGGGTAGTGCCGTGGCAAATTTTTGCTATTTTTGGTTGCAGCCCTCACCACTCCCTTAAATAGGTAAACCACACTATCAACACAAATGGGAAAATTAAAGTGATACATAGAAACACCTAATCATACGGTTAAGAACAGACCTAGGCTCGCATTTACAGTCGGGGACAAGTGCACGCTACCACTATACGAACACTAATATGACCGATAATACTGCCATCCAGTGACCCTATAGTGGTCAGATACCAGTTCTACACAGTTCTCTTTAGAGTATTATCACGCTGTAAACCATACAAGAGAATACAGCACTGATCATACGCAGTTACAGGCAGAATACAGAACAATTAAACAGGACCTTTCAGCCCTCCTGACATGTCTGTTTTAGTAAAAGTTTGTAGTACCCATGAAATATATAAATTGACAACTAGGTGTTACCATTCTTCTTGTCAAAGGGCTATGTCCCTACACTGACAAGGTCCAATCAGCGTTTAATGGTAACTCAGTTGTCAATTAGGCCTGGGCTACAAAAAGTCTCCATGTGGGCCAGGCCTTATTTATTCATTATATCTTGGGGAATGCAAGGATTTACTATAACAGACATGTCGGTAGGGGTGACAGCTCCTCTATAAATCCAGTGATTAACAGGTGACGTATTTTGTGATTGTAGACGTCCTCTTTTTCTTTTTATTCTCCATCCGGGCCAGACCGCCATGACTAATTCTCCTGATGACTGCAGAGTTTGCTGCCGAGACATTTTGACCCCTCACTTCTACAGCTATCCCCAGCCTTTGGAGCAACACAAACAAACTCGGACCCCTGAACCCCCTATATTAATATGACTTCAGATCAGATCCCCCTAAATTAATCACACCCCAGATGAGTAACAAAAAAGTAATAAGATCCCAGATCAAACCCCCTAACTTAATAAAAAAATATTCAGACACCAGATCAACTGCTTACACTTACTGCTGCCATTTACTCTTCAGCTACAGTCCCCTCTTGCCGCACACCGTGTCCTGACGTCATCCAGCATCAGGACGTTGTATGCGCCGTCGTACGCTATGTCCTGACGCTGAGTGGCGCTGGAAACCAGAGCTGAAGAGTAGCCCTGGTAGCGAAGAAAGTAAATATATTTTGAATTGGTCCGTATCTGTTGGATAGATCCAAAAGATAGTGGCCGAGTAGAAAAATTGTCACAGTGGTCTAGGTTTGTGTGCGGGGGGGGGGGGGGGGTTCCCCATCGCCCTCTCCTAAATCCGCCTCTGATGACAAAGTGTGTTGAAGATTTTAATTAATTTAGCAATGAATGATCCCTACTTGATCCTAGGGGAAACTGGCATGAGGCAGCGATGACAGTAGTTGGCCAGAGTATTTGTTAAAGGTTGAACTTAATGGACATGTGTCTTTTTTCAACATATAAGTGGTTCCGGGATGTTTACCAAATCTCTAGCATCTTCCCTGTCAACTATAAGCAGACTGAAAGGAACTTGGACTATAGGCTGCCTGCGGTTTGCCATCTGCTGACAGATTCTAGGCTAGCAGTAAAACTTGCATTCAACCTTAACATATATTTAGGTTATTTGAATGCTGCTATTTTGTTAATAAGATCCTATTAGGAAATTGGTGTTGGTTAACTAATTCTATGTTCTTCTAGAAAAGGAAAGACTGTTTGCCTTGTGTCCTTTTTTTAGTTTGTGATCTCCTTTTTCTTTTTCAGACACTTTCCATTGGGGTCCTTGATATCTTTGGCTTTGAGGATTATGGCAGCAACAGCTTTGAACAATTCTGTATTAACTATGCCAATGAACGTTTGCAACATTATTTCAACCAGCATCTGTTTCAGCTGGAGCAGGTTTGACATTTTACAATTTTTGCCAATGTGTGGGTGCCAAGTATAGCATCAGGTCTGGTCACTGACTGCATTTCTCAGAATGTGTTAATTTCTGCAGGCCTGGCCTCCGCTGAATTGATGCGCTTAATCTATTCATTTACTGTGGTAATTGAATAAGTATCATCCTTCGATGTATTCGGCTCCTTCTACTGAATGGTTTAGATTTAATTCTAAGCAGTAATTTAATAATTGTTGTTTCAATCAAACTAAATGGCATATTTTGTCGGTAGTTTGTGTTCTGAAGTGTATTTTCAT